>NC_133556.1:44092693-44734808 GCF_048773025.1 Camelus bactrianus
TCCGAGATACATGAAGCGTGTTCGGAACACAAAATATCACGGTGAGCAAATCTATGTAAAATACATGTCTCTTGGGTAGAAATCGCTCCAAGAGCTTTTTCTGCGAATTCTGCTCATTTTCAAAACTGGCATTAAGAAAACCTTTCGAAATATGTGAAAATGGTTCAAAGTGTCAATATGGCTTTTATGGTTGATGAAAGTGCGGTAATCCTTATGCTAAAGACTCTGTAGTGAATATTTGTCGAATCCGTGATGCATGTAGCTTTTTCGGAACACGGAATTTCACGATGACGGGTTCTATGTAAATTGCATGTCTATTGTGTAGAACTCGCTCCAAGAGGATTTTTCTGCGAAAACTGCATGATTTAAAAACTGACATTAGGAGAAATCTACTAAATCAGAAAAAACTTTCTATGTATAAATATGCATTGTAAGGTGGATGAAAGTTCAGTAATACACATGTTCACCACTCATTAAAGAATGTTTGTCGTGTCCGTGATACATGTAACGTGTTCAGAACATGGAATGTCACGGTGAGTGAAACTCGGTAAATTACATATCTTTTGGGTAGAACTCGCTCCAAGAGCATTTTCCTGCCAAATCTGCCTCATTTTCAAACCTGGCATTAAAACTAAGCTGTGAAATCTCAGAAAATTCTTCAGTGTCATTAAGCCATGTATGGTGGATGAAAGTTCTGTAATCCACTTGCTAACAAATATATAGTGAATATATGTCGAATCCGAGATGCATGTAGCGAGTTTGGAACACAGAATTTCACTGTGAGGGAATTCATGTAAATTACGTGTCTATTGTTTGAACCCACTCGAAGAGGTTTTTGCCGTGAAATCTGCCTCAGTTTCGACACTGGCTTTTGGAAAGCTCTGTGAAATCAGAGAAAATGCTTCTAAGCATCAATAAGCCTTTATTGTGATGAAAGTCCTGTAATCCACATGCAAACATCTCTGTAGTGTATTTTTGTCGAATCCTATCTGCATGAAGCATGTTCAAAATATGGAATTTCACAGCGGGAGAATCTATTTAATTTACATATCTTTTGGGTAGAACACGCTCCAACAGTTTTTCCTTAGGAAACTGCCTGAATTTTGAAACTGCTATTAGGAAAATGCTGCAAACCGAGAGTTGATATTTCTAGGTGTAAATATGCCTTGTATGGTGGATGAAAGTTCTGTAATACACATGTACACAACTCATTGAAAATGTTACTCAAATCCGTGATGTATGTAGTGTGTTCGGAACACGGAATGTCACGTTGAAGGAAACTATGTAAATTACATATCTATTGGTGAGTACCCGCTCCAGGAGCATTTTACTGTAAAATCTACCTCTGTTTGGAAACTGGTGTTATGAAAACGCTGCAAAATCTGAGCAAAGGCTTTAAAGTGACATTATGTCTTCAATGGTTTATTAAAGATGTGTAATTCACATTCTAACAACTCAGCTGTGAGCATTTGTTGAATCCATTGTGCACGTACCTTTTTCGGAACACGGAATGTTACGGTGACGGTATCTATGAAAATGGGATGTCTATTGGATCGAACATGCAGCAAGAGAATTTTTCTGCGAAAACTGCCTGATTTTCGTAACTGACGTTAGGAAAAATCTGCGAAATCTAAGTAAATATTTCTAGGTGTAAATAGGCCTTGTATTGTGGTTGAAACATCGGTAGTCCACATGCTCACGGTCATTAAATAATGTTTGTTGAAGCCGTGATTAATGTAACGTTTCCGGAACACGGATTGTCTCGGTGAGTGAAACTCGGAAAATAACAATTCTACTGGATAGAACTAGCTTGAATTGAAATTTTCAGCGAAAATTCCATGATTTTTGAAACTGGATGTTAGGGAAAACCTGCGAAATCAGAATAAATACTTCTAGGTGTAAATATGCCTTGTATGATGGATGAAAGTTCGGTAATCCACATGCTCACACTAATTAAAGAATGTTTGTCGAATTCGTGATGCATGTAACGTTCTCGGATTACGGAATGTCATATTGAAGGAAACAATGTAAATTACATGTCTATAGGGTAGAACTCGCTTGAAGAGAATTTTTCTGCGAAACGTGCCTCATTTTCCTAACTGCCATTAGGAGAACCCTGTGAAATCTGAGAAAATGCTTCTATGGTCAATATGCCTTGAATGGTGAATGAAATTCCGGTAATCCACATGTTAATAACAGTGTAGTAATTATTTTTCAAACCGTGATTCATGGAGCGCTTTTGGAAAACGGAATTTCAGCGTAATGAAACAATTTAAATTACAATTCTATTTGGTAGAAATGGCTAGAATAGAATTTTTCTGCCAAAATTGCATGATTATCGAATCTGAAGTTTGGGGAAAGCTTCAAAATGAGAGTAAATATTTCTAGGTGTAAATATGCCTTTATGTTGGAAGAAAGTTCGGTAATCCAAATTTTAACAAAATATTAAAGAATGTTTTTCTAATCCGTGATGCATATACCGTGTTCGGAACGTGGAATTTCACGGTGATTGAAACAATGTAAATTACTTCTCTATTGGGTAGAACTGGCTCCAAGAGAATTTTTCTGCCAAAAGTGCTTCATTTTTAAAACTGGGGTTTGGAAAACGCTGCAAAATTTGAGAAAATATTTCTAAGTATCAATATTCAATCTATTGTGATGAAAGTTCGTTAATCCACATGCTAACAAATCTGTAGTGAATAATTGTTGAATGAATTATACATGTAGCATGTTTGAAACACGGGATTTCACGGCCAGGGAGTTTATGTAAATTACATTTCTCTTGGTTAGAAATCACTCCAAGAGGTTTTTCCTGAGAAATCTGCCTGATTTTCAAAACTGGAATTAGGAAAACACTGCGAACTCAGATGAATAGATTCTCGGTGTAAATATGCCTTGTAGGGTGGATGAAAGTTCGGTAATCCGCATGCTAACAACTCTGTACTGATTATTTGTCGAATCCGAGATACATGAAGCGTGTTCGGAACACAAAATATCACGGTGAGCAAATCTATGTAAAATACATGTCTCTTGGGTAGAAATCGCTCCAAGAGCTTTTTCTGCGAATTCTGCTCATTTTCAAAACTGGCATTAAGAAAACCTTTCGAAATATGTGAAAATGGTTCAAAGTGTCAATATGGCTTTTATGGTTGATGAAAGTGCGGTAATCCTTATGCTAAAGACTCTGTAGTGAATATTTGTCGAATCCGTGATGCATGTAGCTTTTTCGGAACACGGAATTTCACGATGACGGGTTCTATGTAAATTGCATGTCTATTGTGTAGAACTCGCTCCAAGGTGATTTTTCTGCGAAAACTGCATGATTTAAAAACTGACATTAGGAGAAATCTACTAAATCAGAAAAAACTTTCTATGTATAAATATGCATTGTAAGGTGGATGCAAGTTCAGTAATACACATGTTCACAACTCATTAAAGAATGTTTCTCAAATCCTTGATACATGTAACGTGTTCAGAACATGGAATGTCACGGTGAGTGAAACTCGGTAAATTACATATCTTTTGGGTAGAACTCACTCCAAGAGCATTTTCCTGCCAAATCTGCCTCATTTTGAAACCTGGCATTAAACTAAACTGTGAAATCTGAGAAAATTCTTCAAAGTGTCAGTAAGCAATGTATGGTGGATGAAAGTTCTGTAATCCACTTGCTAACAACTCTGTAGTGAAAATTTGTCGAATCAGAGATGCATGTAGCGAGTTTGGAACACAGAATTTCACGGTGAGTGAATCCATTTAAATTACATGTCTATTGTTTTAAACCCCCTTCAAGAGGTTATTGCCGTGAAATCTGCCTCAGTTTCGACACTGGCGTTTGGAAAGCTCTGTGAAATCAGAGAAAATGCTTCTAAGCATCAATATGCCTTTATTGTGATGAAAGTCCTGTAATCCACATGCAAACATCTCTGTAGTGTATTTTTGTCGAAACTTATCTGCATGAAGCATGTTCAAAATATGGAATTTCACAGCGGGAGAATCTATGTAATTTATATATCTTTTGGGTAGAACACGCTCCAACAGTTTTTCCTTAGGAAACTGCCTGATTTTTGAAACTGCTATTAGGAAAATGCTGCAAACCCAGTGTTGATATTTCTAGGTGTAAATATGCCTTGTATGGTGGATGAAATTCTGTAATACACATGTAGACAACTCATTGAAAATGTTACTCAAATCCGTGATGTATGTAGTGTGTTCGGAACACGGAATGTCACGTTGAAGGAAACTATGTAAATTACATATCTATTGGTGAGAACCCGCTCCAGGAGCATTTTACTGTAAAATCTACCTCTGTTTTTAAACTGGTGTTATGAAAACGCTGCAAAATCTGAGCAAATGTTTTAAAGTGACATTATGTCTTCAATGGTTTGTTAAAGAAGTGTAATTCACATTCTAACAACTCAGCGGTGAGCATTTGTTGAATCCAATGTGCACATAACTTTTTAGAAACACAGAATTTTACGGTAACGTTATCTATGAAAATGGGATGTCTATTGGATCGAACATGCAGCAAGAGAATTTTTCTGCGAAAACTGCCTGATTTTCATAACTGACGTTAGGAAAAGTCTGTGAAATCTAAGTAAATATTTCTATGTGTAAATATGCCTTGAATTGTGGTTCAAATTTCGGGTATCCTCATGCTCACGGTCATTAAATAATGTTTGTTGAAGCCGTGATTAATGTAACGTTTTCGGAACACGGAAAGTCTCGGTGAGTGAAACTCGGAAAATAACATTTCTACTGGATAGAACTCGCTTGAATTGAAATTTTCAGCGAAAATTTCATGATTTTTGAAACTGGATGTAAGGAAAAAGCTGTGAAATCTGAATAAAGTCTTCTAGTGTAAATATGCCTTGTACGGTGGATGAAAGTTTGGTAATCCACATGCTCACACTAATTAAAGTATGTTTGTCGAATTCGTGATGCATGTAACGTGTTCGGAATACGGAATGTCATATTGAAGGGATCAATGTAAATTACATGTCTATAGGGTAGAACTCGCTTGAAGAGAATTTTTCTGCGAAACGTGCCTCATTTTCCAAACTGCCATTAGGAGAACCCTGTGAAATCTGAGAAAATGCTTCTTAGGGTCAATATGCCTTGAATGGTGAATGAAAGTCCGGTAATCCACATGTTAATAACAGTTTAGTAATTATTTTTCAAAACGTGATTCATGAAACTCTTTTGGAAAACGGAATTTCAGCATACTGGAACAATGTAAATTACAATTTTATTGGGTAGAACTAGGTAGAATAGAATTTTTCTGTGAAAATTGCATGATTATCGAATCTGAAGTTTGGAGAAAGCTTCAAAATGAGAGTAAATATTTCTAGGTGTAAATATGCCTTATTTTGGAAGAAAGTTCGGTAATCCACATTTTCAAAACATATTAAAGAATCTTTTTCTAATCCGTGATGCATATAACTTGTTCGGAAGATGGAAATTCACGATGATTGAAACAATATAAATTACTTCTCTATTGGGTAGAACTTGCTCGAAGAGAATTTTTCTGAGAAAACTGCTTCATTTTTGAAACTGGGGTTTGGAAAACGCTTCAAAATTTGAGAAAATACTTTTAAGTATCAATATTCAATCTATTGTGATAAAAGTTCGGTAATCCACATGCTAACAAATCTGTAGTGAATAATTGTTGAATGCATTATGTATGTAGCATGTTCGGAACATGGGATTTCATGGCCAGGGAGTTTATGTAAATTACATTTCTCTTGGTTAGAAATCACTCCAAGAGGTTTTTCCTGAGAAATCTGCCTGATTTTCAAAATTGGCATTAGGAAAACACTGCGAACTCAGATGAATAGATTCTCGGTGTAAATATGCCTTGTAGGGTGGATGAAAGTTCGGTAATCTGCATGCTAACAACTCTCTACTGATTATTTGTCGAATCCGAGATACATGAAGCGTGTTCTGAACACAAAATTTCACGGTGAGCAAATCTATGTAAAATACATGTCTCTTGGGTAGAAATCGCTCCAAGAGCTTTTTCTGCGAATTCTGCTAATTTTCAAAACTGGCATTAAGAAAACTTTTCGAAATATGTGAAAATGGTTCAAAGTGTCAATATGGCTTTTATGGTTGATGAAAGTGCGGTAATCCTTATGCTAAAGACTCTGTAGTGAATATTTGTCGAATCCGTGATGCATGTAGCTTTTTCGGAACACGGAATTTCACGATGACGGGTTCTATGTAAATTGCATGTCTATTGTGTAGAACTCGCTCCAAGAGGATTTTTCTGCGAAAACTGCATGATTTAAAAACTGACATTAGGAGAAATCTACTAAATCAGAAAAAACTTTCTATGTATAAATATGCATTGTAAGGTGGATGAAAGTTCAGTAATACACATGTTCACCACTCATTAAAGAATGTTTGTCGTGTCCGTGATACATGTAACGTGTTCAGAACATGGAATGTCACGGTGAGTGAAACTCGGTAAATTACATATCTTTTGGGTAGAACTCGCTCCAAGAGCATTTTCCTGCCAAATCTGCCTCATTTTCAAACCTGGCATTAAAACTAAGCTGTGAAATCTCAGAAAATTCTTCAGTGTCATTAAGCCATGTATGGTGGATGAAAGTTCTGTAATCCACTTGCTAACAAATATATAGTGAATATATGTCGAATCCGAGATGCATGTAGCGAGTTTGGAACACAGAATTTCACTGTGAGTGAAATCATGTAAATTACGTGTCTATTGTTTGAACCCACTCGAAGAGGTTTTTGCCGTGAAATCTGCCTCAGTTTCGACACTGGCTTTTGGAAAGCTCTGTGAAATCAGAGAAAATGCTTCTAAGCATCAATAAGCTTTTATTGTGATGAAAGTCCTGTAATCCACATGCAAACATCTCTGTAGTGTATTTTTGTCGAATCCTATCTGCATGAAGCATGTTCAAAATATGGAATTTCACAGCGGGAGAATCTATTTAATTTACATATCTTTTGGGTAGAACACGCTCCAACAGTTTTTCCTTAGGAAACTGCCTGAATTTTGAAACTGCTATTAGGAAAATGCTGCAAACCGAGAGTTGATATTTCTAGGTGTAAATATGCCTTGTATGGTGGATGAAAGTTCTGTAATACACATGTACACAACTCATTGAAAATGTTACTCAAATCCGTGATGTATGTAGTGTGTTTGGAACACGGAATGTCACGTTGAAGGAAACTATGTAAATTACATATCTATTGGTGAGTACCCGCTCCAGGAGCATTTTACTGTAAAATCTACCTCTGTTTGGAAACTGGTGTTATGAAAACGCTGCAAAATCTGAGCAAAGGCTTTAAAGTGACATTATGTCTTCAATGGTTTATTAAAGATGTGTAATTCACATTCTAACAACTCAGCTGTGAGCATTTGTTGAATCCATTGTGCACGTACCTTTTTCGGAACACGGAATGTTACGGTGACGGTATCTATGAAAATGGGATGTCTATTGGATCGAACATGCAGCAAGAGAATTTTTCTGCGAAAACTGCCTGATTTTCGTAACTGACGTTAGGAAAAATCTGCGAAATCTAAGTAAATATTTCTAGGTGTAAATAGGCCTTGTATTGTGGTTGAAACATCGGTAGTCCACATGCTCACGGTCATTAAATAATGTTTGTTGAAGCCGTGATTAATGTAACGTTTCCGGAACACGGATTGTCTCGGTGAGTGAAACTCGGAAAATAACAATTCTACTGGATAGAACTAGCTTGAATTGAAATTTTCAGCGAAAATTCCATGATTTTTGAAACTGGATGTTAGGGAAAACCTGCGAAATCAGAATAAATACTTCTAGGTGTAAATATGCCTTGTATGATGGATGAAAGTTCGGTAATCCACATGCTCACACTAATTAAAGAATGTTTGTCGAATTCGTGATGCATGTAACGTTCTCGGATTACGGAATGTCATATTGAAGGAAACAATGTAAATTACATGTCTATAGGGTAGAACTCGCTTGAAGAGAATTTTTCTGCGAAACGTGCCTCATTTTCCTAACTGCCATTAGGAGAACCCTGTGAAATCTGAGAAAATGCTTCTATGGTCAATATGCCTTGAATGGTGAATGAAATTCCGGTAATCCACATGTTAATAACAGTGTAGTAATTATTTTTCAAACCGTGATTCATGGAACGCTTTTGGAAAACGGAATTTCAGCGTAATGAAACAATTTAAATTACAATTCTATTTGGTAGAAATGGCTAGAATAGAATTTTTCTGCCAAAATTGCATGATTATCGAATCTGAAGTTTGGGGAAAGCTTCAAAATGAGAGTAAATATTTCTAGGTGTAAATATGCCTTTATGTTGGAAGAAAGTTCGGTAATCCACATTTTAACAAAATATTAAAGAATGTTTTTCTAATCCGTGATGCATATACCGTGTTCGGAACGTGGAATTTCACGGTGATTGAAACAATGTAAATTACTTCTCTATTGGGTAGAACTGGCTCCAAGAGAATTTTTCTGCCAAAAGTGCTTCATTTTTAAAACTGGGGTTTGGAAAACGCTGCAAAATTTGAGAAAATATTTCTAAGTATCAATATTCAATCTATTGTGATGAAAGTTCGTTAATCCACATGCTAACAAATCTGTAGTGAATAATTGTTGAATGAATTATACATGTAGCATGTTTGAAACACGGGATTTCACGGCCAGGGAGTTTATGTAAATTACATTTCTCTTGGTTAGAAATCACTCCAAGAGGTTTTTCCTGAGAAATCTGCCTGATTTTCAAAACTGGAATTAGGAAAACACTGCGAACTCAGATGAATAGATTCTCGGTGTAAATATGCCTTGTAGGGTGGATGAAAGTTCGGTAATCCGCATGCTAACAACTCTGTACTGATTATTTGTCGAATCCGAGATACATGAAGCGTGTTCGGAACACAAAATATCACGGTGAGCAAATCTATGTAAAATACATGTCTCTTGGGTAGAAATCGCTCCAAGAGCTTTTTCTGCGAATTCTGCTCATTTTCAAAACTGGCATTAAGAAAACCTTTCGAAATATGTGAAAATGGTTCAAAGTGTCAATATGGCTTTTATGGTTGATGAAAGTGCGGTAATCCTTATGCTAAAGACTCTGTAGTGAATATTTGTCGAATCCGTGATGCATGTAGCTTTTTCGGAACACGGAATTTCACGATGACGGGTTCTATGTAAATTGCATGTCTATTGTGTAGAACTCGCTCCAAGAGGATTTTTCTGCGAAAACTGCATGATTTAAAAACTGACATTAGGAGAAATCTACTAAATCAGAAAAAACTTTCTATGTATAAATATGCATTGTAAGGTGGATGCAAGTTCAGTAATACACATGTTCACAACTCATTAAAGAATGTTTCTCAAATCCTTGATACATGTAACGTGTTCAGAACATGGAATGTCACGGTGAGTGAAACTCAGTAAATTACATATCTTTTGGGTAGAACTCACTCCAAGAGCATTTTCCTGCCAAATCTGCCTCATTTTGAAACCTGGCATTAAACTAAACTGTGAAATCTGAGAAAATTCTTCAAAGTGTCAGTAAGCAATGTATGGTGGATGAAAGTTCTGTAATCCACTTGCTAACAACTCTGTAGTGAAAATTTGTCGAATCAGAGATGCATGTAGCGAGTTTGGAACACAGAATTTCACGGTGAGTGAATCCATTTAAATTACATGTCTATTGTTTTAAACCCCCTTCAAGAGGTTATTGCCGTGAAATCTGCCTCAGTTTCGACACTGGCGTTTGGAAAGCTCTGTGAAATCAGAGAAAATGCTTCTAAGCATCAATATGCCTTTATTGTGATGAAAGTCCTGTAATCCACATGCAAACATCTCTGTAGTGTATTTTTGTCGAAACTTATCTGCATGAAGCATGTTCAAAATATGGAATTTCACAGCGGGAGAATCTATGTAATTTATATATCTTTTGGGTAGAACACGCTCCAACAGTTTTTCCTTAGGAAACTGCCTGATTTTTGAAACTGCTATTAGGAAAATGCTGCAAACTCAGAGTTGATATTTCTAGGTGTAAATATGCCTTGTATGGTGGATGAAATTCTGTAATACACATGTACACAACTCATTGAAAATGTTACTCAAATCCGTGATGTATGTAGTGTGTTCGGAACACGGAATGTCACGTTGAAGGAAACTATGTAAATTACATATCTATTGGTGAGAACCCGCTCCAGGAGCATTTTACTGTAAAATCTACCTCTGTTTTTAAACTGGTGTTATGAAAACGCTGCAAAATCTGAGCAAATGTTTTAAAGTGACATTATGTCTTCAATGGTTTGTTAAAGAAGTGTAATTCACATTCTAACAACTCAGCGGTGAGCATTTGTTGAATCCAATGTGCACATACCTTTTTAGAAACACAGAATTTTACGGTAACGTTATCTATGAAAATGGGATGTCTATTGGATCGAACATGCAGCAAGAGAATTTTTCTGCGAAAACTGCCTGATTTTCGTAACTGACGTTAGGAAAAGTCTGTGAAATCTAAGTAAATATTTCTATGTGTAAATATGCCTTGAATTGTGGTTGAAATTTCGGGTATCCTCATGCTCACGGTCATTAAATAATGTTTGTTGAAGCCGTGATTAATGTAACGTTTTCGGAACACGGAAAGTCTCGGTGAGTGAAACTCGGAAAATAACATTTCTACTGGATAGAACTCGCTTGAATTGAAATTTTCAGCGAAAATTTCATGATTTTTGAAACTGGATGTAAGGAAAAAGCTGTGAAATCTGAATAAAGTCTTCTAGTGTAAATATGCCTTGTACGGTGGATGAAAGTTTGGTAATCCACATGCTCACACTAATTAAAGTATGTTTGTCGAATTCGTGATGCATGTAACGTGTTCGGAATACGGAATGTCATATTGAAGGGATCAATGTAAATTACATGTCTATAGGGTAGAACTCGCTTGAAGAGAATTTTTCTGCGAAACGTGCCTCATTTTCCAAACTGCCATTAGGAGAACCCTGTGAAATCTGAGAAAATGCTTCTTAGGGTCAATATGCCTTGAATGGTGAATGAAAGTCCGGTAATCCACATGTTAATAACAGTTTAGTAATTATTTTTCAAAACGTGATTCATGGAGCTCTTTTGGAAAACGGAATTTCAGCATACTGGAACAATGTAAATTACAATTTTATTGGGTAGAACTAGGTAGAATAGAATTTTTCTGTGAAAATTGCATGATTATCGAATCTGAAGTTTGGAGAAAGCTTCAAAATGAGAGTAAATATTTCTAGGTGTAAATATGCCTTATTTTGGAAGAAAGTTCGGTAATCCACATTTTCAAAACATATTAAAGAATCTTTTTCTAATCCGTGATGCATATAACTTGTTCGGAAGATGGAAATTCACGATGATTGAAACAATATAAATTACTTCTCTATTGGGTAGAACTTGCTCGAAGAGAATTTTTCTGAGAAAACTGCTTCATTTTTGAAACTGGGGTTTGGAAAACGCTTCAAAATTTGAGAAAATACTTTTAAGTATCAATATTCAATCTATTGTGATAAAAGTTCGGTAATCCACATGCTAACAAATCTGTAGTGAATAATTGTTGAATGCATTATGCATGTAGCATGTTCGGAACATGGGATTTCATGGCCAGGGAGTTTATGTAAATTACATTTCTCTTGGTTAGAAATCACTCCAAGAGGTTTTTCCTGAGAAATCTGCCTGATTTTCAAAACTGGCATTAGGAAAACACTGCGAACTCAGATGAATAGATTCTCGGTGTAAATATGCCTTGTAGGGTGGATGAAAGTTCGGTAATCTGCATGCTAACAACTCTGTACTGATTATTTGTCGAATCCGAGATACATGAAGCGTGTTCCGAACACAAAATTTCACGGTGAGCAAATCTATGTAAAATACATGTCTCTTGGGTAGAAATCGCTCCAAGAGCTTTTTCTGCGAATTCTGCTAATTTTCAAAACTGGCATTAAGAAAACTTTTCGAAATATGTGAAAATGGTTCAAAGTGTCAATATGGCTTTTATGGTTGATGAAAGTGCGGTAATCCTTATGCTAAAGACTCTGTAGTGAATATTTGTCGAATCCGTGATGCATGTAGCTTTTTCGGAACACGGAATTTCACGATGACGGGTTCTATGTAAATTGCATGTCTATTGTGTAGAACTCGCTCCAAGAGGATTTTTCTGCGAAAACTGCATGATTTAAAAACTGACATTAGGAGAAATCTACTAAATCAGAAAAAACTTTCTATGTATAAATATGCATTGTAAGGTGGATGAAAGTTCAGTAATACACATGTTCACAACTCATTAAAGAATGTTTGTCAAATCCTTGATACATGTAACGTGTTCAGAACATGGAATGTCACGGTGAGTGAAACTTGGTAAATTACATATCTTTTGGGTAGAACTCGCTCCAAGAGCATTTTCCTGCCAAATCTGCCTCATTTTCAAACCTGGCATTAAAACTAAACTGTGAAATCTGAGAAAATTCTTCAAAGTGTCAGTAAGCAATATATGGTGGATGAAAGTTCTGTAATCCACTTGCTAACAACTCTGTAGTGAATATTTGTCGAATCCGAGATGCATGTAGCGAGTTTGGAACACAGGATTTCACGGTGAGTGAATCCATTTAAATTACATGTCTATTGTTTTGAACCCCCTTCAAGAGGTTTTTGCCGTGAAATCTGCCTCAGTTTCGACACTGGCGTTTGGAAATCTCTGTGAAATCAGAGAAAATGCTTCTAAGCATCAATATGCCTTTATTGTGATGAAAGTCCTGTAATCCACATGCAAACATCTCTGTAGTGTATTTTTGTCGAAACCTATCTGCATGAAGCATGTTCAAAATATGGAATTTCACAGCGGGAAAATCTATGTAATTTACATATCTTTTGGGTAGAAAACGTTCCAAAAGATTTTTTCCTTAGGAAACTGCCTGATTTTTGAAACTGCTATTAGGAAAATGCTGCAAACCCAGAGTTGATATTTCTAGGTGTAAATATGCCTTGTATGGTGGATGAAAGTTCTGTAATACACATGTACACAACTCATTGAAAATGTTACTCAAATCCGTGATGTATGTAGTGTGTTCGGAACACGGAATGTCACGTTGAAGGAAACTATGTAAATTACATATCAATTGGTGAGAACCCACTCCAGGAGCATTTTACTGTAAAATCTACCTCTGTTTGGAATCTGGTGTTATGAAAACGCTGCAAAATCTGAGCAAATGCTTTAAAGTGACATTATGTCTTCAATGGTTTACTAAAGATGTGTAATTCACATTCTAAAATCTCAGCTGTGAGCATTTGTTGAATCCAATGTGCACATACCTTTTTTGGAACACGGAATGTTACGGTAACGTTATCTATGAAAATGGTATATCTATTGTTTCGCACATGCAGCAAGAGAATTTTTCTGTGAAAACTGCCAGATTTTCGTAAACTGACGTTAGGAAATGTCTGTGAAATCTAAGTAAATATTTCTAGGGGTAAATATGCATTGAATTGTGGTTGAAATTTCGGTTATCCACATGCTCACGGTCATTAAATAATGTTTGTTGAAGCCGTGATTAATGTAACGTTTTCGGAACACGGAATGTCTCGGTGAGTGAACCTCGGAAAATAACAATTCTACTGGATACAACTCGCTTGAATTGAAATTTTCAGCGAAAATTTCATGATTTTCGAAACTGGGTGTTAGGAAAAAACTGCAAAATCAGATTAAACACTTCTAGTTGTAAATATGCCTTGTATGGTGGATGAAAGTTCGGTAATCCTCATGCTCACACTCATTAAAGAATGTTTGTCGAATTCGTGATGCATGTAACGTGCTCGGATTACGGAATGTCATATTGAAGGAAACAATGTAAATTACATGTCTATAGGGTAGAACTCGCTTGAAGAGAATTTTTCTGCGAAACGTGCCTCATTTTCCTAACTGCCATTAGGAGAACCCTGTGACATCTGAGAAAATGCTTCTAAGGGTCAATATGCCTTGAATGGTGAATGAAAGTCCGGTAATCCACATGTTAATAACAGTGTAGTAATTATTTTTCAAACCGTGATTCATGGAGCGCTTTTGGTAAACGGAATTTCAGCATAATGAAACTATTTAAATTACAATTCTATTGGGTAGAACTAGATAGAATAGGATTTTTCTGCGAAAATTGCATGATTATTGAATCTGAAGTTTGGAGAAAGCTTCAAAATGAGAGTAAATATTTCTAGGTGTAAATATGCCTTATTTTGGAAGAAAGTTCGGTAATCCACATTTTCAAAACATATTAAAGAATCTTTTTCTAATCCGTGATGCATATAACTTGTTCGGAAGATGGAAATTCACGATGATTGAAACAATATAAATTACTTCTCTATTGGGTAGAACTTGCTCGAAGAGAATTTTTCTGAGAAAACTGCTTCATTTTTGAAACTGGGGTTTGGAAAACGCTTCAAAATTTGAGAAAATACTTTTAAGTATCAATATTCAATCTATTGTGATAAAAGTTCGGTAATCCACATGCTAACAAATCTGTAGTGAATAATTGTTGAATGCATTATGCATGTAGCATGTTCGGAACATGGGATTTCATGGCCAGGGAGTTTATGTAAATTACATTTCTCTTGGTTAGAAATCACTCCAAGAGGTTTTTCCTGAGAAATCTGCCTGATTTTCAAAACTGGCATTAGGAAAACACTGCGAACTCAGATGAATAGATTCTCGGTGTAAATATGCCTTGTAGGGTGGATGAAAGTTCGGTAATCTGCATGCTAACAACTCTGTACTGATTATTTGTCGAATCCGAGATACATGAAGCGTGTTCCGAACACAAAATTTCACGGTGAGCAAATCTATGTAAAATACATGTCTCTTGGGTAGAAATCGCTCCAAGAGCTTTTTCTGCGAATTCTGCTAATTTTCAAAACTGGCATTAAGAAAACTTTTCGAAATATGTGAAAATGGTTCAAAGTGTCAATATGGCTTTTATGGTTGATGAAAGTGCGGTAATCCTTATGCTAAAGACTCTGTAGTGAATATTTGTCGAATCCGTGATGCATGTAGCTTTTTCGGAACACGGAATTTCACGATGACGGGTTCTATGTAAATTGCATGTCTATTGTGTAGAACTCGCTCCAAGAGGATTTTTCTGCGAAAACTGCATGATTTAAAAACTGACATTAGGAGAAATCTACTAAATCAGAAAAAACTTTCTATGTATAAATATGCATTGTAAGGTGGATGAAAGTTCAGTAATACACATGTTCACCACTCATTAAAGAATGTTTGTCGTGTCCGTGATACATGTAACGTGTTCAGAACATGGAATGTCACGGTGAGTGAAACTCGGTAAATTACATATCTTTTGGGTAGAACTCGCTCCAAGAGCATTTTCCTGCCAAATCTGCCTCATTTTCAAACCTGGCATTAAAACTAAGCTGTGAAATCTCAGAAAATTCTTCAGTGTCATTAAGCCATGTATGGTGGATGAAAGTTCTGTAATCCACTTGCTAACAAATATATAGTGAATATATGTCGAATCCGAGATGCATGTAGCGAGTTTGGAACACAGAATTTCACTGTGAGTGAAATCATGTAAATTACGTGTCTATTGTTTGAACCCACTCGAAGAGGTTTTTGCCGTGAAATCTGCCTCAGTTTCGACACTGGCTTTTGGAAAGCTCTGTGAAATCAGAGAAAATGCTTCTAAGCATCAATAAGCTTTTATTGTGATGAAAGTCCTGTAATCCACATGCAAACATCTCTGTAGTGTATTTTTGTCGAATCCTATCTGCATGAAGCATGTTCAAAATATGGAATTTCACAGCGGGAGAATCTATTTAATTTACATATCTTTTGGGTAGAACACGCTCCAACAGTTTTTCCTTAGGAAACTGCCTGAATTTTGAAACTGCTATTAGGAAAATGCTGCAAACAGAGAGTTGATATTTCTAGGTGTAAATATGCCTTGTATGGTGGATGAAAGTTCTGTAATACACATGTACACAACTCATTGAAAATGTTACTCAAATCCGTGATGTATGTAGTGTGTTCGGAACACGGAATGTCACGTTGAAGGAAACTATGTAAATTACATATCTATTGGTGAGTACCCGCTCCAGGAGCATTTTACTGTAAAATCTACCTCTGTTTGGAAACTGGTGTTATGAAAACGCTGCAAAATCTGAGCAAAGGATTTAAAGTGACATTATGTCTTCAATGGTTTATTAAAGATGTGTAATTCACATTCTAACAACTCAGCTGTGAGCATTTGTTGAATCCATTGTGCACGTACCTTTTTCGGAACACGGAATGTTACGGTGACGGTATCTATGAAAATGGGATGTCTATTGGATCGAACATGCAGCAAGAGAATTTTTCTGCGAAAACTGCCTGATTTTCGTAACTGACGTTAGGAAAAATCTGCGAAATCTAAGTAAATATTTCTAGGTGTAAATAGGCCTTGTATTGTGGTTGAAACATCGGTAGTCCACATGCTCACGGTCATTAAATAATGTTTGTTGAAGCCGTGATTAATGTAACGTTTCCGGAACACGGATTGTCTCGGTGAGTGAAACTCGGAAAATAACAATTCTACTGGATAGAACTAGCTTGAATTGAAATTTTCAGCGAAAATTCCATGATTTTTGAAACTGGATGTTAGGGAAAACCTGCGAAATCAGAACAAATACTTCTAGGTGTAAATATGCCTTGTATGATGGATGAAAGTTCGGTAATCCACATGCTCACACTAATTAAAGAATGTTTGTCGAATTCGTGATGCATGTAACGTTCTCGGATTACGGAATGTCATATTGAAGGAAACAATGTAAATTACATGTCTATAGGGTAGAACTCGCTTGAAGAGAATTTTTCTGCGAAACGTGCCTCATTTTCCTAACTGCCATTAGGAGAACCCTGTGAAATCTGAGAAAATGCTTCTATGGTCAATATGCCTTGAATGGTGAATGAAATTCCGGTAATCCACATGTTAATAACAGTGTAGTAATTATTTTTCAAACCGTGATTCATGGAACGCTTTTGGAAAACGGAATTTCAGCGTAATGAAACAATTTAAATTACAATTCTATTTGGTAGAAATGGCTAGAATAGAATTTTTCTGCCAAAATTGCATGATTATCGAATCTGAAGTTTGGGGAAAGCTTCAAAATGAGAGTAAATATTTCTAGGTGTAAATATGCCTTTATGTTGGAAGAAAGTTCGGTAATCCACATTTTAACAAAATATTAAAGAATGTTTTTCTAATCCGTGATGCATATACCGTGTTCGGAACGTGGAATTTCACGGTGATTGAAACAATGTAAATTACTTCTCTATTGGGTAGAACTGGCTCCAAGAGAATTTTTCTGCCAAAAGTGCTTCATTTTTAAAACTGGGGTTTGGAAAACGCTGCAAAATTTGAGAAAATATTTCTAAGTATCAATATTCAATCTATTGTGATGAAAGTTCGTTAATCCACATGCTAACAAATCTGTAGTGAATAATTGTTGAATGAATTATACATGTAGCATGTTTGAAACACGGGATTTCACGGCCAGGGAGTTTATGTAAATTACATTTCTCTTGGTTAGAAATCACTCCAAGAGGTTTTTCCTGAGAAATCTGCCTGATTTTCAAAACTGGAATTAGGAAAACACTGCGAACTCAGATGAATAGATTCTCGGTGTAAATATGCCTTGTAGGGTGGATGAAAGTTCGGTAATCCGCATGCTAACAACTCTGTACTGATTATTTGTCGAATCCGAGATACATGAAGCGTGTTCGGAACACAAAATATCACGGTGAGCAAATCTATGTAAAATACATGTCTCTTGGGTAGAAATCGCTCCAAGAGCTTTTTCTGCGAATTCTGCTCATTTTCAAAACTGGCATTAAGAAAACCTTTCGAAATATGTGAAAATGGTTCAAAGTGTCAATATGGCTTTTATGGTTGATGAAAGTGCGGTAATCCTTATGCTAAAGACTCTGTAGTGAATATTTGTCGAATCCGTGATGCATGTAGCTTTTTCGGAACACGGAATTTCACGATGACGGGTTCTATGTAAATTGCATGTCTATTGTGTAGAACTCGCTCCAAGAGGATTTTTCTGCGAAAACTGCATGATTTAAAAACTGACATTAGGAGAAATCTACTAAATCAGAAAAAACTTTCTATGTATAAATATGCATTGTAAGGTGGATGCAAGTTCAGTAATACACATGTTCACAACTCATTAAAGAATGTTTCTCAAATCCTTGATACATGTAACGTGTTCAGAACATGGAATGTCACGGTGAGTGAAACTCAGTAAATTACATATCTTTTGGGTAGAACTCACTCCAAGAGCATTTTCCTGCCAAATCTGCCTCATTTTGAAACCTGGCATTAAACTAAACTGTGAAATCTGAGAAAATTCTTCAAAGTGTCAGTAAGCAATGTATGGTGGATGAAAGTTCTGTAATCCACTTGCTAACAACTCTGTAGTGAAAATTTGTCGAATCAGAGATGCATGTAGCGAGTTTGGAACACAGAATTTCACGGTGAGTGAATCCATTTAAATTACATGTCTATTGTTTTAAACCCCCTTCAAGAGGTTATTGCCGTGAAATCTGCCTCAGTTTCGACACTGGCGTTTGGAAAGCTCTGTGAAATCAGAGAAAATGCTTCTAAGCATCAATATGCCTTTATTGTGATGAAAGTCCTGTAATCCACATGCAAACATCTCTGTAGTGTATTTTTGTCGAAACTTATCTGCATGAAGCATGTTCAAAATATGGAATTTCACAGCGGGAGAATCTATGTAATTTATATATCTTTTGGGTAGAACACGCTCCAACAGTTTTTCCTTAGGAAACTGCCTGATTTTTGAAACTGCTATTAGGAAAATGCTGCAAACTCAGAGTTGATATTTCTAGGTGTAAATATGCCTTGTATGGTGGATGAAATTCTGTAATACACATGTACACAACTCATTGAAAATGTTACTCAAATCCGTGATGTATGTAGTGTGTTCGGAACACGGAATGTCACGTTGAAGGAAACTATGTAAATTACATATCTATTGGTGAGAACCCGCTCCAGGAGCATTTTACTGTAAAATCTACCTCTGTTTTTAAACTGGTGTTATGAAAACGCTGCAAAATCTGAGCAAATGTTTTAAAGTGACATTATGTCTTCAATGGTTTGTTAAAGAAGTGTAATTCACATTCTAACAACTCAGCGGTGAGCATTTGTTGAATCCAATGTGCACATACCTTTTTAGAAACACAGAATTTTACGGTAACGTTATCTATGAAAATGGGATGTCTATTGGATCGAACATGCAGCAAGAGAATTTTTCTGCGAAAACTGCCTGATTTTCGTAACTGACGTTAGGAAAAGTCTGTGAAATCTAAGTAAATATTTCTATGTGTAAATATGCCTTGAATTGTGGTTGAAATTTCGGGTATCCTCATGCTCACGGTCATTAAATAATGTTTGTTGAAGCCGTGATTAATGTAACGTTTTCGGAACACGGAAAGTCTCGGTGAGTGAAACTCGGAAAATAACATTTCTACTGGATAGAACTCGCTTGAATTGAAATTTTCAGCGAAAATTTCATGATTTTTGAAACTGGATGTAAGGAAAAAGCTGTGAAATCTGAATAAAGTCTTCTAGTGTAAATATGCCTTGTACGGTGGATGAAAGTTTGGTAATCCACATGCTCACACTAATTAAAGTATGTTTGTCGAATTCGTGATGCATGTAACGTGTTCGGAATACGGAATGTCATATTGAAGGGATCAATGTAAATTACATGTCTATAGGGTAGAACTCGCTTGAAGAGAATTTTTCTGCGAAACGTGCCTCATTTTCCAAACTGCCATTAGGAGAACCCTGTGAAATCTGAGAAAATGCTTCTTAGGGTCAATATGCCTTGAATGGTGAATGAAAGTCCGGTAATCCACATGTTAATAACAGTTTAGTAATTATTTTTCAAAACGTGATTCATGGAGCTCTTTTGGAAAACGGAATTTCAGCATACTGGAACAATGTAAATTACAATTTTATTGGGTAGAACTAGGTAGAATAGAATTTTTCTGTGAAAATTGCATGATTATCGAATCTGAAGTTTGGAGAAAGCTTCAAAATGAGAGTAAATATTTCTAGGTGTAAATATGCCTTATTTTGGAAGAAAGTTCGGTAATCCACATTTTCAAAACATATTAAAGAATCTTTTTCTAATCCGTGATGCATATAACTTGTTCGGAAGATGGAAATTCACGATGATTGAAACAATATAAATTACTTCTCTATTGGGTAGAACTTGCTCGAAGAGAATTTTTCTGAGAAAACTGCTTCATTTTTGAAACTGGGGTTTGGAAAACGCTTCAAAATTTGAGAAAATACTTTTAAGTATCAATATTCAATCTATTGTGATAAAAGTTCGGTAATCCACATGCTAACAAATCTGTAGTGAATAATTGTTGAATGCATTATGCATGTAGCATGTTCGGAACATGGGATTTCATGGCCAGGGAGTTTATGTAAATTACATTTCTCTTGGTTAGAAATCACTCCAAGAGGTTTTTCCTGAGAAATCTGCCTGATTTTCAAAACTGGCATTAGGAAAACACTGCGAACTCAGATGAATAGATTCTCGGTGTAAATATGCCTTGTAGGGTGGATGAAAGTTCGGTAATCTGCATGCTAACAACTCTGTACTGATTATTTGTCGAATCCGAGATACATGAAGCGTGTTCCGAACACAAAATTTCACGGTGAGCAAATCTATGTAAAATACATGTCTCTTGGGTAGAAATCGCTCCAAGAGCTTTTTCTGCGAATTCTGCCTCAATTTCAAAACTGGCATTAAGAAAACTTTTCGAAATATGTGAAAATGGTTCAAAGTGTCAATATGGCTTTTATGGTTGATGAAAGTGCGGTAATCCTTATGCTAAAGACTCTGTAGTGAATATTTGTCGAATCCGTGATGCATGTAGCTTTTTCGGAACACGGAATTTCACGATGACGGGTTCTATGTAAATTGCATGTCTATTGTGTAGAACTCGCTCCAAGAGGATTTTTCTGCGAAAACTGCATGATTTAAAAACTGACATTAGGAGAAATCTACTAAATCAGAAAAAACTTTCTATGTATAAATATGCATTGTAAGGTGGATGAAAGTTCAGTAATACACATGTTCACAACTCATTAAAGAATGTTTGTCAAATCCTTGATACATGTAACGTGTTCAGAACATGGAATGTCACGGTGAGTGAAACTTGGTAAATTACATATCTTTTGGGTAGAACTCGCTCCAAGAGCATTTTCCTGCCAAATCTGCCTCATTTTCAAACCTGGCATTAAAACTAAACTGTGAAATCTGAGAAAATTCTTCAAAGTGTCAGTAAGCAATATATGGTGGATGAAAGTTCTGTAATCCACTTGCTAACAACTCTGTAGTGAATATTTGTCGAATCCGAGATGCATGTAGCGAGTTTGGAACACAGGATTTCACGGTGAGTGAATCCATTTAAATTACATGTCTATTGTTTTGAACCCCCTTCAAGAGGTTTTTGCCGTGAAATCTGCCTCAGTTTCGACACTGGCGTTTGGAAAGCTCTGTGAAATCAGAGAAAATGCTTCTAAGCATCAATATGCCTTTATTGTGATGAAAGTCCTGTAATCCACATGCAAACATCTCTGTAGTGTATTTTTGTCGAAACCTATCTGCATGAAGCATGTTCAAAATATGGAATTTCACAGCGGGAAAATCTATGTAATTTACATATCTTTTGGGTAGAAAACGTTCCAAAAGATTTTTTCCTTAGGAAACTGCCTGATTTTTGAAACTGCTATTAGGAAAATGCTGCAAACCCAGAGTTGATATTTCTAGGTGTAAATATGCCTTGTATGGTGGATGAAAGTTCTGTAATACACATGTACACAACTCATTGAAAATGTTACTCAAATCCGTGATGTATGTAGTGTGTTCGGAACACGGAATGTCACGTTGAAGGAAACTATGTAAATTACATATCAATTGGTGAGAACCCACTCCAGGAGCATTTTACTGTAAAATCTACCTCTGTTTGGAATCTGGTGTTATGAAAACGCTGCAAAATCTGAGCAAATGCTTTAAAGTGACATTATGTCTTCAATGGTTTACTAAAGATGTGTAATTCACATTCTAAAAACTCAGCTGTGAGCATTTGTTGAATCCAATGTGCACATACCTTTTTTGGAACACGGAATGTTACGGTAACGTTATCTATGAAAATGGTATATCTATTGTTTCGCACATGCAGCAAGAGAATTTTTCTGTGAAAACTGCCAGATTTTCGTAACTGACGTTAGGAAATGTCTGTGAAATCTAAGTAAATATTTCTAGGGGTAAATATGCCTTGAATTGTGGTTGAAATTTCGGTTATCCACATGCTCACGGTCATTAAATAATGTTTGTTGAAGCCGTGATTAATGTAACGTTTTCGGAACACGGAATGTCTCGGTGAGTGAACCTCGGAAAATAACAATTCTACTGGATAGAACTCGCTTGAATTGAAATTTTCAGCGAAAATTTCATGATTTTCGAAACTGGGTGTTAGGAAAAAAATGCAAAATCAGATTAAACACTTCTAGTTGTAAATATGCCTTGTATGGTGGATGAAAGTTCGGTAATCCTCATGCTCACACTCATTAAAGAATGTTTGTCGAATTCGTGATGCATGTAACGTGCTCGGATTACGGAATGTCATATTGAAGGAAACAATGTAAATTACATGTCTATAGGGTAGAACTCGCTTGAAGAGAATTTTTCTGCGAAACGTGCCTCATTTTCCTAACTGCCATTAGGAGAACCCTGTGACATCTGAGAAAATGCTTCTAAGGGTCAATATGCCTTGAATGGTGAATGAAAGTCCGGTAATCCACATGTTAATAACAGTGTAGTAATTATTTTTCAAACCGTGATTCATGGAGCGCTTTTGGTAAACGGAATTTCAGCATAATGAAACTATTTAAATTACAATTCTATTGGGTAGAACTAGATAGAATAGGATTTTTCTGCGAAAATTGCATGATTATTGAATCTGAAGTTTGGAGAAAGCTTCAAAATGAGAGTAAATATTTCTAGGTGCAAATAAGCCTTTATGTTGGAAGAAAGTACGGTAATCCACATTTTCACAACATATTAAAGAATCTTTTTCTAATCCGTGATGCATATAACTTGTTCGGAACGTGGACTTTCACGGTGATTGAAATAATGTAAATTACTTCTCTATTGGGTAGAAGTTGCACCAAGAGAATTTTTCTGCGAAAACTGCTTCTTTTTTGAAACTGGGGTTTGGAAAACCCTGCAAAATTTGAAAAAAATAGTTCTAAGTATCAATATTCAATCTATTGTGATGAAAGTTCGGAAATCCACATGCTAACAAATCTGTAGTGAATAATTGTTGAATCCATTATGCATGTAGCATGTTCGGAACACAGGATTTCACGGCCAGGGAGTTTATGTAAATTATATTTCTCTTGGTTAGAAATCACTCCAAGAGTTTTTTCCTGAGAAATCTGCCTGATTTTCAAAACTGGCATTAGGAAAACACTGCGAACTCAGATGAATAGATTCTCGGTGTAAATATGCCTTGTAGGGTGGATGAAAGTTCGGTAATTCGCATGCTAACAACTCTGTAGTGAATATTTTTCAAATCCGAGATACATGAAGCCTGTTCCGAACACAAAATATCACGGTGAGTGAATCTATGTAAAATACATGTCTCTTGGGTAGAAATCGCTCCAAGAGTTTTTTCTGCGAATTCTGCCTCAATTTCAAAACTGGCATTAAGAAAACTTTTCTAAATATGTGAAAATGGTTCAAAGTGTTAATATGGCTTTTATGGTTGATGAAAGTGCGGTAATCCCTATGCTAAAGACTCTGTAGTGAATATTTGTCGAATCCGTGATGCATGTAGCTTTTTCGGAACACGGAATTTCACGATGACGGGTTCTATGTAAATTGCATGTCTATTGTGTAGAACTCGCTCCAAGGGGATTTTTCTGCGAAAACTGCATGATTTAAAAACTGACATTAGGAGAAATCTACTAAATCAGAAAAAACTTTCTATGTATAAATATGCATTGTAAGGTGGATGAAAGTTCAGTAATACACATGTTCACCACTCATTAAAGAATGTTTGTCGTGTCCGTGATACATGTAACGTGTTCAGAACATGGAATGTCACGGTGAGTGAAACTCGGTAAATTACATATCTTTTGGGTAGAACTCGCTCCAAGAGCATTTTCCTGCCAAATCTGCCTCATTTTCAAACCTGGCATTAAAACTAAGCTGTGAAATCTCAGAAAATTCTTCAGTGTCATTAAGCCATGTATGGTGGATGAAAGTTCTGTAATCCACTTGCTAACAAATATGTAGTGAATATATGTCGAATCCGAGATGCATGTAGCGAGTTTGGAACACAGAATTTCACTGTGAGTGAATCCATGTAAATTACGTGTCTATTGTTTGAACCCACTCGAAGAGGTTTTTGCCGTGAAATCTGCCTCAGTTTCGACACTGGCTTTTGGAAAGCTCTGTGAAATCAGAGAAAATGCTTCTAAGCATCAATAAGCTTTTATTGTGATGAAAGTCCTGTAATCCACATGCAAACATCTCTGTAGTGTATTTTTGTCGAATCCTATCTGCATGAAGCATGTTCAAAATATGGAATTTCACAGCGGGAGAATCTATTTAATTTACATATCTTTTGGGTAGAACACACTCCAACAGTTTTTCCTTAGGAAACTGCCTGATTTCTGAAACTGCTATTAGGAAAATGCTGCAAACCGAGAGTTGATATTTCTAGGTTTAAATATGCCTTGTATGGTGGATGAAAGTTCTGTAATACACATGTACACAACTCATTGAAAATGTTACTCAAATCCGTGATGTATGTAGTGTGTTCGGAACACGGAATGTCACGTTGAAGGAAACTATGTAAATTACATATCTATTGGTGAGTACCCGCTCCAGGAGCATTTTACTGTAAAATCTACATCTGTTTGGAAACTGGTGTTATGAAAACGCTGCAAAATCTGAGCAAAGGCTTTAAAGTGACATTATGTCTTCAATGGTTTATTAAAGATGTGTAATTCACATTCTAACAACTCAGCTGTGAGCATTTGTTGAATCCATTGTGCACGTACCTTTTTCGGAACACGGAATGTTACGGTGACGGTATCTATGAAAATGGGATGTCTATTGGATCGAACATGCAGCAAGAGAATTTTTCTGCGAAAACTGCCTGATTTTCGTAACTGACGTTAGGAAAAATCTGCGAAATCTAAGTAAATATTTCTAGGTGTAAATAGGCCTTGTATTGTGGTTGAAACATCGGTAGTCCACATGCTCACGGTCATTAAATAATGTTTGTTGAAGCCGTGATTAATGTAACGTTTCCGGAACACTGATTGTCTCGGTGAGTGAAACTCGGAAAATAAAATTTCTACTGGATAGAACTCGCTTCAATTGAAATTTTCAGCGAAAATTTCATGATTTTTGAAACTGGATGTTAGGGAAAACCTGCGAAATCAGAATAAACACTTCTAGGTGTAAATATGCCTTGTATGATGGATGAAAGTTCAGTAATCCACATGCTCACACTAATTAAAGAATGTTTGTCGAATTCGTGATGCATGTAACATGTTCAGAATACGGAATATCATATTGAAAGAAACAATGTAAATTACATGTCTATTGGGTAGAACTCACTTGAAGAGAATTTTTCTGTGAAACGTGCCTCATTTTCCAAACTGCCATTAGGAGAACACTGTGAAATCTGAGAAAATGCTTCTATGGTCAATATGCCTTGAATGGTGAATGAAATTCCGGTAATCAACATGTTATAACAGTTTAGTAATTATTTTTCAAACCGTGATTCATGGAGCGCTTTTGGAAAACGGAATTTCAGCGTAATGAAACAATTTAAATTACAATTCTATTTGATAGAAATGGCTAGAATAGAATTTTTCTGCAAAAATTGCATGATTATCGAATCTGAAGTTTGGAGAAAGCTTCAAAATGAGAGTAAATATTTCTAGGTGTAAATATGCCTTTATGTTGGAAGAAAGTTCGGTAATCCACATTTTAACAAAATATTAAAGAATGTTTTTCTAATCCGTGATGCATATACTGTGTTCGGAACGTGGAATTTCACGGTTATTGAAACAATGTAAATTACTTCTCTATTGGGTAGAACTGGCTCCAAGAGAATTTTTCTGCCAAAACTGCTTCATTTTTGAAACTGGGGTTTGGAAAACGCTGCAAAATTTGAGAAAATATTTCTAAGTATCAATATTCAATCTATTGTGATGAAAGTTCGTTAATCCACATGCTAACAAATCTGTAGTGAATAATTGTTGAATGAATTATACATGTAGCATGTTTGAAACACGGGATTTCACGGCCAGGGAGTTTATGTAAATTACATTTCTCTTGGTTAGAAATCACTCCAAGAGTTTTTTCCTGAGAAATCTGCTTGATTTTCAAAACTGGAATTAGGAAAACACTGCGAACTCAGATGAATAGATTCTCGGTGTAAATATGCCTTGTAGGGTGGATGAAAGTTCGGTAATCCGCATGCTAACAACTCTGTACTGATTATTTGTCGAATCCGAGATACATGAAGCGTGTTCCGAACACAAAATATCACGGTGAGCAAATCTATGTAAAATACATGTCTCTTGGGTAGAAATCGCTCCAAGAGCTTTTTCTGCGAATTCTGCTCATTTTCAAAACTGGCATTAAGAAAACTTTTCGAAATATGTGAAAATGGTTCAAAGTGTCAATATGGCTTTTATGGTTGATGAAAGTGCGGTAATCCCTATGCTAAAGACTCTGTAGTGAATATTTGTCGAATCCGTGATGCATGTAGCTTTTTCGGAACACGGAATTTCACGATGACGGGTTCTATGTAAATTGCATGTCTATTGTGTAGAACTCGCTCCAAGGTGATTTTTCTGCGAAAACTGCATGATTTAAAAACTGACATTAGGAGAAATCTACTAAATCAGAAAAAACTTTCTATGTATAAATATGCATTGTAAGGTGGATGAAAGTTCAGTAATACACATGTTCACAACTCATTAAAGAATGTTTGTCAAATCCTTGATACATGTAACGTGTTCAGAACATGGAATGTCACGGTGAGTGAAACTCGGTAAATTACATATCTTTTGGGTAGAACTCTCTCCAAGAGCATTTTCCTGCCAAATCTGCCTCATTTTGAAACCTGGCATTAAACTAAACTGTGAAATCTGAGAAAATTCTTCAAAGTGTCAGTAAGCAATGTATGGTGGATGAAAGTTCTGTAATCCACTTGCTAACAACTCTGTAGTGAAAATTTGTCGAATCAGAGATGCATGTAGCGAGTTTGGAACACAGAATTTCACGGTGAGTGAATCCATTTAAATTACATGTCTATTGTTTTCAACCCCCTTCAAGAGGTTATTGCCGTGAAATCTGCCTCAGTTTCGACACTGGCGTTTGGAAAGCTCTGTGAAATCAGAGAAAATGCTTCTAAGCATCAATATGCCTTTATTGTGATGAAAGTCCTGTAATCCACATGCAAACATCTCTGTAGTGTATTTTTGTCGAAACCTATCTGCATGAAGCATGTTCAAAATATGGAATTTCACAGCGGGAGAATCTATGTAATTTACATATCTTTTGGGTAGAACACGCTCCAACAGTTTTTCCTTAGGAAACTGCCTGATTTTTGAAACTGCTATTAGGAAAATGCTGCAAACTCAGAGTTGATATTTCTAGGTGTAAATATGCCTTGTATGTGGATGAAATTCTGTAATACACATGTACACAACTCATTGAAAATGTTACTCAAATCCGTGATGTATGTAGTGTGTTCGGAACACGGAATGTCACGTTCAAGGAAACTATGTAAATTACATATCTATTGGTGAGAAACCGCTCCAGGAGCATTTTACTGTAAAATCTACCTCTGTTTGGAAACTGGTGTTCTGAAAACGCTGCAAAATCTGAGCAAATGCTTTAAAGTGACATTATGTCTTCAATGGTTTATTAAAGAAGTGTAATTCACATTCTAACAACTCAGCTGTGAGCATTTGTTGAATCCAATGTGCACGTACCTTTTTCGGAACACGGAATGTTACGGTGACGGTATCTATGAAAATGGGATGTCTATTGGATCGAACATGCAGCAAGAGGATTTTTCTGCGAAATCTGCCTGATTTTCGTAACTGACGTTAGGAAAAATCTGCGAAATCTAAGTAAATATTTCTAAGTGTAAATATGCCTTGTATTGTGGTTGAAACATCGGTAATCCACATGCTCACGGTCATTAAATAACGTTAGTTGAAGCCGTGATTAATGTAACGTTTTCGGAACACGGAATGTCTCGGTGAGTGAAACTCGGAAAATAAAATTTCTACTGGATAGAACTCGCTTGAATTGAAATTTTCAGCAAAAATTTCATGATTTTTGAAACTGGATGTAAGGAAAAAGCTGTGAAATCTGAATAAAGTCTTCTAGTGTAAATATGCCTTGTATGGTGGATGAAAGTTTGGTAATCCACATGCTCACATAATTAAAGTATGTTTGTCGAATTCGTGATGCATGTAACGTGTTCGGAATACGGAATGTCATATTGAAGGGATCAATGTAAATTACATGTCTATAGGGTAGAACTCGCTTGAAGAGAATTTTTCTGCGAAACGTGCCTCATTTTCCAAACTGCCATTAGGAGAACCCTGTGAAATCTGAGAAAATGCTTCTTAGGGTCAATATGCCTTGAATGGTGAATGAAAGTCCGGTAATCCACATGTTAATAACAGTTTAGTAATTATTTTTCAAAACGTGATTCATGGAGCTCTTTTGGAAAACGGAATTTCAGCGTAATGGAACAATGTAAATTACAATTTTATTGGGTAGAACTAGGTAGAATAGAATTTTTCTGCGAAAATTGCATGATTATCGAATCTGAAGTTTGGAGAAAGCTTCAAAATGAGAGTAAATATTTCTAGGTGTAAATATGCCTTATGTTGGAAGAAAGTTCGGTAATCCACATTTTCAAAACATATTAAAGAATGTTTTTCTAATCCGTGATGCATATACCGTGTTCGGAACGTGGAAATTCACGAAGATTGAAACAATATAAATTACTTCTCTATTGGGTAGAACTTGCTCCAAGAGAATTTTTCTGCGAAAACTGCTTCTTTTTTGAAACTGGGGTTTGGAAATCCCTGCAAAATTTGAAAAAATAGTTCTAAGTATCAATATTCAATCTATTGTGATGAAAGTTCGGAAATCCACATGCTAACAAATCTGTAGTGAATAATTGTTGAATCCATTATGCATGTAGCATGTTAGGAACACAGGATTTCACGGCCAGGGAGTTTATGTAAATTATATTTCTCTTGGTTAGAAATCACTCCAAGAGTTTTTTCCTGAGAAATCTGCCTGATTTTCAAACCTGGCATTAGGAAAACACTGCGAACTCAGATGAATAGATTCTCGGTGTAAATATGCCTTGTAGGGTGGATGAAAGTTCGGTAATTCGCATGCTAACAACTCTGTAGTGAATATTTTTCAAATCCGAGATACATGAAGCCTGTTCCGAACACAAAATATCACGGTGAGTGAATCTATGTAAAATACATGTCTCTTGGGTAGAAATCGCTCCAAGAGATTTTTCTGCGAATTCTGCCTCAATTTCAAAACTGGCATTAAGAAAACTTTTCGAAATATGTGAAAATGGTTCAAAGTGTCAATATGGCTTTTATGGTTGATGAAAGTGCGGTAATCCTTATGCTAAAGACTCTGTAGTGAATATTTGTCGAATCCGTGATGCATGTAGCTTTTTCGGAACACGGAATTTCACGATGACGGGTTCTATGTAAATTGCATGTCTATTGTGTAGAACTCGCTCCAAGAGGATTTTTCTGCGAAAACTGCATGATTTAAAAACTGACATTAGGAGAAATCTACTAAATCAGAAAAAACTTTCTATGTATAAATATGCATTGTAAGGTGGATGAAAGTTCAGTAATACACATGTTCACAACTCATTAAAGAATGTTTGTCGTGTCCGTGATACATGTAACGTGTTCAGAACATGGAATGTCACGGTGAGTGAAACTCGTTAAATTACATATCTTTTGGGTAGAACTCGCTCCAAGAGCATTTTCCTGCCAAATCTGCCTCATTTTCAAACCTGGCATTAAAACTAAGCTGTGAAATCTCAGAAAATTCTTCAGTGTCATTAAGCCATGTATGGTGGATGAAAGTTCTGTAATCCACTTGCTAACAAATATGTAGTGAATATATATCGAATCCGAGATGCATGAAGCATGTTCAAAATATGGAATTTCACAGCGGGAGAATCTATTTAATTTACATATCTTTTGGGTAGAACACGCTCCAACAGTTTTTCCTTAGGAAACTGCCTGAATTTTGAAACTGCTATTAGGAAAATGCTGCAAACCGAGAGTTGATATTTCTAGGTGTAAATATGCCTTGTATGGCGGATGAAAGTTCTGTAATACACATGTACACAACTCATTGAAAATGTTACTCAAATCCGTGATGTATGTAGTGTGTTCGGAACACGGAATGTCACGTTGAAGGAAACTATGTAAATTACATATCTATTGGTGAGTACCCGCTCCAGGAGCATTTTACTGTAAAATCTACCTCTGTTTGGAAACTGGTGTTCTGAAAACGCTGCAAAATCTGAGCAAAGGCTTTAAAGTGACATTATGTCTTCAATGGTTTATTAAAGATGTGTAATTCACATTCTAACAACTCAGCTGGGAGCATTTGTTGAATCCAATGTGCACGTACCTTTTTCGGAACACGGAATGTTACGGTGACGGTATCTATGAAAATGGGATGTCTATTGGATCGAACATGCAGCAAGAGAATTTTTCTGCGAAAACTGCCTGATTTTCGTAACTGACGTTAGGAAAAATCTGCGAAATCTAAGTAAATATTTCTAGGTGTAAATAGGCCTTGTATTGTGGTTGAAACATCGGTAGTCCACATGCTCACGGTCATTAAATAATGTTTGTTGAAGCCGTGATTAATGTAACGTTTCCGGAACACGGATTGTCTCGGTGAGTGAAACTCGGAAAATAACAATTCTACTGGATAGAACTCGCTTGAATTGAATTTTTCAGCGAAAATTTCATGATTTTCGAAACTGGATGTTAGGGAAAACCTGCGAAATCAGAATAAACACTTCTAGGTGTAAATATGCCTTGTATGATGGATGAAAGTTCGGTAATCCACATGCTCACACTAATTAAAGAATGTTTGTCGAATTCGTGGTGCATGTAACGTGCTCGGATTACGGAATGTCATATTGAAGGAAACAATGTAAATTACATGTCTATAGGGTAGAACTCGCTTGAAGAGAATTTTTCTGCGAAACGTGCCTCATTTTCCTAACTGCCATTAGGAGAACCCTGTGACATCTGAGAAAATGCTTCTATGGTCAATATGCCTTGAATGGTGAATGAAAGTCCGGTAATCCACATGTTAATAACAGTGTAGTAATTATTTTTCAAACCGTGATTCATGGAGCGCTTTTGGTAAACGGAATTTCAGCATAATGAAACTATTTAAATTACAATTCTATTGGGTAGAACTAGATAGAATAGGATTTTTCTGCGAAAATTGCATGATTATTGAATCTGAAGTTTGGAGAAAGCTTCAAAATGAGAGTAAATATTTCTAGGTGCAAATAAGCCTTTATGTTGGAAGAAAGTACGGTAATCCACATTTTCACAACATATTAAAGAATCTTTTTCTAATCCGTGATGCATATAACTTGTTCGGAACGTGGACTTTCACGGTGATTGAAACAATGTAAATTACTTCTCTATTGGGTAGAAGTTGCACCAAGAGAATTTTTCTGCGAAAACTGCTTCTTTTTTGAAACTGGGGTTTGGAAAACCCTGCAAAATTTGAAAAAATAGTTCTAAGTATCAATATTCAATCTATTGTGATGAAAGTTCGGAAATCCACATGCTAACAAATCTGTAGTGAATAATTGTTGAATCCATTATGCATGTAGCATGTTCGGAACACAGGATTTCACGGCCAGGGAGTTTATGTAAATTATATTTCTCTTGGTTAGAAATCACTCCAAGAGTTTTTTCCTGAGAAATCTGCCTGATTTTCAAAACTGGCATTAGGAAAACACTGCGAACTCAGATGAATAGATTCTCGGTGTAAATATGCCTTGTAGGGTGGATGAAAGTTCGGTAATTCGCATGCTAACAACTCTGTAGTGAATATTTTTCAAATCCGAGATACATGAAGCCTGTTCCGAACACAAAATATCACGGTGAGTGAATCTATGTAAAATACATGTCTCTTGGGTAGAAATCGCTCCAAGAGATTTTTCTGCGAATTCTGCCTCAATTTCAAAACTGGCATTAAGAAAACTTTTCTAAATATGTGAAAATGGTTCAAAGTGTTAATATGGCTTTTATGGTTGATGAAAGTGCGGTAATCCCTATGCTAAAGACTCTGTAGTGAATATTTGTCGAATCCGTGATGCATGTAGCTTTTTCGGAACACGGAATTTCACGATGACGGGTTCTATGTAAATTGCATGTCTATTGTGTAGAACTCGCTCCAAGGGGATTTTTCTGCGAAAACTGCATGATTTAAAAACTGACATTAGGAGAAATCTACTAAATCAGAAAAAACTTTCTATGTATAAATATGCATTGTAAGGTGGATGAAAGTTCAGTAATACACATGTTCACCACTCATTAAAGAATGTTTGTCGTGTCCGTGATACATGTAACGTGTTCAGAACATGGAATGTCACGGTGACTGAAACTCGGTAAATTACATATCTTTTGGGTAGAACTCGCTCCAAGAGCATTTTCCTGCCAAATCTGCCTCATTTTCAAACCTGGCATTAAAACTAAGCTGTGAAATCTCAGAAAATTCTTCAGTGTCATTAAGCCATGTATGGTGGATGAAAGTTCTGTAATCCACTTGCTAACAAATATGTAGTGAATATATGTCGAATCCGAGATGCATGTAGCGAGTTTGGAACACAGAATTTCACTGTGAGTGAATCCATGTAAATTACGTGTCTATTGTTTGAACCCACTCGAAGAGGTTTTTGCCGTGAAATCTGCCTCAGTTTCGACACTGGCTTTTGGAAAGCTCTGTGAAATCAGAGAAATGCTTCTAAGCATCAATAAGCCTTTATTGTGATGAAAGTCCTGTAATCCACATGCAAACATCTCTGTAGTGTATTTTTGTCGAATCCTATCTGCATGAAGCATGTTCAAAATATGGAATTTCACAGCGGGAGAATCTATTTAATTTACATATCTTTTGGGTAGAACACGCTCCAACAGTTTTTCCTTAGGAAACTGCCTGAATTTTGAAACTGCTATTAGGAAAATGCTGCAAACCGAGAGTTGATATTTCTAGGTGTAAATATGCCTTGTATGGTGGATGAAAGTTCTGTAATACACATGTACACAACTCATTGAAAATGTTACTCAAATCCGTGATGTATGTAGTGTGTTCGGAACACGGAATGTCACGTTGAAGGAAACTATGTAAATTACATATCTATTGGTGAGTACCCGCTCCAGGAGCATTTTACTGTAAAATCTACCTCTGTTTGGAAACTGGTGTTCTGAAAACGCTGCAAAATCTGAGCAAAGGCTTTAAAGTGACATTATGTCTTCAATGGTTTATTAAAGATGTGTAATTCACATTCTAACAACTCAGCTGGGAGCATTTGTTGAATCCAATGTGCACGTACCTTTTTCGGAACACGGAATGTTACGGTGACGGTATCTATGAAAATGGGATGTCTATTGGATCGAACATGCAGCAAGAGAATTTTTCTGCGAAAACTGCCTGATTTTCGTAACTGACGTTAGGAAAAATCTGCGAAATCTAAGTAAATATTTCTAGGTGTAAATAGGCCTTGTATTGTGGTTGAAACATCGGTAGTCCACATGCTCACGGTCATTAAATAATGTTTGTTGAAGCCGTGATTAATGTAACGTTTCCGGAACACGGATTGTCTCGGTGAGTGAAACTCGGAAAATAACAATTCTACTGGATAGAACTCGCTTGAATTGAATTTTTCAGCGAAAATTTCATGATTTTCGAAACTGGATGTTAGGGAAAACCTGCGAAATCAGAATAAACACTTCTAGGTGTAAATATGCCTTGTATGATGGATGAAAGTTCGGTAATCCACATGCTCACACTAATTAAAGAATGTTTGTCGAATTCGTGGTGCATGTAACGTGCTCGGATTACGGAATGTCATATTGAAGGAAACAATGTAAATTACATGTCTATAGGGTAGAACTCGCTTGAAGAGAATTTTTCTGCGAAACGTGCCTCATTTTCCTAACTGCCATTAGGAGAACCCTGTGACATCTGAGAAAATGCTTCTATGGTCAATATGCCTTGAATGGTGAATGAAAGTCCGGTAATCCACATGTTAATAACAGTGTAGTAATTATTTTTCAAACCGTGATTCATGGAGCGCTTTTGGTAAACGGAATTTCAGCATAATGAAACTATTTAAATTACAATTCTATTGGGTAGAACTAGATAGAATAGGATTTTTCTGCGAAAATTGCATGATTATTGAATCTGAAGTTTGGAGAAAGCTTCAAAATGAGAGTAAATATTTCTAGGTGCAAATAAGCCTTTATGTTGGAAGAAAGTACGGTAATCCACATTTTCACAACATATTAAAGAATCTTTTTCTAATCCGTGATGCATATAACTTGTTCGGAACGTGGACTTTCACGGTGATTGAAACAATGTAAATTACTTCTCTATTGGGTAGAAGTTGCACCAAGAGAATTTTTCTGCGAAAACTGCTTCTTTTTTGAAACTGGGGTTTGGAAAACCCTGCAAAATTTGAAAAAATAGTTCTAAGTATCAATATTCAATCTATTGTGATGAAAGTTCGGAAATCCACATGCTAACAAATCTGTAGTGAATAATTGTTGAATCCATTATGCATGTAGCATGTTCGGAACACAGGATTTCACGGCCAGGGAGTTTATGTAAATTATATTTCTCTTGGTTAGAAATCACTCCAAGAGTTTTTTCCTGAGAAATCTGCCTGATTTTCAAAACTGGCATTAGGAAAACACTGCGAACTCAGATGAATAGATTCTCGGTGTAAATATGCCTTGTAGGGTGGATGAAAGTTCGGTAATTCGCATGCTAACAACTCTGTAGTGAATATTTTTCAAATCCGAGATACATGAAGCCTGTTCCGAACACAAAATATCACGGTGAGTGAATCTATGTAAAATACATGTCTCTTGGGTAGAAATCGCTCCAAGAGATTTTTCTGCGAATTCTGCCTCAATTTCAAAACTGGCATTAAGAAAACTTTTCTAAATATGTGAAAATGGTTCAAAGTGTTAATATGGCTTTTATGGTTGATGAAAGTGCGGTAATCCCTATGCTAAAGACTCTGTAGTGAATATTTGTCGAATCCGTGATGCATGTAGCTTTTTCGGAACACGGAATTTCACGATGACGGGTTCTATGTAAATTGCATGTCTATTGTGTAGAACTCGCTCCAAGGGGATTTTTCTGCGAAAACTGCATGATTTAAAAACTGACATTAGGAGAAATCTACTAAATCAGAAAAAACTTTCTATGTATAAATATGCATTGTAAGGTGGATGAAAGTTCAGTAATACACATGTTCACCACTCATTAAAGAATGTTTGTCGTGTCCGTGATACATGTAACGTGTTCAGAACATGGAATGTCACGGTGACTGAAACTCGGTAAATTACATATCTTTTGGGTAGAACTCGCTCCAAGAGCATTTTCCTGCCAAATCTGCCTCATTTTCAAACCTGGCATTAAAACTAAGCTGTGAAATCTCAGAAAATTCTTCAGTGTCATTAAGCCATGTATGGTGGATGAAAGTTCTGTAATCCACTTGCTAACAAATATGTAGTGAATATATGTCGAATCCGAGATGCATGTAGCGAGTTTGGAACACAGAATTTCACTGTGAGTGAATCCATGTAAATTACGTGTCTATTGTTTGAACCCACTCCAAGAGGTTTTTGCCGTGAAATCTGCCTCAGTTTCGACACTGGCTTTTGGAAAGCTCTGTGAAATCAGAGAAATGCTTCTAAGCATCAATAAGCCTTTATTGTGATGAAAGTCCTGTAATCCACATGCAAACATCTCTGTAGTGTATTTTTGTCGAATCCTATCTGCATGAAGCATGTTCAAAATATGGAATTTCACAGCGGGAGAATCTATTTAATTTACATATCTTTTGGGTAGAACACGCTCCAACAGTTTTTCCTTAGGAAACTGCCTGAATTTTGAAACTGCTATTAGGAAAATGCTGCAAACCGAGAGTTGATATTTCTAGGTGTAAATATGCCTTGTATGGTGGATGAAAGTTCTGTAATACACATGTACACAACTCATTGAAAATGTTACTCAAATCCGTGATGTATGTAGTGTGTTCGGAACACGGAATGTCACGTTGAAGGAAACTATGTAAATTACATATCTATTGGTGAGTACCCGCTCCAGGAGCATTTTACTGTAAAATCTACCTCTGTTTGGAAACTGGTGTTATGAAAACGCTGCAAAATCTGAGCAAAGGCTTTAAAGTGACATTATGTCTTCAATGGTTTATTAAAGATGTGTAATTCACATTCTAACAACTCAGCTGTGAGCATTTGTTGAATCCATTGTGCACGTACCTTTTTCGGAACACGGAATGTTACGGTGACGGTATCTATGAAAATGGGATGTCTATTGGATCGAACATGCAGCAAGAGAATTTTTCTGCGAAAACTGCCTGATTTTCGTAACTGACGTTAGGAAAAATCTGCGAAATCTAAGTAAATATTTCTAGGTGTAAATAGGCCTTGTATTGTGGTTGAAACATCGGTAGTCCACATGCTCACGGTCATTAAATAATGTTTGTTGAAGCCGTGATTAATGTAACGTTTCCGGAACACGGATTGTCTCGGTGAGTGAAACTCGGAAAATAACAATTCTACTGGATAGAACTAGCTTGAATTGAAATTTTCAGCGAAAATTCCATGATTTTTGAAACTGGATGTTAGGGAAAACCTGCGAAATCAGAATAAATACTTCTAGGTGTAAATATGCCTTGTATGATGGATGAAAGTTCGGTAATCCACATGCTCACACTAATTAAAGAATGTTTGTCGAATTCGTGATGCATGTAACGTTCTCGGATTACGGAATGTCATATTGAAGGAAACAATGTAAATTACATGTCTATAGGGTAGAACTCGCTTGAAGAGAATTTTTCTGCGAAACGTGCCTCATTTTCCTAACTGCCATTAGGAGAACCCTGTGAAATCTGAGAAAATGCTTCTATGGTCAATATGCCTTGAATGGTGAATGAAATTCCGGTAATCCACATGTTAATAACAGTGTAGTAATTATTTTTCAAACCGTGATTCATGGAGCGCTTTTGGAAAACGGAATTTCAGCGTAATGAAACAATTTAAATTACAATTCTATTTGGTAGAAATGGCTAGAATAGAATTTTTCTGCCAAAATTGCATGATTATCGAATCTGAAGTTTGGGGAAAGCTTCAAAATGAGAGTAAATATTTCTAGGTGTAAATATGCCTTTATGTTGGAAGAAAGTTCGGTAATCCACATTTTAACAAAATATTAAAGAATGTTTTTCTAATCCGTGATGCATATACCGTGTTCGGAACGTGGAATTTCACGGTGATTGAAACAATGTAAATTACTTCTCTATTGGGTAGAACTGGCTCCAAGAGAATTTTTCTGCCAAAAGTGCTTCATTTTTAAAACTGGGGTTTGGAAAACGCTGCAAAATTTGAGAAAATATTTCTAAGTATCAATATTCAATCTATTGTGATGAAAGTTCGTTAATCCACATGCTAACAAATCTGTAGTGAATAATTGTTGAATGAATTATACATGTAGCATGTTTGAAACACGGGATTTCACGGTCAGGGAGTTTATGTAAATTACATTTCTCTTGGTTAGAAATCACTCCAAGAGGTTTTTCCTGAGAAATCTGCCTGATTTTCAAAACTGGAATTAGGAAAACACTGCGAACTCAGATGAATAGATTCTCGGTGTAAATATGCCTTGTAGGGTGGATGAAAGTTCGGTAATCCGCATGCTAACAACTCTGTACTGATTATTTGTCGAATCCGAGATACATGAAGCGTGTTCGGAACACAAAATATCACGGTGAGCAAATCTATGTAAAATACATGTCTCTTGGGTAGAAATCGCTCCAAGAGCTTTTTCTGCGAATTCTGCTCATTTTCAAAACTGGCATTAAGAAAACCTTTCGAAATATGTGAAAATGGTTCAAAGTGTCAATATGGCTTTTATGGTTGATGAAAGTGCGGTAATCCTTATGCTAAAGACTCTGTAGTGAATATTTGTCGAATCCGTGATGCATGTAGCTTTTTCGGAACACGGAATTTCACGATGACGGGTTCTATGTAAATTGCATGTCTATTGTGTAGAACTCGCTCCAAGAGGATTTTTCTGCGAAAACTGCATGATTTAAAAACTGACATTAGGAGAAATCTACTAAATCAGAAAAAACTTTCTATGTATAAATATGCATTGTAAGGTGGATGCAAGTTCAGTAATACACATGTTCACAACTCATTAAAGAATGTTTCTCAAATCCTTGATACATGTAACGTGTTCAGAACATGGAATGTCACGGTGAGTGAAACTCGGTAAATTACATATCTTTTGGGTAGAACTCACTCCAAGAGCATTTTCCTGCCAAATCTGCCTCATTTTGAAACCTGGCATTAAACTAAACTGTGAAATCTGAGAAAATTCTTCAAAGTGTCAGTAAGCAATGTATGGTGGATGAAAGTTCTGTAATCCACTTGCTAACAACTCTGTAGTGAAAATTTGTCGAATCAGAGATGCATGTAGCGAGTTTGGAACACAGAATTTCACGGTGAGTGAATCCATTTAAATTACATGTCTATTGTTTTCAACCCCCTTCAAGAGGTTATTGCCGTGAAATCTGCCTCAGTTTCGACACTGGCGTTTGGAAAGCTCTGTGAAATCAGAGAAAATGCTTCTAAGCATCAATATGCCTTTATTGTGATGAAAGTCCTGTAATCCACATGCAAACATCTCTGTAGTGTATTTTTGTCGAAACTTATCTGCATGAAGCATGTTCAAAATATGGAATTTCACAGCGGGAGAATCTATGTAATTTATATATCTTTTGGGTAGAACACGCTCCAACAGTTTTTCCTTAGGAAACTGCCTGATTTTTGAAACTGCTATTAGGAAAATGCTGCAAACCCAGTGTTGATATTTCTAGGTGTAAATATGCCTTGTATGGTGGATGAAATTCTGTAATACACATGTAGACAACTCATTGAAAATGTTACTCAAATCCGTGATGTATGTAGTGTGTTCGGAACACGGAATGTCACGTTGAAGGAAACTATGTAAATTACATATCTATTGGTGAGAACCCACTCCAGGAGCATTTTACTGTAAAATCTACCTCTGTTTTTAAACTGGTGTTATGAAAACGCTGCAAAATCTGAGCAAATGTTTTAAAGTGACATTATGTCTTCAATGGTTTGTTAAAGAAGTGTAATTCACATTCTAACAACTCAGCGGTGAGCATTTGTTGAATCCAATGTGCACATACCTTTTTAGAAACACAGAATTTTACGGTAACGTTATCTATGAAAATGGGATGTCTATTGGATCGAACATGCAGCAAGAGAATTTTTCTGCGAAAACTGCCTGATTTTCGTAACTGACGTTAGGAAAAGTCTGTGAAATCTAAGTAAATATTTCTATGTGTAAATATGCCTTGAATTGTGGTTGAAATTTCGGGTATCCTCATGCTCACGGTCATTAAATAATGTTTGTTGAAGCCGTGATTAATGTAACGTTTTCGGAACACGGAAAGTCTCGGTGAGTGAAACTCGGAAAATAACATTTCTACTGGATAGAACTCGCTTGAATTGAAATTTTCAGCGAAAATTTCATGATTTTTGAAACTGGATGTAAGGAAAAAGCTGTGAAATCTGAATAAAGTCTTCTAGTGTAAATATGCCTTGTACGGTGGATGAAAGTTTGGTAATCCACATGCTCACACTAATTAAAGTATGTTTGTCGAATTCGTGATGCATGTAACGTGTTCGGAATACGGAATGTCATATTGAAGGGATCAATGTAAATTACATGTCTATAGGGTAGAACTCGCTTGAAGAGAATTTTTCTGCGAAACGTGCCTCATTTTCCAAACTGCCATTAGGAGAACCCTGTGAAATCTGAGAAAATGCTTCTTAGGGTCAATATGCCTTGAATGGTGAATGAAAGTCCGGTAATCCACATGTTAATAACAGTTTAGTAATTATTTTTCAAAACGTGATTCATGAAACTCTTTTGGAAAACGGAATTTCAGCATACTGGAACAATGTAAATTACAATTTTATTGGGTAGAACTAGGTAGAATAGAATTTTTCTGTGAAAATTGCATGATTATCGAATCTGAAGTTTGGAGAAAGCTTCAAAATGAGAGTAAATATTTCTAGGTGTAAATATGCCTTATTTTGGAAGAAAGTTCGGTAATCCACATTTTCAAAACATATTAAAGAATCTTTTTCTAATCCGTGATGCATATAACTTGTTCGGAAGATGGAAATTCACGATGATTGAAACAATATAAATTACTTCTCTATTGGGTAGAACTTGCTCGAAGAGAATTTTTCTGAGAAAACTGCTTCATTTTTGAAACTGGGGTTTGGAAAACGCTTCAAAATTTGAGAAAATACTTTTAAGTATCAATATTCAATCTATTGTGATAAAAGTTCGGTAATCCACATGCTAACAAATCTGTAGTGAATAATTGTTGAATGCATTATGCATGTAGCATGTTCGGAACATGGGATTTCATGGCCAGGGAGTTTATGTAAATTACATTTCTCTTGGTTAGAAATCACTCCAAGAGGTTTTTCCTGAGAAATCTGCCTGATTTTCAAAACTGGCATTAGGAAAACACTGCGAACTCAGATGAATAGATTCTCGGTGTAAATATGCCTTGTAGGGTGGATGAAAGTTCGGTAATCTGCATGCTAACAACTCTGTACTGATTATTTGTCGAATCCGAGATACATGAAGCGTGTTCCGAACACAAAATTTCACGGTGAGCAAATCTATGTAAAATACATGTCTCTTGGGTAGAAATCGCTCCAAGAGCTTTTTCTGCGAATTCTGCTAATTTTCAAAACTGGCATTAAGAAAACTTTTCGAAATATGTGAAAATGGTTCAAAGTGTCAATATGGCTTTTATGGTTGATGAAAGTGCGGTAATCCTTATGCTAAAGACTCTGTAGTGAATATTTGTCGAATCCGTGATGCATGTAGCTTTTTCGGAACACGGAATTTCACGATGACGGGTTCTATGTAAATTGCATGTCTATTGTGTAGAACTCGCTCCAAGAGGATTTTTCTGCGAAAACTGCATGATTTAAAAACTGACATTAGGAGAAATCTACTAAATCAGAAAAAACTTTCTATGTATAAATATGCATTGTAAGGTGGATGAAAGTTCAGTAATACACATGTTCACCACTCATTAAAGAATGTTTGTCGTGTCCGTGATACATGTAACGTGTTCAGAACATGGAATGTCACGGTGAGTGAAACTCGGTAAATTACATATCTTTTGGGTAGAACTCGCTCCAAGAGCATTTTCCTGCCAAATCTGCCTCATTTTCAAACCTGGCATTAAAACTAAGCTGTGAAATCTCAGAAAATTCTTCAGTGTCATTAAGCCATGTATGGTGGATGAAAGTTCTGTAATCCACTTGCTAACAAATATATAGTGAATATATGTCGAATCCGAGATGCATGTAGCGAGTTTGGAACACAGAATTTCACTGTGAGTGAATTCATGTAAATTACGTGTCTATTGTTTGAACCCACTCGAAGAGGTTTTTGCCGTGAAATCTGCCTCAGTTTCGACACTGGCTTTTGGAAAGCTCTGTGAAATCAGAGAAAATGCTTCTAAGCATCAATAAGCTTTTATTGTGATGAAAGTCCTGTAATCCACATGCAAACATCTCTGTAGTGTATTTTTGTCGAATCCTATCTGCATGAAGCATGTTCAAAATATGGAATTTCACAGCGGGAGAATCTATTTAATTTACATATCTTTTGGGTAGAACACGCTCCAACAGTTTTTCCTTAGGAAACTGCCTGAATTTTGAAACTGCTATTAGGAAAATGCTGCAAACTCAGAGTTGATATTTCTAGGTGTAAATATGCCTTGTATGGTGGATGAAAGTTCTGTAATACACATGTACACAACTCATTGAAAATGTTACTCAAATCCGTGATGTATGTAGTGTGTTCGGAACACGGAATGTCACGTTGAAGGAAACTATGTAAATTACATATCTATTGGTGAGAACCCACTCCAGGAGCATTTTACTGTAAAATCTACCTCTGTTTTTAAACTGGTGTTATGAAAACGCTGCAAAATCTGAGCAAATGTTTTAAAGTGACATTATGTCTTCAATGGTTTGTTAAAGAAGTGTAATTCACATTCTAACAACTCAGCGGTGAGCATTTGTTGAATCCAATGTGCACATACCTTTTTAGAAACACAGAATTTTACGGTAACGTTATCTATGAAAATGGGATGTCTATTGGATCGAACATGCAGCAAGAGAATTTTTCTGCGAAAACTGCCTGATTTTCGTAACTGACGTTAGGAAAAGTCTGTGAAATCTAAGTAAATATTTCTATGTGTAAATATGCCTTGAATTGTGGTTGAAATTTCGGGTATCCTCATGCTCACGGTCATTAAATAATGTTTGTTGAAGCCGTGATTAATGTAACGTTTTCGGAACACGGAAAGTCTCGGTGAGTGAAACTCGGAAAATAACATTTCTACTGGATAGAACTCGCTTGAATTGAAATTTTCAGCGAAAATTTCATGATTTTTGAAACTGGATGTAAGGAAAAAGCTGTGAAATCTGAATAAAGTCTTCTAGTGTAAATATGCCTTGTACGGTGGATGAAAGTTTGGTAATCCACATGCTCACACTAATTAAAGTATGTTTGTCGAATTCGTGATGCATGTAACGTGTTCGGAATACGGAATGTCATATTGAAGGGATCAATGTAAATTACATGTCTATAGGGTAGAACTCGCTTGAAGAGAATTTTTCTGCGAAACGTGCCTCATTTTCCAAACTGCCATTAGGAGAACCCTGTGAAATCTGAGAAAATGCTTCTTAGGGTCAATATGCCTTGAATGGTGAATGAAAGTCCGGTAATCCACATGTTAATAACAGTTTAGTAATTATTTTTCAAAACGTGATTCATGAAACTCTTTTGGAAAACGGAATTTCAGCATACTGGAACAATGTAAATTACAATTTTATTGGGTAGAACTAGGTAGAATAGAATTTTTCTGTGAAAATTGCATGATTATCGAATCTGAAGTTTGGAGAAAGCTTCAAAATGAGAGTAAATATTTCTAGGTGTAAATATGCCTTATTTTGGAAGAAAGTTCGGTAATCCACATTTTCAAAACATATTAAAGAATCTTTTTCTAATCCGTGATGCATATAACTTGTTCGGAAGATGGAAATTCACGATGATTGAAACAATATAAATTACTTCTCTATTGGGTAGAACTTGCTCGAAGAGAATTTTTCTGAGAAAACTGCTTCATTTTTGAAACTGGGGTTTGGAAAACGCTTCAAAATTTGAGAAAATACTTTTAAGTATCAATATTCAATCTATTGTGATAAAAGTTCGGTAATCCACATGCTAACAAATCTGTAGTGAATAATTGTTGAATGCATTATGCATGTAGCATGTTCGGAACATGGGATTTCATGGCCAGGGAGTTTATGTAAATTACATTTCTCTTGGTTAGAAATCACTCCAAGAGGTTTTTCCTGAGAAATCTGCCTGATTTTCAAAACTGGCATTAGGAAAACACTGCGAACTCAGATGAATAGATTCTCGGTGTAAATATGCCTTGTAGGGTGGATGAAAGTTCGGTAATCTGCATGCTAACAACTCTGTACTGATTATTTGTCGAATCCGAGATACATGAAGCGTGTTCCGAACACAAAATTTCACGGTGAGCAAATCTATGTAAAATACATGTCTCTTGGGTAGAAATCGCTCCAAGAGCTTTTTCTGCGAATTCTGCTAATTTTCAAAACTGGCATTAAGAAAACTTTTCGAAATATGTGAAAATGGTTCAAAGTGTCAATATGGCTTTTATGGTTGATGAAAGTGCGGTAATCCTTATGCTAAAGACTCTGTAGTGAATATTTGTCGAATCCGTGATGCATGTAGCTTTTTCGGAACACGGAATTTCACGATGACGGGTTCTATGTAAATTGCATGTCTATTGTGTAGAACTCGCTCCAAGAGGATTTTTCTGCGAAAACTGCATGATTTAAAAACTGACATTAGGAGAAATCTACTAAATCAGAAAAAACTTTCTATGTATAAATATGCATTGTAAGGTGGATGAAAGTTCAGTAATACACATGTTCACCACTCATTAAAGAATGTTTGTCGTGTCCGTGATACATGTAACGTGTTCAGAACATGGAATGTCACGGTGAGTGAAACTCGGTAAATTACATATCTTTTGGGTAGAACTCGCTCCAAGAGCATTTTCCTGCCAAATCTGCCTCATTTTCAAACCTGGCATTAAAACTAAGCTGTGAAATCTCAGAAAATTCTTCAGTGTCATTAAGCCATGTATGGTGGATGAAAGTTCTGTAATCCACTTGCTAACAAATATATAGTGAATATATGTCGAATCCGAGATGCATGTAGCGAGTTTGGAACACAGAATTTCACTGTGAGTGAATTCATGTAAATTACGTGTCTATTGTTTGAACCCACTCGAAGAGGTTTTTGCCGTGAAATCTGCCTCAGTTTCGACACTGGCTTTTGGAAAGCTCTGTGAAATCAGAGAAAATGCTTCTAAGCATCAATAAGCTTTTATTGTGATGAAAGTCCTGTAATCCACATGCAAACATCTCTGTAGTGTATTTTTGTCGAATCCTATCTGCATGAAGCATGTTCAAAATATGGAATTTCACAGCGGGAGAATCTATTTAATTTACATATCTTTTGGGTAGAACACGCTCCAACAGTTTTTCCTTAGGAAACTGCCTGAATTTTGAAACTGCTATTAGGAAAATGCTGCAAACTCAGAGTTGATATTTCTAGGTGTAAATATGCCTTGTATGGTGGATGAAAGTTCTGTAATACACATGTACACAACTCATTGAAAATGTTACTCAAATCCGTGATGTATGTAGTGTGTTCGGAACACGGAATGTCACGTTGAAGGAAACTATGTAAATTACATATCTATTGGTGAGAACCCACTCCAGGAGCATTTTACTGTAAAATCTACCTCTGTTTTTAAACTGGTGTTATGAAAACGCTGCAAAATCTGAGCAAATGTTTTAAAGTGACATTATGTCTTCAATGGTTTGTTAAAGAAGTGTAATTCACATTCTAACAACTCAGCGGTGAGCATTTGTTGAATCCAATGTGCACATACCTTTTTAGAAACACAGAATTTTACGGTAACGTTATCTATGAAAATGGGATGTCTATTGGATCGAACATGCAGCAAGAGAATTTTTCTGCGAAAACTGCCTGATTTTCGTAACTGACGTTAGGAAAAGTCTGTGAAATCTAAGTAAATATTTCTATGTGTAAATATGCCTTGAATTGTGGTTGAAATTTCGGGTATCCTCATGCTCACGGTCATTAAATAATGTTTGTTGAAGCCGTGATTAATGTAACGTTTTCGGAACACGGAAAGTCTCGGTGAGTGAAACTCGGAAAATAACATTTCTACTGGATAGAACTCGCTTGAATTGAAATTTTCAGCGAAAATTTCATGATTTTTGAAACTGGATGTAAGGAAAAAGCTGTGAAATCTGAATAAAGTCTTCTAGTGTAAATATGCCTTGTACGGTGGATGAAAGTTTGGTAATCCACATGCTCACACTAATTAAAGTATGTTTGTCGAATTCGTGATGCATGTAACGTGTTCGGAATACGGAATGTCATATTGAAGGGATCAATGTAAATTACATGTCTATAGGGTAGAACTCGCTTGAAGAGAATTTTTCTGCGAAACGTGCCTCATTTTCCAAACTGCCATTAGGAGAACCCTGTGAAATCTGAGAAAATGCTTCTTAGGGTCAATATGCCTTGAATGGTGAATGAAAGTCCGGTAATCCACATGTTAATAACAGTTTAGTAATTATTTTTCAAAACGTGATTCATGAAACTCTTTTGGAAAACGGAATTTCAGCATACTGGAACAATGTAAATTACAATTTTATTGGGTAGAACTAGGTAGAATAGAATTTTTCTGTGAAAATTGCATGATTATCGAATCTGAAGTTTGGAGAAAGCTTCAAAATGAGAGTAAATATTTCTAGGTGTAAATATGCCTTATTTTGGAAGAAAGTTCGGTAATCCACATTTTCAAAACATATTAAAGAATCTTTTTCTAATCCGTGATGCATATAACTTGTTCGGAAGATGGAAATTCACGATGATTGAAACAATATAAATTACTTCTCTATTGGGTAGAACTTGCTCGAAGAGAATTTTTCTGAGAAAACTGCTTCATTTTTGAAACTGGGGTTTGGAAAACGCTTCAAAATTTGAGAAAATACTTTTAAGTATCAATATTCAATCTATTGTGATAAAAGTTCGGTAATCCACATGCTAACAAATCTGTAGTGAATAATTGTTGAATGCATTATGCATGTAGCATGTTCGGAACATGGGATTTCATGGCCAGGGAGTTTATGTAAATTACATTTCTCTTGGTTAGAAATCACTCCAAGAGGTTTTTCCTGAGAAATCTGCCTGATTTTCAAAACTGGCATTAGGAAAACACTGCGAACTCAGATGAATAGATTCTCGGTGTAAATATGCCTTGTAGGGTGGATGAAAGTTCGGTAATCTGCATGCTAACAACTCTGTACTGATTATTTGTCGAATCCGAGATACATGAAGCGTGTTCCGAACACAAAATTTCACGGTGAGCAAATCTATGTAAAATACATGTCTCTTGGGTAGAAATCGCTCCAAGAGCTTTTTCTGCGAATTCTGCTAATTTTCAAAACTGGCATTAAGAAAACTTTTCGAAATATGTGAAAATGGTTCAAAGTGTCAATATGGCTTTTATGGTTGATGAAAGTGCGGTAATCCTTATGCTAAAGACTCTGTAGTGAATATTTGTCGAATCCGTGATGCATGTAGCTTTTTCGGAACACGGAATTTCACGATGACGGGTTCTATGTAAATTGCATGTCTATTGTGTAGAACTCGCTCCAAGAGGATTTTTCTGCGAAAACTGCATGATTTAAAAACTGACATTAGGAGAAATCTACTAAATCAGAAAAAACTTTCTATGTATAAATATGCATTGTAAGGTGGATGAAAGTTCAGTAATACACATGTTCACCACTCATTAAAGAATGTTTGTCGTGTCCGTGATACATGTAACGTGTTCAGAACATGGAATGTCACGGTGAGTGAAACTCGGTAAATTACATATCTTTTGGGTAGAACTCGCTCCAAGAGCATTTTCCTGCCAAATCTGCCTCATTTTCAAACCTGGCATTAAAACTAAGCTGTGAAATCTCAGAAAATTCTTCAGTGTCATTAAGCCATGTATGGTGGATGAAAGTTCTGTAATCCACTTGCTAACAAATATATAGTGAATATATGTCGAATCCGAGATGCATGTAGCGAGTTTGGAACACAGAATTTCACTGTGAGTGAAATCATGTAAATTACGTGTCTATTGTTTGAACCCACTCGAAGAGGTTTTTGCCGTGAAATCTGCCTCAGTTTCGACACTGGCTTTTGGAAAGCTCTGTGAAATCAGAGAAAATGCTTCTAAGCATCAATAAGCTTTTATTGTGATGAAAGTCCTGTAATCCACATGCAAACATCTCTGTAGTGTATTTTTGTCGAATCCTATCTGCATGAAGCATGTACAAAATATGGAATTTCACAGCGGGAGAATCTATTTAATTTACATATCTTTTGGGTAGAACACGCTCCAACAGTTTTTCCTTAGGAAACTGCCTGAATTTTGAAACTGCTATTAGGAAAATGCTGCAAACAGAGAGTTGATATTTCTAGGTGTAAATATGCCTTGTATGGTGGATGAAAGTTCTGTAATACACATGTACACAACTCATTGAAAATGTTACTCAAATCCGTGATGTATGTAGTGTGTTCGGAACACGGAATGTCACGTTGAAGGAAACTATGTAAATTACATATCTATTGGTGAGAACCCGCTCCAGGAGCATTTTACTGTAAAATCTACCTCTGTTTGGAAACTGGTGTTATGAAAACGCTGCAAAATCTGAGCAAAGGATTTAAAGTGACATTATGTCTTCAATGGTTTATTAAAGATGTGTAATTCACATTCTAACAACTCAGCTGTGAGCATTTGTTGAATCCATTGTGCACGTACCTTTTTCGGAACACGGAATGTTACGGTGACGGTATCTATGAAAATGGGATGTCTATTGGATCGAACATGCAGCAAGAGAATTTTTCTGCGAAAACTGCCTGATTTTCGTAACTGACGTTAGGAAAAATCTGCGAAATCTAAGTAAATATTTCTAGGTGTAAATAGGCCTTGTATTGTGGTTGAAACATCGGTAGTCCACATGCTCACGGTCATTAAATAATGTTTGTTGAAGCCGTGATTAATGTAACGTTTCCGGAACACGGATTGTCTCGGTGAGTGAAACTCGGAAAATAACAATTCTACTGGATAGAACTAGCTTGAATTGAAATTTTCAGCGAAAATTCCATGATTTTTGAAACTGGATGTTAGGGAAAACCTGCGAAATCAGAATAAATACTTCTAGGTGTAAATATGCCTTGTATGATGGATGAAAGTTCGGTAATCCACATGCTCACACTAATTAAAGAATGTTTGTCGAATTCGTGATGCATGTAACGTTCTCGGATTACGGAATGTCATATTGAAGGAAACAATGTAAATTACATGTCTATAGGGTAGAACTCGCTTGAAGAGAATTTTTCTGCGAAACGTGCCTCATTTTCCTAACTGCCATTAGGAGAACCCTGTGAAATCTGAGAAAATGCTTCTATGGTCAATATGCCTTGAATGGTGAATGAAATTCCGGTAATCCACATGTTAATAACAGTGTAGTAATTATTTTTCAAACCGTGATTCATGGAACGCTTTTGGAAAACGGAATTTCAGCGTAATGAAACAATTTAAATTACAATTCTATTTGGTAGAAATGGCTAGAATAGAATTTTTCTGCCAAAATTGCATGATTATCGAATCTGAAGTTTGGGGAAAGCTTCAAAATGAGAGTAAATATTTCTAGGTGTAAATATGCCTTTATGTTGGAAGAAAGTTCGGTAATCCACATTTTAACAAAATATTAAAGAATGTTTTTCTAATCCGTGATGCATATACCGTGTTCGGAACGTGGAATTTCACGGTGATTGAAACAATGTAAATTACTTCTCTATTGGGTAGAACTGGCTCCAAGAGAATTTTTCTGCCAAAAGTGCTTCATTTTTAAAACTGGGGTTTGGAAAACGCTGCAAAATTTGAGAAAATATTTCTAAGTATCAATATTCAATCTATTGTGATGAAAGTTCGTTAATCCACATGCTAACAAATCTGTAGTGAATAATTGTTGAATGAATTATACATGTAGCATGTTTGAAACACGGGATTTCACGGCCAGGGAGTTTATGTAAATTACATTTCTCTTGGTTAGAAATCACTCCAAGAGGTTTTTCCTGAGAAATCTGCCTGATTTTCAAAACTGGAATTAGGAAAACACTGCGAACTCAGATGAATAGATTCTCGGTGTAAATATGCCTTGTAGGGTGGATGAAAGTTCGGTAATCCGCATGCTAACAACTCTGTACTGATTATTTGTCGAATCCGAGATACATGAAGCGTGTTCGGAACACAAAATATCACGGTGAGCAAATCTATGTAAAATACATGTCTCTTGGGTAGAAATCGCTCCAAGAGCTTTTTCTGCGAATTCTGCTCATTTTCAAAACTGGCATTAAGAAAACCTTTCGAAATATGTGAAAATGGTTCAAAGTGTCAATATGGCTTTTATGGTTGATGAAAGTGCGGTAATCCTTATGCTAAAGACTCTGTAGTGAATATTTGTCGAATCCGTGATGCATGTAGCTTTTTCGGAACACGGAATTTCACGATGACGGGTTCTATGTAAATTGCATGTCTATTGTGTAGAACTCGCTCCAAGAGGATTTTTCTGCGAAAACTGCATGATTTAAAAACTGACATTAGGAGAAATCTACTAAATCAGAAAAAACTTTCTATGTATAAATATGCATTGTAAGGTGGATGCAAGTTCAGTAATACACATGTTCACAACTCATTAAAGAATGTTTCTCAAATCCTTGATACATGTAACGTGTTCAGAACATGGAATGTCACGGTGAGTGAAACTCGGTAAATTACATATCTTTTGGGTAGAACTCACTCCAAGAGCATTTTCCTGCCAAATCTGCCTCATTTTGAAACCTGGCATTAAACTAAACTGTGAAATCTGAGAAAATTCTTCAAAGTGTCAGTAAGCAATGTATGGTGGATGAAAGTTCTGTAATCCACTTGCTAACAACTCTGTAGTGAAAATTTGTCGAATCAGAGATGCATGTAGCGAGTTTGGAACACAGAATTTCACGGTGAGTGAATCCATTTAAATTACATGTCTATTGTTTTAAACCCCCTTCAAGAGGTTATTGCCGTGAAATCTGCCTCAGTTTCGACACTGGCGTTTGGAAAGCTCTGTGAAATAAGAGAAAATGCTTCTAAGCATCAATATGCCTTTATTGTGATGAAAGTCCTGTAATCCACATGCAAACATCTCTGTAGTGTATTTTTGTCGAAACTTATCTGCATGAAGCATGTTCAAAATATGGAATTTCACAGCGGGAGAATCTATGTAATTTATATATCTTTTGGGTAGAACACGCTCCAACAGTTTTTCCTTAGGAAACTGCCTGATTTTTGAAACTGCTATTAGGAAAATGCTGCAAACTCAGAGTTGATATTTCTAGGTGTAAATATGCCTTGTATGGTGGATGAAATTCTGTAATACACATGTACACAACTCATTGAAAATGTTACTCAAATCCGTGATGTATGTAGTGTGTTCGGAACACGGAATGTCACGTTGAAGGAAACTATGTAAATTACATATCTATTGGTGAGAACCCGCTCCAGGAGCATTGTACTGTAAAATCTACCTCTGTTTGGAAACTGGTGTTATGAAAACGCTGCAAAATCTGAGCAAATGTTTTAAAGTGACATTATGTCTTCAATGGTTTGTTAAAGAAGTGTAATTCACATTCTAACAACTCAGCGGTGAGCATTTGTTGAATCCAATGTGCACATACCTTTTTAGAAACACAGAATTTTACGGTAACGTTATCTATGAAAATGGGATGTCTATTGGATCGAACATGCAGCAAGAGAATTTTTCTGCGAAAACTGCCTGATTTTCGTAACTGACGTTAGGAAAAGTCTGTGAAATCTAAGTAAATATTTCTATGTGTAAATATGCCTTGAATTGTGGTTGAAATTTCGGGTATCCTCATGCTCACGGTCATTAAATAATGTTTGTTGAAGCCGTGATTAATGTAATGTTTTCGGAACACGGAAAGTCTCGGTGAGTGAAACTCGGAAAATAACATTTCTACTGGATAGAACTCGCTTGAATTGAAATTTTCAGCGAAAATTTCATGATTTTTGAAACTGGATGTAAGGAAAAAGCTGTGAAATCTGAATAAAGTCTTCTAGTGTAAATATGCCTTGTACGGTGGATGAAAGTTTGGTAATCCACATGCTCACACTAATTAAAGTATGTTTGTCGAATTCGTGATGCATGTAACGTGTTCGGAATACGGAATGTCATATTGAAGGGATCAATGTAAATTACATGTCTATAGGGTAGAACTCGCTTGAAGAGAATTTTTCTGCGAAACGTGCCTCATTTTCCAAACTGCCATTAGGAGAACCCTGTGAAATCTGAGAAAATGCTTCTTAGGGTCAATATGCCTTGAATGGTGAATGAAAGTCCGGTAATCCACATGTTAATAACAGTTTAGTAATTATTTTTCAAAACGTGATTCATGAAACTCTTTTGGAAAACGGAATTTCAGCATACTGGAACAATGTAAATTACAATTTTATTGGGTAGAACTAGGTAGAATAGAATTTTTCTGTGAAAATTGCATGATTATCGAATCTGAAGTTTGGAGAAAGCTTCAAAATGAGAGTAAATATTTCTAGGTGTAAATATGCCTTATTTTGGAAGAAAGTTCGGTAATCCACATTTTCAAAACATATTAAAGAATCTTTTTCTAATCCGTGATGCATATAACTTGTTCGGAAGATGGAAATTCACGATGATTGAAACAATATAAATTACTTCTCTATTGGGTAGAACTTGCTCGAAGAGAATTTTTCTGAGAAAACTGCTTCATTTTTGAAACTGGGGTTTGGAAAACGCTTCAAAATTTGAGAAAATACTTTTAAGTATCAATATTCAATCTATTGTGATAAAAGTTCGGTAATCCACATGCTAACAAATCTGTAGTGAATAATTGTTGAATGCATTATGCATGTAGCATGTTCGGAACATGGGATTTCATGGCCAGGGAGTTTATGTAAATTACATTTCTCTTGGTTAGAAATCACTCCAAGAGGTTTTTCCTGAGAAATCTGCCTGATTTTCAAAACTGGCATTAGGAAAACACTGCGAACTCAGATGAATAGATTCTCGGTGTAAATATGCCTTGTAGGGTGGATGAAAGTTCGGTAATCTGCATGCTAACAACTCTGTACTGATTATTTGTCGAATCCGAGATACATGAAGCGTGTTCCGAACACAAAATTTCACGGTGAGCAAATCTATGTAAAATACATGTCTCTTGGGTAGAAATCGCTCCAAGAGCTTTTTCTGCGAATTCTGCTAATTTTCAAAACTGGCATTAAGAAAACTTTTCGAAATATGTGAAAATGGTTCAAAGTGTCAATATGGCTTTTATGGTTGATGAAAGTGCGGTAATCCTTATGCTAAAGACTCTGTAGTGAATATTTGTCGAATCCGTGATGCATGTAGCTTTTTCGGAACACGGAATTTCACGATGACGGGTTCTATGTAAATTGCATGTCTATTGTGTAGAACTCGCTCCAAGAGGATTTTTCTGCGAAAACTGCATGATTTAAAAACTGACATTAGGAGAAATCTACTAAATCAGAAAAAACTTTCTATGTATAAATATGCATTGTAAGGTGGATGAAAGTTCGGTAATACACATGTTCACAACTCATTAAAGAATGTTTGTCAAATCCTTGATACATGTAACGTGTTCAGAACATGGAATGTCACGGTGAGTGAAACTTGGTAAATTACATATCTTTTGGGTAGAACTCGCTCCAAGAGCATTTTCCTGCCAAATCTGCCTCATTTTCAAACCTGGCATTAAAACTAAACTGTGAAATCTGAGAAAATTCTTCAAAGTGTCAGTAAGCAATATATGGTGGATGAAAGTTCTGTAATCCACTTGCTAACAACTCTGTAGTGAATATTTGTCGAATCCGAGATGCATGTAGCGAGTTTGGAACACAGGATTTCACGGTGAGTGAATCCATTTAAATTACATGTCTATTGTTTTGAACCCCCTTCAAGAGGTTTTTGCCGTGAAATCTGCCTCAGTTTCGACACTGGCGTTTGGAAAGCTCTGTGAAATCAGAGAAAATGCTTCTAAGCATCAATATGCCTTTATTGTGATGAAAGTCCTGTAATCCACATGCAAACATCTCTGTAGTGTATTTTTGTCGAAACCTATCTGCATGAAGCATGTTCAAAATATGGAATTTCACAGCGGGAAAATCTATGTAATTTACATATCTTTTGGGTAGAAAACGTTCCAAAAGATTTTTTCCTTAGGAAACTGCCTGATTTTTGAAACTGCTATTAGGAAAATGCTGCAAACCCAGAGTTGATATTTCTAGGTGTAAATATGCCTTGTATGGTGGATGAAAGTTCTGTAATACACATGTACACAACTCATTGAAAATGTTACTCAAATCCGTGATGTATGTAGTGTGTTCGGAACACGGAATGTCACGTTGAAGGAAACTATGTAAATTACATATCAATTGGTGAGAACCCACTCCAGGAGCATTTTACTGTAAAATCTACCTCTGTTTGGAATCTGGTGTTATGAAAACGCTGCAAAATCTGAGCAAATGCTTTAAAGTGACATTATGTCTTCAATGGTTTACTAAAGATGTGTAATTCACATTCTAAAAACTCAGCTGTGAGCATTTGTTGAATCCAATGTGCACATACCTTTTTTGGAACACGGAATGTTACGGTAACGTTATCTATGAAAATGGTATATCTATTGTTTCGCACATGCAGCAAGAGAAGTTTTCTGTGAAAACTGCCAGATTTTCGTAACTGACGTTAGGAAATGTCTGTGAAATCTAAGTAAATATTTCTAGGGGTAAATATGCCTTGAATTGTGGTTGAAATTTCGGTTATCCACATGCTCACGGTCATTAAATAATGTTTGTTGAAGCCGTGATTAATGTAACGTTTTCGGAACACGGAATGTCTCGGTGAGTGAACCTCGGAAAATAACAATTCTACTGGATAGAACTCGCTTGAATTGAAATTTTCAGCGAAAATTTCATGATTTTCGAAACTGGGTGTTAGGAAAAAACTGCAAAATCAGATTAAACACTTCTAGTTGTAAATATGCCTTGTATGGTGGATGAAAGTTCGGTAATCCTCATGCTCACACTCATTAAAGAATGTTTGTCGAATTCGTGATGCATGTAACGTGCTCGGATTACGGAATGTCATATTGAAGGAAAGAATGTAAATTACATGTCTATAGGGTAGAACTCGCTTGAAGAGAATTTTTCTGCGAAACGTGCCTCATTTTCCTAACTGCCATTAGGAGAACCCTGTGACATCTGAGAAAATGCTTCTAAGGGTCAATATGCCTTGAATGGTGAATGAAAGTCCGGTAATCCACATGTTAATAACAGTGTAGTAATTATTTTTCAAACCGTGATTCATGGAGCGCTTTTGGTAAACGGAATTTCAGCATAATGAAACTATTTAAATTACAATTCTATTGGGTAGAACTAGATAGAATAGGATTTTTCTGCGAAAATTGCATGATTATTGAATCTGAAGTTTGGAGAAAGCTTCAAAATGAGAGTAAATATTTCTAGGTGCAAATAAGCCTTTATGTTGGAAGAAAGTACGGTAATCCACATTTTCACAACATATTAAAGAATCTTTTTCTAATCCGTGATGCATATAACTTGTTCGGAACGTGGACTTTCACGGTGATTGAAACAATGTAAATTACTTCTCTATTGGGTAGAAGTTGCACCAAGAGAATTTTTCTGCGAAAACTGCTTCTTTTTTGAAACTGGGGTTTGGAAAACCCTGCAAAATTTGAAAAAATAGTTCTAAGTATCAATATTCAATCTATTGTGATGAAAGTTCGGAAATCCACATGCTAACAAATCTGTAGTGAATAATTGTTGAATCCATTATGCATGTAGCATGTTCGGAACACAGGATTTCACGGCCAGGGAGTTTATGTAAATTATATTTCTCTTGGTTAGAAATCACTCCAAGAGTTTTTTCCTGAGAAATCTGCCTGATTTTCAAAACTGGCATTAGGAAAACACTGCGAACTCAGATGAATAGATTCTCGGTGTAAATATGCCTTGTAGGGTGGATGAAAGTTCGGTAATCTGCATGCTAACAACTCTGTAGTGAATATTTTTCAAATCCGAGATACATGAAGCCTGTTCCGAACACAAAATATCACGGTGAGTGAATCTATGTAAAATACATGTCTCTTGGGTAGAAATCGCTCCAAGAGATTTTTCTGCGAATTCTGCCTCAATTTCAAAACTGGCATTAAGAAAACTTTTCTAAATATGTGAAAATGGTTCAAAGTGTTAATATGGCTTTTATGGTTGATGAAAGTGCGGTAATCCCTATGCTAAAGACTCTGTAGTGAATATTTGTCGAATCCGTGATGCATGTAGCTTTTTCGGAACACGGAATTTCACGATGACGGGTTCTATGTAAATTGCATGTCTATTGTGTAGAACTCGCTCCAAGAGGATTTTTCTGCGAAAACTGCATGATTTAAAAACTGACATTAGGAGAAATCTACTAAATCAGAAAAAACTTTCTATGTATAAATATGCATTGTAAGGTGGATGAAAGTTCAGTAATACACATGTTCACCACTCATTAAAGAATGTTTGTCGTGTCCGTGATACATGTAACATGTTCAGAACATGGAATGTCACGGTGAGTGAAACTCGGTAAATTACATATCTTTTGGGTAGAACTCGCTCCAAGAGCATTTTCCTGCCAAATCTGCCTCATTTTCAAACCTGGCATTAAAACTAAGCTGTGAAATCTCAGAAAATTCTTCAGTGTCATTAAGCCATGTATGGTGGATGAAAGTTCTGTAATCCACTTGCTAACAAATATGTAGTGAATATATGTCGAATCCGAGATGCATGTAGCGAGTTTGGAACACAGAATTTCACTGTGAGTGAATCCATGTAAATTACGTGTCTATTGTTTGAACCCACTCCAAGAGGTTTTTGCCGTGAAATCTGCCTCAGTTTCGACACTGGCTTTTGGAAAGCTCTGTGAAATCAGAGAAAATGCTTCTAAGCATCAATAAGCTTTTATTGTGATGAAAGTCCTGTAATCCACATGCAAACATCTCTGTAGTGTACTTTTGTCGAATCCTATCTGCATGAAGCATGTTCAAAATATGGAATTTCACAGCGGGAGAATCTATTTAATTTACATATCTTTTGGGTAGAACACGCTCCAACAGTTTTTCCTTAGGAAACTGCCTGATTTCTGAAACTGCTATTAGGAAAATGCTGCAAACCGAGAGTTGATATTTCTAGGTTTAAATATGCCTTGTATGGTGGATGAAAGTTCTGTAATACACATGTACACAACTCATTGAAAATGTTACTCAAATCCGTGATGTATGTAGTGTGTTCGGAACACGGAATGTCACGTTGAAGGAAACTATGTAAATTACATATCTATTGGTGAGTACCCGCTCCAGGAGCATTTTACTGTAAAATCTACATCTGTTTGTGAACTGGTGTTATGAAAACGCTGCAAAATCTGAGCAAAGGCTTTAAAGTGACATTATGTATTCAATGGTTTATTAAAGATGTGTAATTCACATTCTAACAACTCAGCTGTGAGCATTTGTTGAATCCATTGTGCACGTACCTTTTTCGGAACACGGAATGTTACGGTGACGGTATCTATGAAAATGGGATGTCTATTGGATCGAACATGCAGCAAGAGAATTTTTCTGCGAAAACTGCCTGATTTTCGTAACTGACGTTAGGAAAAATCTGCGAAATCTAAGTAAATATTTCTAGGTGTAAATAGGCCTTGTATTGTGGTTGAAATATCGGTAGTCCACATGCTCACGGTCATTAAATAATGTTTGTTGAAGCCGTGATTAATGTAACGTTTCCGGAACACTGATTGTCTCGGTGAGTGAAACTCGGAAAATAAAATTTCTACTGGATAGAACTCGCTTGAATTGAAATTTTCAGCGAAAATTTCATGATTTTTGAAACTGGATGTTAGGGAAAACCTGCGAAATCAGAATAAACACTTCTAGGTGTAAATATGCCTTGTATGATGGATGAAAGTTCAGTAATCCACATGCTCACACTAATTAAAGAATGTTTGTCGAATTCGTGATGCATGTAACATGTTCAGAATACGGAATATCATATTGAAAGAAACAATGTAAATTACATGTCTATTGGGTAGAACTCACTTGAAGAGAATTTTTCTGTGAAACGTGCCTCATTTTCCAAACTGCCATTAGGAGAACACTGTGAAATCTGAGAAAATGCTTCTATGGTCAATATGCCTTGAATGGTGAATGAAATTCCGGTAATCAACATGTTATAACAGTTTAGTAATTATTTTTCAAACCGTGATTCATGGAGCGCTTTTGGAAAACGGAATTTCAGCGTAATGAAACAATTTAAATTACAATTCTATTTGGTAGAAATGGCTAGAATAGAATTTTTCTGCAAAAATTGCATGATTATCGAATCTGAAGTTTGGAGAAAGCTTCAAAATGAGAGTAAATATTTCTAGGTGTAAATATGCCTTTATGTTGGAAGAAAGTTCGGTAATCCACATTTTAACAAAATATTAAAGAATGTTTTTCTAATCCGTGATGCATATACTGTGTTCGGAACGTGGAATTTCACGGTGATTGAAACAATGTAAATTACTTCTCTATTGGGTAGAACTGGCTCCAAGAGAATTTTTCTGCCAAAACTGCTTCATTTTTGAAACTGGGGTTTGGAAAACGCTTCAAAATTTGAGAAAATACTTTTAAGTATCAATATTCAATCTATTGTGATGAAAGTTCGGTAATCCACATGCTAACAAATCTGTAGTGAATAATTGTTGAATGAATTATACATGTAGCATGTTCGGAACACGGGATTTCACGGCCAGGGAGTTTATGTAAATTACATTTCTCTTGGTTAGAAATCACTCCAAGAGGTTTTTCCTGAGAAATCTGCCTGATTTTCAAAACTGGCATTAGGAAAACACTGCGAACTCAGATGAATAGATTCTCGGTGTAAATATGCCTTGTAGGGTGGATGAAAGTTCGGTAATCCGCATGCTAACAACTCTGTACTGATTATTTGTCGAATCCGAGATACATGAAGCGTGTTCCGAACACAAAATATCACGGTGAGCAAATCTATGTAAAATACATGTCTCTTGGGTAGAAATCGCTCCAAGAGCTTTTTCTGCGAATTCTGCTCATTTTCAAAACTGGCATTAAGAAAACCTTTCGAAATATGTGAAAATGGTTCAAAGTGTCAATATGGCTTTTATGGTTGATGAAAGTGCGGTAATCCCTATGCTAAAGACTCTGTAGTGAATATTTGTCGAATCCGTGATGCATGTAGCTTTTTCGGAACACGGAATTTCACGATGACGGGTTCTATGTAAATTGCATGTCTATTGTGTAGAACTCGCTCCAAGGTGATTTTTCTGCGAAAACTGCATGATTTAAAAACTGACATTAGGAGAAATCTACTAAATCAGAAAAAACTTTCTATGTATAAATATGCATTGTAAGGTGGATGAAAGTTCAGTAATACACATGTTCACAACTCATTAAAGAATGTTTGTCAAATCCTTGATACATGTAACGTGTTCAGAACATGGAATGTCACGGTGAGTGAAACTCGGTAAATTACATATCTTTTGGGTAGAACTCTCTCCAAGAGCATTTTCCTGCCAAATCTGCCTCATTTTCAAACCTGGCATTAAACTAAACTGTGAAATCTGAGAAAATTCTTCAAAGTGTCAGTAAGCAATGTATGGTGGATGAAAGTTCTGTAATCCACTTGCTAACAACTCTGTAGTGAAAATTTGTCGAATCAGAGATGCATGTAGCGAGTTTGGAACACAGAATTTCACGGTGAGTGAATCCATTTAAATTACATGTCTATTGTTTTCAACCCCCTTCAAGAGGTTATTGCCGTGAAATCTGCCTCAGTTTCGACACTGGCGTTTGGAAAGCTCTGTGAAATCAGAGAAAATGCTTCTAAGCATCAATATGCCTTTATTGTGATGAAAGTCCTGTAATCCACATGCAAACATCTCTGTAGTGTATTTTTGTCGAAACCTATCTGCATGAAGCATGTTCAAAATATGGAATTTCACAGCGGGAGAATCTATGTAATTTACATATCTTTTGGGTAGAACACGCTCCAACAGTTTTTCCTTAGGAAACTGCCTGATTTTTGAAACTGCTATTAGGAAAATGCTGCAAACTCAGAGTTGATATTTCTAGGTGTAAATATGCCTTGTATGGTGGATGAAATTCTGTAATACACATGTACACAACTCATTGAAAATGTTACTCAAATCCGTGATGTATGTAGTGTGTTCGGAACACGGAATGTCACGTTCAAGGAAACTATGTAAATTACATATCTATTGGTGAGAACCCGCTCCAGGAGAATTTTACTGTAAAATCTACCTCTGTTTGTAAACTGGTGTTCTGAAAACGCTGCAAAATCTGAGCAAATGCTTTAAAGTGACATTATGTCTTCAATGGTTTATTAAAGAAGTGTAATTCACATTCTAACAACTCAGCTGTGAGCATTTGTTGAATCCAATGTGCACGTACCTTTTTCGGAACACGGAATGTTACGGTGACGGTATCTATGAAAATGGGATGTCTATTGGATCGAACATGCAGCAAGAGGATTTTTCTGCGAAATCTGCCTGATTTTCGTAACTGACGTTAGCAAAAATCTGCGAAATCTAAGTAAATATTTCTAGGTGTAAATATGCCTTGTATTGTGGTTGAAACATCGGTAATCCACATGCTCACGTTCATTAAATAACGTTAGTTGAAGCCGTGATTAATGTAACGTTTTCGGAACACGGAATGTCTCGGTGAGTGAAACTCGGAAAATAAAATTTCTACTGGATAGAACTCGCTTGAATTGAAATTTTCAGCGAAAATTTCATGATTTTTGAAACTGGATGTAAGGAAAAAGCTGTGAAATCTGAATAAAGTCTTCTAGTGTAAATATGCCTTGTATGGTGGATGAAAGTTTGGTAATCCACATGCTCACATAATTAAAGTATGTTTGTCGAATTCGTGATGCATGTAACGTGTTCGGAATACGGAATGTCATATTGAAGGGATCAATGTAAATTACATGTCTATTGGGTAGAACTCGCTTGAAGAGAATTTTTCTGCGAAACGTGCCTCATTTTCCAAACTGCCATTAGGAGAACCCTGTGAAATCTGAGAAAATGCTTCTTAGGGTCAATATGCCTTGAATGGTGAATGAAAGTCCGGTAATCCACATGTTAATAACAGTTTAGTAATTATTTTTCAAAACGTGATTCATGGAGCTCTTTTGGAAAATGGAATTTCAGCGTAATGGAACAATGTAAATTACAATTTTATTGGGTAGAACTAGGTAGAATAGAATTTTTCTGCGAAAATTGCATGATTATCGAATCTGAAGTTTGGAGAAAGCTTCAAAATGAGAGTAAATATTTCTAGGTGTAAATATGCCTTATGTTGGAAGAAAGTTCGGTAATCCACATTTTCAAAACATATTAAATAATCTTTTTCTAATCCGTGATGCATATACCGTGTTCGGAACGTGGAAATTCACGAAGATTGAAACAATATAAATTACTTCTCTATTGGGTAGAACTTGCTCCAAGAGAATTTTTCTGCGAAAACTGCTTCATTTTTGAAACTGGGGTTTGGAAAACCCTGCAAAATTTGAAAAAATAGTTCTAAGTATCAATATTCAATCTATTGTGATGAAAGTTCGGAAATCCACATGCTAACAAATCTGTAGTGAATAATTGTTGAATCCATTATGCATGTAGCATGTTCGGAACACAGGATTTCACGGCCAGGGAGTTTATGTAAATTATATTTCTCTTGGTTAGAAATCACTCCAAGAGTTTTTTCCTGAGAAATCTGCCTGATTTTCAAACCTGGCATTAGGAAAACACTGCGAAATCAGATGAATAGATTCTCGGTGTAAATATGCCTTGTAGGGTGGATGAAAGTTCGGTAATTCGCATGCTAACAACTCTGTAGTGAATATTTTTCAAATCCGAGATACATGAAGCCTGTTCCGAACACAAAATATCACGGTGAGTGAATCTATGTAAAATACATGTCTCTTGGGTAGAAATCGCTCCAAGAGATTTTTCTGCGAATTCTGCCTCAATTTCAAAACTGGCATTAAGAAAACTTTTCGAAATATGTGAAAATGGTTCAAAGTGTCAATATGGCTTTTATGGTTGATGAAAGTGCGGTAATCCTTATGCTAAAGACTCTGTAGAGAATATTTGTCGAATCCGTGATGCATGTAGCTTTTTCGGAACACGGAATTTCACGATGACGGGTTCTATGTAAATTGCATGTCTATTGTGTAGAACTCGCTCCAAGAGGATTTTTCTGCGAAAACTGCATGATTTAAAAACTGACATTAGGAGAAATCTACTAAATCAGAAAAAACTTTCTATGTATAAATATGCATTGTAAGGTGGATGAAAGTTCAGTAATACACATGTTCACAACTCATTAAAGAATGTTTGTCGTGTCCGTGATACATGTAACGTGTTCAGAACATGGAATGTCACGGTGAGTGAAACTCGGTAAATTACATATCTTTTGGGTAGAACTCGCTCCAAGAGCATTTTCCTGCCAAATCTGCCTCATTTTCAAACCTGGCATTAAAACTAAGCTGTGAAATCTCAGAAAATTCTTCAGTGTCATTAAGCCATGTATGGTGGATGAAAGTTCTGTAATCCACTTGCTAACAAATATGTAGTGAATATATGTCGAATCCGAGATGCATGAAGCATGTTCAAAATATGGAATTTCACAGCGGGAGAATCTATTTAATTTACATATCTTTTGGGTAGAACACGCTCCAACAGTTTTTCCTTAGGAAACTGCCTGATTTCTGAAACTGCTATTAGGAAAATGCTGCAAACCGAGAGTTGATATTTCTAGGTGTAAATATGCCTTGTATGGCGGATGAAAGTTCTGTAATACACATGTACACAACTCATTGAAAATGTTACTCAAATCCGTGATGTATGTAGTGTGTTCGGAACACGGAATGTCACGTTGAAGGAAACTATGTAAATTACATATCTATTGGTGATTACCCGCTCCAGGAGCATTTTACTGTAAAATCTAACTCTGTTTGGAAACTGGTGTTATGAAAACGCTGCAAAATCTGAGCAAAGGCTTTAAAGTGACATTATGTATTCAATGGTTTATTAAAGATGTGTAATTCACATTCTAACAACTCAGCTGGGAGCATTTGTTGAATCCAATGTGCACGTACCTTTTTCGGAACACGGAATGTTACGGTGACGGTATCTATGAAAATGGGATGTCTATTGGATCGAACATGCAGCAAGAGAATTTTTCTGCGAAAACTGCCTGATTTTCGTAACTGACGTTAGGAAAAATCTGCGAAATCTAAGTAAATATTTCTAGGTGTAAATAGGCCTTGTATTGTGGTTGAAACATCGGTAGTCCACATGCTCACGGTCATTAAATAATGTTTGTTGAAGCCGTGATTAATGTAACGTTTCCGGAACACGGATTGTCTCGGTGAGTGAAACTCGGAAAATAACAATTCTACTGGATAGAACTCGCTTGAATTGAATTTTTCAGCGAAAATTTCATGATTTTCGAAACTGGATGTTAGGGAAAACCTGCGAAATCAGAATAAACACTTCTAGGTGTAAATATGCCTTGTATGATGGATGAAAGTTCGGTAATCCACATGCTCACACTAATTAAAGAATGTTTGTCGAATTCGTGATGCATGTAACGTGCTCGGATTACGGAATGTCATATTGAAGGAAACAATGTAAATTACATGTCTATAGGGTAGAACTCGCTTGAAGAGAATTTTTCTGCGAAACGTGCCTCATTTTCCTAACTGCCATTAGGAGAACCCTGTGAAATCTGAGAAAATGCTTCTATGGTCAATATGCCTTGAATGGTGAATGAAAGTCCGGTAATCCACATGTTAATAACAGTGTAGTAATTATTTTTCAAACCGTGATTCATGGAGCGCTTTTGGTAAACGGAATTTCAGCATAATGAAACTATTTAAATTACAATTCTATTGGGTAGAACTAGATAGAATAGGATTTTTCTGCGAAAATTGCATGATTATTGAATCTGAAGTTTGGAGAAAGCTTCAAAATGAGAGTAAATATTTCTAGGTGCAAATAAGCCTTTATGTTGGAAGAAAGTACGGTAATCCACATTTTCACAACATATTAAAGAATCTTTTTCTAATCCGTGATGCATATAACTTGTTCGGAACGTGGACTTTCACGGTGATTGAAACAATGTAAATTACTTCTCTATTGGGTAGAAGTTGCACCAAGAGAATTTTTCTGCGAAAACTGCTTCATTTTTGAAACTGGGGTTTGGAAAACCCTGCAAAATTTGAAAAAATAGTTCTAAGTATCAATATTCAATCTATTGTGATGAAAGTTCGGAAATCCACATGCTAACAAATCTGTAGTGAATAATTGTTGAATCCATTATGCATGTAGCATGTTCGGAACACAGGATTTCACGGCCAGGGAGTTTATGTAAATTATATTTCTCTTGGTTAGAAATCACTCCAAGAGTTTTTTCCTGAGAAATCTGCCTGATTTTCAAAACTGGCATTAGGAAAACACTGCGAACTCAGATGAATAGATTCTCGGTGTAAATATGCCTTGTAGGGTGGATGAAAGTTCGGTAATTCGCATGCTAACAACTCTGTAGTGAATATTTTTCAAATCCGAGATACATGAAGCCTGTTCCGAACACAAAATATCACGGTGAGTGAATCTATGTAAAATACATGTCTCTTGGGTAGAAATCGCTCCAAGAGATTTTTCTGCGAATTCTGCCTCAATTTCAAAACTGGCATTGAGAAAACTTTTCTAAATATGTGAAAATGGTTCAAAGTGTTAATATGGCTTTTATGGTTGATGAAAGTGCGGTAATCCCTATGCTAAAGACTCTGTAGTGAATATTTGTCGAATCCGTGATGCATGTAGCTTTTTCGGAACACGGAATTTCACGATGACGGGTTCTATGTAAATTGCATGTCTATTGTGTAGAACTCGCTCCAAGGGGATTTTTCTGCGAAAACTGCATGATTTAAAAACTGACATTAGGAGAAATCTACTAAATCAGAAAAAACTTTCTATGTATAAATATGCATTGTAAGGTGGATGAAAGTTCAGTAATACACATGTTCACCACTCATTAAAGAATGTTTGTCGTGTCCGTGATACATGTAACGTGTTCAGAACATGGAATGTCACGGTGACTGAAACTCGGTAAATTACATATCTTTTGGGTAGAACTCGCTCCAAGAGCATTTTCCTGCCAAATCTGCCTCATTTTCAAACCTGGCATTAAAACTAAGCTGTGAAATCTCAGAAAATTCTTCAGTGTCATTAAGCCATGTATGGTGGATGAAAGTTCTGTAATCCACTTGCTAACAAATATGTAGTGAATATATGTCGAATCCGAGATGCATGTAGCGAGTTTGGAACACAGAATTTCACTGTGAGTGAATCCATGTAAATTACGTGTCTATTGTTTGAACCCACTCCAAGAGGTTTTTGCCGTGAAATCTGCCTCAGTTTCGACACTGGCTTTTGGAAAGCTCTGTGAAATCAGAGAAAATGCTTCTAAGCATCAATAAGCTTTTATTGTGGTGAAAGTCCTGTAATCCACATGCAAACATCTCTGTAGTGTATTTTTGTCGAATCCTATCTGCATGAAGCATGTTCAAAATATGGAATTTCACAGCGGGAGAATCTATGTAATTTACATATCTTTTGGGTAGAACACGCTCCAACAGTTTTTCCTTAGGAAACTGCCTGATTTCTGAAACTGCTATTAGGAAAATGCTGCAAACCGAGAGTTGATATTTCTAGGTGTAAATATGCCTTGTATGGTGGATGAAAGTTCTGTAATACACATGTACACAACTCATTGAAAATGTTACTCAAATCCGTGATGTATGTAGTGTGTTCGGAACACGGAATGTCACGTTGAAGGAAACTATGTAAATTACATATCTATTGGTGAGTACCCGCTCCAGGAGCATTTTACTGTAAAATCTACATCTGTTTGGAAACTGGTGTTATGAAAACGCTGCAAAATCTGAGCAAAGGCTTTAAAGTGACATTATGTATTCAATGGTTTATTAAAGATGTGTAATTCACATTCTAACAACTCAGCTGTGAGCATTTGTTGAATCCATTGTGCACGTACCTTTTTCGGAACACGGAATGTTACGGTGACGGTATCTATGAAAATGGGATGTCTATTGGATCGAACATGCAGCAAGAGAATTTTTCTGCGAAAACTGCCTGATTTTCGTAACTGACGTTAGGAAAAATCTGCGAAATCTAAGTAAATATTTCTAGGTGTGAATAGGCCTTGTATTGTGGTTGAAACATCGGTAGTCCACATGCTCACGGTCATTAAATAATGTTTGTTGAAGCCGTGATTAATGTAACGTTTCCGGAACACTGATTGTCTCGGTGAGTGAAACTCGGAAAATAAAATTTCTACTGGATAGAACTCGCTTGAATTGAAATTTTCAGCGAAAATTTCATGATTTTTGAAACTGGATGTTAGGGAAAACCTGCGAAATCAGAATAAACACTTCTAGGTGTAAATATGCCTTGTATGATGGATGAAAGTTCAGTATTCCACATGCTCACACTAATTAAAGAATGTTTGTCGAATTCGTGATGCATGTAACGTGTTCAGAATACGGAATATCATATTGAAAGAAACAATGTAAATTACATGTCTATTGGGTAGAACTCACTTGAAGAGAATTTTTCTGTGAAACGTGCCTCATTTTCCAAACTGCCATTAGAAGAACACTGTGAAATCTGAGAAAATGCTTCTATGGTCAATATGCCTTGAATGGTGAATGAAATTCCGGTAATCAACATGTTATAACAGTTTAGTAATTATTTTTCAAACCGTGATTCATGGAGCGCTTTTGGAAAACGGAATTTCAGCGTAATGAAACAATTTAAATTACAATTCTATTTGATAGAAATGGCTAGAATAGAATTTTTTTGCAAAAATTGCATGATTATCGAATCTGAAGTTTGGAGAAAGCTTCAAAATGAGAGTAAATATTTCTAGGTGTAAATATGCCTTTATGTTGGAAGAAAGTTCGGTAATCCACATTTTAACAAAATATTAAAGAATGTTTTTCTAATCCGTGATGCATATACTGTGTTCGGAACGTGGAATTTCACGGTGTTTGAAACAATGTAAGTTACTTCTCTATTGGGTAGAACTGGCTCCAAGAGAATTTTTCTGCCAAAACTGCTTCATTTTTGAAACTGGGGTTTGGAAAACACTGCAAAATTTGAGAAAATATTTCTAAGTATCAATATTCAATCTATTGTGATGAAAGTTCGTTAATCCACATGCTAACAAATCTGTAGTGAATAATTGTTGAATGAATTATACATGTAGCATGTTCGAAACACGGGATTTCACGGCCAGGGAGTTTATGTAAATTACATTTCTCTTGGTTAGAAATCACTCCAAGAGGTTTTTCCTGAGAAATCTGCCTGATTTTCAAAACTGGAATTAGGAAAACACTGCGAACTCAGATGAATAGATTCTCGGTGTAAATATGCCTTGTAGGGTGGATGAAAGTTCGGTAATCCGCATGCTAACAACTCTGTACTGATTATTTGTCGAATCCGAGATACATGAAGCGTGTTCCGAACACAAAATATCACGGTGAGCAAATCTATGTAAAATACATGTCTCTTGGGTAGAAACCGCTCCAAGAGCTTTTTCTGCGAATTCTGCTCATTTTCAAAACTGGCATTAAGAAAACCTTTCGAAATATGTGAAAATGGTTCAAAGTGTCAATATGGCTTTTATGGTTGATGAAAGTGCGGTAATCCCTATGCTAAAGACTCTGTAGTGAATATTTGTCGAATCCGTGATGCATGTAGCTTTTTCAGAACACGGAATTTCACGATGACGGGTTCTATGTAAATTGCATGTCTATTGTGTAGAACTCGCTCCAAGGTGATTTTTCTGCGAAAACTGCATGATTTAAAAACTGACATTAGGAGAAATCTACTAAATCAGAAAAAACTTTCTATGTATAAATATGCATTGTAAGGTGGATGAAAGTTCAGTAATACACATGTTCACAACTCATTAAAGAATGTTTGTCAAATCCTTGATACATGTAACGTGTTCAGAACATGGAATGTCACGGTGAGTGAAACTCGGTAAATTACATATCTTTTGGGTAGAACTCTCTCCAAGAGCATTTTCCTGCCAAATCTGCCTCATTTTGAAACCTGGCATTAAACTAAACTGTGAAATCTGAGAAAATTCTTCAAAGTGTCAGTAAGCAATTTATGGTGGATGAAAGTTCTGTAATCCACTTGCTAACAACTCTGTAGTGAAAATTTGTCGAATCAGAGATGCATGTAGCGAGTTTGGAACACAGAATTTCACGGTGAGTGAATCCATTTAAATTACATGTCTATTGTTTTCAACCACCTTCAAGAGGTTATTGCCGTGAAATCTGCCTCAGTTTCGACACTGGCGTTTGGAAAGCTCTGTGAAATCAGAGAAAATGCTTCTAAGCATCAATATGCCTTTATTGTGATGAAAGTCCTGTAATCCACATGCAAACATCTCTGTAGTGTATTTTTGTCGAAACCTATCTGCATGAAGCATGTTCAAAATATGGAATTTCACAGCGGGAGAATCTATGTAATTTACATATCTTTTGGGTAGAACACTCTCCAACAGTTTTTCCATAAGAAACTGCCTGATTTTTGAAACTGCTATTAGGAAAATGCTGCAAACTCAGAGTTGATATTTCTAGGTGTAAATATGCCTTGTATGGTGGATGAAATTCTGTAATACACATGTACACAACTCATTGAAAATGTTACTCAAATCCGTGATGTATGTAGTGTGTTCGGAACACGGAATGTCACGTTCAAGGAAACTATGTAAATTACATATCTATTGGTGAGAAACCGCTCCAGGAGCATTTTACTGTAAAATCTACCTCTGTTTGGAAACTGGTGTTCTGAAAACGCTGCAAAATCTGAGCAAATGCTTTAAAGTGACATTATGTCTTCAATGGTTTATTAAAGAAGTGTAATTCACATTCTAACAACTCAGCTGTGAGCATTTGTTGAATCCAATGTGCACGTACCTTTTTCGGAACACGGAATGTTACGGTGACGGTATCTATGAAAATGGGATGTCTATTGGATCGAACATGCAGCAAGAGGATTTTTCTGCGAAAACTGCCTGATTTTCGTAACTGACGTTAGGAAAAATCTGCGAAATCTAAGTAAATATTTCTAGGTGTAAATATGCCTTGTATTGTGGTTGAAACATCGGTAATCCACATGCTCACGTTCATTAAATAACGTTAGTTGAAGCCGTGATTAATGTAACGTTTTCGGAACACGGAATGTCTCGGTGAGTGAAACTCGGAAAATAAAATTTCTACTGGATAGAACTCGCTTGAATTGAAATTTTCAGCGAAAATTTCATGATTTTTGAAACTGGATGTAAGGAAAAAGCTGTGAAATCTGAATAAAGTCTTCTAGTGTAAATATGCCTTGTATGGTGGATGAAAGTTTGGTAATCCACATGCTCACATAATTAAAGTATGTTTGTCGAATTCGTGATGCATGTAACGTGTTCGGAATACGGAATGTCATATTGAAGGGATCAATGTAAATTACATGTCTATTGGGTAGAACTCGCTTGAAGAGAATTTTTCTGCGAAACGTGCCTCATTTTCCAAACTGCCATTAGGAGAACCCTGTGAAATCTGAGAAAATGCTTCTTAGGGTCAATATGCCTTGAATGGTGAATGAAAGTCCGGTAATCCACATGTTAATAACAGTTTAGTAATTATTTTTCAAAACGTGATTCATGGAGCTCTTTTGGAAAATGGAATTTCAGCGTAATGGAACAATGTAAATTACAATTTTATTGGGTAGAACTAGGTAGAATAGAATTTTTCTGCGAAAATTGCATGATTATCGAATCTGAAGTTTGGAGAAAGCTTCAAAATGAGAGTAAATATTTCTAGGTGTAAATATGCCTTATGTTGGAAGAAAGTTCGGTAATCCACATTTTCAAAACATATTAAATAATCTTTTTCTAATCCGTGATGCATATACCGTGTTCGGAACGTGGAAATTCACGAAGATTGAAACAATATAAATTACTTCTCTATTGGGTAGAACTTGCTCCAAGAGAATTTTTCTGCGAAAACTGCTTCATTTTTGAAACTGGGGTTTGGAAAACCCTGCAAAATTTGAAAAAATAGTTCTAAGTATCAATATTCAATCTATTGTGATGAAAGTTCGGAAATCCACATGCTAACAAATCTGTAGTGAATAATTGTTGAATCCATTATGCATGTAGCATGTTAGGAACACAGGATTTCACGGCCAGGGAGTTTATGTAAATTATATTTTTCTTGGTTAGAAATCACTCCAAGAGTTTTTTCCTGAGAAATCTGCCTGATTTTCAAACCTGGCATTAGGAAAACACTGCGAACTCAGATGAATAGATTCTCGGTGTAAATATGCCTTGTAGGGTGGATGAAAGTTCGGTAATTCGCATGCTAACAACTCTGTAGTGAATATTTTTCAAATCCGAGATACATGAAGCCTGTTCCGAACACAAAATATCACGGTGAGTGAATCTATGTAAAATACATGTCTCTTGGGTAGAAATCGCTCCAAGAGATTTTTCTGCGAATTCTGCCTCAATTTCAAAACTGGCATTAAGAAAACTTTTCGAAATATGTGAAAATGGTTCAAAGTGTCAATATGGCTTTTATGGTTGATGAAAGTGCGGTAATCCTTATGCTAAAGACTCTGTAGTGAATATTTGTCGAATCCGTGATGCATGTAGCTTTTTCGGAACACGGAATTTCACGATGACGGGTTCTATGTAAATTGCATGTCTATTGTGTAGAACTCGCTCCAAGAGGATTTTTCTGCGAAAACTGCATGATTTAAAAACTGACATTAGGAGAAATCTACTAAATCAGAAAAAACTTTCTATGTATAAATATGCATTGTAAGGTGGATGAAAGTTCAGTAATACACATGTTCACAACTCATTAAAGAATGTTTGTCGTGTCCGTGATACATGTAACGTGTTCAGAACATGGAATGTCACGGTGAGTGAAACTCGGTAAATTACATATCTTTTGGGTAGAACTCGCTCCAAGAGCATTTTCCTGCCAAATCTGCCTCATTTTCAAACCTGGCATTAAAACTAAGCTGTGAAATCTCAGAAAATTCTTCAGTGTCATTAAGCCATGTATGGTGGATGAAAGTTCTGTAATCCACTTGCTAACAAATATGTAGTGAATATATGTCGAATCCGAGATGCATGTAGCGAGTTTGGAACACAGAATTTCACTGTGAGTGAATCCATGTAAATTACGTGTCTATTGTTTGAACCCACTCCAAGAGGTTTTTGCCGTGAAATCTGCCTCAGTTTCGACACTGGCTTTTGGAAAGCTCTGTGAAATCAGAGAAAATGCTTCTAAGCATCAATAAGCATTTATTGTGATGAAAGTCCTGTAATCCACATGCAAACATCTCTGTAGTGTATTTTTGTCGAATCCTATCTGCATGAAGCATGTTCAAAATATGGAATTTCACAGTGGGAGAATCTATTTAATTTACATATCTTTTGGGTAGAACACGCTCCAACAGTTTTTCCTTAGGAAACTGCCTGATTTCTGAAACTGCTATTAGGAAAATGCTGCAAACCGAGAGTTGATATTTCTAGGTGTAAATATGCCTTGTATGGCGGATGAAAGTTCTGTAATACACATGTACACAACTCATTGAAAATGTTACTCAAATCCGTGATGTATGTAGTGTGTTCGGAACACGGAATGTCACGTTGAAGGAAACTATGTAAATTACATATCTATTGGTGAGTACCCGCTCCAGGAGCATTTTACTGTAAAATCTACCTCTGTTTGGAAACTGGTGTTATGAAAACGCTGCAAAATCTGAGCAAAGTCTTTAAAGTGACATTATGTATTCAATGGTTTATTAAAGATGTGTAATTCACATTCTAACAACTCAGCTGTGAGCATTTGTTGAATCCAATGTGCACGTACCTTTTTCGGAACACGGAATGTTACGGTGACGGTATCTATGAAAATGGGATGTCTATTGGATCGAACATGCAGCAAGAGAATTTTTCTGCGAAAACTGCCTGATTTTCGTAACTGACGTTAGGAAAAATCTGCGAAATCTAAGTAAATATTTCTAGGTGTAAATAGGCCTTGTATTGTGGTTGAAACATCGGTAGTCCACATGATCACGGTCATTAAATAATGTTTGTTGAAGCCGTGATTAATGTAACGTTTCCGGAACACGGATTGTCTCGGTGAGTGAAACTCGGAAAATAACAATTCTACTGGATAGAACTCGCTTGAATTGAATTTTTCAGCGAAAATTTCATGATTTTCGAAACTGGATGTTAGGGAAAACCTGCGAAATCAGAATAAACACTTCTAGGTGTAAATATGCCTTGTATGATGGATGAAAGTTCGGTAATCCACATGCTCACACTAATTAAAGAATGTTTGTCGAATTCGTGATGCATGTAACGTGCTCGGATTACGGAATGTCATATTGAAGGAAACAATGTAAATTACATGTCTATAGGGTAGAACTCGCTTGAAGAGAATTTTTCTGCGAAACGTGCCTCATTTTCCTAACTGCCATTAGGAGAACCCTGTGAAATCTGAGAAAATGCTTCTATGGTCAATATGCCTTGAATGGTGAATGAAAGTCCGGTAATCCACATGTTAATAACAGTGTAGTAATTATTTTTCAAACCGTGATTCATGGAGCGCTTTTGGTAAACGGAATTTCAGCATAATGAAACTATTTAAATTACAATTCTATTGGGTAGAACTAGATAGAATAGGATTTTTCTGCGAAAATTGCATGATTATTGAATCTGAAGTTTGGAGAAAGCTTCAAAATGAGAGTAAATATTTCTAGGTGCAAATAAGCCTTTATGTTGGAAGAAAGTACGGTAATCCACATTTTCACAACATATTAAAGAATCTTTTTCTAATCCGTGATGCATATAACTTGTTCGGAATGTGGACTTTCACGGTGATTGAAACAATGTAAATTACTTCTCTATTGGGTAGAAGTTGCACCAAGAGAATTTTTCTGCGAAAACTGCTTCTTTTTTGAAACTGGGGTTTGGAAAACCCTGCAAAATTTGAAAAAATAGTTCTAAGTATCAATATTCAATCTATTGTGATGAAAGTTCGGAAATCCACATGCTAACAAATCTGTAGTGAATAATTGTTGAATCCATTATGCATGTAGCATGTTCGGAACACAGGATTTCACGGCCAGGGAGTTTATGTAAATTATATTTCTCTTGGTTAGAAATCACTCCAAGAGTTTTTTCCTGAGATATCTGCCTGATTTTCAAAACTGGCATTAGGAAAACACTGCGAACTCAGATGAATAGATTCTCGGTGTAAATATGCCTTGTAGGGTGGATGAAAGTTCGGTAATTCGCATGCTAACAACTCTGTAGTGAATATTTTTCAAATCCGAGATACATGAAGCCTGTTCCGAACACAAAATATCACGGTGAGTGAATCTATGTAAAATACATGTCTCTTGGGTAGAAATCGCTCCAAGAGATTTTTCTGCGAATTCTGCCTCAATTTCAAAACTGGCATTAAGAAAACTTTTCGAAATATGTGAAAATGGTTCAAAGAGTTAATATGGCTTTTATGGTTGATGAAAGTGCGGTAATCCCTATGCTAAAGACTCTGTAGTGAATATTTGTCGAATCCGTGATGCATGTAGCTTTTTCGGAACACGGAATTTCACGATGACGGGTTCTATGTAAATTGCATGTCTATTGTGTAGAACTCGCTCCAAGAGGATTTTTCTGTGAAAACTGCATGATTTAAAAACTGACATTAGGAGAAATCTACTAAATCAGAAAAAACTTTCTATGTATAAATATGCATGGTAAGGTGGATGAAAGTTCAGTAATACACATGTTCACAACTCATTAAAAAATGTTTGTCAAATCCTTGATACATGTAACGTGTTCAGAACATGGAATGTCACGGTGAGTGAAACTCGGTAAATTACATATCTTTTGGGTAGAACTCGCTCCAAGAGCATTTTCCTGCCAAATCTGCCTCATTTTCAAACCTGGCATTAAAACTAAGCTGTGAAATCTCAGAAAATTCTTCAGTGTCATTAAGCCATGTATGGTGGATGAAAGTTCTGTAATCCACTTGCTAACAAATATGTAGTGAATATATGTCGAATCCGAGATGCATGTAGCGAGTTTGGAACACAGAACTTCACGGTGAGTGAATCCATGTAAATTACGTGTCTATTGTTTGAACCCACTCCAAGAGGTTTTTGCCGTGAAATCTGCCTCAGTTTCGACACTGGCTTTTGGAAAGCTCTGTGAAATCAGAGAAAATGCTTCTAAGCATCAATAAGCTTTTATTGTGATGAAAGTCCTGTAATCCACATGCAAACATCTTTGTAGTGTATTTTTGTCGAATCCTATCTGCATGAAGCATGTTCAAAATATGGAATTTCACAGCGGGAGAATCTATTTAATTTACATATCTTTTGGGTAGAACACGCTCCAACAGTTTTTCCTTAGGAAACTGCCTGATTTCTGAAACTGCTATTAGGAAAATGCTGCAAACCGAGAGTTGATATTTCTAGGTGTAAATATGCCTTGTATGGTGGATGAAAGTTCTGTAATACACATGTACACAACTCATTGAAAATGTTACTCAAATCCGTGATGTATGTAGTGTGTTCGGAACACGGAATGTCACGTTGAAGGAAACTATGTAAATTACATATCTATTGGTGAGTACCCGCTCCAGGAGCATTTTACTGTAAAATCTACATCTGTTTGGAAACTGGTGTTATGAAAACGCTGCAAAATCTGAGCAAAGGCTTTAAAGTGACATTATGTATTCAATGGTTTATTAAAGATGTGTAATTCACATTCTAACAACTCAGCTGTGAGCATTTGTTGAATCCATTGTGCACGTACCTTTTTCGGAACACGGAATGTTACGGTGACGGTATCTATGAAAATGGGATGTCTATTGGATCGAACATGCAGCAAGAGAATTTTTCTGCGAAAACTGCCTGATTTTCGTAACTGACGTTAGGAAAAATCTGCGAAATCTAAGTAAATATTTCTAGGTGTAAATAGGCCTTGTATTGTGGTTGAAACATCGGTAGTCCACATGCTCACGGTCATTAAATAATGTTTGTTGAAGCCGTGATTAATGTAACGTTTCCGGAACACTGATTGTCTCGGTGAGTGAAACTCGGAAAATAAAATTTCTACTGGATAGAACCCGCTTGAATTGAAATTTTCAGCGAAAATTTCATGTTTTTTGAAACTGGATGTTAGGGAAAACCTGCGAAATCAGAATAAACACTTCTAGGTGTAAATATGCCTTGTATGATGGATGAAAGTTCAGTAATCCACATGCTCACACTAATTAAAGAATGTTTGTCGAATTCGTGATGCATGTAACGTGTTCAGAATACGGAATATCATATTGAAAGAAACAATGTAAATTACATGTCTATTGGGTAGAACTCACTTGAAGAGAATTTTTCTGTGAAACGTGCCTCATTTTCCAAACTGCCATTAGGAGAACACTGTGAAATCTGAGAAAATGCTTCTATGGTCAATATGCCTTGAATGGTGAATGAAATTCCGGTAATCAACATGTTATAACAGTTTAGTAATTATTTTTCAAACCGTGATTCATGGAGCGCTTTTGGAAAACGGAATTTCAGCGTAATGAAACAATTTAAATTACAATTGTATTTGATAGAAATGGCTAGAATAGAATTTTTCTGCAAAAATTGCATGATTATCGAATCTGAAGTTTGGAGAAAGCTTCAAAATGAGAGTAAATATTTCTAGGTGTAAATATGCCTTTATGTTGGAAGAAAGTTCGGTAATCCACATTTTAACAAAATATTAAAGAATGTTTTTCTAATCCGTGATGCATATACTGTGTTCGGAACGTGGAATTTCACGGTGATTGAAACAATGTAAATTACTTCTCTATTGGGTAGAACTGGCTCCAAGAGAATTTTTCTGCCAAAACTGCTTCATTTTTGAAACTGGGGTTTGGAAAACGCTGCAAAATTTGAGAAAATATTTCTAAGTATCAATATTCAATCTATTGTGATGAAAGTTCGTTAATCCACATGCTAACAAATCTGTAGTGAATAATTGTTGAATGAATTATACATGTAGCATGTTCGAAACACGGGATTTCACGGCCAGGGAGTTTATGTAAATTACATTTCTCTTGGTTAGAAATCACTCCAAGAGGTTTTTCCTGAGAAATCTGCCTGATTTTCAAAACTGGAATTAGGAAAACACTGCGAACTCAGATGAATAGATTCTCGGTGTAAATATGCCTTGTAGGGTGGATGAAAGTTCGGTAATCCGCATGCTAACAACTCTGTACTGATTATTTGTCGAATCCGAGATACATGAAGCGTGTTCCGAACACAAAATATCACGGTGAGCAAATCTATGTAAAATACATGTCTCTTGGGTAGAAATCGCTCCAAGAGCTTTTTCTGCGAATTCTGCTCATTTTCAAAACTGGCATTAAGAAAACCTTTCGAAATATGTGAAAATGGTTCAAAGTGTCAATATGGCTTTTATGGTTGATGAAAGTGCGGTAATCCCTATGCTAAAGACTCTGTAGTGAATATTTGTCGAATCCGTGATGCATGTAGCTTTTTCGGAACACGGAATTTCACGATGACGGGTTCTATGTAAATTGCATGTCTATTGTGTAGAACTCGCTCCAAGGTGATTTTTCTGCGAAAACTGCATGATTTAAAAACTGACATTAGGAGAAATCTACTAAATCAGAAAAAACTTTCTATGTATAAATATGCATTGTAAGGTGGATGAAAGTTCAGTAATACACATGTTCACAACTCATTAAAGAATGTTTGTCAAATCCTTGATACATGTAACGTGTTCAGAACATGGAATGTCACGGTGAGTGAAACTCGGTAAATTACATATCTTTTGGGTAGAACTCTCTCCAAGAGCATTTTCCTGCCAAATCTGCCTCATTTTGAAACCTGGCATTAAACTAAACTGTGAAATCTGAGAAAATTCTTCAAAGTGTCAGTAAGCAATGTATGGTGGATGAAAGTTCTGTAATCCACTTGCTAACAACTATGTAGTGAAAATTTGTCGAATCAGAGATGCATGTAGCGAGTTTGGAACACAGAATTTCACGGTGAGTGAATCCATTTAAATTACATGTCTATTGTTTTCAACCCCCTTCAAGAGGTTATTGCCGTGAAATCTGCCTCAGTTTCGACACTGGCGTTTGGAAAGCTCTGTGAAATCAGAGAAAATGCTTCTAAGCATCAATATGCCTTTATTGTGATGAAAGTCCTGTAATCCACATGCAAACATCTCTGTAGTGTATTTTTGTCGAAACCTATCTGCATGAAGCATGTTCAAAATATGGAATTTCTCAGCGGGAGAATCTATGTAATTTACATATCTTTTGGGTAGAACACGCTCCAACAGTTTTTCCTTAGGAAACTGCCTGATTTTTGAAACTGCTATTAGGAAAATGCTGCAAACTCAGAGTTGATATTTCTAGGTGTAAATATGCCTTGTATGGTGGATGAAATTCTGTAATACACATGTACACAACTCATTGAAAATGTTACTCAAATCCGTGATGTATGTAGTGTGTTCGGAACACGGAATGTCACGTTCAAGGAAACTATGTAAATTACATATCTATTGGTGAGAAACCGCTCCAGGAGCATTTTACTGTAAAATCTACCTCTGTTTGGAAACTGGTGTTCTGAAAACGCTGCAAAATCTGAGCAAATGCTTTAAAGTGACATTATGTCTTCAATGGTTTATTAAAGAAGTGTAATTCACATTCTAACAACTCAGCTGTGAGCATTTGTTGAATCCAATGTGCACGTACCTTTTTCGGAACACGGAATGTTACGGTGACGGTATCTATGAAAATGGGATGTCTATTGGATCGAACATGCAGCAAGAGGATTTTTCTGCGAAAACTGCCTGATTTTCGTAACTGACGTTAGGAAAAATCTGCGAAATCTAAGTAAATATTTCTAGGTGTAAATATGCCTTGTATTGTGGTTGAAACATCGGTAATCCACATGCTCACGGTCATTAAATAACGTTAGTTGAAGCCGTGATTAATGTAACGTTTTCGGAACACGGAATGTCTCGGTGAGTGAAACTCGGAAAATAAAATTTCTACTGGATAGAACTCGCTTGAATTGAAATTTTCAGCGAAAATTTCATGATTTTTGAAACTGGATGTAAGGAAAAAGCTGTGAAATCTGAATAAAGTCTTCTAGTTCTAAATATGCCTTGTATGGTGGATGAAAGTTTGGTAATCCACATGCTCACATAATTAAAGTATGTTTGTCGAATTCGTGATGCATGTAACGTGTTCGGAATACGGAATGTCATATTGAAGGGATCAATGTAAATTACATGTCTATTGGGTAGAACTCGCTTGAAGAGAATTTTTCTGCGAAACGTGCCTCATTTTCCAAACTGCCATTAGGAGAACCCTGTGAAATCTGAGAAAATGCTTCTTAGGGTCAATATGCCTTGAATGGTGAATGAAAGTCCGGTAATCCACATGTTAATAACAGTTTAGTAATTATTTTTCAAAACGTGATTCATGGAGCTCTTTTGGAAAATGGAATTTCAGCGTAATGGAACAATGTAAATTACAATTTTATTGGGTAGAACTAGGTAGAATAGAATTTTTCTGCGAAAATTGCATGATTATCGAATCTGAAGTTTGGAGAAAGCTTCAAAATGAGAGTAAATATTTCTAGGTGTAAATATGCCTTATTTTGGAAGAAAGTTCGGTAATCCACATTTTCAAAACATATTAAAGAATATTTTTCTAATCCGTGATGCATATACCGTGTTCGGAACGTGGAAATTCACGAAGATTGAAACAATGTAAATTACTTCTCTATTGGGAAGAATTGGCTCCAAGAGAATTTTTCTGCCAAAACTGCTTCATTTTTGAAACTGGGGTTTGGAAAACACTGCAAAATTTGAGAAAATATTTCTAAGTATCAATATTCAATCTATTGTGATGAAAGTTCGTTAATCCACATGCTAACAAATCTGTAGTGAATAATTGTTGAATGAATTATACATGTAGCATGTTCAAAACACGGGATTTCACGGCCAGGGAGTTTATGTAAATTACATTTCTCTTGGTTAGAAATCACTCCAAGAGGTTTTTCCTGAGAAATCTGCCTGATTTTCAAAACTGGAATTAGGAAAACACTGCGAACTCAGATGAATAGATTCTCGGTGTAAATATGCCTTGTAGGGTGGATGAAAGTTCGGTAATCCGCATGCTAACAACTCTGTACTGATTATTTGTCGAATCCGAGATACATGAAGCGTGTTCCGAATACAAAATATCACGGTGAGCAAATCTATGTAAAATACATGTCTCTTGGGTAGAAATCGCTCCAAGAGCTTTTTCTGCGAATTCTGCTCATTTTCAAAACTGGCATTAAGAAAACCTTTCGAAATATGTGAAAATGGTTCAAAGTGTCAATATGGCTATTATGGTTGATGAAAGTGCGGTAATCCTTATGCTAAAGACTCTGTAGTGAATATTTGTCGAATCCGTGATGCATGTAGCTTTTTCGGAACACGGAATTTCACGATGACGGGTTCTATGTAAATTGCATGTCTATTGTGTAGAACTCGCTCCAAGAGGATTTTTCTGCGAAAACTGCATGATTTAAAAACTGACATTAGGAGAAATCTACTAAATCAGAAAAAACTTTCTATGTATAAATATGCATTGTAAGGTGGATGAAAGTTCAGTAATACACATGTTCACAACTCATTAAAGAATGTTTGTCAAATCCTTGATACATGTAACGTGTTCAGAACATGGAATGTCACAGTGAGTGAAACTCGGTAAATTACATATCTTTTGGGTAGAACTCGCTCCAAGAGCATTTTCCTGCCAAATCTGCCTCATTTTCAAACCTGGCATTAAACTAAACTGTGAAATCTGAGAAAATTCTTCAAAGTGTCAGTAAGCAATGTATGGTGGATGAAAGTTCTGTAATCCACTTGCTAACAACTATGTAGTGAAAATTTGTCGAATCCGAGATGCATGTAGCGAGTTTGGAACACAGAACTTCACGGTGAGTGAATCCATTTAAATTACATGTCTATTGTTTTGAACCCCCTTCAAGAGGTTATTGCCGTGAAATCTGCCTCAGTTTCGACACTGGCGTTTGGAAAGCTCTGTGAAATCAGAGAAAATGCTTCTAAGCATCAATATGCCTTTATTGTGATGAAAGTCCTGTAATCCACATGCAAACATCTCTGTAGTGTATTTTTGTCGAAACCTATCTGCATGAAGCATGTTCAAAATATGGAATTTCACAGCGGGAGAATCTATGTAATTTACATATCTTTTGGGTAGAACACGCTCCAACAGTTTTTCCTTAGGAAACTGCCTGATTTTTGAAACTGCTATTAGAAAAATGCTGCAAACCCAGAGTTGATATTTCTAGGTGTAAATATGCATTGTATGGTGGATGAAATTCTGTAATACACATGTAGACAACTCATTGAAAATGTTACTCAAATCCGTGATGTATGTAGTGTGTTCGGAACACGGAATGTCACGTTGAAGGAAACTATGTAAATTACATATCTATTGGTGAGAAACCGCTCCAGGAGCATTTTACTGTAAAATCTACCTCTGTTTGTAAACTGGTGTTATGAAAACGCTGCAAAATCTGAGCAAATGCTTTAAAGTGACATTATGTCTTCAATGGTTTATTAAAGAAGTGTAATTCACATTCTAACAACTCAGCGGTGAGCATTTGTTGAATCAAATGTGCACGTACCTTTTTAGGAACACAGAATGTTACGGTGACGTTATCTATGAAAATTGGATGTCTATTGGGTCGAACATGCAGCAAGAGAATTTTTCTGCGAAAACTGCCTGATTTTCGTAACTGGCGTTAGGAAAAGTCTGTGAAATCTAAGTAAATATTTCTAGGTGTAATTATGCCTTGAATTGTGGTTGAAATTTCGGTTATCCTCATGCTCACGGTCATTAAATAATGTTTGTTGAAGCCGTGATTAATGTAACGTTTTCGGAACACGGAAAGTCTCGGTGAGTGAAACTCGGAAAATAACATTTCTACTGGATAGAACTCGCTTGAATTGAAATTTTCAGCGAAAATTTCATGATTTTTGAAACTGGATGTAAGGAAAAAGCTGTGAAATCTGAATAAATTTTTCTAGTGTAAATATGCCTTGTACGGTGGATGAAAATTTGGTAATCCACATGCTCACACTAATTAAAGTATGTTTGTCGAATTCGTGATGCATGAAACGTGTTCGGAATACGGAATGTCATATTGAAGGGATCAATGTAAATTACATGTCTATTGGGTAGAACTCGCTTGAAGAGAATTTTTCTGCGAAACGTGCCTCATTTTCCAAACTGCCATTAGGAGAACCCTGTGAAATCTGAGAAAATGCTTCTTAGGGTCAATATGCCTTGAATGGTGAATGAAAGTCCGGTAATCCACATGTTAATAACAGTTTAGTAATTATTTTTCAAAACGTGATTCATGGAGCTCTTTTGGAAAACGGAATTTCAGCGTAATGGAACAATGTAAATTACAATTTTATTGGGTAGAACTAGGTAGAATAGAATTTTTCTGCGAAAATTGCATGATTAACGAATCTGAAGTTTGGAGAAAGCTTCAAAATGAGAGTAAATATTTCTAGGTGTAAATATGCCTTATGTTGGAAGAAAGTTCGGTAATCCACATTTTCAAAACATATTAAAAAATCTTTTTCTAATCCGTGATGCATATACCGTGTTCGGAACATGGAAATTCACGAAGATTGAAACAATATAAATTACTTCTCTATTGGGTAGAACTTGCTCCAAGAGAATTTTTCTGCGAAAACTGCTTCATTTTTGAAACTGGGGTTTGGAAAACGCTTCAAAATTTGAGAAAATACTTTTAAGTATCAATATTCAATCTATTGTGATGAAAGTTTGGTAATCCACATGCTAACAAATCTGTAGTGAATAATTGTTGAATGAATTATACATGTAGCATGTTCGGAACACGGGATTTCACGGCCAGGGAGTTTATGTAAATTACATTTCTCTTGGTTAGAAATCACTCCAAGAGGTTTTTCCTGAGAAATCTGCCTGATTTTCAAAACTGGCATTAGGAAAACACTGCGAACTCAGATGAATAGATTCTCGGTGTAAATATGCCTTGTAGGGTGGATGAAAGTTCGGTAATCCGCATGCTAACAACTCTGTACTGATTATTTGTCGAATCCGAGATACATGAAGCGTGTTCCGAACACAAAATATCACGGTGAGCAAATCTATGTAAAATACATGTCTCTTGGGTAGAAATCGCTCCAAGAGCTTTTTCTGCGAATTCTGCTCATTTTCAAAACTGGCATTAAGAAAACCTTTCGAAATATGTGAAAATGGTTCAAAGTGTCAATATGGCTTTTATGGTTGATGAAAGTGCGGTAATCCCTATGCTAAAGACTCTGTAGTGAATATTTGTCGAATCCGTGATGCATGTAGCTTTTTCGGAACACGGAATTTCACGATGACGGGTTCTATGTAAATTGCATGTCTATTGTGTAGAACTCGCTCCAAGGTGATTTTTCTGCGAAAACTGCATGATTTAAAAACTGACATTAGGAGAAATCTACTAAATCAGAAAAAACTTTCTATGTATAAATATGCATTGTAAGGTGGATGAAAGTTCAGTAATACACATGTTCACAACTCATTAAAGAATGTTTGTCAAATCCTTGATACATGTAACGTGTTCAGAACATGGAATGTCACGGTGAGTGAAACTCGGTAAATTACATATCTTTTGGGTAGAACTCTCTCCAAGAGCATTTTCCTGCCAAATCTGCCTCATTTTCAAACCTGGCATTAAACTAAACTGTGAAATCTGAGAAAATTCTTCAAAGTGTCAGTAAGCATTGTATGGTGGATGAAAGTTCTGTAATCCACTTGCTAACAACTCTGTAGTGAAAATTTGTCGAATCAGAGATGCATGTAGCGAGTTTGGAACACAGAATTTCACGGTGAGTGAATCCATTTAAATTACATGTCTATTGTTTTCAACCCCCTTCAAGAGGTTATTGCCGTGAAATCTGCCTCAGTTTCGACACTGGCGTTTGGAAAGCTGTGTGAAATCAGAGAAAATGCTTCTAAGCATCAATATGCCTTTATTGTGATGAAAGTCCTGTAATCCACATGCAAACATCTCTGTAGTGTATATTTGTCGAATCCTATCTGCATGTAGCGTGTTCGAAGCACGGAATTTCACAGCGGGAGAATCTATGTAATTTACATATCTTTTGGGTAGAACACGCTCCAAAAGTTTTTTCCTTAGTAAACTGCCTGATTTTTGAAACTGCTATTAGGAAAATGCTGCAAACTCAGAGTTGATATTTCTAGGTGTAAATATGCCTTGTATGGTGGATGAAATTCTGTAATACACATGTACACAACTCATTGAAATTGTTACGCAAATCCGTGATGTATATAGTGTGTTCGGAACACGGAATGTCACGTTCAAGGAAACTATGTAAATTACATATCTATTGGTGAGAAACCGCTCCAGGAGCATTTTACTGTAAAATCTACCTCTGTTTGGAAACTGGTGTTCTGAAAACGCTGCAAAATCTGAGCAAATGCTTTAAAGTGACATTATGTCTTCAATGGTTTATTAAAGAAGTGTAATTCACATTCTAACAACTCAGCTGTGAGCATTTGTTGAATCCAATGTGCACGTACCTTTTTCGGAACACGGAATGTTACGGTGACGGTATCTATGAAAATGGGATGTCTATTGGATCGAACATGCAGCAAGAGAATTTTTCTGCGAAAACTGCCTGATTTTCGTAACTGACGTTAGGAAAAATCTGCGAAATCTAAGTAAATATATCTAGGTGTAAATATGCCTTGTACTGTGGTTGAAACTTCGGTAATCCTCATGCTCATGGTCATTAAATAATGTTTGTTGAAGCCGTGATTAATGTAACGTTTTCGGAACACGGAATGTCTCGGTGAGTGAAACTCGGAAAATAACAATTCTACTGGATAGAACTCGCTTGAATTGAAATTTTCAGCGAAAATTTCATGATTTTCGAAACTGGATGTAAGGAAAAACCTGCAAAATCACAATAAAAATTTCAAGGTATAAATATGCCTTGTATGATGGATGAAAGTTCGGTAATCCACATGCTTACACTCATTAAATAATGTTTGTCGAATTCGTGATGCATGTAACGTGTTCAGAATACGGAATGTCATATTGAAGGAAACAATGTAAATTACATGTCTATTGGGTAGAACTCGCTTGAAGAGAATTTTTCTGAGAAACGAGCCTCATTTTCAAATCTGCCATTAGGAGAACACTGTGAAATCTGAGTAAATGCTTCTATGTGTCTGTATGCCTTGAATGGTGAATGAAAGTCCGGTAATCCACATGTTAATAACAGTGTAGTAATTATTTTTCAAACCGTGATTCATGGAGCGCTTTTGAAAAACGGAATTTCAGCGTAATGAAAAAATGTAAATTAAATTCTATTGGGTAGAACTAAATAGAATAGGATTTTTCTGCGAAAATTGCATGATTATCGAATCTGAAGTGTGGAGAAAGTTCAAAATGAGATTAAATATTTCTAGGTGCAAATATGCCTTTATGTTGGAAGAAAGTTCGGTAATCCACATTTTCACAACATATTAAAGAATCTTTTTCTAATCCGTGATGCATATACCGTGTCCGGAACGTGGAATTTCATGGTGATTGAAACAATTTTATTTACTTCTCTATTGGTTAGAAGTTGCTCCAAGAGTATTTTTCTGCGAAAACTACTTCATTTTTGAAACTGGGATTTGGAAAACGCTGCAAAATGTGAGAAAACACTTCTAAGTATCAATATTCCATGTATTGTGATGAAAGTTCAGTAATCCAAATGCTAACAAATCTGTAGTGAATATTTGTCGATTCCGTGATGCATGTAGCTTTTTCTTAACACGGAATTTCATGATGACGCGTTCTATGTAAATTGCATGTCTATTGGGTAGCACTCGATCCAATAGGATTTTTCTGCGAAAACTGCATGATTTAAAAACTGACATTAGGAGAAATCTACTAAATCAGAAAAAAAATTTCTTTGAATATTTATGCATTGTAATGTGGATGAATGTTCGGTAATACACATGTTCATCACTCATTAAAAAATGTTTGTCGTGTCCGTGATGCATGTAACGTGTTCAGAACACGGAATGTCACGGTGACTGAAACTAGGTAAATTACATATCTTTTGGGTAGTACTCGCTCCAAGAGCATTTTCCTGCCAAATCTGCCTCATTTTCACACCTGGCATTAAAACTAACCTGTGAAATCTCAGAAAATTCTTCATAGTGTAAGTAATGTATTGTGGATGAAAGTGCTGTAATCCACTTGCTAACAACTCTGTAGTGAATATATATCAAATCTGAGATGCATATAGCATGTTCGGAACACGGAGTTTCACGGTGAGCGAATCCATGTAAATTACATGTCTTTAGATTTGAACTCACTCCAAGAGTTTTTGCCGTGAAATCTGCCTCAGTTTCGAAACTGGCGTTTTGAAATATCTGTGAAATCAGAGAAAATGCTTCTAAGCATCAATATGCCTTGTATTGTGATGAAAGTCCTGTAATCCACATGCAAACAACTCTGTAGAGTATTTTTGTCGAATTTTATCTGCATGTAGCGTGTTCGAAGCACGGAATTTCACAGCGGGAGAATCTATGTAATTTACATATCTTTTGGGTAGAACACGCTCCAACAGATTTTTCCTTAGGAAACTGCCTGATTTTTGAAACTGCTATTAGGAAAATGCTGCTAACAGAGAGTTTATATTTCTAGGTGTAAAAATGCCTTGTATGGTGAATGAAAGTTCTGTAATACACATGTACACAACTCATTAAAAATGTTTCTCAAATCCGTGATGTATGTAGTGTGTTCGGAACACGGAATGTCACGTTGAAGGAAACTATGCAAATTACATATATATTGGTGAGAACCCGCTCCAGGAGCATTTTACTGTAAAATCTACCTCTGTTTGGAAACTGGTGTTATGAAAACGCTGCAAAATCTGAGCAAAGGCTTTAAAGTGACATTATGTCTTCAATGGTTTACTAAAGAAGTGTAATTCATATTCTAACAACTCAGCTGTGAGCATTTGTTGAATCCAATGTGCACGTACATTTTTTGGAACACGGAATGTTACGGTGACGGTATCTATGAAAATGGGATGTCTATTGGATCGAACATGCAGCAAGAGAATTTTTCTGCGAAAACTGCCTGATTTTCGTAACTGACGTTAGGAAAAAGCTGCGAAATCTAAGTAAATATTTCTAGGTGTAAATATGCTTTGTAATGTGGTTGAAACTTTGGTAATCCACATGCTCACGGTCATTAAATAATGTTTGTTGAAGCCGTGAATAATGTAACGTTTTCGGAACACAGAATGTCTCGGTGAGTGAAACACGGAAAATAACAATTCTACTGGATAGAACTCGCTTGAATTGAAATTTTCAGCGAAAATTTCATGATTTTAGAAACTGGATGTTAGGAAAAACTTTCGAAATCAGAATAAAAATTCTAGGGGTAAATATGCTCTGTATGGTTGATGAAAGTTCGGTAATCCACATGCTCACACTCATTAAAGAATGTTTTTCAAATTCGTGATGCATGTAACGTGTTCGGGATATGGAATGTCATATTGAAGGAAACAATGTAAATTATATGTCTATTGGGTAGAACTCGCTTGAAGAGAATTTTTCTGCGAAACGTGCCTCATTTTCAAAACTGCCAATAGGAGAAACCTGTGAAATCTGAGTAAATGCTTCTAAGTGTCTGTATGCCTTGAATGGTGAATGAAAGTCCGGTAATCCACATGTTAATAACAGTGTAGTAATTATTTTTCAAACCGTGATTCATGGAATGCTTTTGGAAAACGGAATTTCAGCGTAATGAAACAATGTAAAATAAATTCTATTGGGTAGAACTAGATAGAATAGGATTTTTCTGCGAAAATTGCATGATTATCGAATCTGAAGTTTGGAGAAAGTTCAAAATGAGATTAAATATTTCTAGGTGCAAATATGCCTTTATGTTGGAAGAAAGTTCGGTAATCCACATTTTCACAACATATTAAAGAATCTTTTTCTAATCCGTGATGCATATACCGTGTCCGGAACGTGGAATTTCATGGTGATTGAAACAATTTTATTTACTTCTCTATTGGGTAGAAGTTGCTCCAAGAGAATTTTTCTGTGAAAACTGCTTCATTTTTGAAACTGGGGTTTGGAAAACGCTGCAAAATTTGAGAAAATATTTCTAAGTATCATTATTCAATCTATTGTGATGAAAGTTCGGTAATCCACATGATAACAAATCTGTAGTGAATATTTGTCGAAACAATTATGCATGTAGCATGTTTGGAACACGGAATTTCATGTCCAAGGAGTTTATGTAAATTACATTTCTCTTGGTTACAAATCACTCCAAGAAGTTTTTCTGAGAAATCTGCCTGATTTTTAAAGCTGGCGTTAGGAAAACCCTGCGAACTCAGATGAATAGATTCTCGGTGTAAATATGCCTTGTAGGGTGGATGAAAGTTCGGTAATCCGCATGCTAACAACTGTGTAGTGAATATTTGTCGAATCCGCGATACATGAAGCGTGTACGGAACACAGAATATCACGGTGAGCGAATCTATGTAAAATACATGTCTCTTGGGTAGAACTCGCTCCAAAAGCTTTTTCTGCGAATTCTGCCTCATTTTCAAAACAGGCATTAGGAAAAGCTTTCGAAATAGAAGAAAATGCTTCAAAGTGTCAATATGGCTTTTATGTTGGATGAAAGTGCGGTAATCCTTATGCTAAAGACTCTGTAGTGAATATTTGTCGAATCCGTGATGCATGTAGCTTTTTCGGAACACGGAATTTCACGATGATGGGTTCTATGTAAATTGCATGTCTATTGGGTAGAACTCGCTCCAAGAGGATTTTTCTGCGAAATCTGCATGATTTAAAAACTGACATTAGAAGAAATCTACTAAATCAGAAAAAAAATTTCTTGGTATATATATGCATTGTAAGCTGGAAGAAAGTTCAGTAATACACATGTTCACCACTCATTAAAATGTTTGTCGTGTCCGTGATGCATGTAACGTGTTCAGAAGACGGAATGTCACGGTGACTGAAATTAGGTAAATTACACATCTTTTGGGTAGAACTCGCTCCAAGAGCATTTTCCTGCCAAATCTGCCTCATTTTCAAACCTGGCATAAAAACTAACCTGTGAAATCTGAGAAAATTCTTCAAAGTGTCTGTAAGTCATTTATGGTGGATGAAAGTGCTGTAATCCACTTGCTAACAACTCTGTAGTGAATGTTTTCGAATCCGAGATGCATGTAGCGTGTTCGGAACACGGAATTTCACGGTGAGCGAATCCATGTAAATTACATGTCTTTAGTTTTGAACCCGCTCCAAGAGATTTTTGCCGTGAAATCTGCCTCAGTTTCGACACTTGTGTTTGGAAAGCTCTGTGAAATCTGAGAAAATGCTTCTAAGCATCAATATGCCTTTATTGTGTTGAAAGTCCTGTAATCCACATGCAAACATATCTTTAGTGTATATTTGTCGAATCCTATCTGCATGTAGCGTGTTCGAAGCACGGAATTTCACAGCGGGAGAATCTATGTAATTTACATATCTTTTGGGTAGAACACGCTCCAACAGATTTTTCCTTAGAAAACTGCCTGATTTTTGAAACTGCTATTAGGAAAATGCTGCAAACTCAGAGTTGATATTTCTAGGTGTAAATATGCCTTGTATGGTGGATGAAATTCTGTAATACACATGTACACAACTCATTGAAATTGTTACGCAAATCCGTGATGTATGTAGTGTGTTCGGAACACGGAATGTCACGTTCAAGGAAACTATGTAAATTACATATCTATTGGTGAGAAACCGCTCCAGGAGCATTTTACTGTAAAATCTACCTCTGTTTGGAAACTGGTGTTCTGAAAACGCTGCAAAATCTGAGCAAATGCTTTAAAGTGACATTATGTCTTCAATGGTTTATTAAAGAAGTGTAATTCACATTCTAACAACTCAGCTGTGAGCATTTGTTGAATCAAATGTGCACGTACCTTTTTCGGAACACGGAATGTTACGGTGACGGTATCTATGAAAATGGGATGTTTATTGGATCGAACATGCAGCAAGAGAATTTTTCTGCGAAAACTGCCTGATTTTCGTAACTGACGTTAGGAAAAATCTGCGAAATCTAAGTAAATATATCTAGGTGTAAATATGCCTTGTACTGTGGTTGAAACTTCGGTAATCCTCATGCTCATGGTCATTAAATAATGTTTGTTGAAGCCGTGATTAATGTAACGTTTTCGGAACACGGAATGTCTCGGTGAGTGAAACTCGGAAAATAACAATTCTACTGGATAGAACTCGCTTGAATTGAAATTTTCAGCGAAAATTTCATGATTTTCGAAACTGGATGTAAGGAAAAACCTGCAAAATCACAATAAAAATTTCAAGGTATAAATATGCCTTGTATGATGGATGAAAGTTCGGTAATCCACATGCTTACACTCATTAAATAATGTTTGTCGAATTCGTGATGCATGTAACGTGTTCGGAATACGGAATGTCATATTGAAGGAAACAATGTAAATTACATGTCTATTGGGTAGAACTCGCTTGAAGAGAATTTTTCTGAGAAACGAGCCTCATTTTCAAATCTGCAATTAGGAGAACACTGTGAAATCTGAGTAAATGCTTCTAAGTGTCTGTATGCCTTGAATGGTGAATGAAAGTCCGGTAATCCACATGTTAATAACAGTGTAGTAATTATTTTTCAAACCGTGATTCATGGAGCGCTTTTGGAAAACGGAATTTCAGCGTAATGAAAAAATGTAAATTAAATTCTATTGGGTAGAACTAAATAGAATAGGATTTTTCTGCGAAAATTGCATGATTATCGAATCTGACGTGTGGAGAAAGTTCAAAATGAGATTAAATATTTCTAGGTGCAAATATGCCTTTATGTTGGAAGAAAGTTCGGTAATCCACATTTTCACAACATATTAAAGAATCTTTTTCTAATCCGTGATGCATATACCGTGTCCGCAACGTGGAATTTCATGGTGATTGAAACAATTTTATTTACTTCTCTATTGGTTAGAAGTTGCTCCAAGAGTATTTTTCTGCGAAAACTGCTTCATTTTTGAAACTGGGTTTTGGAAAACGCTGCAAAAGTTGAGAAAATACTTCTAAGTATCAATATTCCATGTATTGTGATGAAAGTTCAGTAATCCAAATGCTAACAAATCTGTAGTGAATATTTGTCGATTCCGTGATGCATGTAGCTTTTTCTTAACACGGAATTTCACGATGACGCGTTCTATGTAAATTGCATGTCTATTGGGTAGCACTCGATCCAATAGGATTTTTCTGCGAAAACTGCATGATTTAAAAACTGACATTAGGAGAAATCTACTAAATCAGAAAAAAAATTTCTTTGAATATTTATGCATTGTAAGGTGGATGAATGTTCGGTAATACACATGTTCATCACTCATTAAAAATGTTTGTCGTGTCCGTGATGCATGTAACGTGTTCAGAACACGGAATGTCACGGTGACTGAAACTAGGTAAATTACATATCTTTTGGGTAGTACTCGCTCCAAGAGCATTTTCCTGCCAAATCTGCCTCATTTTCACACCTGGCATTAAAACTAACCTGTGAAATCTCAGAAAATTCTTCATAGTGTAAGTAATGTATTGTGGATGAAAGTGCTGTAATCCACTTGCTAACAACTCTGTAGTGAATATATATCAAATCTGAGATGCATATAGCATGTTCGGAACACGGAGTTTCACGGTGAGCGAATCCATGTAAATTACATGTCTTTAGATTTGAACTCACTCCAAGAGTTTTTGCCGTGAAATCTGCCTCAGTTTCGAAACTGGCGTTTTGAAATATCTGTGAAATCAGAGAAAATGCTTCTAAGCATCAATATGCCTTGTATTGTGATGAAAGTCCTGTAATCCACATGCAAACAACTCTGTAGAGTATTTTTGTCGAATTTTATCTGCATGTAGCGTGTTCGAAGCACGGAATTTCACAGCGGGAGAATCTATGTAATTTACATATCTTTTGGGTAGAACACGCTCCAACAGATTTTTCCTTAGGAAACTGCCTGATTTTTGAAACTGCTATTAGGAAAATGCTGCTAACAGAGAGTTTATATTTCTAGGTGTAAAAATGCCTTGTATGGTGAATGAAAGTTCTGTAATACACATGTACACAACTCATTAAAAATGTTTCTCAAATCCGTGATGTATGTAGTGTGTTCGGAACACGGAATGTCACGTTGAAGGAAACTATGCAAATTACATATATATTGGTGAGAACCCGCTCCAGGAGCATTTTACTGTAAAATCTACCTCTGTTTGGAAACTGGTGTTATGAAAACGCTGCAAAATCTGAGCAAAGGCTTTAAAGTGACATTATGTATTCAATGGTTTATTAAAGAAGTGTAATTCATATTCTAACAACTCAGCTGTGAGCATTTGTTGAATCCAATGTGCACGTACCTTTTTTGGAACACGGAATGTTACGGTGACGGTATCTATGAAAATGGGATGTCTATTGGATCGAACATGCAGCAAGAGAATTTTTCTGCGAAAACTGCCTGATTTTCGTAACTGACGTTAGGAAAAAGCTGCGAAATCTAAGTAAATATTTCTAGGTGTAAATATGCTTTGTAATGTGGTTGAAACTTTGGTAATCCACATGCTCACGGTCATTAAATAATGTTTGTTGAAGCCGTGAATAATGTAACGTTTTCGGAACACAGAATGTCTCGGTGAGTGAAACACGGAAAATAACAATTCTACTGGATAGAACTCGCTTGAATTGAAATTTTCAGCGAAAATTTCATGATTTTAGAAACTGGATGTTAGGAAAAACTTTCGAAATCAGAATAAAAATTCTAGGGGTAAATATGCTCTGTATGGTTGATGAAAGTTCGGTAATCCACATGCTCACACTCATTAAAGAATGTTTTTCAAATTCGTGATGCATGTAACGTGTTCGGGATACGGAATGTCATATTGAAGGAAACAATGTAAATTATATGTCTATTGGGTAGAACTCGCTTGAAGAGAATTTTTCTGCGAAACGTGCCTCATTTTCAAAACTGCCAATAGGAGAAACCTGTGAAATCTGAGTAAATGCTTCTAAGTGTCTGTATGCCTTAAATGGTGAATGAAAGTCCGGTAATCCACATGTTAATAACAGTGTAGTAATTATTTTTCAAACCGTGATTCATGGAGTGCTTTTGGAAAACGGAATTTCAGCGTAATGAAACAATGTAAAATAAATTCTATTGGGTAGAACTAGATAGAATAGGATTTTTCTGCGAAAATTGCATGATTATCGAATCTGAAGTTTGGAGAAAGTTCAAAATGAGATTAAATATTTCTAGGTGCAAATATGCCTTTATGTTGGAAGAAAGTTCGGTAATCCACATTTTCACAACATATTAAAGAATCTTTTTCTAATCCGTGATGCATATACCGTGTCCGGAACGTGGAATTTCATGGTGATTGAAACAATTTTATTTACTTCTCTATTGGGTAGAAGTTGCTCCAAGAGAATTTTTCTGCGAAAACTGATTCATTTTTGAAACTGGGGTTTGGAAAACGCTGCAAAATTTGAGAAAATAGTTCTAAGTATCAATATTCAATCTATTGTGATGAAAGTTCGGTAATCCACATGATAACAAATCTGTAGTGAATATTTGTCGAAACCATTATGCATGTAGCATGTTTGGAACACGGAATTTCATGTCCAAGGAGTTTATGTAAATTACATTTCTCTTGGTTACAAATCACTCCAAGAAGTTTTTCTGAGAAATCTGCCTGATTTTTAAAGCTGGCGTTAGGAAAACCCTGCGAACTCAGATGAATAGATTCTCGGTGTAAATATGCCTTGTAGGGTGGATGAAAGTTCGGTAATCCGCATGCTAACAACTGTGTAGTGAATATTTGTCGAATCCGCGATACATGAAGCGTGTACGGAACACAGAATATCACGGTGAGCGAATCTATGTAAAATACATGTCTCTTGGGTAGAACTCGCTCCAAAAGCTTTTTCTGCGAATTCTGCCTCATTTTCAAAACAGGCATTAGGAAAAGCTTTCAAAATAGGAGAAAATGCTTCAAAGTGTCAATATGGCTTTTATGTTGGATGAAAGTGCGGTAATCCTTATGCTAAAGACTGTGTAGTGAATATTTCTCGAATCCGTGATGCATGTAGCTTTTTCGGAACACGGAATTTCACGATGATGGGTTCTATGTAAATTGCATGTCTATAGGGTAGAACTCGCTCCAAGAGGATTTTTCTGCGAAATCTGCATGATTTAAAAACTGACATTAGAAGAAATCTACTAAATCAGAAAAAAAATTTCTTTGTATATATATGCATTGTAAGCTGGAAGAAAGTTCAGTAATACACATGTTCACCACTCATTAAAATGTTTGTCGTGTCCGTGATGCATGTAACGTGTTCAGAACACGGAATGTCACGGTGACTGAAATTAGGTAAATTACACATCTTTTGGGTAGAACTCGCTCCAAGAGCATTTTCCTGCCAAATCTGCCTCATTTTCAAACCTGGCATGAAAACTAACCTGTGAAATCTGAGAAAATTCTTCAAAGTGTCTGTAAGTCATTTATGGTGGATGAAAGTGCTGTAATCCACTTGCTAACAACTCGGTAGTGAATATTTATCAAATCCGAGATGCATGTAGCGTGTTCGGAACACGGAATTTCACGGTGAGCGAATCCATGTAAATTACATGTCTTTAGATTTGAACCCGCTCCAAGAGTTTTTACCGTGAAATCTGCCTCAGTTTCGAAACTGGCGTTTGGAAAGCTCTGTGAAATCAGAGAAATTGCTTCTAAGCATCAATATGCCTTGTATTGTGATGAAAGTCCTGTAATTCACATGCAAACATCTGTGTAGTGTATTTTTGTCGAATCCTATCTGCATGAAGCATATTCAAAATATGGAATTTCACAGCGGGAGAATCTATTTAATTTACATATCTTTTGGGTAGAACACGCTCCAACAGTTTTTTCCTTAGGAAACTGTCTGATATTTGAAACTGCTATTAGGAAAATGCTGCAAACCCAGAGTTGATATTTCTAGGTGTAAATATGCCTTGTATGGCGGATGAAAGTTCTGTAATACACATGTACACAACTCATTGAAAATGTTACTCCAATCCATGATGTATGTAGTGTGTTCGGAACACGGAATGTCACGTTGAAGGAAACTATGTAAATTACATATCTATTGGTGAGTACCCGCTCCAGGAGCATTTTACTGTAAAATCTACCTCTGTTTGGAAACTGGTGTTATGAAAACGCTGCAAAATCTGAGCAAATGCTTTAAAGTGACATTATGTCTTCAATGGTTTATTAAAGATGTGTAATTCACATACTAACAACTCAGCTGTGAGTATTTGTTGAATCCATTGTGCACGTACCTTTTTCGGAACACGGAATGTTACGGTGACGGTATCTATGAAAATGGGATGTCTACTGGATCGAACATGCAGCAAGGGAATTTTTCTGCAAAAACTTCCTGATTTTCGTAAGTGACGTTAGGAAAAATCTGCGAAATCTATGTAAATATTTCTAGGTGTAAATATGCCTTGTATTGTGGTTGAAACATCGGTAATCCACATGCACACGGTCATTAAATAATGTTTGTCGAAGCTGTGATTAATGTAAAGTTTTCGGAACATGGAATGTCTCGGTGATTGAACCTCGGAAAATAACAATTCTACTGGATAGAACTCGCTTGAATTGAATTTTTCAGCGAAAATTTCATGATTTTCGAAACTGGATGTTAGAAAAAAACTGCAAAATCAGAATAAACACTTCTAGGTGTAAATATGTCTTGTATGGTGGATGAAAGTTCGGTAATGCACATGCTCACACTCATTAAAGAAGGTTTGTCGAATTCGTGATGCATGTAACGTGTTCGGAATATGGAATGTCATATTGAAGGAAACAATGTAAATAACAAGTCTATTGGGTAGAACACGCTTGAAGAGAATTTTTCTGCGAAACGTGCCTCATTTTCCAAACTGCCATTAGGAGAACCCAGTGAAATCTGAGAAAATGCTTCTAAGAGTCAATATGCCTTGAATGGTGAATGAAATTCCGGTAATCCACATGTTATAACAGTTTAGTAATTATTTTTCAAACCGTGATTCATGGAGCGCTTTTGGAAAACGGAATTTCAGCGTAATGAAACAATTTAAATTACAATTCTATTTGGTAGAAATGGCTAGAATAGAATTTTTCTGCCAAAATTGCATGATTATCGAATCTGAAGTTTGGAGAAAGCTTCAAAATGAGAGTAAATATTTCTAGGTGTAAATATGCCTTTATGTTGGAAGAAAGTTCGGTAATCCACATTTTAACAAAATATTAAAGAATGTTTTTCTAATCCGTGATGCATATACCGTGTTCGGAACGTGGAATTTCACGGTGATTGAAACAATGTAAATTACTTCTCTATTGGGTAGAACTGGCTCCAAGAGAATTTTTCTGCCAAAACTGCTTCATTTTTGAAACTGGGGTTTGGAAAACGCTGCAAAATTTGAGAAAATATTTCTAAGTATCAATATTCAATCTATTGTGATGAAAGTTCGTTAATCCACATGCTAACAAATCTGTAGTGAATAATTGTTGAATGAATTATACATGTAGCATGTTCGAAACACGGGATTTCACGGCCAGGGAGTTTATGTAAATTACATTTCTCTTGGTTAGAAATCACTCCAAGAGGTTTTTCCTGAGAAATCTGCCTGATTTTCAAAACTGGAATTAGGAAAACACTGCGAACTCAGATGAATAGATTCTCGGTGTAAATATGCCTTGTAGGGTGGATGAAAGTTCGGTAATCCGCATGCTAACAACTCTGTACTGATTATTTGTCGAATCCGAGATACATGAAGCGTGTTCGGAACACAAAATATCACGGTGAGCAAATCTATGTAAAATACATGTCTCTTGGGTAGAAATCGCTCCAAGAGCTTTTTCTGCGAATTCTGCTCATTTTCAAAACTGGCATTAAGAAAACTTTTCGAAATATGTGAAAATGGTTCAAAGTGTCAATATGGCTTTTATGGTTGATGAAAGTGCGGTAATCCTTATGCTAAAGACTCTGTAGTGAATATTTGTCGAATCCGTGATGCATGTAGCTTTTTCAGAACACGGAATTTCACGATGACGGGTTCTATGTAAATTGCATGTCTATTGTGTAGAACTCGCTCCAAGAGGATTTTTCTGCGAAAACTGCATGATTTAAAAACTGACATTAGGAGAAATCTACTAAATCAGAAAAAACTTTCTATGTATAAATATGCATTGTAAGGTGGATGAAAGTTCAGTAATACACATGTTCACAACTCATTAAAAATGTTTGTCAAATCCTTGATACATGTAACGTGTTCAGAACATGGAATGTCACGGTGAGTGAAACTCGGTAAATTACATATCTTTTGGGTAGAACTCGCTCCAAGAGCATTTTCCTGCCAAATCTGCCTCATTTTCAAACCTGGCATTAAAACTAAACTTTGAAATCTGAGAAAATTCTTCAAAGTGTCAGTAAGCAATGTATGGTGGATGAAAGTTCTGTAATCCACTTGCTAACAACTCTGTAGTGAATATTTGTCGAATCCGAGATGCATGTAGTGAGTTTGGAACACAGGATTTCACGGTGAGTGAATCCATTTAAATTACATGTCTACTGTTTTGAACCCGCTCCAAGAGGTTTTTGCCGTGAAATCTGCTTTAGTTTCGACACTGGCGTTTGGAAAGCTCTGTGAAATCAGAGAAAATGCTTCTAAGCATCAATATGCCTTTATTGTGATGAAAGTCCTGTAATCCACATGCAAACATCTCTGTAGTGTATTTTTGTCGAAACCTATCTGCATGAAGCATGTTCAAAATATGGAATTTCACAGCGGGAAAATCTATGTAATTTAAATATTTTTTGGGTAGAACACGCACCAAAAGTTTTTCCTTAGGAAACTGCCTGATTTTTGAAACTGCTATTAGGAAAATGCTGCAAACCCAGAGTTGATATTTCTAGGTGTAAATATGCCTTGTATGGTGGATGAAAGTTCTGTAATACACATGTACACAACTCATTGAAAATGTTACTCAAATCCGTGATGTAAGTAGTGTGTTCGGAACACGGAATGTCACGTTGAAGGAAACTATGTAAATTACATATCAATTGGTGAGAACCCGCTCCAGGAGCATTTTACTGTAAAATCTACCTCTGTTTGGAAACTGGTGTTATGAAAACGCTGCAAAATCTGAGCAAATGCTTTAAAGTGACATTATGTCTTCAATGGTTTACTAAAGATGTGTAATTCACATTCTAAAAACTCAGCTGTGAGCATTTGTTGAATCCAATGTGCACATACATTTTTGGAACACGGAATGTTACGGTAACGTTATGTATGAAAATGGTATATCTATTGTTTCGAACGTGCAGCAAGAGAATTTTTCTGTGAAAACTGCCAGATTTTCGTAACTGACGTTAGGAAATGTCTGTGAAATCTAAGTAAATATTTCTAGGGGTAAATATGCCTTGAATTGTGGTTGAAATTTCGGTTATCCACATGCTCACGGTCATTAAATAATGTTTGTTGAAGCCGTGATTAATGTAACGTTTTCGGAACACGGAATGTCTCGGTGAGTGAACCTCGGAAAATAACAATTCTACTGGATAGAACTCGCTTGAATTGAAATTTTCAGCGAAAATTTCATGATTTTCAAAACTGGGTGTTAGGAAAAAACTGCAAAATCAGATTAAACATTTCTAGTTGTAAATATGCCTTGTATGGTGGATGAAAGTTCGGTAATCCTCATGCTCACACTCATTAAAGAATGTTTGTCGAATTCGTGATGCATGTAACGTGCTCGGATTACGGAATGTCATATTGAAGGAAACAATGTAAATTACATGTCTATAGGGTAGAACTCGCTTGAAGAGAATTTTTCTGCGAAACGTGCCTCATTTTCCTAACTGCCATTAGGAGAACCCTGTGAAATCTGAGAAAATGCTTCTACGGTCAATATGCCTTGAATGGTGAATGAAATTCCGGTATTCCACATGTTAATAACAGTGTAGTAATTATTTTTCAAACCGTGATTCATGGAGCGCTTTTGGTAAACGGAATTTCAGCATAATGAAACTATTTAAATTACAATTCTATTGGGTAGAACTAGATAGAATAGGATTTTTCTGCGAAAATTGCATGATTATTGAATCTGAAGTTTGGAGAAAGCTTCAAAATGAGAGTAAATATTTCTAGGTGCAAATAAGCCTTTATGTTGGAAGAAAGTACGGTAATCCACATTTTCACAACATATTAAAGAATCTTTTTCTAATCCGTGATGCATATAACTTGTTCGGAACGTGGACTTTCACGGTGATTGAAACAATGTAAATTACTTCTCTATTGGGTAGAAGTTGCACCAAGAGAATTTTTCTGCGAAAACTGCTTCATTTTTGAAACTGGGGTTTGGAAAACCCTGCAAAATTTGGAAAAATAGTTCTAAGTATCAATATTCAATCTATTGTGATGAAAGTTCGGAAATCCACATGCTAACAAATCTGTAGTGAATAATTGTTGAATCCATTATGCATGTAGCATGTTCGGAACACAGGATTTCACGGCCAGGGAGTTTATGTAAATTATATTTCTCTTGGTTAGAAATCACTCCAAGAGTTTTTTCCTGAGAAATCTGCCTGATTTTCAAAACTGGCATTAGGAAAACACTGCGAACACAGATGAATAGATTCTCGGTGTAAATATGCCTTGTAGGGTGGATGAAAGTTCGGTAATTCGCATGCTAACAACTCTGTAGTGAATATTTTTCAAATCCGAGATACATGAAGCCTGTTCCGAACACAAAATATCACGGTGAGTGAATCTATGTAAAATACATGTCTCTTGGTTAGAAATCGCTCCAAGAGATTTTTCTGCGAATTCTGCCTCAATTTCAAAACTGGCATTAAGAAAACTTTTCGAAATATGTGAAAATGGTTCAAAGTGTCAATATGGCTTTTATGGTTGATGAAAGTGCGGTAATCCTTATGCTAAAGACTCTGTAGTGAATATTTGTCGAATCCGTGATGCATGTAGCTTTTTCGGAACACGGAATTTCACGATGACGGGTTCTATGTAAATTGCATGTCTATTGTGTAGAACTCGCTCCAAGAGGATTTTTCTGCGAAAACTGCATGATTTAAAAACTGACATTAGGAGAAATCTACTAAATCAGAAAAAAACTTTCTATGTATAAATATGCATTGTAAGGTGGATGAAAGTTCAGTAATACACATGTTCACAACTCATTAAAGAATGTTTGTCGTGTCCGTGATACATGTAACGTGTTCAGAACATGGAATGTCACGGTGAGTGAAACTCGGTAAATTAGATATCTTTTGGGTAGAACTCGCTCCAAGAGCATTTTCCTGCCAAATCTGCCTCATTTTCAAACCTGGCATTAAAACTAAACTGTGAAATCTCAGAAAATTCTTCAGTGTCATTAAGCCATGTATGGTGGATGAAAGTTGTGTTATCCACTTGCTAACAAATATGTAGTGAATATATGTCGAATCCGAGATGCATGTAGCGAGTTTGGAACACAGAATTTCACTGTGAGTGAATCCATGTAAATTACGTGTCTATTGTTTGAACCCACTCCAAGAGGTTTTTGCCGTGAAATCTGCCTCAGTTTCGACACTGGCTTTTGGAAAGCTCTGTGAAATCAGAGAAAATGTTTCTAAGTATCAATAAGCCTTTATTGTGATGAAAGTCCTGTAATCCACATGCAAACATCTGTGTAGTGTATTTTTGTCGAATCCTATCTGCATGAAGCATGTTCAAAATATGGAATTTCACAGCGGGAGAATCTATTTAATTTACATATCTTTTGGGTAGAACACGCTCCAACAGTTTTTCCTTAGGAAACTGCCTGATTTCTGAAACTGCTATTAGGAAAATGCTGCAAACCGAGAGTTGATATTTCTAGGTGTAAATATGCCTTGTATGGCGGATGAAAGTTCTGTAATACACATGTACACAACTCATTGAAAATGTTACTCAAATCCGTGATGTATGTAGTGTGTTCGGAACACGGAATGTCACGTTGAAGGAAACTATGTAAATTACATATCTATTGGTGAGTACCCGCTCCAGGAGCATTTTACTGTAAAATCTACCTCTGTTTGGAAACTGGTGTTATGAAAACGCTGCAAAATCTGAGCAAAGTCTTTAAAGTGACATTATGTATTCAATGGTTTATTAAAGATGTGTAATTCACATTCTAACAACTCAGCTGTGAGCATTTGTTGAATCCAATGTGCACGTACCTTTTTCGGAACACGGAATGTTACGGTGACGGTATCTATGAAAATGGGATGTCTATTTTATCGAACATGCAGCAAGAGAATTTTCTGCGAAAACTGCCTGATTTTCGTAACTGACGTTAGGAAAAAGCTGCGAAATCTAAGTAAATATTTCTAGGTGTAAATAGGCCTTGTATTGTGGTTGAAACATCGGTAGTCCACAAGCTCACGGTCATTAAATAATGTTTGTTGAAGCCGTGATTAATGTAACGTTTCCGGAACACGGATTGTCTCGGTGAGTGAAACTCGGAAAATAACAATTCTACTGGATAGAACTCGCTTGAATTGAATTTTTCAGCGAAAATTTCATGATTTTCGAAACTGGATGTTAGGGAAAACCTGCGAAATCAGAATAAACACTTCTAGGTGTAAATATGCCTTGTATGATGGATGAAAGTTCGGTAATCCACATGCTCACACTAATTAAAGAATGTTTGTCGAATTCGTGATGCATGTAACGTGTTCAGAATACGGAATATCATATTGAAAGAAACAATGTAAATTACATGTTTATTGGGTAGATCTCACTTGAAGAGAATTTTTCTGCGAAACGTGCCTCATTTTCCAAACTGCCATTAGGAGAACACTGTGAAATCTGAGAAAATGCTTCTATGGTCAATATGCCTTGAATGGTGAATGAAATTCCGGTAATCAACATGTTATAACAGTTTAGTAATTATTTTTCAAACCGTGATTCATGGAGCGCTTTTGGAAAACGGAGTTTCAGCGTAATGAAACAATTTAAATTACAATTCTATTTGGTAGAAATGGCTAGAATAGAATTTTTCTGCGAAAATTGCATGATTATCGAATCTGAAGTTTGGAGAAAGCTTCAAAATGAGAGTAAATGTTTCTAGGTGTAAATATGCCTTTATGTTGGAAGAAAGTTCGGTAATCCACATTTTAACAAAATATTAAAGAATGTTTTTCTAATCCGTGATGCATATACCGTGTTCGGAACGTGAAATTAAACGGTGATTGAAACAATATAAATTACTTCTCTATTGGGTAGAACTTGCTCCAAGAGAATTTTTCTGCCAAAACTGCTTCATTTTTGAAACTGGGGTTTGGAAAACGCTTCAAAATTTGAGAAAATACTTTTAAGTATCAATATTCAATCTATTGTGATGAAAGTTCGGTAATCCACATGCTAACAAATCTGTAGTGAATAATTGTTGAATGAATTATACATGTAGCATGTTCGGAACACGGGATTTCACGGCCAGGGAGTTTATGTAAATTATATTTCTCTTGGTTAGAAATCACTCCAAGAGGTTTTCCTGAGAAATCTGCCTGATTTTCAAACTGGCATTAGGAAAACACTGCGAACACAGATGAATAGATTCTCGGTGTAAATATGCCTTGTAGGGTGGATGAAAGTTCGGTAATCCGCATGCTAACAACTCTGTACTGATTATTTGTCGAATCTGAGATACATGAAGCGTGTTCCGAACACAAAATATCACGGTGAGCAAATCTATGTAAAATACATGTCTCTTGGGTAGAAATCGCTCCAAGAGCTTTTTCTGCGAATTCTGCTCATTTTCAAAACTGGCATTAAGAAAACCTTTCGAAATATGTGAAAATGGTTCAAAGTGTCAATATGGCTTTTTTGGTTGATGAAAGTGTGGTAATCCTTATGCTAAAGACTCTGTAGTGAATATTTCTCGAATCCGTGATGCATGTAGCTTTTTCGGAACACGGAATTTCACGATGACGGGTTCTATGTAAATTGCATGTCTATTGTGTAGAACTCGCTCCAAGAGGATTTTTCTGTGAAAACTGCATGATTTAAAAACTGACATTAGGAGAAATCTACTAAATCAGAAAAAACTTTCTATGTATAAATATGCATTGTAAGGTGGATGAAAGTTCAGTAATACACATGTTCACAACTCATTAAAGAATGTTTGTCAAATCCTTGATACATGTAACGTGTTCAGAACACGGAATGTCACGGTGAGTGAAACTCGGTAAATTACATATCTTTTGGGTAGAACTCGCTCCAAGAGCATTTTCCTGCCAAATCTGCCTCATTTTCAAACCTGGCATTAAAACTAAACTGTGAAATCCGAGAAAATTCTTCAAAGTTTCAGTAAGCAATGTATGGTGGATGAAAGTTCGTTATTCGCATGCTAACAACACTGTAGTGAATATTTTTCAAATCCGAGATACATGAAGCGTGTTCCGAACACAAAATACCACGGTGAGCGAATCTATGTAAAATACATGTCTCTTGGGTAGAAATCGCTCCAAGAGCTTTTTCTGCGAATTCTGCCTCATTTTCAAAATTGGTATTAGGAAAACCATTTGAAATATGATAAAATTCTTCAAAGTGTCAATATGGCTTATATGGTGGATGAAAGTGCGGTAATACTTTTGCTAAACTCTCTGTAGTGAAAATTTTTCGAATCCGTGATGCATGTACCTTTTTCGGAACACGGAATTTCACGATGATGGGTTCTATGTAAATTGCATGTCTATTGTGTATAACTCGCTCCAAGAGGATTTTTCAGCGAAAACTGCATGATTTAAACTGACATTAGGAGAAATCTACTAAATCAGAAAAAAAACTTTCTATGTATAAATATGCATTGTAAGGTGGATGAAAGTTCGGTAATACACATGTTCACCACTCATTAAAGAATGATTTTCGAATCCGTCCTGCATGAAACGTGTTCAGAACACGGAATGTCATGGTGAGTGAAACACGGTAAATTACATATCTTTTGGGTAGAACTCACACCAAGAGCATTTTCCTGCCAAATCTGCCTCATTTTCAAACCTGGCATTAAAACTAACTTGTGAAATCTGAGAAAATTCTTCAAAGTGTCAGTAAGTCTAGTATGGTGGATGAAAGTGCTGTAATCCACTTGCTAACAACTCTGTAGTGAATGTTTTCGAATCCGAGATGCATGAAGCATGTTCGGAACAAGGAATTTCACGGTGAGCGAATCCATGTAAATTACATGTCTATTGTTTTGAACCCCCTTCAAGAGGTTTTTGCCGTGAAATCTGCCTCAGTTTCGACACTGGCGTTTGGAAAGCTCTGTGAAATCAGAGAAAATGCTTCTAAGCATCAATATGCCTTTATTGTGATGAAAGTCCTGTAATCCACATGCAAAAATCTCTGTAGTGTATTTTTGTCGAAACCTATCTGCATGAAGCATGTTCAAAATATGGAATTTCACAGCGGGAGAATCTATGTAATTTAAATATTTTTTGGGTAGAACACGCAGCAAAAGTTTTTCCTTAGGAAACTGCCTGATTTTTGAAACTGCTATTAGGAAAATGCTGCAAACCCAGAGTTGATATTTCTAGGTGTAAATATGCCTTGTATGGTGGATGAAATTTCTGTAATACACATGTACACAACTCATTGAAAATGTTACTCAAATCCGTGATGTACGTAGTGTGTTCGGAACACGGAATGTCACGTTGAAGGAAACTATGTAAATTACATATCAATTGATGAGAACCCGCTCCAGGAGCATTTTACTGTAAAATCTACCTCTGTTTGGAAACTGCTGTTATGAAAACGCTGCAAAATCTGAGCAAATGCTTTAAAGTGACATTATGTCTTCAATGGTTTACTAAAGATGTGTAATTCATATTCTAAAAACTCAGCTGTGAGCATTTGTTGAATCCAATGTGCACATACCTTTTTCGGAACACGGAATGTTACGGTAACGTTATCTATGAATATGGTATATCTATTGTTTCGAACATGCAGCAAGAGAATTTTTCTGTGAAAACTGCCAGATTTTCGTAACTGACGTTAGGAAATGTCTGTGAAATTTAAGTAAATATTTCTAAGGGTAAATATGCCTTGAATTGTGGTTGAAATTTCGGTTATCCACATGCTCACGGTCATTAAATAATGTTTGTTGAAGCCGTGATTAATGTAACGTTTTCGGAACATGGAATGTCTCATTGAGTGAACCTCAGAAATTAACAATTCTACTGGATAGAACTCGCTTGAATTGAAATTTTCAGCGAAATTTTCATGATTTTCGAAACTGGGTGTTAGGAAAAAACTGCAAAATCAGATTAAACACTTCTAGTTGTAAATATGCCTTGTATGGTGGATGAAAGTTCGGTAATCCTCATGCTCACACTCATTAAAGAATGTTTGTCGAATTCGTGATGCATGTAACGTGCTCGGATTACGGAATGTCATATTGAAGGAAACAATGTAAATTACATGTCTATAGGGTAGAACTCGCTTGAAGAGAATTTTTCTGCAAAACGTGCCTCATTTTCCTAACTGCCATTAGGAGAACCCTGTGAAATCTGAGAAAATGCTTCTATGGTCAATATGCCTTGAATGGTGAATGAAATTCCGGTAATCCACATGTTAATAACAGTGTAGTAATTATTTTTCAAACCGTGATTCATGGAGCGCTTTTGGTAAACGGAATTTCAGCATAATGAAACTATTTAAATTACAATTCTATTGGGTAGAACTAGATAGAATATGATTTTTCTGCGAAAATTGCATGATTATTGAATCTGAAGTTTGGAGAAAGCTTCAAAATGAGAGTAAATATTTCTAGGTGCAAATAAGCCTTTATGTTGGAAGAAAGTACGGTAATCCACATTTTCACAACATATTAAAGAATCTTTTTCTAATCCGTGATGCATATAACTTGTTCGAAACGTGGACTTTCACGGTGATTGAAACAATGTAAATTACTTCTCTATTGGGTAGAAGTTGCACCAAGAGAATTTTTCTGCGAAAACTGCTTCATTTTTGAAACTGGTGTTTGGAAAACCCTGCAAAATTTGAAAAAATAGTTCTAAGTATCAATATTCAAACTATTGTGATGAAAGTTCGGAAATCCACATGCTAACAAATCTGTAGTGAATAATTGTTGAATCCATTATGCATGTAGCATGTTCGGAACACAGGATTTCACGGCCAGGGAGTTTATGTAAATTATATTTCTCTTGGTTAGAAATCACTCCAAGAGTTTTTTCCTGAGATATCTGCCTGATTTTCAAAACTGGCATTAGGAAAACACTGCGAACTCAGATGAATAGATTCTCGGTGTAAATATGCCTTGTAGGGTGGATGAAAGTTCGGTAATTCGCATGCTAACAACTCTGTAGTGAATATTTTTCAAATCCGAGATACATGAAGCCTGTTCCGAACACAAAATATCACGGTGAGCGAATCTATGTAAAATACATGTCTCTTGGGTAGAAATCGCTCCAAGAGATTTTTCTGCGAATTCTGCCTCAATTTCAAAACTGGCATTAAGAAAACCTTTCGAAATACGTGAAAATGGTTCAAAGTGTCAATATGGCTTTTATGGTTGATGAAAGTGCGGTAATCCTTATGCTAAAGACTCTGTAGTGAATATTTGTCGAATCCGTGATGCATGTAGCTTTTTCGGAACACGGAATTTCACGATGACGGGTTCTATGTAAATTGCATGTCTATTGTGTAGAACTTGCTCCAAGGTGATTTTTCTGCGAAAACTGCATGATTTAAAAACTGAAATTAGGAGAAATCTACTAAATCAGAAAAAACCTTCTATGTATAAATATGCATTGTAAGGTGGATGAAAGTTCAGTAATACACATGTTCACAACTCATTAAAGAATGTTTGTCGTGTCCGTGATACATGTAACGTGTTCAGAACATGGAATGTCACGGTGAGTGAAACTCGGTAAATTACATATCTTTTGGGTAGAACTCGCTCCAAGAGCATTTTCCTGCCAAATCTGCCTCATTTTCAAACCTGGCATTAAAACTAAACTGTGAAATCTGAGAAAATTCTTCAAAGTGTCAGTAAGCAATGTATGGTGGATGAAAGTTCGGTAATTCGCATGCTAACAACTCTGTAGTGAATATTTTTCACATCCGAGATACATGAAGCGTGTTCCGAACACAAAATATCACGGTGAGCGAATCTATGTAAAATACATGTCTCTTGGGTAGAAACCGTTCCAAGAGCTTTTTCTGCGAATTCTGCCTCATTTTCAAAATTGGCATTAGGAAAACCATTTGAAATATGATAAAATTCTTCAAAGTGTCAATATGGCTTATATGGTGGATGATAGTGCGGTAATACTTATGCTAAACTCTCTGTAGTGAATATTTTTCGAATCCGTGATGCATGTACATTTTTCGGAACACGGAATTTCACGATGAATGGTTCTATGTTAATTGCATGTTTATTGGGTAGAACTCGCTCCAAGAGGATTTTTCTGCCAAAACTGCATGATTTAAAACTGACATTAGTAGAAATCTACTAAATCAGAAAAAAACTTTCTATGTATAAATATGCATTGTAAGGTGGATGAAAGTTCGGTAATACATATGTTCACCACTCATTAAAGAATGATTGTCGAATCCGTGATGCATGTAACGTGTTCATAACACGGAATGTCACGGTGAGTGAAACTCGGTAAATTACATATCTTTTGGTTAGAACTCGCTCCAAGAGCATTTTCCTGCCAAATCTGCCTCATTTTCAAACCTGGCATTAAAACTTACCTGTGAAATCTGAGAAAATTCTTCAAAGTGTCAGTAAGTCATGTATGGTGGATGAAAGTGCTGTAATTCACTTGCTAACAACTCTGTAGTGAATATTTGTCGAATCCGAGATGCATGTAGCGTGTTCGGAACACGGAAATTCACGGTGAGCGAATCCATGTAAATTACATGTCTTTAGTTTTGAACCCGCTCCAAGAGATTTTTGCCGTGAAATCTGCCTCAGTTTCGAAACTGGCGTTTGGAAAGCTCTGTGAAATCAGAGAAAATGCTTCTAAGCATCAATATGCATTGTATTGTGATGAAAGTCCTGTAATCCACATGCAAACATCTCTGTAGTGTATTTTTATCGAATCATATCTGCATGTAGCGTGTACGAAGTACGGAATTTCACAGCGGGAGAATCTATGTAATTTACATATCTTTTGGGTAGAACACGCTCCAACAGTTTTTTCCTTAGGAAACTGCCTGATTTTTGAAACTGCTATTAGGAAAATGCTGCAAACTCAGAGTTGATATTTCTAGGTGTAAAAATGCCTTGTAAGGTGGATGAAAGTTCTGTAATACACATGTACATAACTCATTAAAAATGTTTCTCAAATCCGTGATGTATGTAGTGTGTTCGGAACACGGAATGTCACCTTGAAGGAAACTATGTAATTTACATATCTATTGGTGAGAACCCGGGCCAGGAGCATTTTACTGGAAAATCTACCTCTGTTTGGAAACTGGTGTTATGAAAACGCTGCAAAATCTGAGCAAATGCTTTAAAGTGACATTATGTCTTCAATGGTTTATTAAAGATGTGTAATTCACATTCTAACAACTCAGATGTGAGCAATTGTTGAATCCAATGTGCACGTACCTTTTTCGGAACACGGAATGTTACGGTGACGGTATCTATGAAAATGGGATGTCTATTGGTTCGAACATGCAGCAAGAGAATTTTTCTGCGAAAACTGCCTGATTTTCGTAAGTGACGTTAGGAAAAATCTGCGAAATCTAACTAAATATTTCTAGGTGTAAATACGCCTTGTATTGTGGTTGAAACATCGGTAATCCACATGCTCACACTAATTAAAGAATGTTTGTCGAATTCGTGATGCATGTAACGTGTTCGCAATACGGAATGTCATATTGAAGGAAACAATGTAAATTACATGTCTATTGGGTAGAACTCGCTTGAAGAGAATTTTTCTGCGAAACGTGCCTCATTTTCCTAACTGCCATTAGGAGAACCCTGTGAAATCTGAGTAAATGCTTCTTAGTGTCAGTATGCCTTAAATGGTGAATGAAATTCCGGTAATCCACATGTTAATAACAGTGTAGTAATTATTTTTCAAACCGTGATTCATGGAGCGCTTTTGGAAAACGGAATTTCAGCGTAATGAAACAATGTAAATTACAATTCTATTGGGTAGAACTAGATAGAATAGGATTTTTCTGTGAAAATTGCATGATTATCGAATCTGAAGTTTGGAGAAAGCTTCAAAAGGAGATTAAATATTTCTACGTGCAAATATGCCTTTATGTTGGAAGAAAGTCCGGTAATCCACATTTTCACAACATATTAAAGAATCTTTTACTAATCCGTGATGCATATAACGTGTTCGGAACGTGGAATTTCACGGTGATTGAAACAATGTAAATTACTTCTCTATTGGGTAGAAGTTGCTCCAAGAGAATTTTTCTGCGAAAACTGATTCATTTTGGAAACTGGTGTTTGGAAAACGCTGCAAAATTTGAGAAAATATTTCTAAGTATCAATATTCAATCTATTGTGATGAAAGTTCGGTAATCCACATGCTGACAAATCTTTAGTGAATATTTGTCGAATCCGTGATGCATGTACCTTTTTCGGAACACGGAATTTCACAATGACGGATTCTATGTAAATTGCATGTCTATTGGGTAGAACTCGATCCAAGAGGATTTTTCTGCGAAAACTGCATGATTTAAAAACTGACATTAGGAGAAATCTACTAAATCAGAAAAAACTTTCTATGTATAAATATGCATTTTAAGGTGGATGAAAGTTCGGTAATACACATGTTCACCACTCATAAAGACTGTTTGTCGAATCCGTGATGCATGTAACTTGTTCAGAACACGGAATGTCACGGTGAGTGAAACTCGGTAAATTACATACCTTTTGGGTAGAACTCGCTCCAAGAGCATTTTCCTGCCAAATCTGCCTCATTTTCAAACCTGGCATTAAAACTTACCTGTGAAATCTGAGAAAATTCTTCAAAGTGTCAGTAAGTCATGTATGGTGGATGAAAGTGCTGTAATTCACTTGCTAACAACTCTGTAGTGAATATTTGTCGAATCCGAGATGCATGTAGCGTGTTCGGAACACGGAAATACACGGTGAGCGAATCCATGTAAATTACATGTCTTTAGTTTTGAACCCGCTCCAAGAGATTTTTGCCGTGAAATCTGCCTCAGTTTCGAAACTGGCGTTTGGAAAGCTCTGTGAAATCAGAGAAAATGCTTCTAAGCATCAATATGCCTTGTATTGTGATGAAAGTCCTGTAATCCACAGGCAAACAACTCTGTAGTGTATTTTGTCATATCCTATCTGCATGTAGCGTGTACAAAGTACGGAATTTCACAGCGGGAGAATCTATGTAATTTACATATCTTTTGGGTAGAACACGCTCCAAAAGTTTTTTCCTTAGGAAACTGCCTGATTTTTGAAACTGCTATTTGGAAATTGCTGCAAACACAGAGTTGATATTTCTAGGTGTAAAAATGCCTTGTATGGTGGATGAAAGTTCTGTAATACACATGTACACAACTCATTAAAAATGTTTCTCAAATCCGTGATGTATGTAGTGTGTTCGGAACACGGAATGTCACGTTGAAGGAAACTATGTAAATTACATATCTATTGGTGAGAACCCGCTCCAGGAGCATTTTACTGTAAAATCTACCTCTGTTTGGAAACTTGTATGAAAACGCTGCAAAATCTGAGCAAATGCTTTAAAGTGACATTATGTCTTCAATGGTTTATTAAAGATGTGTAATTCACATTCTAACAACTCAGCTGTGAGCAATTGTTGAATCCAATGTGCACGTACCTTTTTCGGAACACGGAATGTTACGGTGACGGTATCTATGAAAATGGGATGTCTATTGGATCGAACATGCAGCAAGAGAATTTTTCTGCGTAAACTGCCTGATTTTCGTATCTGACGTTAGGAAAAATCTGCGAAATCTAAGTAAATATTTCTAGGTGTAAATACGCCTTGTATTGTGGTTGAAACATCGGTAATCCACATGCTCACGGTCATTAAATAATGTTTGTCGAAGCCGTGATTAATGTAACGTTTTTGGAACATGGAATGTCTCGGTGAGTGAACCTCGGAAAATAACAATTCTACTGGATAGAACTCGCTTGAATTGAATTTTTCCGTGAAAATTTCATGATTTTCGAAACTGGATGTTAAGAAAAACCTGAGAAATCAGAATAAACACTTCTAGGTGTAAATATGCTTTGTATGGTGAATGAAAGTTCGGTAATCCACATGCTCACACTCATTAAAGTATGTTTGTCGAATTCGTGATGCATGTAACGTGTTGGGAATACGGAATGTCATATTGAAGGAAACAATGTAAATTACATGTCTATTGGGTAGAACTCGCTTGAAGAGAATTTTTCTGCGAAACGTGCCTCATTTTCCAAACTGCCATTAGGAGAACACTGTGAAATCTGAGAAAATGCTTCTAAGGGTCAATATGCCTTGAAAGTTGAATTAAAGTCCGGAAATCCACATGTTAATAACAGTGTAGTAATTATTTTTCAAACCGTGATTCATGGAGCGCTTTTGGAAAATGGAATTTCAGCGCGTTGAAGCAATATAAATTAAAATTCTATTGGATAGAACTAGATAGAATAGGATTTTTCTGCGAAAATTGCATGATTATCGAATCTGAAGTTTGGAGAAAGCTTCAAAATGAGAGTAAATATTTCTTGGTGTAAATATGCCTTTATGTTGGAAAAAAGTTCGGTAATCCATATTTTCACAACATATTAAAAAATCTTTTTCTAATCCGTGATGCATATACCGTGTTCGGAACGTGGAATTTCACGGTGATTGAAACAATGTAAATTAATACTCTTTTGGGTAGAACTTGCTCCAAGAGAATTTTTCTGCGAAAACTGCTTCATTTTTGAAACTGGGATTTGGAAAACGCTGCAAAATGTGAGAAAATACTTCTAAGTATCAATATTCAATCTATTGTGATGAAAGTTCGTTAATCCACATGCTAACAAATCTGTAGTGAATATTTGTCCAATCCGTGATGCATGTAGCTTTTTCGGAACACGGAATTTCACGATGACGGGTTCTATGTTAATTGCATGTTTATTGGGTAGAACTCGCTCCAAGAGGATTTTTCTGCCAAAACTGCATGATTTAAAACTGACATTAGGACAAATCTACTAAATCAGAAAAAAACTTTCTATGTATAAATATGCATTGTAAGGTGGATGAAAGTTCGGTAATACATATGTTCACCACTCATTAAAGAATGATTGTCGAATCCGTGATGCATGTAACGTGTTCATAACACGGAATGTCACGGTGAGTGAAACTCGGTAAATTACATATCTTTTGGTTAGAACTCGCTCCAAGAGCATTTTCCTGCCAAATCTGCCTCATTTTCAAACCTGACATTAAAACTTACCTGTGAAATCTGAGAAAATTCTTCAAAGTGTCAGTAAGTCATGTATGGTGGATGAAAGTGCTGTAATTCACTTGCTAACAACTCTGTAGTGAATATTTTTCGAATCCGAGATGCATGTAGCGTGTTCGGAACACGGAAATTCACGGTGAGCGAATCCATGTAAATTACATGTCTTTAGTTTTGAACCTGCTCCAAGAGATTTTTGCCGTGAAATCTGCCTCAGTTTCGAAACTGGCGTTTGGAAAGCTCTGTGAAATCAGAGAAAATGCTTCTAAGCATCAATATGCCTTGTATTGTGATGAAAGTCCTGTAATCCACATGCAAAAAACTCTGTAGTGTATTTTGTCATATCCTATCTGCATGTAGCGTGTACGAAGTACTGAATTTCACAGCGGGAGAATCTATGTAATTTACATATCTTTTGGGTAGAACACGCTCCAACAGTTTTTTCCTTAGGAAACTGCCTGATTTTTGAAACTGCTATTAGGAAAATGCTGCAAACTCAGAGTTGATATTTCTAGGTGTAAAAATGCCTTGTAAGGTGGATGAAAGTTCTGTAATACACATGTACATAACTCATTAAAAATGTTTCTCAAATCCGTGATGTATGTAGTGTGTTCGGAACACGGAATGTCACCTTGAAGGAAACTATGTAATTTACATATCTATTGGTGAGAACCCGGGCCAGGAGCATTTTACTGGAAAATCTACCTCTGTTTGGAAACTGGTGTTATGAAAACGCTGCAAAATCTGAGCAAATGCTTTAAAGTGACATTATGTCTTCAATGGTTTATTAAAGATGTGTAATTCACATTCTAACAACTCAGATGTGAGCAATTGTTGAATCCAATGTGCACGTACCTTTTTCGGAACACGGAATGTTACGGTGACGGTATCTATGAAAATGGGATATCTATTGGTTCGAACATGCAGCAAGAGAATTTTTCTGCGAAAACTGCCTGATTTTCGTAAGTGACGTTAGGAAAAATCTGCGAAATCTAACTAAATATTTCTAGGTGTAAATACGCCTTGTATTGTGGTTGAAACATCGGTAATCCACATGCTCACACTAATTAAAGAATGTTTGTCGAATTCGTGATGCATGTAACGTGTTTGCAATACGGAATGTCATATTGAAGGAAACAATGTAAATTACATGTCTATTGGGTAGAACTCGCTTGAAGAGAATTTTTCTGCGAAACGTGCCTCATTTTCCAAACTGCCATTAGGAGAACACTGTGAAATCTGAGAAAATGCTTCTAAGGGTCAATATGCCTTGAAAGTTGAATTAAAGTCCGGAAATCCACATGTTAATAACAGTGTAGTAATTATTTTTCAAACCGTGATTCATGGAGCGCTTTTGGAAAATGGAATTTCAGCGCGTTGAAGCAATATAAATTAAAATTCTATTGGATAGAACTAGATAGAATAGGATTTTTCTGCGAAAATTGCATGATTATCGAATCTGAAGTTTGGAGAAAGCTTCAAAATGAGAGTAAATATTTCTTGGTGTAAATATGCCTTTATGTTGGAAGAAAGTTCGGTAATCCATATTTTCACAACATATTAAAAAATCTTTTTCTAATCCGTGATGCATATACCGTGTTCGGAACGTGGAATTTCACGGTGATTGAAACAATGTAAATTAATACTCTTTTGGGTAGAACTTGCTCCAAGAGAATTTTTCTGCGAAAACTGCTTCATTTTTGAAACTGGGATTTGGAAAACGCTGCAAAATGTGAGAAAATACTTCTAAGTATCAATATTCAATCTATTGTGATGAAAGTTCGTTAATCCACATGCTAACAAATCTGTAGTGAATATTTGTCCAATCCGTGATGCATGTAGCTATTTCGGAACACGGAAATTCACGATGACGGGTTCTATGTTAATTGCATGTTTATTGGGTAGAACTCGCTCCAAGAGGATTTTTCTGCCAAAACTGCATGATTTAAAACTGACATTAGGAGAAATCTACTAAATCAGAAAAAAACTTTCTATGTATAAATATGCATTGTAAGGTGGATGAAAGTTCGGTAATACATATGTTCACCACTCATTAAAGAATGATTGTCGAATCCGTGATGCATGTAACGTGTTCATAACACGGAATGTCACGGTGAGTGAAACTCGGTAAATTACATATCTTTTGGTTAGAACTCGCTCCAAGAGCATTTTCCTGCCAAATCTGCCTCATTTTCAAACCTGGCATTAAAACTTACCTGTGAAATCTGAGAAAATTCTTCAAAGTGTCAGTAAGTCATGTATGGTGGATGAAAGTGCTGTAATTCACTTGCTAACAACTCTGTAGTGAATATTTGTCGAATCCGAGATGCATGTAGCGTGTTCGGAACACGGAAATTCACGGTGAGCGAATCCATGTAAATTACATGTCTTTAGTTTTGAACCTGCTCCAAGAGATTTTTGCCGTGAAATCTGCCTCAGTTTCGAAACTGGCGTTTGGAAAGCTATGTGAAATCAGAGAAAATGCTTCTAAGCATCAATATGCCTTGTATTGTTATGAAAGTCCTGTAATCCACATGCAAACAACTCTGTAGTGTATTTTGTCATATTCTATCTGCATGTAGCGTGTACGAAGTACTGAATTTCACAGCGGGAGAATCTATGTAATTTACATATCTTTTGGGTAGAACACGCTCCAACAGTTTTTTCCTTAGGAAACTGCCTGATTTTTGAAACTGCTATTAGGAAAATGCTGCAAACTCAGAGTTGATATTTCTAGGTGTAAAAATGCCTTGTAAGGTGGATGAAAGTTCTGTAATACACATGTACATAACTCATTAAAAATGTTTCTCAAATCCGTGATGTATGTAGTGTGTTCGGAACACGGAATGTCACCTTGAAGGAAACTATGTAATTTACATATCTATTGGTGAGAACCCGGGCCAGGAGCATTTTACTGGAAAATCTACATCTGTTTGGAAACTGGTGTTATGAAAACGCTGCAAAATCTGAGCAAATGCTTTAAAGTGACATTATGTCTTCAATGGTTTATTAAAGATGTGTAATTCACATTCTAACAACTCAGATGTGAGCAATTGTTGAATCCAATGTGCACGTACCTTTTTCGGAACACGGAATGTTACGGTGACGGTATCTATGAAAATGGGATGTCTATTGGTTTGAACATGCAGCAAGAGAATTTTTCTGCGAAAACTGCCTGATTTTCGTAAGTGACGTTAGGAAAAATCTGCGAAATCTAACTAAATATTTCTAGGTGTAAATACGCCTTGTATTGTGGTTGAAACATCGGTAATCCACATGCTCACACTAATTAAAGAATGTTTGTCGAATTCATGATGCATGTAACGTGTTCGCAATACGGAATGTCATATTGAAGGAAACAATGTAAATTACATGTCTATTGGGTAGAACTCGCTTGAAGAGAATTTTTCTGCGAAACGTGCCTCATTTTCCTAACTGCCATTAGGAGAACCCTGTGAAATCTGAGTAAATGCTTCTTAGTGTCAGTATGCCTTAAATGGTGAATGAAATTCCGGTAATCCACATGTTAATAACAGTGTAGTAATTATTTTTCAAACCGTGATTCATGGAGCGCTTTTGGAAAACGGAATTTCAGCGTAATGAAACAATGTAAATTACAATTCTATTGGGTAGAACTAGATAGAATAGGATTTTTCTGCGAAAATTGCATGATTATCGAATCTGAAGTTTGGAGAAAGCTTCAAAAGGAGATTAAATATTTCTACGTGCAAATATGCCTTTATGTTGGAAGAAAGTCCGGTAATCCACATTTTCACAACATATTAAAGAATCTTTTACTAATCCGTGATGCATATACCGTGTTCGGAACGTGGAATTTCACGGTGATTGAAACAATGTAAATTACTTCTCTATTGGGTAGAAGTTGCTCCAAGAGAATTTTTCTGCGAAAAATGATTCATTTTGGAAACTGGTGTTTGGAAAACGCTGCAAAATTTGAGAAAATATTTCTAAGTATCAATATTCAATCTATTGTGATGAAAGTTCGGTAATCCACATGCTGACAAATCTTTAGTGAATATTTGTCGAATCCGTGATGCATGTACCTTTTTCGGAACACGGAATTTCACAATGACGGATTCTATGTAAATTGCATGTCTATTGGGTAGAACTCGATCCAAGAGGCTTTTTCTGCGAAAACTGCATGATTTAAAAACTGACATTAGGAGAAATCTACTAAATCAGAAAAAACTTTCTATGTATAAATATGCATTTTAAGGTGGATGAAAGTTCGGTAATACACATGTTCACCACTCATAAAGACTGTTTGTCGAATCCGTGATGCATGTAACTTGTTCAGAACACGGAATGTCACGGTGAGTGAAACTCGGTAAATTACATACCTTTTGGGTAGAACTCGCTCCAAGAGCATTTTCCTGCCAAATCTGCCTCATTTTCAAACCTGGCATTAAAACTTACCTGTGAAATCTGAGAAAATTCTTCAAAGTGTCAGTAAGTCATGTATGGTGGATGAAAGTGCTGTAATTCACTTGCTAACAACTCTGTAGTGAATATTTGTCGAATCCGAGATGCATGTAGCGTGTTCGGAACACGGAAATTCACGGTGAGCGAATCCATGTAAATTACATGTCTTTAGTTTTGAACCCGCTCCAAGAGATTTTTGCCGTGAAATCTGCCTCAGTTTCGAAACTGGCGTTTGGAAAGCTCTGTGAAATCAGAGAAAATGCTTCTAAGCATCAATATGCCTTGTATTGTGATGAAAGTCCTGTAATCCACAGGCAAACAACTCTGTAGTGTATTTTGTCATATCCTATCTGCATGTAGCATGTACAAAGTACGGAATTTCACAGCGGGAGAATCTATGTAATTTACATATCTTTTGGGTAGAACACGCTCCAAAAGTTTTTTCCTTAGGAAACTGCCTGATTTTTGAAACTGCTATAAGGAAAATGCTGCAAACTCAGAGTTGATATTTCTAGGTGTAAAAATGCCTTGTAAGGTGGATGAAAGTTCTGTAATACACATGTACATAACTCATTAAAAATGTTTCTCAAATCCGTGATGTATGTAGTGTGTTCGGAACACGGAATGTCACCTTGAAGGAAACTATGTAATTTACATATCTATTGGTGAGAACCCGGGCCAGGAGCATTTTACTGGAAAATCTACCTCTGTTTGGAAACTGGTGTTATGAAAACGCTGCAAAATCTGAGCAAATGCTTTAAAGTGACATTATGTCTTCAATGGTTTATTAAAGATGTGTAATTCACATTCTAACAACTCAGATGTGAGCAATTGTTGAATCCAATGTGCACGTACCTTTTTCGGAACACGGAATGTTACGGTGACGGTATCTATGAAAATGGGATGTCTATTGGTTCGAACATGCAGCAAGAGAATTTTTCTGCGAAAACTGCCTGATTTTCGTAAGTGACGTTAGGAAAAATCTGCGAAATCTAACTAAATATTTCTAGGTGTAAATACGCCTTGTATTGTGGTTGAAACATCGGTAATCCACATGCTCACACTAATTAAAGAATGTTTGTCGAATTCGTGATGCATGTAACGTGTTCGCAATACGGAATGTCATATTGAAGGAAACAATGTAAATTACATGTCTATTGGGTAGAACTCGCTTGAAGAGAATTTTTCTGCGAAACGTGCCTCATTTTCCAAACTGCCATTAGGAGAACACTGTGAAATCTGAGAAAATGCTTCTAAGGGTCAATATGCCTTGAAAGTTGAATTAAAGTCCGGAAATCCACATGTTAATAACAGTGTAGTAATTATTTTTCAAACCGTGATTCATGGAGCGCTTTTGGAAAATGGAATTTCAGCGCGTTGAAGCAATATAAATTAAAATTCTATTGGATAGAACTAGATAGAATAGGATTTTTCTGCGAAAATTGCATGATTATCGAATCTGAAGTTTGGAGAAAGCTTCAAAATGAGAGTAAATATTTCTTGGTGTAAATATGCCTTTATGTTGGAAGAAAGTTCGGTAATCCATATTTTCACAACATATTAAAAAATCTTTTTCTAATCCGTGATGCATATACCGTGTTCGGAACGTGGAATTTCACGGTGATTGAAACAATGTAAATTAATACTCTTTTGGGTAGAACTTGCTCCAAGAGAATTTTTCTGCGAAAACTGCTTCATTTTTGAAACTGGGATTTGGAAAACGCTGCAAAATGTGAGAAAATACTTCTAAGTATCAATATTCAATCTATTGTGATGAAAGTTCGTTAATCCACATGCTAACAAATCTGTAGTGAATATTTGTCCAATCCGTGATGCATGTAGCTTTTTCGGAACACGGAATTTCACGATGACGGGTTCTATGTTAATTGCATGTTTATTGGGTAGAACTCGCTCCAAGAGGATTTTTCTGCCAAAACTGCATGATTTAAAACTGACATTAGGAGAAATCTACTAAATCAGAAAAAAACTTTCTATGTATAAATATGCATTGTAAGGTGGATGAAAGTTCGGTAATACATATGTTCACCACTCATTAAAGAATGATTGTCGAATCCGTGATGCATGTAACGTGTTCATAACACGGAATGTCACGGTGAGTGAAACTCGGTAAATTACATATCTTTTGGTTAGAACTCGCTCCAAGAGCATTTTCCTGCCAAATCTGCCTCATTTTCAAACCTGGCATTAAAACTTACCTGTGAAATCTGAGAAAATTCTTCAAAGTGTCAGTAAGTAATGTATGGTGGATGAAAGTGCTGTAATTCACTTGCTAACAACTCTGTAGTGAATATTTGTCGAATCCGAGATGCATGTAGCGTGTTCGGAACACGGAAATTCACGGTGAGCGAATCCATGTAAATTACATGTCTTTAGTTTTGAACCTGCTCCAAGAGATTTTTGCCGTGAAATCTGCCTCAGTTTCGAAACTGGCGTTTGGAAAGCTATGTGAAATCAGAGAAAATGCTTCTAAGCATCAATATGCCTTGTATTGTTATGAAAGTCCTGTAATCCACATGCAAACAACTCTGTAGTGTATTTTGTCATATCCTATCTGCATGTAGCGTGTACGAAGTACTGAATTTCACAGCGGGAGAATCTATGTAATTTACATATCTTTTGGGTAGAACACGCTCCAACAGTTTTTTCCTTAGGAAACTGCCTGATTTTTGAAACTGCTATTAGGAAAATGCTGCAAACTCAGAGTTGATATTTCTAGGTGTAAAAATGCCTTGTAAGGTGGATGAAAGTTCTGTAATACACATGTACATAACTCATTAAAAATGTTTCTCAAATCCGTGATGTATGTAGTGTGTTCGGAACACGGAATGTCACCTTGAAGGAAACTATGTAATTTACATATCTATTGGTGAGAACCCGGGCCAGGAGCATTTTACTGGAAAATCTACATCTGTTTGGAAACTGGTGTTATGAAAACGCTGCAAAATCTGAGCAAATGCTTTAAAGTGACATTATGTCTTCAATGGTTTATTAAAGATGTGTAATTCACATTCTAACAACTCAGATGTGAGCAATTGTTGAATCCAATGTGCACGTACCTTTTTCGGAACACGGAATGTTACGGTGACGGTATCTATGAAAATGGGATGTCTATTGGTTTGAACATGCAGCAAGAGAATTTTTCTGCGAAAACTGCCTGATTTTCGTAAGTGACGTTAGGAAAAATCTGCGAAATCTAACTAAATATTTCTAGGTGTAAATACGCCTTGTATTGTGGTTGAAACATCGGTAATCCACATGCTCACACTAATTAAAGAATGTTTGTCGAATTCATGATGCATGTAACGTGTTCGCAATACGGAATGTCATATTGAAGGAAACAATGTAAATTACATGTCTATTGGGTAGAACTCGCTTGAAGAGAATTTTTCTGCGAAACGTGCCTCATTTTCCTAACTGCCATTAGGAGAACCCTGTGAAATCTGAGTAAATGCTTCTTAGTGTCAGTATGCCTTAAATGGTGAATGAAATTCCGGTAATCCACATGTTAATAACAGTGTAGTAATTATTTTTCAAACCGTGATTCATGGAGCGCTTTTGGAAAAAGGAATTTCAGCGTAATGAAACAATGTAAATTACAATTCTATTGGGTAGAACTAGATAGAATAGGATTTTTCTGCGAAAATTGCATGATTATCGAATCTGAAGTTTGGAGAAAGCTTCAAAAGGAGATTAAATATTTCTACGTGCAAATATGCCTTTATGTTGGAAGAAAGTCTGGTAATCCACATTTTCACAACATATTAAAAAATCTTTTTCTAATCCGTGATGCATATACCGTGTTCGGAACGTGGAATTTCATGGTGATTGAAACAATGTAAATTAATACTCTTTTGGGTAGAACTTGCTCCAAGAGAATTTTTCTGCGAAAACTGCTTTATTTTTGAAACTGGGATTTGGAAAACGCTGCAAAATGTGAGAAAATACTTCTAAGTATCAATATTCAATCTATTGTGATGAAAGTTCGTTAATCCACATGCTAACAAATCTGTAGTGAATATTTGTCCAATCCGTGATGCATGTAGCTTTTTTGGAACACGGAATTTCACGATGACGGGTTCTATGTTAATTGCATGTTTATTGGGTAGAACTCGCTCCAAGAGGATTTTTCTGCCAAAACTGCATGATTTAAAACTGACATTAGGAGAAATCTACTAAATCAGAAAAAAACTTTCTATGTATAAATATGCATTGTAAGGTGGATGAAAGTTCGATAATACATATGTTCACCACTCATTAAAGAATGATTGTCGAATCCGTGATGCATGTAACGTGTTCATAACACGGAATGTCACGGTGAGTGAAACTCGGTAAATTACATATCTTTTGGTTAGAACTCGCTCCAAGAGCATTTTCCTGCCAAATCTGCCTCATTTTCAAACCTGGCATTAAAACTTACCTGTGAAATCTGAGAAAATTCTTCAAAGTGTCAGTAAGTAATGTATGGTGGATGAAAGTGCTGTAATTCACTTGCTAACAACTCTGTAGTGAATATTTGTCGAATCCGTGATGCATGTAGCGTGTTCGGAACACGGAAATTCACGGTGAGCGAATCCATGTAAATTACATGTCTTTAGTTTTGAACCCGCTCCAAGAGATTTTTGCCGTGAAATCTGCCTCAGTTTCGTAACTGGCGTTTGGAAAGCTCTGTGAAATCAGAGAAAATGCTTCTAAGCATCAATATGCGTTGTATTGTGATGAAAGTCCTGTAATCCACATGCAAACATCTCTGTAGTGTATTTTTATCGAATCATATCTGCATGTAGCGTGTACGAAGTACGGAATTTCACAGCGGGAGAATCTATGTAATTTACATATCTTTTGGGTAGAACACGCTCCAAAAGTTTTTTCCTTAGGAAACTGCCTGATTTTTGAAACTGCTATTAGGAAAATGCTGCAAACTCAGAGTTGATATTTCTAGGTGTAAAAATGCCTTGTAAGGTGGATGAAAGTTCTGTAATACACATGTACATAACTCATTAAAAATGTTTCTCAAATCCGTGATGTATGTAGTGTGTTCAGAACACGGAATGTCACCTTGAAGGAAACTACGTAATTTACATATCTATTGGTGAGAACCCGGGCCAGGAGCATTTTACTGGAAAATCTACCTCTGTTTTGAAACTGGTGTTATGAAAATGCTGCAAAATCTGAGCAAATGCTTTAAAGTGACATTATGTCTTCAATGGTTTATTAAAGATGTGTAATTCACATTCTAACAACTCAGATGTGAGCAATTGTTGAATCCAATGTGCACGTACCTTTTTCGGAACACGGAATGTTACGGTGACGGTATCTATGAAAATGGGATGTCTATTGGTTCGAACATGCAGCAAGAGAATTTTTCTGCGAAAACTGCCTGATTTTCGTAAGTGACGTTAGGAAAAATCTGCGAAATCTAACTAAATATTTCTAGGTGTAAATACGCCTTGTATTGTGGTTGAAACATCGGTAATCCACATGCTCACACTAATTAAAGAATGTTTGTCGAATTCGTGATGCATGTAACGTGTTCGCAATACGGAATGTCATATTGAAGGAAACAATGTAAATTACATGTCTATTGGGTAGAACTCGCTTGAAGAAAATTTTTCTGCGAAACGTGCCTCATTTTCCTAACTGCCATTAGGAGAACCCTGTGAAATCTGAGTAAATGCTTCTTAGTGTCAGTATGCGTTAAATGGTGAATGAAATTCCGGTAATCCACATGTTAATAACAGTGTAGTAATTATTTTTCAAACCGTGATTCATGGAGCGCTTTTGGAAAACGGAATTTCAGCGTAATGAAACAATGTAAATTACAATTCTATTGGGTAGAACTAGATAGAATAGGATTTTTCTGTGAAAATTGCATGATTATCGAATCTGAAGTTTGGAGAAAGCTTCAAAAGGAGATTAAATATTTCTACGTGCAAATATGCCTTTATGTTGGAAGAAAGTCCGGTAATCCACATTTTCACAACATATTAAAGAATCTTTTACTAATCCGTGATGCATATACCGTGTTCGGAACGTGGAATTTCACGGTGATTGAAACAATGTAAATTACTTCTCTATTGGGTAGAAGTTGCTCCAAGAGAATTTTTCTGCGAAAACTGATTCATTTTGGAAACTGGTGTTTGGAAAACGCTGCAAAATTTGAGAAAATATTTCTAAGTATCAATATTCAATCTATTGTGATGAAAGTTCGGTAATCCACATGCTGACAAATCTTTAGTGAATATTTGTCGAATCCGTGGTGCATGTAGCTTTTTCGGAACACGGAATTTCACAATGACGGATTCTATGTAAATTGCATGTCTATTGGGTAGAACTCGATCCAAGAGGATTTTTCTGCGAAAACTGCATGATTTAAAAACTGACATTAGGAGAAATCTACTAAATCAGAAAAAACTTTCTATGTATAAATATGCATTTTAAGGTGGATGAAAGTTCGGTAATACACATGTTCACCACTCATAAAGACTGTTTGTCGAATCCGTGATGCATGTAACTTGTTCAGAACACGGAATGTCACGGTGAGTGAAACTCGGTAAATTACATACCTTTTGGGTAGAACTCGCTCCAAGAGCATTTTCCTGCCAAATCTGCCTCATTTTCAAACCTGGCATTAAAACTTACCTGTGAAATCTGAGAAAATTCTTCAAAGTGTCAGTAAGTCATGTATGGTGGATGAAAGTGCTGTAATTCACTTGCTAACAACTCTGTAGTGAATATTTGTCGAATCCGAGATGCATGTAGCGTGTTCGGAACACGGAAATTCACGGTGAGCGAATCCATGTAAATTACATGTCTTTAGTTTTGAACCCGCTCCAAGAGATTTTTGCCGTGAAATCTGCCTCAGTTTCGAAACTGGCATTTGGAAAGCTCTGTGAAATCAGAGAAAATGCTTCTAAGCATCAATATGCCTTGTATTGTGATGAAAGTCCTGTAATCCACAGGCAAACAACTCTGTAGTGTATTTTGTCATATCCTATCTGCATGTAGCGTGTACAAAGTACGGAATTTCACAGCGGGAGAATCTATGTAATTTACATATCTTTTGGGTAGAACACGCTCCAAAAGTTTTTTCCTTAGGAAACTGCCTGATTTTTGAAACTGCTATTAGGAAATTGCTGCAAACACAGAGTTGATATTTCTAGGTGTAAAAATGCCTTGTATGGTGGATGAAAGTTCTGTAATACACATGTACACAACTCATTAAAAATGTTTCTCAAATCCGTGATGTATGTAGTGTGTTCGGAACACGGAATGTCACGTTGAAGGAAACTATGTAAATTACATATCTATTGGTGAGAACCCGCTCCAGGAGCATTTTACTGTAAAATCTACCTCTGTTTGGAAACTGGTATGAAAACGCTGCAAAATCTGAGCAAATGCTTTAAAGTGACATTATGTCTTCAATGGTTTATTAAAGATGTGTAATTCACATTCTAACAACTCAGCTGTGAGCAATTGTTGAATCCAATGTGCACGTACCTTTTTCGGAACACGGAATGTTACGGTGACGGTATCTATGAAAATGGGATGTCTATTGGATCGAACATGCAGCAAGAGAATTTTTCTGCGTAAACTGCCTGATTTTCGTATCTGACGTTAGGAAAAATCTGCGAAATCTAAGTAAATATTTCTAGGTGTAAATACGCCTTGTATTGTGGTTGAAACATCGGTAATCCACATGCTCACGGTCATTAAATAATGTTTGTCGAAGCCGTGATTAATGTAACGTTTTTGGAACATGGAATGTCTCGGTGAGTGAACCTCGGAAAATAACAATTCTACTGGATAGAACTCGCTTGAATTGAATTTTTCAGTGAAAATTTCATTATTTTCGAAACTGGATGTTAAGAAAAACCTGAGAAATCAGAATAAACACTTCTAGGTGTAAATATGCTTTTTATGGTGAATGAAAGTTCGGTAATCCACATGCTCACACTCATTAAAGTATGTTTGTCGAATTCGTGATGCATGTAACGTGTTGGGAATACGGAATGTCATATTGAAGGAAACAATGTAAATTACATGTCTATTGGGTAGAACTCGCTTGAAGAGAATTTTTCTGCGAAACGTGCTTCATTTTCCAAACTGCCATTAAGAGAACACTGTGAAATCTGAGAAAATGCTTCTAAGGGTCAATATGCCTTGAAAGTTGAATTAAAGTCCGGAAATCCACATGTTAATAACAGTGTAGTAATTATTTTTCAAACCGTGATTCATGGAGCGCTTTTGGAAAATGGAATTTCAGCGCGTTGAAGCAATATAAATTAAAATTCTATTGGATAGAACTAGATAGAATAGGATTTTTCTGCGAAAATTGCATGATTATCGAATCTGAAGTTTGGAGAAAGCTTCAAAATGAGAGTAAATATTTCTTGGTGTAAATATGCCTTTATGTTGGAAGAAAGTTCGGTAATCCATATTTTCACAACATATTAAAAAATCTTTTTCTAATCCGTGATGCATATACCGTGTTCGGAACGTGGAATTTCACGGTGATTGAAACAATGTAAATTAATACTCTTTTGGGTAGAACTTGCTCCAAGAGAATTTTTCTGCGAAAACTGCTTCATTTTTGAAACTGGGATTTGGAAAACACGGCAAAATTTGAGAAAATACTTCTAAGTATCAATATTCAATCTATTGTGATGAAAGTTCGTTAATCCACATGCTAACAAATCTGTAGTGAATATTTGTCCAATCCGTGATGCATGTAGCTTTTTCGGAAAACGGAATTTCACGATGACGGGTTCTATGTTAATTGCATGTTTATTGGGTAGAACTCGCTCCAAGAGGATTTTTCTGCCAAAACTGCATGATTTAAAACTGACATTAGGAGAAATCTACTAAATCAGAAAAAAACTTTCTATGTATAAATATGCATTGTAAGGTGGATGAAAGTTCGGTAATACATATGTTCACCACTCATTAAAGAATGATTGTCGAATCCGTGATGCATGTAACGTGTTCATAACACGGAATGTCACGGTGAGTGAAACTCGGTAAATTACATATCTTTTGGTTAGAACTCGCTCCAAGAGCATTTTCCTGCCAAATCTGCCTCATTTTCAAACCTGGCATTAAAACTTACCTGTGAAATCTGAGAAAATTTTTCATAGTGTCAGTAAGTCATGTATGGTGGATGAAAGTGCTGTAATTCACTTGCTAACAACTCTGTAGTGAATATTTGTCGAATCCGAGATGCATGTAGCGTGTTCGGAACACGGAAATTCACGGTGAGCGAATCCATGTAAATTACATGTCTTTAGTTTTGAACCTGCTCCAAGAGATTTTTGCCGTGAAATCTGCCTCAGTTTCGAAACTGGCGTTTGGAAAGCTATGTGAAATCAGAGAAAATGCTTCTAAGCATCAATATGCCTTGTATTGTTATGAAAGTCCTGTAATCCACATGCAAACAACTCTGTAGTGTATTTTGTCATATTCTATCTGCATGTAGCGTGTACGAAGTACTGAATTTCACAGCGGGAGAATCTATGTAATTTACATATCTTTTGGGTAGAACACGCTCCAACAGTTTTTTCCTTAGGAAACTGCCTGATTTTTGAAACTGCTATTAGGAAAATGCTGCAAACTCAGAGTTGATATTTCTAGGTGTAAAAATGCCTTGTAAGGTGGATGAAAGTTCTGTAATACACATGTACATAACTCATTAAAAATGTTTCTCAAATCCGTGATGTATGTAGTGTGTTCGGAACACGGAATGTCACCTTGAAGGAAACTATGTAATTTACATATCTATTGGTGAGAACCCGGGCCAGGAGCATTTTACTGGAAAATCTACATCTGTTTGGAAACTGGTGTTATGAAAACGCTGCAAAATCTGAGCAAATGCTTTAAAGTGACATTATGTCTTCAATGGTTTATTAAAGATGTGTAATTCACATTCTAACAACTCAGATGTGAGCAATTGTTGAATCCAATGTGCACGTACCTTTTTCGGAACACGGAATGTTACGGTGACGGTATCTATGAAAATGGGATGTCTATTGGTTCGAACATGCAGCAAGAGAATTTTTCTGCGAAAACTGCCTGATTTTCGTAAGTGACGTTAGGAAAAATCTGCGAAATCTAACTAAATATTTCTAGGTGTAAATACGCCTTGTATTGTGGTTGAAACATCGGTAATCCACATGCTCACACTAATTAAAGAATGTTTGTCGAATTCATGATGCATGTAACGTGTTCGCAATACGGAATGTCATATTGAAGGAAACAATGTAAATTACATGTCTATTGGGTAGAACTCGCTTGAAGAGAATTTTTCTGCGAAACGTGCCTCATTTTCCTAACTGCCATTAGGAGAACCCTGTGAAATCTGAGTAAATGCTTCTTAGTGTCAGTATGCCTTAAATGGTGAATGAAATTCCGGTAATCCACATGTTAATAACAGTGTAGTAATTATTTTTCAAACCGTGATTCATGGAGCACTTTTGGAAAACGGAATTTCAGCGTAATGAAACAATGTAAATTACAATTCTATTGGGTAGAACTAGATAGAATAGGATTTTTCTGCGAAAATTGCATGATTATCGAATCTGAAGTTTGGAGAAAGCTTCAAAAGGAGATTAAATATTTCTACGTGCAAATATGCCTTTATGTTGGAAGAAAGTCCGGTAATCCACATTTTCACAACATATTAAAGAATCTTTTACTAATCCGTGATGCATATACCGTGTTCGGAACGTGGAATTTCACGGTGATTGAAACAATGTAAATTACTTCTCTATTGGGTAGAAGTTGCTCCAAGAGAATTTTTCTGCGAAAAATGATTCATTTTGGAAACTGGTGTTTGGAAAACGCTGCAAAATTTGAGAAAATATTTCTAAGTATCAATATTCAATCTATTGTGATGAAAGTTCGGTAATCCACATGCTGACAAATCTTTAGTGAATATTTGTCGAATCCGTGATGCATGTACCTTTTTCGGAACACGGAATTTCACAATGACGGATTCTATGTAAATTGCATGTCTATTGGGTAGAACTCGATCCAAGAGGATTTTTCTGCGAAAACTGCATGATTTAAAAACTGACATTAGGAGAAATCTACTAAATCAGAAAAAACTTTCTATGTATAAATATGCATTTTAAGGTGGATGAAAGTTCGGTAATACACATGTTCACCACTCATAAAGACTGTTTGTCGAATCCGTGATGCATGTAACTTGTTCAGAACACGGAATGTCACGGTGAGTGAAACTCGGTAAATTACATACCTTTTGGGTAGAACTCGCTCCAAGAGCATTTTCCTGCCAAATCTGCCTCATTTTCAAACCTGGCATTAAAACTTACCTGTGAAATCTGAGAAAATTCTTCAAAGTGTCAGTAAGTCATGTATGGTGGATGAAAGTGCTGTAATTCACTTGCTAACAACTCTGTAGTGAATATTTGTCGAATCCGAGATGCATGTAGCGTGTTCGGAACACGGAAATTCACGGTGAGCGAATCCATGTAAATTACATGTGTTTAGTTTTGAACCCGCTCCAAGAGATTTTTGCCGTGAAATCTGCCTCAGTTTCGAAACTGGCGTTTGGAAAGCTCTGTGAAATCAGAGAAAATGCTTCTAAGCATCAATATGCCTTGTATTGTGATGAAAGTCCTGTAATCCACAGGCAAACAACTCTGTAGTGTATTTTGTCATATCCTATCTGCATGTAGCATGTACAAAGTACGGAATTTCACAGCGGGAGAATCTATGTAATTTACATATCTTTTGGGTAGAACACGCTCCAACAGTTTTTTCCTTAGGAAACTGCCTGATTTTTGAAACTGCTATTAGGAAAATGCTGCAAACTCAGAGTTGATATTTCTAGGTGTAAAAATGCCTTGTAAGGTGGATGAAAGTTCTGTAATACACATGTACATAACTCATTAAAAATGTTTCTCAAATCCGTGATGTATGTAGTGTGTTCGGAACACGGAATGTCACCTTGAAGGAAACTATGTAATTTACATATCTATTGGTGAGAACCCGGGCCAGGAGCATTTTACTGGAAAATCTACCTCTGTTTGGAAACTGGTGTTATGAAAACGCTGCAAAATCTGAGCAAATGCTTTAAAGTGACATTATGTCTTCAATGGTTTATTAAAGATGTGTAATTCACATTCTAACAACTCAGATGTGAGCAATTGTTGAATCCAATGTGCACGTACCTTTTTCGGAACACGGAATGTTACGGTGACGGTATCTATGAAAATGGGATGTCTATTGGTTCGAACATGCAGCAAGAGAATTTTTCTGCGAAAACTGCCTGATTTTCGTAAGTGACGTTAGGAAAAATCTGCGAAATCTAACTAAATATTTCTAGGTGTAAATACGCCTTGTATTGTGGTTGAAACATCGGTAATCCACATGCTCACACTAATTAAAGAATGTTTGTCGAATTCGTGATGCATGTAACGTGTTCGCAATACGGAATGTCATATTGAAGGAAACAATGTAAATTACATGTCTATTGGGTAGAACTCGCTTGAAGAGAATTTTTCTGCGAAACGTGCCTCATTTTCCAAACTGCCATTAGGAGAACACTGTGAAATCTGAGAAAATGCTTCTAAGGGTCAATATGCCTTGAAAGTTGAATTAAAGTCCGGAAATCCACATGTTAATAACAGTGTAGTAATTATTTTTCAAACCGTGATTCATGGAGCGCTTTTGGAAAATGGAATTTCAGCGCGTTGAAGCAATATAAATTAAAATTCTATTGGATAGAACTAGATAGAATAGGATTTTTCTGCGAAAATTGCATGATTATCGAATCTGAAGTTTGGAGAAAGCTTCAAAATGAGAGTAAATATTTCTTGGTGTAAATATGCCTTTATGTTGGAAGAAAGTTCGGTAATCCATATTTTCACAACATATTAAAAAATCTTTTTCTAATCCGTGATGCATATACCGTGTTCGGAACGTGGAATTTCACGGTGATTGAAACAATGTAAATTAATACTCTTTTGGGTAGAACTTGCTCCAAGAGAATTTTTCTGCGAAAACTGCTTCATTTTTGAAACTGGGATTTGGAAAACGCTGCAAAATGTGAGAAAATACTTCTAAGTATCAATATTCAATCTATTGTGATGAAAGTTCGTTAATCCACATGCTAACAAATCTGTAGTGAATATTTGTCCAATCCGTGATGCATGTAGCTTTTTCGGAACACGGAATTTCACGATGACGGGTTCTATGTTAATTGCATGTTTATTGGGTAGAACTCGCTCCAAGAGGATTTTTCTGCCAAAACTGCATGATTTAAAACTGACATTAGGAGAAATCTACTAAATCAGAAAAAAACTTTCTATGTATAAATATGCATTGTAAGGTGGATGAAAGTTCGGTAATACATATGTTCACCACTCATTAAAGAATGATTGTCGAATCCGTGATGCATGTAACGTGTTCATAACACGGAATGTCACGGTGAGTGAAACTCGGTAAATTACATATCTTTTGGTTAGAACTCGCTCCAAGAGCATTTTCCTGCCAAATCTGCCTCATTTTCAAACCTGGCATTAAAACTTACCTGTAAAATCTGAGAAAATTCTTCAAAGTGTCAGTAAGTCATGTATGGTGGAAGACAGTGCTGTAATTCACTTGCTAACAACTCTGTAGTGAATATTTGTCGAATCCGAGATGCATGTAGCGTGTTCGGAACACGGAAATTCACGGTGAGCGAATCCATGTAAATTACATGTCTTTAGTTTTGAACCTGCTCCAAGAGATTTTTGCCGTGAAATCTGCCTCAGTTTCGAAACTGGCGTTTGGAAAGCTATGTGAAATCAGAGAAAATGCTTCTAAGCATCAATATGCCTTGTATTGTTATGAAAGTCCTGTAATCCACATGCAAACAACTCTGTAGTGTATTTTGTCATATCCTATCTGCATGTAGCGTGTACGAAGTACTGAATTTCACAGCGGGAGAATCTATGTAATTTACATATCTTTTGGGTAGAACACGCTCCAACAGTTTTTTCCTTAGGAAACTGCCTGATTTTTGAAACTGCTATTAGGAAAATGCTGCAAACTCAGAGTTGATATTTCTAGGTGTAAAAATGCCTTGTAAGGTGGATGAAAGTTCTGTAATACACATGTACATAACTCATTAAAAATGTTTCTCAAATCCGTGATGTATGTAGTGTGTTCGGAACACGGAATGTCACCTTGAAGGAAACTATGTAATTTACATATCTATTGGTGAGAACCCGGGCCAGGAGCATTTTACTGGAAAATCTACATCTGTTTGGAAACTGGTGTTATGAAAACGCTGCAAAATCTGAGCAAATGCTTTAAAGTGACATTATGTCTTCAATGGTTTATTAAAGATGTGTAATTCACATTCTAACAACTCAGATGTGAGCAATTGTTGAATCCAATGTGCACGTACCTTTTTCGGAACACGGAATGTTACGGTGACGGTATCTATGAAAATGGGATGTCTATTGGTTTGAACATGCAGCAAGAGAATTTTTCTGCGAAAACTGCCTGATTTTTGTAAGTGACGTTAGGAAAAATCTGCGAAATCTAACTAAATATTTCTAGGTGTAAATACGCCTTGTATTGTGGTTGAAACATCGGTAATCCACATGCTCACACTAATTAAAGAATGTTTGTCGAATTCATGATGCATGTAACGTGTTCGCAATACGGAATGTCATATTGAAGGAAACAATGTAAATTACATGTCTATTGGGTAGAACTCGCTTGAAGAGAATTTTTCTGCGAAACGTGCCTCATTTTCCTAACTGCCATTAGGAGAACCCTGTGAAATCTGAGTAAATGCTTCTTAGTGTCAGTATGCCTTAAATGGTGAATGAAATTCCGGTAATCCACATGTTAATAACAGTGTAGTAATTATTTTTCAAACCGTGATTCATGGAGCGCTTTTGGAAAACGGAATTTCAGCGTAATGAAACAATGTAAATTACAATTCTATTGGGTAGAACTAGATAGAATAGGATTTTTCTGCGAAAATTGCATGATTATCGAATCTGAAGTTTGGAGAAAGCTTCAAAAGGAGATTAAATATTTCTACGTGCAAATATGCCTTTATGTTGGAAGAAAGTCTGGTAATCCACATTTTCACAACATATTAAAAAATCTTTTTCTAATCCGTGATGCATATACCGTGTTCGGAACGTGGAATTTCACGGTGATTGAAACAATGTAAATTAATACTCTTTTGGGTAGAACTTGCTCCAAGAGAATTTTTCTGCGAAAACTGCTTCATTTTTGAAACTGGGATTTGGAAAACGCTGCAAAATGTGAGAAAATACTTCTAAGTATCAATATTCAATCTATTGTGATGAAAGTTCGTTAATCCACATGCTAACAAATCTGTAGTGAATATTTGTCCAATCCGTGATGCATGTAGCTTTTTTGGAACACGGAATTTCACGATGACGGGTTCTATGTTAATTGCATGTTTATTGGGTAGAACTCGCTCCAAGAGGATTTTTCTGCCAAAACTGCATGATTTAAAACTGACATTAGTAGAAATCTACTAAATCAGAAAAAAACTTTCTATGTATAAATATGCATTGTAAGGTGGATGAAAGTTCGGTAATACATATGTTCACCACTCATTAAAGAATGATTGTCGAATCCGTGATGCATGTAACGTGTTCATAACACGGAATGTCACGGTGAGTGAAACTCGGTAAATTACATATCTTTTGGTTAGAACTCGCTCCAAGAGCATTTTCCTGCCAAATCTGCCTCATTTTCAAACCTGGCATTAAAACTTACCTGTGAAATCTGAGAAAATTCTTCAAAGTGTCAGTAAGTAATGTATGGTGGATGAAAGTGCTGTAATTCACTTGCTAACAACTCTGTAGTGAATATTTGTCGAATCCGAGATGCATGTAGCGTGTTCGGAACACGGAAATTCACGGTGAGCGAATCCATGTAAATTACATGTCTTTAGTTTTGAACCCGCTCCAAGAGATTTTTGCCGTGAAATCTGCCTCAGTTTCGTAACTGGCGTTTGGAAAGCTCTGTGAAATCAGAGAAAATGCTTCTAAGCATCAATATGCGTTGTATTGTGATGAAAGTCCTGTAATCCACATGCAAACATCTCTGTAGTGTATTTTTATCGAATCATATCTGCATGTAGCGTGTACGAAGTACGGAATTTCACAGCGGGAGAATCTATGTAATTTACATATCTTTTGGGTAGAACACGCTCCAAAAGTTTTTTCCTTAGGAAACTGCCTGATTTTTGAAACTGCTATTAGGAAAATGCTGCAAACTCAGAGTTGATATTTCTAGGTGTAAAAATGCCTTGTAAGGTGGATGAAAGTTCTGTAATACACATGTACATAACTCATTAAAAATGTTTCTCAAATCCGTGATGTATGTAGTGTGTTCGGAACACGGAATGTCACCTTGAAGGAAACTACGTAATTTACATATCTATTGGTGAGAACCCGGGCCAGGAGCATTTTACTGGAAAATCTACCTCTGTTTTGAAACTGGTGTTATGAAAATGCTGCAAAATCTGAGCAAATGCTTTAAAGTGACATTATGTCTTCAATGGTTTATTAAAGATGTGTAATTCACATTCTAACAACTCAGATGTGAGCAATTGTTGAATCCAATGTGCACGTACCTTTTTCGGAACACGGAATGTTACGGTGACGGTATCTATGAAAATGGGATGTCTATTGGTTCGAACATGCAGCAAGAGAATTTTTCTGCGAAAACTGCCTGATTTTCGTAAGTGACGTTAGGAAAAATCTGCGAAATCTAACTAAATATTTCTAGGTGTAAATACGCCTTGTATTGTGGTTGAAACATCGGTAATCCACATGCTCACACTAATTAAAGAATGTTTGTCGAATTCGTGATGCATGTAACGTGTTCGCAATACGGAATGTCATATTGAAGGAAACAATGTAAATTACATGTCTATTGGGTAGAACTCGCTTGAAGAAAATTTTTCTGCGAAACGTGCCTCATTTTCCTAACTGCCATTAGGAGAACCCTGTGAAATCTGAGTAAATGCTTCTTAGTGTCAGTATGCGTTAAATGGTGAATGAAATTCCGGTAATCCACATGTTAATAACAGTGTAGTAATTATTTTTCAAACCGTGATTCATGGAGCGCTTTTGGAAAACGGAATTTCAGCGTAATGAAACAATGTAAATTACAATTCTATTGGGTAGAACTAGATAGAATAGGATTTTTCTGCGAAAATTGCATGATTATCGAATCTGAAGTTTGGAGAAAGCTTCAAAAGGAGATTAAATATTTCTACGTGCAAATATGCCTTTATGTTGGAAGAAAGTCCGGTAATCCACATTTTCACAACATATTAAAGAATCTTTTACTAATCCGTGATGCATATACCGTGTTCGGAACGTGGAATTTCACGGTGATTGAAACAATGTAAATTACTTCTCTACTGGGTAGAAGTTGCTCCAAGAGAATTTTTCTGCGAAAACTGATTCATTTTGGAAACTGGTGTTTGGAAAACGCTGCAAAATTTGAGAAAATATTTCTAAGTATCAATATTCAATCTATTGTGATGAAAGTTCGGTAATCCACATGCTGACAAATATTTAGTGAATATTTGTCGAATCCGTGGTGCATGTAGCTTTTTCGGAACACGGAATTTCACAATGACGGATTCTATGTAAATTGCATGTCTATTGGGTAGAACTCGATCCAAGAGGATTTTTCTGCGAAAACTGCATGATTTAAAAACTGACATTAGGAGAAATCTACTAAATCAGAAAAAACATTCTATGTATAAATATGCATTTTAAGGTGGATGAAAGTTCGGTAATACACATGTTCACCACTCATAAAGACTGTTTGTCGAATCCGTGATGCATGTAACTTGTTCAGAACACGGAATGTCACGGTGAGTGAAACTCGGTAAATTACATACCTTTTGGGTAGAACTCGCTCCAAGAGCATTTTCCTGCCAAATCTGCCTCATTTTCAAACCTGGCATTAAAACTTACCTGTGAAATCTGAGAAAATTCTTCAAAGTGTCAGTAAGTCATGTATGGTGGATGAAAGTGCTGTAATTCACTTGCTAACAACTCTGTAGTGAATATTTGTCGAATCCGAGATGCATGTAGCGTGTTCGGAACACGGAAATTCACGGTGAGCGAATCCATGTAAATTACATGTCTTTAGTTTTGAACCCGCTCCAAGAGATTTTTGCCGTGAAATCTGCCTCAGTTTCGAAACTGGCGTTTGGAAAGCTCTGTGAAATCAGAGAAAATGCTTCTAAGCATCAATATGCCTTGTATTGTGATGAAAGTCCTGTAATCCACAGGCAAACAACTCTGTAGTGTATTTTGTCATATCCTATCTGCATGTAGCGTGTACAAAGTACGGAATTTCACAGCGGGAGAATCTATGTAATTTACATATCTTTTGGGTAGAACACGCTCCAAAAGTTTTTTCCTTAGGAAACTGCCTGATTTTTGAAACTGCTATTAGGAAATTGCTGCAAACACAGAGTTGATATTTCTAGGTGTAAAAATGCCTTGTATGGTGGATGAAAGTTCTGTAATACACATGTACACAACTCATTAAAAATGTTTCTCAAATCCGTGATGTATGTAGTGTGTTCGGAACACGGAATGTCACGTTGAAGGAAACTATGTAAATTACATATCTATTGGTGAGAACCCGCTCCAGGAGCATTTTACTGTAAAATCTACCTCTGTTTGGAAACTGGTATGAAAACGCTGCAAAATCTGAGCAAATGCTTTAAAGTGACATTATGTCTTCAATGGTTTATTAAAGATGTGTAATTCACATTCTAACAACTCAGCTGTGAGCAATTGTTGAATCCAATGTGCACGTACCTTTTTCGGAACACGGAATGTTACGGTGACGGTATCTATGAAAATGGGATGTCTATTGGATCGAACATGCAGCAAGAGAATTTTTCTGCGTAAACTGCCTGATTTTCGTATCTGACGTTAGGAAAAATCTGCGAAATCTAAGTAAATATTTCTAGGTGTAAATACGCCTTGTATTGTGGTTGAAACATCGGTAATCCACATGCTCACGGTCATTAAATAATGTTTGTCGAAGCCGTGATTAATGTAACGTTTTTGGAACATGGAATGTCTCGGTGAGTGAACCTCGGAAAATAACAATTCTACTGGATAGAACTCGCTTGAATTGAATTTTTCAGTGAAAATTTCATGATTTTCGAAACTGGATGTTAAGAAAAACCTGAGAAATCAGAATAAACACTTCTAGGTGTAAATATGCTTTTTATGGTGAATGAAAGTTCGGTAATCCACATGCTCACACTCATTAAAGTATGTTTGTCGAATTCGTGATGCATGTAACGTGTTGGGAATACGGAATGTCATATTGAAGGAAACAATGTAAATTACATGTCTATTGGGTAGAACTCGCTTGAAGAGAATTTTTCTGCGAAACGTGCTTCATTTTCCAAACTGCCATTAAGAGAACACTGTGAAATCTGAGAAAATGCTTCTAAGGGTCAATATGCCTTGAAAGTTGAATTAAAGTCCGGAAATCCACATGTTAATAACAGTGTAGTAATTATTTTTCAAACCGTGATTCATGGAGCGCTTTTGGAAAATGGAATTTCAGCGCGTTGAAGCAATATAAATTAAAATTCTATTGGATAGAACTAGATAGAATAGGATTTTTCTGCGAAAATTGCATGATTATCGAATCTGAAGTTTGGAGAAAGCTTCAAAATGAGAGTAAATATTTCTTGGTGTAAATATGCCTTTATGTTGGAAGAAAGTTCGGTAATCCATATTTTCACAACATATTAAAAAATCTTTTTCTAATCCGTGATGCATATACCGTGTTCGGAACGTGGAATTTCACGGTGATTGAAACAATGTAAATTAATACTCTTTTGGGTAGAACTTGCTCCAAGAGAATTTTTCTGCGAAAACTGCTTCATTTTTGAAACTGGGATTTGGAAAACACGGCAAAATTTGAGAAAATACTTCTAAGTATCAATATTCAATCTATTGTGATGAAAGTTCGTTAATCCACATGCTAACAAATCTGTAGTGAATATTTGTCCAATCCGTGATGCATGTAGCTTTTTCGGAAAACGGAATTTCACGATGACGGGTTCTATGTTAATTGCATGTTTATTGGGTAGAACTCGCTCCAAGAGGATTTTTCTGCCAAAACTGCATGATTTAAAACTGACATTAGGAGAAATCTACTAAATCAGAAAAAAACTTTCTATGTATAAATATGCATTGTAAGGTGGATGAAAGTTCGGTAATACATATGTTCACCACTCATTAAAGAATGATTGTCGAATCCGTGATGCATGTAACGTGTTCATAACACGGAATGTCACGGTGAGTGAAACTCGGTAAATTACATATCTTTTGGTTAGAACTCGCTCCAAGAGCATTTTCCTGCCAAATCTGCCTCATTTTCAAACCTGGCATTAAAACTTACCTGTGAAATCTGAGAAAATTTTTCATAGTGTCAGTAAGTCATGTATGGTGGATGAAAGTGCTGTAATTCACTTGCTAACAACTCTGTAGTGAATATTTGTCGAATCCGAGATGCATGTAGCGTGTTCGGAACACGGAAATTCACGGTGAGCGAATCCATGTAAATTACATGTCTTTAGTTTTGAACCTGCTCCAAGAGATTTTTGCCGTGAAATCTGCCTCAGTTTCGAAACTGGCGTTTGGAAAGCTCTGTGAAATCAGAGAAAATGCTTCTAAGCATCAATATGCCTTGTATTGTGATGAAAGTCCTGTAATCCACATGCAAACAACTCTGTAGTGTATTTTGTCATATCCTATCTGCATGTAGCGTGTACGAAGTACTGAATTTCACAGCGGGAGAATCTATGTAATTTACATATCTTTTGGGTAGAACACGCTCCAACAGTTTTTTCCTTAGGAAACTGCCTGATTTTTGAAACTGCTATTAGGAAAATGCTGCAAACTCAGAGTTGATATTTCTAGGTGTAAAAATGCCTTGTAAGGTGGATGAAAGTTCTGTAATACACATGTACATAACTCATTAAAAATGTTTCTCAAATCCGTGATGTATGTAGTGTGTTCGGAACACGGAATGTCACCTTGAAGGAAACTATGTAATTTACATATCTATTGGTGAGAACCCGGGCCAGGAGCATTTTACTGGAAAATCTACCTCTGTTTGGAAACTGGTGTTATGAAAACGCTGCAAAATCTGAGCAAATGCTTTAAAGTGACATTATGTCTTCAATGGTTTATTAAAGATGTGTAATTCACATTCTAACAACTCAGATGTGAGCAATTGTTGAATCCAATGTGCACGTACCTTTTTCGGAACACGGAATGTTACGGTGACGGTATCTATGAAAATGGGATGTCTATTGGTTCGAACATGCAGCAAGAGAATTTTTCTGCGAAAACTGCCTGATTTTCGTAAGTGACGTTAGGAAAAATCTGCGAAATCTAACTAAATATTTCTAGGTGTAAATACGCCTTGTATTGTGGTTGAAACATCGGTAATCCACATGCTCACACTAATTAAAGAATGTTTGTCGAATTCGTGATGCATGTAACGTGTTCGCAATACGGAATGTCATATTGAAGGAAACAATGTAAATTACATGTCTATTGGGTAGAACTCGCTTGAAGAGAATTTTTCTGCGAAACGTGCCTCATTTTCCAAACTGCCATTAGGAGAACACTGTGAAATCTGAGAAAATGCTTCTAAGGGTCAATATGCCTTGAAAGTTGAATTAAAGTCCGGAAATCCACATGTTAATAACAGTGTAGTAATTATTTTTCAAACCGTGATTCATGGAGCGCTTTTGGAAAATGGAATTTCAGCACGTTGAAGCAATATAAATTAAAATTCTATTGGATAGAACTAGATAGAATAGGATTTTTCTGCGAAAATTGCATGATTATCGAATCTGAAGTTTGGAGAAAGCTTCAAAATGAGAGTAAATATTTCTTGGTGTAAATATGCCTTTATGTTGGAAGAAAGTTCGGTAATCCATATTTTCACAACATATTAAAAAATCTTTTTCTAATCCGTGATGCATATACCGTGTTCGGAACGTGGAATTTCACGGTGATTGAAACAATGTAAATTAATACTCTTTTGGGTAGAACTTGCTCCAAGAGAATTTTTCTGCGAAAACTGCTTCATTTTTGAAACTGGGATTTGGAAAACGCTGCAAAATGTGAGAAAATACTTCTAAGTATCAATATTCAATCTATTGTGATGAAAGTTCGTTAATCCACATGCTAACAAATCTGTAGTGAATATTTGTCCAATCCGTGATGCATGTAGCTTTTTCGGAACACGGAATTTCACGATGACGGGTTCTATGTTAATTGCATGTTTATTGGGTAGAACTCGCTCCAAGAGGATTTTTCTGCCAAAACTGCATGATTTAAAACTGACATTAGGAGAAATCTACTAAATCAGAAAAAAACTTTCTATGTATAAATATGCATTGTAAGGTGGATGAAAGTTCGGTAATACATATGTTCACCACTCATTAAAGAATGATTGTCGAATCCGTGATGCATGTAACGTGTTCATAACACGGAATGTCACGGTGAGTGAAACTCGGTAAATTACATATCTTTTGGTTAGAACTCACACCAAGAGCATTTTCCTGCCAAATCTGCCTCATTTTCAAACCTGGCATTAAAACTTACCTGTGAAATCTGAGAAAATTCTTCAAAGTGTCAGTAAGCCATGTATGGTGGATGAAAGTGCTGTAATTCACTTGCTAACAACTCTGTAGTGAATATTTGTCGAATCCGAGATGCATGTAGCGTGTTCGGAACACGGAAATTCACGGTGAGCGAATCCATGTAAATTACATGTCTTTAGTTTTGAACCTGCTCCAAGAGATTTTTGCCGTGAAATCTGCCTCAGTTTCGAAACTGGCGTTTGGAAAGCTATGTGAAATCAGAGAAAATGCTTCTAAGCATCAATATGCCTTGTATTGTTATGAAAGTCCTGTAATCCACATGCAAACAACTCTGTAGTGTATTTTGTCATATTCTATCTGCATGTAGCGTGTACGAAGTACTGAATTTTACAGCGGGAGAATCTATGTAATTTACATATCTTTTGGGTAGAACACGCTCCAACAGTTTTCTCCTTAGGAAACTGCCTGATTTTTGAAACTGCTATTAGGAAAATGCTACAAAATCAGAGTTGATATTTCTAGGTGTAAAAATGCCTTGTAAGGTGGATGAAAGTTCTGTAATACACATGTACATAACTCATTAAAAATGTTTCTCAAATCCGTGATGTATGTAGTGTGTTCGGAACACGGAATGTCACCTTGAAGGAAACTATGTAATTTACATATCTATTGGTGAGAACCCGGGCCAGGAGCATTTTACTGGAAAATCTACATCTGTTTGGAAACTGGTGTTATGAAAACGCTGCAAAATCTGAGCAAATGCTTTAAAGTGGCATTATGTCTTCAATGGTTTATTAAAGATGTGTAATTCACATTCTAACAACTCAGATGTGAGCAATTGTTGAATCCAATGTGCACGTACCTTTTTCGGAACACGGAATGTTACGGTGACGGTATCTATGAAAATGGGATGTCTATTGGTTTGAATATGCAGCAAGAGAATTTTTCTGCGAAAACTGCCTGATTTTCGTAAGTGACGTTAGGAAAAATCTGCGAAATCTAACTAAATATTTCTAGGTGTAAATACGCCTTGTATTGTGGTTGAAACATCGGTAATCCACATGCTCACACTAATTAAAGAATGTTTGTCGAATTCATGATGCATGTAACGTGTTCGCAATACGGAATGTCATATTGAAGGAAACAATGTAAATTACATGTCTATTGGGTAGAACTCGCTTGAAGAGAATTTTTCTGCGAAACGTGCCTCATTTTCCTAACTGCCATTAGGAGAACCCTGTGAAATCTGAGTAAATGCTTCTTAGTGTCAGTATGCCTTAAATGGTGAATGAAATTCCGGTAATCCACATGTTAATAACAGTGTAGTAATTATTTTTCAAACCGTGATTCATGGAGCGCTTTTGGAAAACGGAATTTCAGCGTAATGAAACAATGTAAATTACAATTCTATTGGGTAGAACTAGATAGAATAGGATTTTTCTGCGAAAATTGCATGATTATCGAATCTGAAGTTTGGAGAAAGCTTCAAAAGGAGATTAAATATTTCTACGTGCAAATATGCCTTTATGTTGTAAGAAAGTCCGGTAATCCACATTTTCACAACATATTAAAGAATCTTTTACTAATCCGTGATGCATATACCGTGTTCGGAACGTGGAATTTCACGGTGATTGAAACAATGTAAATTACTTCTCTATTGGGTAGAAGTTGCTCCAAGAGAATTTTTCTGCGAAAACTGATTCATTTTGGAAACTGGTGTTTGGAAAACGCTGCAAAATTTGAGAAAATATTTCTAAGTATCAATATTCAATCTATTGTGATGAAAGTTCGGTAATCCACATGCTGACAAATCTTTAGTGAATATTTGTCGAATCCGTGATGCATGTACCTTTTTCGGAACACGGAATTTCACAATGACGGATTCTATGTAAATTGCATGTCTATTGGGTAGAACTCGATCCAAGAGGATTTTTCTGCGAAAACTGCATGATTTAAAAACTGACATTAGGAGAAATCTACTAAATCAGAAAAAACTTTCTATGTATAAATATGCATTTTAAGGTGGATGAAAGTTCGGTAATACACATGTTCACCACTCATAAAGACTGTTTGTCGAATCCGTGATGCATGTAACTTGTTCAGAACACGGAATGTCACGGTGAGTGAAACTCGGTAAATTACATACCTTTTGGGTAGAACTCGCTCCAAGAGCATTTTCCTGCCAAATCTGCCTCATTTTCAAACCTGGCATTAAAACTTACCTGTGAAATCTGAGAAAATTCTTCAAAGTGTCAGTAAGTCATGTATGGTGGATGAAAGTGCTGTAATTCACTTGCTAACAACTCTGTAGTGAATATTTGTCGAATCCGAGATGCATGTAGCGTGTTCGGAACACGGAAATTCACGGTGAGCGAATCCATGTAAATTACATGTGTTTAGTTTTGAACCCGCTCCAAGAGATTTTTGCCGTGAAATCTGCCTCAGTTTCGAAACTGGCGTTTGGAAAGCTCTGTGAAATCAGAGAAAATGCTTCTAAGCATCAATATGCCTTGTATTGTGATGAAAGTCCTGTAATCCACAGGCAAACAACTCTGTGGTGTATTTTGTCATATCCTATCTGCATGTAGCGTGTACAAAGTACGGAATTTCACAGCGGGAGAATCTATGTAATTTACATATCTTTTGGGTAGAACACGCTCCAAAAGTTTTTTCCTTAGGAAACTGCCTGATTTTTTAAACTGCTATTAGGAAATTGCTGCAAACACAGAGTTGATATTTCTAGGTGTAAAAATGCCTTGTATGGTGGATGAAAGTTCTGTAATACACATGTACACAACTCATTAAAAATGTTTCTCAAATCCGTGATGTATGTAGTGTGTTCGGAACATGGAATGTCACGTTGAAGGAAACTATGTAAATTACATATCTATTGGTGAGAAACCGCTCCAGGAGCATTTTACTGTAAAATCTACCTCTGTTTGGAAACTGGTATGAAAACGCTGCAAAATCTGAGCAAATGCTTTAAAGTGACATTATGTCTTCAATGGTTTATTAAAGATGTGTAATTCACATTCTAACAACTCAGCTGTGAGCAATTGTTGAATCCAATGTGCACGTACCTTTTTCGGAACACGGAATGTTACGGTGACGGTATCTATGAAAATGGGATGTCTATTGGATCGAACATGCAGCAAGAGAATTTTTCTGCGTAAACTGCCTGATTTTCGTATCTGACGTTAGGAAAAATCTGCGAAATCTAAGTAAATATTTCTAGGTGTAAATACGCCTTGTATTGTGGTTGAAACATCGGTAATCCACATGCTCACGCTCATTAAATAATGTTTGTCGAAGCCGTGATTAATGTAACGTTTTCGGAACATGGAATGTCTCGGTGAGTGAACCTCGGAAAATAAAAATTCTACTGGATAGAACTCGCTTGAATTGAATTTTTCCGTGAAAATTTCATGATTTTCGAAACTGGATGTTAAGAAAAACCTGAGAAATCAGAATAAACACTTCTAGGTGTAAATATGCTTTGTATGGTGAATGAAAGTTCGGTAATCCACATGCTCACACTCATTAAAGTATGTTTGTCGAATTCGTGATGCATGTAACGTGTTCGCAATACGGAATGTCATATTGAAGGAAACAATGTAAATTACATATCTATTGGGTAGAACTCGCTTGAAGAGAATTTTTCTGCGAAACGTGCCTCATTTTCCAAACTGCCATTAGGAGAACCCTGTGAAATCTGAGAAAATGCTTCTAAGGGTCAATATGCCTTGAAAGTTGAATTAAAGTCCGGAAATCCACATGTTAATAACAGTGTAGTAATTATTTTTCAAACCGTGATTCATGGAGCGCTTTTGGAAAATGGAATTTCAGCGCGTTGAAGCAATATAAATTAAAATTCTATTGGATAGAACTAGATAGAATCGGATTTTTCTGCGAAAATTGCATGATTATCGAATCTGAAGTTTGGAGAAAGCTTCAAAATGAGAGTTAATATTTCTTGGTGTAAATATGCCTTTATGTTGGAAGAAAGTTCGGTAATCCATATTTTCACAACATATTAAAAAATCTTTTTCTAATCCGTGATGCATATACCGTGTTCGGAACGTGGAATTTCACGGTGATTGAAACAATGTAAATTAATACTCTTTTGGGTAGAACTTGCTCCAAGAGAATTTTTCTGCGAAAACTGCTTCATTTTTGAAACTGGGATTTGGAAAACGCTGCAAAATGTGAGAAAATACTTCTAAGTATCAATATTCAATCTATTGTGATGAAAGTTCGTTAATCCACATGCTAACAAATCTGTAGTGAATATTTGTCCAATCCGTGATGCATGTAGCTTTTTCGGAACACGGAATTTCACGATGACGGGTTCTATGTTAATTGCATGTTTATTGGGTAGAACTCGCTCCAAGAGGATTTTTCTGCCAAAACTGCATGATTTAAAACTGACATTAGGAGAAATCTACTAAATCAGAAAAAAACTTTCTATGTATAGATATGCATTGTAAGGTGGATGAAAGTTCGGTAATACATATGTTCACCACTCATTAAAGAATGATTGTCGAATCCGTGATGCATGTAACGTGTTCATAACACGGAATGTCACGGTGAGTGAAACTCGGTAAATTACATATCTTTTGGTTAGAACTCGCTCCAAGAGCATTTTCCTGCCAAATCTGCCTCATTTTCAAACCTGGCATTAAAACTAACCTGTGAAATCTGAGAAAATTCTTCAAAGTGTCATTAAGCCATGTATGGTGGATGAAAGTGCTGTAATTCACTTGCTAACAACTCTGTAGTGAATATTTGTCGAATCCGAGATGCATGTAGCGTGTTCGGAACATGGAAATTCACGGTGAGCGAATCCATGTAAATTACATGTCTTTAGTTTTGAACCAGCTCCAAGAGATTTTTGCCGTTAAATCTGCCTCAGTTTCAAAACTGGCGTTTGGAAAGCTATGTGAAATCAGAGAAAATGCTTCTAAGCATCAATATGCCTTGTATTGTGATGAAAGTCCTGTAATCCACATGCAAACAACTCTGTAGTGTATTTTGTCATATCCTATCTGCATGTAGCGAGTACGAAGTACGGAATTTCACAGCGGGAGTATCTATGTAATTTACATATCTTTTGGGTAGAACACGCTCCAACAGATTTTTCCGTAGGAAACTGCCTGATTTTTGAAACTGCTATTAGGAAAATGCTGCAAACTCAGCGTTGATATTTCTAGGTGTAAAAATGCCTTGTAAGGTGGATGAAAGTTCTGTAATACACATGTACATAACTCATTAAAAATGTTTCTCAAATCCGTGATGTATGTAGTGTGTTCAGAACACGGAATGTCACCTTGAAGGAAACTATGTAATTTACATATCTATTGGTGAGAACCCGCTCCAGGAGCATTTTACTGGAAAATCTACCTCTGTTTGGAAACTGGTGTTATGAAAACGCTGCAAAATCTGAGTAAAGGATTTAAAGTGACATTATTTCTTCAATGGTTTATTAAAGATGTGTAATTGACATTCTAACAACTCAGCTGTGAGCAATTGTTGAATCCAATGTGCACGTACATTTTTCGGAACACGGAATGTTACGGTGACGGTATCTATGAAAATGGGATGTCTATTGGATCGAACATGCAGCAAGAGAATTTTTCTGCGAAAACTGCCTGATTTTCGTAAGTGACTTTAGGAAAAATCTGCGAAATCTAACTAAATATTTCTAGGTGTAAATACGCCTTGTATTGTGGTTGAAACATCGGTAATCCACATGCTCACACTAATTAAAGAATGTTTGTCGAATTCGTGATGCATGTAACGTGTTCGCAATACGGAATGTCATATTGAAGGAAACAATGTAAATTACATGTCTATTGGGTAGAACTCACTTGAAGAGAATTTTTCTGCGAAACGTGCCTCATTTTCCTAACTGCCATTAGGAGAACCCTGTGAAATCTGAGTAAATGTTTCTTAGTGTCAGTATGCCTTGAATGGTGAATGAAATTCCGGTAATCCACATGTTAATAACAGTGTAGTAATAATTTTTCAAACCGTGATTCATGGAGCGCTTTTGGAAAACGGAATTTCAGCGTAATGAAACAATGTAAATTACAATTCTATTGGGTAGAACTAGATAGAATAGGATTTTTCTGCGAAAATTGCATGATTATCAAATCTGAAGTTTGGAGAAAGCTTCAAAAGGAGATTAAATATTTCTACGTGCAAATATGCGTTTATGTTGGAAGAAAGTCCGGTAATCCACATTTTCACAACATATTAAAGAATCTTTTACTAATCCGTGATGCATATACCGTGTTCGGAACGTGGAATTTCACGGTGATTGAAACAATGTAAATTACTTCTCTATTGGGTAGAAGTTGCTCCAAGAGAATTTTTCTGCGAAAACTGATTCATTTTGGAAACTGGTGTTTGGAAAACGCTGCAAAATTTGAGAAAATATTTCTAAGTATCAATATTCAATCTATTGTGATGAAAGTTCGGTAATCCACATGCTGACAAATCTTTAGTGAATATTTGTCGAATCCGTGATGCATGTACCTTTTTCGGAACACGGAATTTCACAATGACGGATTCTATGTAAATTGCATGTCTATTGGGTAGAACTCGATCCAAGAGGATTTTTCTGCGAAAACTGCATGATTTAAAAACTGACATTAGGAGAAATCTACTAAATCAGAAAAAACTTTCTATGTATAAATATGCATTTTAAGGTGGATGAAAGTTCGGTAATACACATGTTCACCACTCATAAAGACTGTTTGTCGAATCCGTGATGCATGTAACTTGTTCAGAACACGGAATGTCACGGTGAGTGAAACTCGGTAAATTACATACCTTTTGGGTAGAACTCGCTCCAAGAGCATTTTCCTGCCAAATCTGCCTCATTTTCAAACCTGACATTAAAACTAACCTGTGAAATCTGAGAAAATTTTTCAAAGTGTCAGTAAGTCATGTATGGTGGATGAAAGTTCTGTAATTCACTTGCTAACAACTCTGTAGTGAATATTTGTCGAATCTAAGATGCATGTAGCGTGTTCGGAACATGGAAATTCACGGTGAGCGAATCCATGTAAATTACATGTGTTTAGTTTTGAACCCGCTCCAACAAATTTTTGCCGTTAAATCTGCCTCAGTTTCAAAACTGGCGTTTGGAAAGCTATGTGAAATCAGAGAAAATGCTTCTAAGCATCAATATGCCTTGTATTGTGATGAAAGCCCTGTAATCCACATGCAAACAACTCTGTAGTGTATTTTGTCATATCCTATCTGCATGTAGCGTGTACGAAGTACGGAATTTCACAGCGGGAGAATCTATGTAATTTACATATCTTTTGGGTAGAACACGCTCCAACAGATTTTTCCTTAGGAAACTGCCTGATTTTTGAAACTGCTATTAGGAAAATGCTGCAAACTCAGAGTTGATATTTCTAGGTGTAAAAATGCCTTGTAAGGTGGATGAAAGTTCTGTAATACACATGTACATAACTCATTAAAAATGTTTCTCAAATCCGTGATGTATGTAGTGTGTTCGGAACACGGAATGTCACCTTGAAGGAAACTATGTAATTTACATATCTATTGGTGAGAACCCGGGCCAGGAGCATTTTACTGGAAAATCTACCTCTGTTTGGAAACTGGTGTTATGAAAACGCTGCAAAATCTGAGTAAAGGATTTAAAGTGACATTATTTCTTCAATGGTTTATTAAAGATGTGTAATTCACATTCTAACAACTCAGCTGTGAGCAATTGTTGAATCCAATGTGCACGTACCTTTTTCAGAACACGGAATGTTACGGTGACGGTATCTATGAAAATGGGATGTCTATTGGTTCGAACATGCAGCAAGAGAATTTTTCTGCGAAAACTGCCTGATTTTCGTAAGTGACGTTAGGAAAAATCTGCGAAATCTAACTAAATATTTCTAGGTGTAAATACGCCTTGTATTGTGGTTGAAACATCGGTAATCCACATGCTCACACTAATTAAAGAATGTTTGTCGAATTCGTGATGCATGTAACGTGTTCGCAATACGGAATGTCATATTGAAGGAAACAATGTAAATTACATGTCTATTGGGTAGAACTCACTTGAAGAGAATTTTTCTGCGAAACGTGCCACATTTTCCTAACTGCCATTAGGAGAACCCTGTGAAATCTGAGTAAATGTTTCTTAGTGTCAGTATGCCTTGAATGGTGAATGAAATTCCAGTAATCCACATGTTAATAACAGTGTAGTAATAATTTTTCAAACCGTGATTCATGGAGCGCTTTTGGAAAACGGAATTTCAGCGTAATGAAACAATGTAAATTACAATTCTATTGGGTAGAACTAGATAGAATAGGATTTTTCTGCGAAAATTGCATGATTATCGAATCTGAAGTTTGGAGAAAGCTTCAAAAGGAGATTAAATATTTCTACGTGCAAATATGCGTTTATGTTGGAAGAAAGTCCGGTAATCCACATTTTCACAACATATTAAAGAATCTTTTACTAATCCGTGATGCATATACCGTGTTCGGAACGTGGAATTTCACGGTGATTGAAACAATGTAAATTACTTCTCTATTGGGTAGAAGTTGCTCCAAGAGAATTTTTCTGCGAAAACTGATTCATTTTGGAAACTGGTGTTTGGAAAACGCTGCAAAATTTGAGAAAATATTTCTAAGTATCAATATTCAATCTATTGTGATGAAAGTTCGGTAATCCACATGCTGACAAATCTTTAGTGAATATTTGTCGAATCCGTGATGCATGAACCTTTTTCGGAACACGGAATTTCACAATGACGGATTCTACGTAAATTGCATGTCTATTGGGTAGAACTCAATCCAAGAGTATTTTTCTGCGAAAACTGCATGATTTAAAAACTGACATTAGGAGAAATCTACTAAATCAGAAAAAACTTTCTATGTATAAATATGCATTGTAAGGTGGATGAAAGTTCGGTAATACACATGTTCACCACTCATAAAGACTGTTTGTCGAATCCGTGATGCATGTAACTTGTTCAGAACACGGAATGTCACGGTGAGTGAAACTCGGTAAATTACATACCTTTTGGGTAGAACTCGCTCCAAGAGCATTTTCCTGCCAAATCTGCCTCATTTTCAAACCTGGCATTAAAACTAACCTGTGAAATCTGAGAAAATTCTTCAAAGTGTCAGTAAGTCATGTATGGTGGATGAAAGTGCTGTAATTCACTTGCTAACAACTCTGTAGTGAATATTTGTCGAATCCGAGATGCATGTAGCGTGTTCGGAACACGGAAATTCACGGTGAGCGAATCCATGTAAATTACATGTCTTTAGTTTTGAACCCGCTCCAAGAGATTTTTGCCGTTAAATCTGCCTCAGTTTCGAAACTGGCGTTTGGAAAGCTCTGTGAAATCAGAGAAAATGCTTCTAAGCATCAATATGCCTTGTATTGTGATGAAAGTCCTGTAATCCACATGCAAACAACTCTGTAGTGTATTTTGTCATATCCTATCTGCATGTAGCGTGTACGAATTACTGAATTTCACAGCGGGAGAATCTATGTAATTTACATATCTTTTGGGTAGAACACGCTCCAAAAGTTTTTTCCTTAGGAAACTGCCTGATTTTTGAAACTGCTATTAGGAAATTGCTGCAAACACAGAGTTGATATTTCTAGGTGTAAAAATGCTTTGTATGGTGGATGAAAGTTCTGTAATACACATGTACACAACTCATTAAAAATGTTTCTCAAATCCGTGATGTATGTAGTGTGTTCGGAACACAGAATGTCACGTTGAAGGAAATTATGTAAATTACATATCTATTGGTGAGAACCCGCTCCAGGAGCATTTTACTGTAAAATCTACCTCTGTTTGGAAACTGGTGTTCTGAAAACGCTGCAAAATCTGAGTAAAGGATTTAAAGTGACATTATTTCTTCAATGGTTTATTAAAGATGTGTAATTCACATTCTAACAACTCAGCTGTGAGCAATTGTTGAATCCAATGTGCACGTACCTTTTTCAGAACACGGAATGTTACGGTGACGGTATCTATGAAAATGGGATGTCTATTGGTTCGAACATGCAGCAAGAGAATTTTTCTGCGAAAACTGCCTGATTTTCGTAAGTGACGTTAGGAAAAATCTGCGAAATCTAACTAAATATTTCTAGGTGTAAATACGCCTTGTATTGTGGTTGAAACATCGGTAATCCACATGCTCACACTAATTAAAGAATGTTTGTCGAATTCGTGATGCATGTAACGTGTTCGCAATACGGAATGTCATATTGAAGGAAACAATGTAAATTACATGTCTATTGGGTAGAACTCACTTGAAGAGAATTTTTCTGCGAAACGTGCCACATTTTCCTAACTGCCATTAGGAGAACCCTGTGAAATCTGAGTAAATGTTTCTTAGTGTCAGTATGCCTTGAATGGTGAATGAAATTCCAGTAATCCACATGTTAATAACAGTGTAGTAATAATTTTTCAAACCGTGATTCATGGAGCGCTTTTGGAAAACGGAATTTCAGCGTAATGAAACAATGTAAATTACAATTCTATTGGGTAGAACTAGATAGAATAGGATTTTTCTGCGAAAATTGCATGATTATCGAATCTGAAGTTTGGAGAAAGCTTCAAAAGGAGATTAAATATTTCTACGTGCAAATATGCGTTTATGTTGGAAGAAAGTCCGGTAATCCACATTTTCACAACATATTAAAGAATCTTTTACTAATCCGTGATGCATATACCGTGTTCGGAACGTGGAATTTCACGGTGATTGAAACAATGTAAATTACTTCTCTATTGGGTAGAAGTTGCTCCAAGAGAATTTTTCTGCGAAAACTGATTCATTTTGGAAACTGGTGTTTGGAAAACGCTGCAAAATTTGAGAAAATATTTCTAAGTATCAATATTCAATCTATTGTGATGAAAGTTCGGTAATCCACATGCTGACAAATCTTTAGTGAATATTTGTCGAATCCGTGATGCATGAACCTTTTTCGGAACACGGAATTTCACAATGACGGATTCTACGTAAATTGCATGTCTATTGGGTAGAACTCAATCCAAGAGTATTTTTCTGCGAAAACTGCATGATTTAAAAACTGACATTAGGAGAAATCTACTAAATCAGAAAAAACTTTCTATGTATAAATATGCATTGTAAGGTGGATGAAAGTTCGGTAATACACATGTTCACCACTCATAAAGACTGTTTGTCGAATCCGTGATGCATGTAACTTGTTCAGAACACGGAATGTCACGGTGAGTGAAACTCGGTAAATTACATACCTTTTGGGTAGAACTCGCTCCAAGAGCATTTTCCTGCCAAATCTGCCTCATTTTCAAACCTGGCATTAAAACTAACCTGTGAAATCTGAGAAAATTCTTCAAAGTGTCAGTAAGTCATGTATGGTGGATGAAAGTGCTGTAATTCACTTGCTAACAACTCTGTAGTGAATATTTGTCGAATCCGAGATGCATGTAGCGTGTTCGGAACACGGAAATTCACGGTGAGCGAATCCATGTAAATTACATGTCTTTAGTTTTGAACCCGCTCCAAGAGATTTTTGCCGTTAAATCTGCCTCAGTTTCGAAACTGGCGTTTGGAAAGCTCTGTGAAATCAGAGAAAATGCTTCTAAGCATCAATATGCCTTGTATTGTGATGAAAGTCCTGTAATCCACATGCAAACAACTCTGTAGTGTATTTTGTCATATCCTATCTGCATGTAGCGTGTACGAATTACTGAATTTCACAGCGGGAGAATCTATGTAATTTACATATCTTTTGGGTAGAACACGCTCCAAAAGTTTTTTCCTTAGGAAACTGCCTGATTTTTGAAACTGCTATTAGGAAATTGCTGCAAACACAGAGTTGATATTTCTAGGTGTAAAAATGCTTTGTATGGTGGATGAAAGTTCTGTAATACACATGTACACAACTCATTAAAAATGTTTCTCAAATCCGTGATGTATGTAGTGTGTTCGGAACACAGAATGTCACGTTGAAGGAAACTATGTAAATTACATATCTATTGGTGAGAACCCGCTCCAGGAGCATTTTACTGTAAAATCTACCTCTGTTTGGAAACTGGTGTTCTGAAAACGCTGCAAAATCTGAGCAAATGCTTTAAAGTGACATTATGTCTTCAATGGTTTATTAAAGATGTGTAATTCACATTCTAACAACTCAGCTGTGAGCAATTGTTGAATCCAATGTGCACGTACCTTTTTCGGAACACGGAATGTTACGGTGACGGTATCTATGAAAATGGGTTGTCTATTGGATCGAACATGCAGCAAGAGAATTTTTCTGCGTAAACTGCCTGATTTTCGTATCTGACGTTAGGAAAAATCTGCGAAATCTAAGTAAATATTTCTAGGTGTAAATACGCCTTGTATTGTGGTTGAAACATCGGTAATCCACATGCTCACGGTCATTAAATAATGTTTGTCGAAGCCGTGATTAATGTAACGTTTTCGGAACATGGAATGTCTCGGTGAGTGAACCTCGGAAAATAACAATTCTACTGGATAGAACTCGCTTGAATTGAATTTTTCCGTGAAAATTTCATGATTTTCGAAACTGGATGTTAAGAAAAACCTGAGAAATCAGAATAAACACTTCTAGGTGTAAATATGCTTTGTATGGTGAATGAAAGTTCGGTAATCCACATGCTCACACTCATTAAAGTATGTTTGTCGAATTCGTGATGCATGTAACGTGTTGGGAATACGGAATGTCATATTGAAGGAAACAATGTAAATTACATGTCTATTGGGTAGAACTCGCTTGAAGAGAATTTTTCTGCGAAACGTGCCTCATTTTCCAAACTGCCATTAGGAGAACACTGTGAAATCTGAGAAAATGCTTCTAAGGGTCAATATGCCTTGAAAGTTGAATTAAAGTCCGGAAATCCACATGTTAATAACAGTGTAGTAATTATTTTTCAAACCGTGTTTCATGGAGCGCTTTTGGAAAATGGAATTTCAGCACGTTGAAGCAATATAAATTAAAATTCTATTGGATAGAACTAGATAGAATAGGATTTTTCTGCGAAAATTGCATGATTATCGAATCTGAAGTTTGGAGAAAGCTTCAAAATGAGAGTTAATATTTCTTGGTGTAAATATGCCTTTATGTTGGAAGAAAGTTCGGTAATCCATATTTTCACAACATATTAAAAAATCTTTTTCTAATCCGTGATGCATATACCGTGTTCGGAACGTGGAATTTCATGGTGATTGAAACAATGTAAATTAATACTCTTTTGGGTAGAACTTGCTCCAAGAGAATTTTTCTGCGAAAACTGCTTCATTTTTGAAACTGGGATTTGGAAAACGCTGCAAAATGTGAGAAAATACTTCTAAGTATCAATATTCAATCTATTGTGATGAAAGTTCGTTAATCCACATGCTAACAAATCTGTAGTGAATATTTGTCCAATCCGTGATGCATGTAGCTATTTCGGAACACGGAAATTCACGATGACGGTTTCTATGTTAATTGCATGTTTATTGGGTAGAACTCGCTCCAAGAGGATTTTTCTGCCAAAACTGCATGATTTAATACTGACATTAGGAGAAATCTAGTAAATCAGAAAAAAACTTTCTATGTATAAATATGCATTGTAAGGTGGATGAAAGTTCGGTAATACACATGTTCACCACTCATTAAAGAATGATTGTCGAATCCGTGATGCATGTAACGTGTTCATAACACGGAATGTCACGGTGAGTGAAACTCGGTAAATTACATATCTTTTGGTTAGAACTCGCTCCAAGAGCATTTTCCTGCCAAATCTGCCTCATTTTCAAACCTGGCATTAAAACTTACCTGTGAAATCTGAGAAAATTTTTCAAAGTGTCATTAAGTCATGTATAGTGGATGAAAGTGCTGTAATTCACTTGCTAACAACTCTGTAGTGAATATTTGTCGAATCCGAGATGCATGTAGCGTGTTCGGAACACGGAAATTCACGGTGAGCGAATCCATGTAAATTACATGTCTTTAGTTTTGAACCCGCTCCAAGAGATTTTTGCAATGAAATCTGCCTCAGTTTCGAAACTGGCGTTTGGAAAGCTCTGTGAAATCAGAGAAAATGCTTCTAAGCATCAATATGCCTTGTATTGTGATGAAAGTCCTGTAATCCACATGCAAACAACTCTGTAGTGTATTTTGTCATATCCTATCTGCATGTAGCGTGTACGAAGTACGGAATTTCACAGCGGGAGAATCTATGTAATTTACATATCTTTTGGGTAGAACACGCTCCAACAGTTTTTTCCTTAGGAAACTGCCTGATTTTTGAAACTGCTATTAGGAAAATGCTGCAAACTCAGAGTTGATATTTCTAGGTGTAAAAATGCCTTGTAAGGTGGATGAAAGTTCTGTAATACACATGTACATAACTCATTAAAAATGTTTCTCAAATCCGTGATGTATGTAGTGTGTTCGGAACACGGAATGTCACCTTGAAGGAAACTATGTAATTTACATATCTATTGGTGAGAACCCGGGCCAGGAGCATTTTACTGGAAAATCTACCTCTGTTTGGAAACTGGTGTTATGAAAACGCTGCAAAATCTGAGCAAATGATTTAAAGTGACATTATGTCTTCAATGGTTTATTAAAGATGTGTAATTCACATTCTAACAACTCAGATGTGAGCAATTGTTGAATCCAATGTGCACGTACCTTTTTCGGAACACGCAATGTTACGGTGACGGTATCTATGAAAATGGGATGTCTATTGGTTCGAACATGCAGCAAGAGAATTTTTCTGCGAAAACTGCCTGATTTTCGTAAGTGACGTTAGGAAAAATCTGCGAAATCTAACTAAATATTTCTAGGTGTAAATACGCCTTGTATTGTGGTTGAAACATCGGTAATCCACATGCTCACACTAATTAAAGAATGTTTGTCGAATTCGTGATGCATGTAACGTGTTCGCAATACGGAATGTCATATTGAAGGAAACAATGTAAATTACATGTCTATTGGGTAGAACTCGCTTGAAGAGAATTTTTCTGCGAAACGTGCCTCATTTTCCTAACTGCCATTAGGAGAACCCTGTGAAATCTGAGTAAATGCTTCTTAGTGTCAGTATGCCTTGAATGGTGAATGAAATTCCGGTAATCCACATGTTAATAACAGTGTAGTAATTATTTTTCAAACCGTGATTCATGGAGCGCTTTTGGAAAACGGAATTTCAGCGTAATGAAACAATGTAAATTACAATTCTATTGGGTAGAACTAGATAGAATAGGATTTTTCTGCAAAAATTGCATGATTATCGAATCTGAAGTTTGGAGAAAGCTTCAAAAGGAGATTAAATATTTCTACGTGCAAATATGCGTTTATGTTGGAAGAAAGTCCGGTAATCCACATTTTCACAACATATTAAAGAATCTTTTTCTAATCCGTGATGCATATACCGTGTTCGGAACGTGGAATTTCACGGTGATTGAAACAATGTAAATTACTTCTCTATTGGGTAGAAGTTGCTCCAAGAGAATTTTTCTGCGAAAACTGATTCATTTTGGAAACTGGTGTTTGGAAAACGCTGCAAAATTTGAGAAAATATTTCTAAGTATCAATATTCAATCTATTGTGATGAAAGTTCGGTAATCCACATGCTGACAAATCTTTAGTGAATATTTGTCGAATCCGTGATGCATGTAGCTTTTTCGGAACACGGAATTTCACGATGACGGGTTCTATGTAAATTGCATGTCTATTGTGTAGAACTCGCTCCAAGAGGATTTTTCTGCGAAAACTGCATGATTTAAAAACTGACATTAGGAGAAATCTACTAAATCAGAAAAAACTTTCTATGTATAAATATGCATTGTAAGGTGGATGAAAGTTCAGTAATACACATGTTCACAACTCATTAAAGAATGTTTGTCAAATCCTTGATACATGTAACGTGTTCAGAACATGGAATATCACGGTGAGTGAAACTCGGTAAATTACATATCTTTTGGGTAGAACTCGCTCCAAGAGCATTTTCCTGCCAAATCTGCCTCATTTTCAAACCTGGCATTAAAACTAAACTGTGAAATCTGAGAAAATTCTTCAAAGTGTCAGTAAGCAATGTATGGTGGATGAAAGTTCGGTAATTCGCATGCTAACAACTCTGTAGTGAATATTTTTCAAATCCGAGATACATGAAGCGTGTTCCGAACACAAAATATCACGGTGAGCGAATCTATGTAAAATACATGTCTCTTGGGTAGAAATCGCTCCAAGAGCTTTTTCTGCGAATTCTGCCTCATTTTCAAAATTGGCATTAGGAAAACCATTTGAAATATGATAAAAATCTTCAAAGTGTCAATATGGCTTATATGGTGGATGAAAGTGCGGTAATACTTATGCTAAACTCTTTGTAGTGAATATTTTTCGAATCCGTGATGCATGTACCTTTTTCGGAACACGGAATTTCACGATGATGGGTTCTATGTAAATTGCATGTCTATTGTGTAAAACTCGCTCCAAGAGGATTTTTCTGCGAAAACTGCATGATTTAAACTGACATTAGGAGAAATCTACTAAATCAGAAAAAAAACTTTCTATGTATATATATGCATTGTAAGGTGGATGAAAGTTCGGTAATACACATGTTCACCACTCATTAAAGAATGATTTTCGAATCCGTCCTGCATGAAACGTGTTCAGAACACGGAATGTCATGGTGAGTGAAACTCGGTAAATTACATATCTTTTGGGTAGAACTCACACCAAGAGCATTTTCCTGCCAAATCTGCCTCATTTTCAAACCTGGCATTAAAACTAACTTGTGAAATCTGAGAAAATTCTTCAAAGTGTCAGTAAGTCAAGTATGGTGGATGAAAGTGCTGTAATCCACTTGCTAAAACTCTGTAGTGAATGTTTTCGAATCCGAGATGCATGTAGCGTGTTCGGAACACGGAATTTCACGGTGAGCGAATCCATGTAAATTACATGTGTTTAGTTTTGAACCCGCTCCAAGAGATTTTTGCCGTGAAATCTGCCTCAGTTTCGACACTGGTGTTTGGAAAGCTCTGTGAAATCTGAGAAAATGCTTCTAAGCATCAATATGCCTTTATTGTGTTGAAAGTCCTGTAATCCACATGCAAACATATCTTCAGTGTATATTTGTCGAATCCTATCTGCATGAAGCGTGTTCAAAATATGGAATTTCACAGCGGGAGAATCTATGTAATTTACATATCTTTTGGGTAGAACACGCTCCAAAAGTTTTTTCCTTAGTAAACTGCCTGATTTTTGAAACTGCTATTAGGAAAATGCTGCAAACTCAGAGTTGATATTTCTAGGTGTAAATATGCCTTGTATGGTGGATGAAATTCTGTAATACACATGTAAACAACTCATTGAAATTGTTACGCAAATCCGTGATGTATGTAGTGTGTTCGGAACACGGAATGTCACGTTCAAGGAAACTATGTAAATTACATATCTATTGGTGAGAAACCGCTCCAGGAGCATTTTACTGTAAAATCTACCTCTGTTTGGAAACTGGTGTTATGAAAACGCTGCAAAATCTGAGCAAATGCTTTAAAGTGACATTATGTCTTCAATGGTTTATTAAAGAAGTGTAATTCACATTCTAACAACTCAGCTGTGAGCATTTGTTCAATCAAATGTGCACGTACCTTTTTCAGAACACGGAATGTTACGGTGATGGTATCTATGAAAATGGGATGTCTATTGGATCGAACATGCAGCAAGAGAATTTTTCTGCGAAAACTGCCTGATTTTCGTAACTGACGTTAGGAAAAATCTGCGAAATCTAAGTAAATATTTCTAGGTGTAAATATGCCTTGTATTGTGGTTGAAACATCGGTAATCCACATGCTCACGGTCATTAAATAACGTTAGTTGAAGCCGTGATTAATGTAACGTTTTCGGAACACGGAATGTCTCGGTGAGTGAAACTCGGAAAATAAAATTTCTACTGGATAGAACTCGCTTGAATTGAAATTTTCAGCGAAAATTTCATGATTTTTGAAACTGGATGTAAGGAAAAAGCTGTGAAATCTGAATAAAGTCTTCTAGTGTAAATATGCCTTGTATGGTGGATGAAAGTTTGGTAATCCACATGCTCACACTAATTAAAGTATGTTTGTCGAATTCGTGATGCATGTAACGTGTTCGGAATACGGAATGTCATATTGAAGGGATCAATGTAAATTACATGTCTATTGGGTAGAACTCGCTTGAAGAGAATTTTTCTGCGAAACGTGCCTCATTTTCCAAACTGCCATTAGGAGAACCCTGTGAAATCTGAGAAAATGCTTCTTAGGGTCAATATGCCTTGAATGGTGAATGAAAGTCCGGTAATCCACATGTTAATAACAGTTTAGTAATTATTTTTCAAAACGTGATTCATGGAGCTCTTTTGGAAAACGGAATTTCAGCGTAATGGAACAATGTAAATTACAATTTTATTGGGTAGAACTAGGTAGAATAGAATTTTTCTGCGAAAATTGCATGATTATCGAATCTGAAGTTTGGAGAAAGCTTCAAAATGAGAGTAAATATTTCTAGGTGTAAATATGCCTTATGTTGGAAGAAAGTTCAGTAATCCATATTTTCAAAACATATTAAAGAATCTTTTTCTAATCCGTGATGCATATACCGTGTTCGGAACGTGGAAATTCACGAAGATTGAAACAATAAAAATTACTTCTCTATTGGGTAGAACTTGCTCCAAGAGAATTTTTCTGCAAAAACTGCTTCAATTTTGAAACTGGGGTTTGGAAAACGCTTCAAAATTTGAGAAAATACTTTTAAGTATCAATATTCAATCTATTGTGATGAAAGTTCGGTAATCCACATGCTGACAAATCTGTAGTGAATAATTGTTGAATGAATTATACATGTAGCATGTTCGGAACATGGGATTTCATGGCCAGGTAGTTTATGTAAATTACATTTCTCTTGGTTAGAATTCACTCCAAGAGGTTTTTCCTGAGAAATCTGCCTGATTTTCAAAACTGGCATTAGGAAAACACTGCGAACTCAGATGAATAGATTCTCGGTGTAAATATGCCTTGTAGGGTGGATGAAAGTTCGATAATCCGCATGCTAACAACTCTGTACTGATTATTTGTCGAATCCGAGATACCTGAAGCGTGTTCCGTACACAAAATATCACGGTGAGCAAATCTATGTAAAATACATGTCTCTTGGGTAGAAATCGCTCCAAGAGCTTTTTCTGCGAATTCTGCTCATTTTCAAAACTGGCATTAAGAAAACCTTTCGAAATATGTGAAAATGGTTCAAAGTGTCAATCTGGCTTTTATGGTTGATGAAAGTGCGGTAATCCTTATGCTAAAGACTCTGTAGTGAATATTTGTCGAATCCGTGATGCATGTAGCTTTTACGGAACACGGAATTTCACGATGACGGGTTCTATGTAAATTGCATGTCTATTGTGTAGAACTCGCTCCAAGAGGATTTTTCTGCGAAAACTGCATGATTTAAAAACTGACATTAGGAGAAATCTACTAAATCAGAAAAAACTTTCTATGTATAAATATGCATTGTAAGGTGGATGAAAGTTCAGTAATACACATGTTCACAACTCATTAAAGAATGTTTGTCAAATCCTTGATACATGTAACGTGTTCAGAACATGGAATGTCACGGTGAGTGAAACTCGGTAAATTACATATCTTTTGGGTAGAACTCGCTCCAAGAGCATTTTCCTGCCAAATCTGCCTCATTATCAAACCTGGCATTAAAACTAAACTGTGAAATCTGAGAAAATTCTTCAAACTGTCAGTAAGCAATGTATGGTGGATGAAAGTTCGGTAATTCGCATGCTAACAACTCTGTAGTGAATATTTTTCAAATCCGAGATACATGAAGCGTGTTCCGAACACAAAATATCACGGTGAGCGAATCTATGTAAAATACATGTCTCTTGGGTAGAAATCGCTCCAAGAGCTTTTTCTGCGAATTCTGCCTCATTTTCAAAATTGGCATTAGGAAAACCATTTGAAATATGATAAAATTCTTCAAAGTGTCAATATGGCTTATATGGTGGATGAAAGTGCGGTAATACTTATGCTAAACTCTCTGTAGTGAATATTTTTCGAATCCGTGATGCATGTACCTTTTTCGGAACACGGAATTTCACGATGATGAGTTCTATGTAAATTACATGTCTATTGTGTATAACTCGCTCCAAGAGGATTTTTCTGCGAAAACTGCATGATTTAAACTGACATTAGGAGAAATCTACTAAATCAGAAAAAAAACTTTCTATGTATAAATATGCATTGTAAGGTGGATGAAAGTTCGGTAATACACATGTTCACCACTCATTAAAGAATGATTTTCGAATCCGTCCTGCATGAAACGTGTTCAGAACACGGAATGTCATGGTGAGTGAAACTCGGTAAATTACATATCTTTTGGGTAGAACTCACACCAAGAGCATTTTCCTGCCAAATCTGCCTCATTTTCAAACCTGGCATTAAAACTAACTTGTGAAATCTGAGAAAATTCTTCAAAGTGTCAGTAAGTCAAGTATGGTGGATGAAAGTGCTGTAATCCACTTGCTAACAACTCTGTAGTGAATGTTTTCGAATCCGAGATGCATGTAGCGTGTTCGGAACACGGAATTTCACGGTGAGCGAATCCATGTAAATTACATGTGTTTAGTTTTGAACCCGCTCCAAGAGATTTTTGCCGTGAAATCTGCCTCAGTTTCGACACTGGTGTTTGGAAAGCTCTGTGAAATCTGAGAAAATGCTTCTAAGCATCAATATGCCTTTATTGTGTTGAAAGTCCTGTAATCCACATGCAAACATATCTTTAGTGTATATTTGTCGAAACCTATCTGCATGAAGCGTGTTCAAAATATGGAATTTCACAGCGGGAGAATCTATGTAATTTACATATCTTTTGGGTAGAACACGCTCCAAAAGTTTTTTCCTTAGTAAACTGCCTGATTTTTGAAACTGCTATTAGGAAAATGCTGCAAACTCAGAGTTGATATTTCTAGGTGTAAATATGCCTTGTATGGTGGATGAAATTCTGTAATACACATGTACACAACTCATTGAAATTGTTACGCAAATATGTGATGTATGTAGTGTGTTCGGATCACGGAATGTCACGTTCAAGGAAACTATGTAAATTACATATCTATTGGTGAGAAACCGCTCCAGGAGCATTTTACTGTAAAATCTACCTCTGTTTGGAAACTGGTGTTATGAAAACGCTGCAAAATCTGAGCAAATGCTTTAAAGTGACATTATGTCTTCAATGGTTTATTAAAGAAGTGTAATTCACATTCTAACAACTCAGCTGTGAGCATTTGTTGAATCAAATGTGCATGTACCTTTTTCGGAACACGGAATGTTACGGTGACGGTATCTATTAAAATGGGATGTCTATTGGATCGAACATGCAGCAAGAGAATTTTTCTGCGAAAACTGCCTGATTTTCGTAACTGACGTTAGGAAAAATCTGCGAAATCTAAGTAAATATTTCTAGGTGTAAATATGCCTTGTATTGTGGTTGAAACATCGGTAATCCACATGCTCATGGTCATTAAATAACGTTAGTTGAAGCCGTGATTAATGTAACGTTTTCGGAACACGGAATGTCTCGGTGAGTGAAACTCGGAAAATAAAAATTCTACTGGATAGAACTCGCTTGAATTGAAATTTTCAGCGAAAATTTCATGATTTTTGAAACTGGATGTAAGGAAAAAGCTGTGAAATCTGAATAAAGACTTCTAGAGTAAATATGCCTTGTATGGTTGATGAAAGTTTGGTAATCCACATGCTCACATAATTAAAGTATGTTTGTCGAATTCGTGATGCATGTAACGTGTTCGGAATACGGAATGTCATATTGAAGGGATCAATGTAAATTACATGTCTATTGGGTAGAACTCGCTTGAAGAGAATTTTTCTGCGAAACGTGCCTCATTTTCCAAACTGCCATTAGGAGAACCCTGTGAAATCTGAGAAAATGCTTCTTAGGGTCAATATGCCTTGAATGGTGAATGAAAGTCCGGTAATCCACATGTTAATAACAGTTTAGTAATTATTTTTCAAAACGTGATTCATGGAGCTCTTTTGGAAAACGGAATTTCAGCGTAATGGAACAATGTAAATTACAATTTTATTGGGTAGAACTAGGTAGAATAGAATTTTTCTGTGAAAATTGCATGATTATCAAATCTGAAGTTTGGAGAAAGCTTCAAAATGAGAGTAAATATTTCTAGGTGTAAATATGCCTTATGTTGGAAGAAAGTTCGGTAATCCACATTTTCAAAACATATTAAAGAATCTTTTTCTAATCCGTGATGCATATACCGTGTTCGGAACGTGGAAATTCACGAAGATTGAAACAATAAAAATTACTTCTCTATTGGGTAGAACTTGCTCCAAGAGAATTTTTCTGCAAAAACTGCTTCATTTTTGAAACTGGGGTTTGGAAAACGCTTCAAAATTTGAGAAAATACTTTTAAGTATCAATATTCAATGTATTGTGATGAAAGTTCGGTAATCAACATGCTAACAAATCTGTAGTGAATAATTGTTGAATGAATTATACATGTAGCATGTTCGGAACACGGGATTTCACGGCCAGGGAGTTTATGTAAATTACATTTCTCTTGGTTAGAAATCACTCCAAGAGGTTTTTCCTGAGAAATCTGCCTGATTTTCAAAACTGGAATTAGGAAAACACTGCGAACTCAGATGAATAGATTCTCGGTGTAAATATGCCTTGTAGGGTGGATGAAAGTTCGATAATCCGCATGCTAACAACTCTGTACTGATTATTTGTCGAATCCGAGATACCTGAAGCGTGTTCCGTACACAAAATATCACGGTGAGCAAATCTATGTAAAATACATGTCTCTTGGGTAGAAATCGCTCCAAGAGCTTTTTCTGCGAATTCTGCTCATTTTCAAAACTGGCATTAAGAAAACCTTTCGAAATATGTGAAAATGGTTCAAAGTGTCAATCTGGCTTTTATGGTTGATGAAAGTGCGGTAATCCTTATGCTAAAGACTCTGTAGTGAATATTTGTCGAATCCGTGATGCATGTAGCTTTTACGGAACACGGAATTTCACGATGACGGGTTCTATGTAAATTGCATGTCTATTGTGTAGAACTCGCTCCAAGAGGATTTTTCTGCGAAAACTGCATGATTTAAAAACTGACATTAGGAGAAATCTACTAAATCAGAAAAAACTTTCTATGTATAAATATGCATTGTAAGGTGGATGAAAGTTCAGTAATACACATGTTCACAACTCATTAAAGAATGTTTGTCAAATCCTTGATACATGTAACGTGTTCAGAACATGGAATGTCACGGTGAGTGAAACTCGGTAAATTACATATCTTTTGGGTAGAACTCGCTCCAAGAGCATTTTCCTGCCAAATCTGCCTCATTATCAAACCTGGCATTAAAACTAAACTGTGAAATCTGAGAAAATTCTTCAAACTGTCAGTAAGCAATGTATGGTGGATGAAAGTTCGGTAATTCGCATGCTAACAACTCTGTAGTGAATATTTTTCAAATCCGAGATACATGAAGCGTGTTCCGAACACAAAATATCACGGTGAGCGAATCTATGTAAAATACATGTCTCTTGGGTAGAAATCGCTCCAAGAGCTTTTTCTGCGAATTCTGCCTCATTTTCAAAATTGGCATTAGGAAAACCATTTGAAATATGATAAAATTCTTCAAAGTGTCAATATGGCTTATATGGTGGATGAAAGTGCGGTAATACTTATGCTAAACTCTCTGTAGTGAATATTTTTCGAATCCGTGATGCATGTACCTTTTTCGGAACACGGAATTTCACGATGATGAGTTCTATGTAAATTACATGTCTATTGTGTATAACTCGCTCCAAGAGGATTTTTCTGCGAAAACTGCATGATTTAAACTGACATTAGGAGAAATCTACTAAATCAGAAAAAAAACTTTCTATGTATAAATATGCATTGTAAGGTGGATGAAAGTTCGGTAATACACATGTTCACCACTCATTAAAGAATGATTTTCGAATCCGTCCTGCATGAAACGTGTTCAGAACACGGAATGTCATGGTGAGTGAAACTCGGTAAATTACATATCTTTTGGGTAGAACTCACACCAAGAGCATTTTCCTGCCAAATCTGCCTCATTTTCAAACCTGGCATTAAAACTAACTTGTGAAATCTGAGAAAATTCTTCAAAGTGTCAGTAAGTCAAGTATGGTGGATGAAAGTGCTGTAATCCACTTGCTAACAACTCTGTAGTGAATGTTTTCGAATCCGAGATGCATGTAGCGTGTTCGGAACACGGAATTTCACGGTGAGCGAATCCATGTAAATTACATGTGTTTAGTTTTGAACCCGCTCCAAGAGATTTTTGCCGTGAAATCTGCCTCAGTTTCGACACTGGTGTTTGGAAAGCTCTGTGAAATCTGAGAAAATGCTTCTAAGCATCAATATGCCTTTATTGTGTTGAAAGTCCTGTAATCCACATGCAAACATATCTTTAGTGTATATTTGTCGAAACCTATCTGCATGAAGCGTGTTCAAAATATGGAATTTCACAGCGGGAGAATCTATGTAATTTACATATCTTTTGGGTAGAACACGCTCCAAAAGTTTTTTCCTTAGTAAACTGCCTGATTTTTGAAACTGCTATTAGGAAAATGCTGCAAACTCAGAGTTGATATTTCTAGGTGTAAATATGCCTTGTATGGTGGATGAAATTCTGTAATACACATGTACACAACTCATTGAAATTGTTACGCAAATATGTGATGTATGTAGTGTGTTCGGATCACGGAATGTCACGTTCAAGGAAACTATGTAAATTACATATCTATTGGTGAGAAACCGCTCCAGGAGCATTTTACTGTAAAATCTACCTCTGTTTGGAAACTGGTGTTATGAAAACGCTGCAAAATCTGAGCAAATGCTTTAAAGTGACATTATGTCTTCAATGGTTTATTAAAGAAGTGTAATTCACATTCTAACAACTCAGCTGTGAGCATTTGTTGAATCAAATGTGCATGTACCTTTTTCGGAACACGGAATGTTACGGTGACGGTATCTATTAAAATGGGATGTCTATTGGATCGAACATGCAGCAAGAGAATTTTTCTGCGAAAACTGCCTGATTTTCGTAACTGACGTTAGGAAAAATCTGCGAAATCTAAGTAAATATTTCTAGGTGTAAATATGCCTTGTATTGTGGTTGAAACATCGGTAATCCACATGCTCATGGTCATTAAATAACGTTAGTTGAAGCCGTGATTAATGTAACGTTTTCGGAACACGGAATGTCTCGGTGAGTGAAACTCGGAAAATAAAAATTCTACTGGATAGAACTCGCTTGAATTGAAATTTTCAGCGAAAATTTCATGATTTTTGAAACTGGATGTAAGGAAAAAGCTGTGAAATCTGAATAAAGACTTCTAGAGTAAATATGCCTTGTATGGTTGATGAAAGTTTGGTAATCCACATGCTCACATAATTAAAGTATGTTTGTCGAATTCGTGATGCATGTAACGTGTTCGGAATACGGAATGTCATATTGAAGGGATCAATGTAAATTACATGTCTATTGGGTAGAACTCGCTTGAAGAGAATTTTTCTGCGAAACGTGCCTCATTTTCCAAACTGCCATTAGGAGAACCCTGTGAAATCTGAGAAAATGCTTCTTAGGGTCAATATGCCTTGAATGGTGAATGAAAGTCCGGTAATCCACATGTTAATAACAGTTTAGTAATTATTTTTCAAAACGTGATTCATGGAGCTCTTTTGGAAAACGGAATTTCAGCGTAATGGAACAATGTAAATTACAATTTTATTGGGTAGAACTAGGTAGAATAGAATTTTTCTGTGAAAATTGCATGATTATCAAATCTGAAGTTTGGAGAAAGCTTCAAAATGAGAGTAAATATTTCTAGGTGTAAATATGCCTTATGTTGGAAGAAAGTTCGGTAATCCACATTTTCAAAACATATTAAAGAATCTTTTTCTAATCCGTGATGCATATACCGTGTTCGGAACGTGGAAATTCACGAAGATTGAAACAATAAAAATTACTTCTCTATTGGGTAGAACTTGCTCCAAGAGAATTTTTCTGCAAAAACTGCTTCATTTTTGAAACTGGGGTTTGGAAAACGCTTCAAAATTTGAGAAAATACTTTTAAGTATCAATATTCAATGTATTGTGATGAAAGTTCGGTAATCAACATGCTAACAAATCTGTAGTGAATAATTGTTGAATGAATTATACATGTAGCATGTTCGGAACACGGGATTTCACGGCCAGGGAGTTTATGTAAATTACATTTCTCTTGGTTAGAAATCACTCCAAGAGGTTTTTCCTGAGAAATCTGCCTGATTTTCAAAACTGGAATTAGGAAAACACTGCGAACTCAGATGAATAGATTCTCGGTGAAAATATGCCTTGTAGGGTGGATGAAAGTTCGGTAATCCGCATGCTAACAACTCTGTAGTGAATATTATTCAAATCCGAGATACATGAAGCGTGTTCCGAACACAAAATATCACGGTGAGCAAATCTATGTAAAATACATGTCTCTTGGGTAGAAATCGCTCCAAGAGCTTTTTCTGCCAATTCTGCTCATTTTCAAAACTGGCATTAAGAAAACCTTTCGAAATATGTGAAAATGGTTCAAAGTGTCAATATGGCTTTTATGGTTGATGAAAGTGCGGTAATCTTTATGCTAAAGACTCTGTAGTGAATATTTGTCGAATCCGTGATGCATGTAGTTTTTTCGGAACACGGAATTTCACGATGACGGGTTCTATGTAAATTGCATGTCTATTGTGTAGAACTCGCTCCAAGAGGATTTTTCTGTGAAAACTGCATGATTTAAAAACTGACATTAGGAGAAATCTACTAAATCAGAAAAAACTTTCTATGTATAAATATGCATTGTAAGGTGGATGAAAGTTTAGTAATACACATGTTCACAACTCATTAAAGAATGATTTTCGAATCCGTCATGCATGAAACGTGTTCAGAACACGGAATGTCATGGTGAGTGAAACTCGGTAAATTACATATCTTTTGGGTAGAACTCACACCAAGAGCATTTTCCTGCCAAATCTGCCTCATTTTCAAACCTGGCATTAAAACTAACTTGTGAAATCTGAGAAAATTCTTCAAAGTGTCAGTAAGTCAAGTATGGTGGATGAAAGTGCTGTAATCCACTTGCTAACAACTCTGTAGTGAATGTTTTCGAATCCGAGATGCATGTAGCGTGTTCGGAACAAGGAATTTCACGGTGAGCGAATCCATGTAAATTACATGTCTTTAGTTTTGAACCCGCTCCAAGAGATTTTTGCCGTGAAATCTGCCTCAGTTTCGACACTGGTGTTTGGAAAGCTCTGTGAAATCTGAGAAAATGCTTCTAAGCATCAATATGCCTTTATTGTGTTGAAAGTCCTGTAATCCACATGCAAACATATCTTTAGTGTATATTTGTCGAATCCTATCTGCATGAAGCGTGTTCAAAATATGGAATTTCACAGCGGGAGAATCTATGTAATTTACATATCTTTTGGGTAGAACACGCTCCAAAAGATTTTTCCTTAGTAAACTGCCTGATTTTTGAAACTGCTATTAGGAAAATGCTGCAAACTCAGAGTTGATATTTCTAGGTGTAAATATGCCTTGTATGGTGGATGAAATTCTGTAATACACATGTACACAACTCATTGAAATTGTTACGCAAATACGTGATGTATGTAGTGTGTTCGGAACACAGAATGTCACGTTCAAGGAAACTATGTAAATTGCATATCTATTGGTGAGAAACCGCTCCAGGAGCATTTTACTGTAAAATCTACCTCTGTTTGGAAACTGGTGTTATGAAAACGCTGCAAAATCTGAGCAAATGCTTTAAAGTGACATTATGTCTTCAATGGTTTATTAAAGATGTGTAATTCACATTCTAACAACTCAGCTGTGAGCATTTGTTGAATCAAATGTGCACGTACCTTTTTCGGAACACGGAATGTTACGGTGACGGTATCTATGAAAATGGGATGTCTATTGGATCGAACATGCTGCAAGAGAATTTTTCTGCGAAAACTGCCTGATTTTCGTAACTGACGTTAGGAAAAATCTGCGAAATCTAAGTAAATATTTCTAGGTGTAAATATGCCTTGTATTGTGGTTGAAACATCGGTAATCCACATGCTCACGGTCATTAAATAACGTTAGTTGAAGCCGTGATTAATGTAACGTTTTCGGAACACGGAATGTCTCGGTGAGTGAAACTCGGAAAATAAAATTTCTACTGGATAGAACTCGCTTGAATTGAAATTTTCAGCGAAAATTTCATGATTTTTGAAACTGGATGTAAGGAAAAAGCTGTGAAATCTGAATAAAGTCTTCTAGTGTAAATATGCCTTGTATGGTGGATGAAAGTTTGGTAATCCACATGCTCACACTAATTAAAGTATGTTTGTCGAATTCGTGATGCATGTAACGTGTTCGGAATACGGAATGTCATATTGAAGGGATCAATGTAAATTACATGTCTATTGGGTAGAACTCGCTTGAAGAGAATTTTTCTGCGAAACGTGCCTCATTTTCCAAACTGCCATTAGGAGAACCCTGTGAAATCTGAGAAAATGCTTCTTAGGGTCAATATGCCTTGAATGGTGAATGAAAGTCCGGTAATCCACGTGTTAATAACAGTTTAGTAATTATTTTTCAAAACGTGATTCATGGAGCTCTTTTGGAAAACGGAATTTCAGCGTAATGGAACAATGTAAATTACAATTTTATTGGGTAGAACTAGGTAGAATAGAATTTTTCTGCGAAAATTGCATGATTATCGAATCTGAAGTTTGGAGAAAGCTTCAAAATGAGAGTAAATATTTCTAGGTGTAAATATGCCTTATGTTGGAAGAAAGTTCGGTAATCCACATTTTCAAAACATATTAAAGAATCTTTTTCTAATCCGTGATGCATATACCGTGTTCGGAACGTGGAAATTCACGGTGATTGAAACAATTTAAATTACTTCTCTATTGGGTAGAACTTGCTCCAAGAGAATTTTTCTGCGAAAACTGCTTCATTTTTGAAACTGGGGTTTGGAAAACCCTGCAAAATTTGAAAAAATATTTCTAAGTATCAATATTCAATCTATTGTGATGAAAGTTCGGAAATCAACATGCTAACAAATCAGTAGTGAATAATTGTTGAATCCATTATGCATGTAGCATGTTCGGAACACAGGATTTCACGGCCAGGGAGTTTATGTAAATTATATTTCTCTTGGTTAGAAATCACTCCAAGAGGTTTTTCCTGAGAAATCTGCCTGATTTTCAAAACTGGCATTAGGAAAACACTGCGAACTCAGATGAATAGATTCTTGGTGTAAATATGCCTTGTAGGGTAAATGAAAGTTCGGTAATTCGCATGCTAACAACTCTGTAGTGAATATTATTCAAATCCGAGATACATGAAGCGTGTTCCGAACACAAAATATCACGGTGAGCGAATCAATGTAAAATACATGTCTCTTGGGTAGAAATCGCTCCAAGAGATTTTTCTGCGAATTCTGCCTCAATTTCAAAACTGGCATTAAGAAAACATTTCGAAATATGTGAAAATGGTTCAAAGTGTTAATATGGCTTTTATGGTTGATGAAAGTGCGGTTATCCCTATGCTAAAGACTCTGTAGTGAATATTTGTCGAATCCGTGATGCATGTAGCTTTTTCGGAACCCGGAATTTCACGATGACGGGTTCTATGTTAATTGAATGTTTATTGGGTAGAACTCGCTCCAAGAGGATTTTTCTGCGAAAACTGCATGGTTTAAAACAGACATTAGGAGAAATCTACTAAATCAGAAAAAAACTTTCTATGTATAAATATGCATTGTAAGGTGGATGAAAGTTCGGTAATACACATGTTCACCACTCATTAAAGAATGATTGTCGAATCCGTGATGCATGTAACGTGTTCATAACATGGAATGTCACGGTGAGTGAAACTCGGTAAATTACATATCTTTTGGTTAGAACTCGCTCCAAGAGCATTTTCCTGCCAAATCTGCCTCATTTTCAAACCTGGCATTAAAACTTACCTGTGAAATCTGAGAAAATTCTTCAAAGTGTCAGTAAGTCATGTATAGTGGATGAAAGTGCTGTAATTCACTTGCTAACAACTCTGTAGTGAATATTTGTCGAATCCGAGATGCATGTAGCGTGTTCGGAACACGGAAATTCACGGTGAGTGAATCCATGTAAATTACATGTCTTTAGTTTTGAACCTGCTCCAAGAGATTTTTGCCGTGAAATCTGCCTCAGTTTCGAAACTGGCGTTTGGAAAGCTCTGTGAAATCAGAGAAAATGCTTCTAAGCATCAATATGCCTTGTATTGTGATGAAAGTCCTGTAATCCACATGCAAACAACTCTGTAGTGTATTTTGTCATATCCTATCTGCATGTAGCGTGTACGAAGTACTGAATTTCACAGCGGGAGAATCTATGTAATTTACATATCTTTTGGGTAGAACACGCTCCAACAGTTTTTTCCTTAGGAAACTGCCTGATTTTTGAAACTGCTATTAGGAAAATGCTGCAAACTCAGAGTTGATATTTCTAGGTGTAAAAATGCCTTGTAAGGTGGATGAAAGTTCTGTAATACACATGTACATAACTCATTAAAAATGTTTCTCAAATCCGTGATGTATGTAGTGTGTTCGGAACACGGAATGTCACCTTGAAGGAAACTATGTAATTTACATATCTATTGGTGAGAACCCGGGCCAGGAGCATTTTACTGGAAAATCTACCTCTGTTTGGAAACTGGTGTTATGAAAACGCTGCAAAATCTGAGCAAATGCTTTAAAGTGACATTATGTCTTCAATGGTTTATTAAAGATGTGTAATTCACATTCTAACAACTCAGATGTGAGCAATTGTTGAATCCAATGTGCACGTACCTTTTTCGGAACACGGAATGTTACGGTGACGGTATCTATGAAAATGGGATGTCTATTGGTTCGAACATGCAGCAAGAGAATTTTTCTGCGAAAACTGCCTGATTTTCGTAAGTGACGTTAGGAAAAATCTGCGAAATCTAACTAAATATTTCTAGGTGTAAATACGCCTTGTATTGTGGTTGAAACATCGGTAATCCACATGCTCACACTAATTAAAGAATGTTTGTCGAATTCGTGATGCATGTAACGTGTTCGCAATACGGAATGTCATATTGAAGGAAACAATGTAAATTACATGTCTATTGGGTAGAACTCGCTTGAAGAGAATTTTTCTGCGAAACGTGCCTCATTTTCCTAACTGCCATTAGGAGAACCCTGTGAAATCTGAGTAAATGCTTCTTAGTGTCAGTATGCCTTAAATGGTGAATGAAATTCCGGTAATCCACATGTTAATAACAGTGTAGTAATTATTTTTCAAACCGTGATTCATGGAGCGCTTTTGGAAAACGGAATTTCAGCGTAATGAAACAATGTAAATTACAATTCTATTGGGTAGAACTAGATAGAATAGGATTTTTCTGTGAAAATTGCATGATTATCGAATCTGAAGTTTGGAGAAAGCTTCAAAAGGAGATTAAATATTTCTACGTGCAAATATGCCTTTATGTTGGAAGAAAGTCCGGTAATCCACATTTTCACAACATATTAAAGAATCTTTTACTAATCCGTGATGCATATACCGTGTTCGGAACGTGGAATTTCACGGTGATTGAAACAATGTAAATTACTTCTCTATTGGGTAGAAGTTGCTCCAAGAGAATTTTTCTGCGAAAACTGATTCATTTTGGAAACTGGTGTTTGGAAAACGCTGCAAAATTTGAGAAAATATTTCTAAGTATCAATATTCAATCTATTGTGATGAAAGTTCGGTAATCCACATGCTGACAAATCTTTAGTGAATATTTGTCGAATCCGTGATGCATGTACCTTTTTCGGAACACGGAATTTCACAATGACGGATTCTATGTAAATTGCATGTCTATTGGGTAGAACTCGATCCAAGAGGATTTTTCTGCGAAAACTGCATGATTTAAAAACTGACATTAGGAGAAATCTACTAAATCAGAAAAAACTTTCTATGTATAAATATGCATTTTAAGGTGGATGAAAGTTCGGTAATACACATGTTCACCACTCATAAAGACTGTTTGTCGAATCCGTGATGCATGTAACTTGTTCAGAACACGGAATGTCACGGTGAGTGAAACTCGGTAAATTACATACCTTTTGGGTAGAACTCGCTCCAAGAGCATTTTCCTGCCAAATCTGCCTCATTTTCAAACCTGGCATTAAAACTTACCTGTGAAATCTGAGAAAATTCTTCAAAGTGTCAGTAAGTCATGTATGGTGGATGAAAGTGCTGTAATTCACTTGCTAACAACTCTGTAGTGAATATTTGTCGAATCCGAGATGCATGTAGCGTGTTCGGAACACGGAAATTCACGGTGAGCGAATCCATGTAAATTACATGTGTTTAGTTTTGAACCCGCTCCAAGAGATTTTTGCCGTGAAATCTGCCTCAGTTTCGAAACTGGCGTTTGGAAAGCTCTGTGAAATCAGAGAAAATGCTTCTAAGCATCAATATGCCTTGTATTGTGATGAAAGTCCTGTAATCCACAGGCAAACAACTCTGTGGTGTATTTTGTCATATCCTATCTGCATGTAGCGTGTACAAAGTACGGAATTTCACAGCGGGAGAATCTATGTAATTTACATATCTTTTGGGTAGAACACGCTCCAAAAGTTTTTTCCTTAGGAAACTGCCTGATTTTTGAAACTGCTATTAGGAAATTGCTGCAAACACAGAGTTGATATTTCTAGGTGTAAAAATGCCTTGTATGGTGGATGAAAGTTCTGTAATACACATGTACACAACTCATTAAAAATGTTTCTCAAATCCGTGATGTATGTAGTGTGTTCGGAACATGGAATGTCACGTTGAAGGAAACTATGTAAATTACATATCTATTGGTGAGAAACCGCTCCAGGAGCATTTTACTGTAAAATCTACCTCTGTTTGGAAACTGGTATGAAAACGCTGCAAAATCTGAGCAAATGCTTTAAAGTGACATTATGTCTTCAATGGTTTATTAAAGATGTGTAATTCACATTCTAACAACTCAGCTGTGAGCAATTGTTGAATCCAATGTGCACGTACCTTTTTCGGAACACGGAATGTTACGGTGACGGTATCTATGAAAATGGGATGTCTATTGGATCGAACATGCAGCAAGAGAATTTTTCTGCGTAAACTGCCTGATTTTCGTATCTGACGTTAGGAAAAATCTGCGAAATCTAAGTAAATATTTCTAGGTGTAAATACGCCTTGTATTGTGGTTGAAACATCGGTAATCCACATGCTCACGGTCATTAAATAATGTTTGTCGAAGCCGTGATTAATGTAACGTTTTCGGAACATGGAATGTCTCGGTGAGTGAACCTCGGAAAATAAAAATTCTACTGGATAGAACTCGCTTGAATTGAATTTTTCCGGGAAAATTTCATGATTTTCGAAACTGGATGTTAAGAAAAACCTGAGAAATCAGAATAAACACTTCTAGGTGTAAATATGCTTTGTATGGTGAATGAAAGTTCGGTAATCCACATGCTCACACTCATTAAAGTATGTTTGTCGAATTCGTGATGCATGTAACGTGTTGGGAATACGGAATGTCATATTGAAGGAAACAATGTAAATTACATGTCTATTGGGTAGAACTCGCTTGAAGAGAATTTTTCTGCGAAACGTGCCTCATTTTCCAAACTGCCATTAGGAGAACACTGTGAAATCTGAGAAAATGCTTCTAAGGGTCAATATGCCTTGAAAGTTGAATTAAAGTCCGGAAATCCACATGTTAATAACAGTGTAGTAATTATTTTTCAAACCGTGATTCATGGAGCGCTTTTGGAAAACGGAATTTCAGCGTAATGGAACAATGTAAATTACAATTTTATTGGGTAGAACTAGATAGAATAGGATTTTTCTGCAAAAATTGCATGATTATCGAATCTGAAGTTTGGAGAAAGCTTCAAAATGAGAGTAAATATTTCTTGGTGTAAATATGCCTTTATGTTGGAAGAAAGTTCGGTAATCCATATTTTCACAACATATTAAAAAATCTTTTTCTAATCCGTGATGCATATACCGTGTTCGGAACGTGGAATTTCACGGTGATTGAAACAATGTAAATTACTTCTCTATTGGGTAGAAGTTGCTCCAAGAGAATTTTTCTGCGAAAACTGCTTCATTTTGGAAACTGGTGTTTGGAAAACGCTGCAAAATGTGAGAAAATACTTCTAAGTATCAATATTCAATCTATTGTGATGAAAGTTCGTTAATCCACATGCTAACAAATCTGTAGTGAATATTTGTCCAATCCGTGATGCATGTAGCTTTTTCGGAACACGGAATTTCACGATGACGGGTTCTATGTTAATTGCATGTTTATTGGGTAGAACTCGCTCCAAGAGGATTTTTCTGCCAAAACTGCATGATTTAAAACTGACATTAGGAGAAATCTACTAAATCAGAAAAAAACTTTCTATGTATAGATATGCATTGTAAGGTGGATGAAAGTTCGGTAATACATATGTTCACCACTCATTAAAGAATGTTTGTCGTGTCCGTGATACATGTAACGTGTTCAGAACATGGAATGTCACGGTGAGTGAAACTCGGTAAATTACATACCTTTTGGGTAGAACTCGCTCCAAGAGCATTTTCCTGCCAAATCTGCCTCATTTTCAAACCTGACATTAAAACTAACCTGTGAAATCTGAGAAAATTCTTCAAAGTGTCAGTAAGTCATGTATGGTGGATGAAAGTTCTGTAATTCACTTGCTAACAACTCTGTAGTGAATATTTGTCGAATCTGAGATGCATGTAGCGTGTTCGGAACATGGAAATTCACGGTGAGCGAATCCATGTAAATTACATGTGTTTAGTTTTGAACCCGCTCCAACATATTTTTGCCGTTAAATCTGCCTCAGTTTCAAAACTGGCGTTTGGAAAGCTATGTGAAATCAGAGAAAATGCTTCTAAGCATCAATATGCCTTGTATTGTGATGAAAGCCCTGTAATCCACATGCAAACAACTCTGTAGTGTATTTTGTCATATCCTATCTGCATGTAGCGTGTACGAAGTACGGAATTTCACAGCGGGAGAATCTATGTAATTTACATATCTTTTGGGTAGAACACGCTCCAACAGATTTTTCCTTAGGAAACTGCCTGATTTTTGAAACTGCTATTAGGAAAATGCTGCAAACTCAGAGTTGATATTTCTAGGTGTAAAAATGCCTTGTAAGGTGGATGAAAGTTCTGTAATACACATGTACATAACTCATTAAAAATGTTTCTCAAATCCGTGATGTATGTAGTGTGTTCGGAACACGGAATGTCACCTTGAAGGAAACTATGTAATTTACATATCTATTGGTGAGAACCCGGGCCAGGAGCATTTTACTGGAAAATCTACCTCTGTTTGGAAACTGGTGTTATGAAAACGCTGCAAAATCTGAGTAAAGGATTTAAAGTGACATTATTTCTTCAATGGTTTCTTAAAGATGTGTAATTCACATTCTAACAACTCAGCTGTGAGCAATTGTTGAATCCAATGTGCACGTACCTTTTTCAGAACACGGAATGTTACGGTGACGGTATCTATGAAAATGGGATGTCTATTGGTTCGAACATGCAGCAAGAGAATTTTTCTGCGAAAACTGCCTGATTTTCGTAAGTGACGTTAGGAAAAATCTGCGAAATCTAACTAAATATTTCTAGGTGTAAATACGCCTTGTATTGTGGTTGAAACATCGGTAATCCACATGCTCACACTAATTAAAGAATGTTTGTCGAATTCGTGATGCATGTAACGTGTTCGCAATACGGAATGTCATATTGAAGGAAACAATGTAAATTACATGTCTATTGGGTAGAACTCACTTGAAGAGAATTTTTCTGCGAAACGTGCCACATTTTCCTAACTGCCATTAGGAGAACCCTGTGAAATCTGAGTAAATGTTTCTTAGTGTCAGTATGCCTTGAATGGTGAATGAAATTCCAGTAATCCACATGTTAATAACAGTGTAGTAATAATTTTTCAAACCGTGATTCATGGAGCGCTTTTGGAAAACGGAATTTCAGCGTAATGAAACAATGTAAATTACAATTCTATTGGGTAGAACTAGATAGAATAGGATTTTTCTGCGAAAATTGCATGATTATCGAATCTGAAGTTTGGAGAAAGCTTCAAAAGGAGATTAAATATTTCTACGTGCAAATATGCGTTTATGTTGGAAGAAAGTCCGGTAATCCACATTTTCACAACATATTAAAGAATCTTTTACTAATCCGTGATGCATATACCGTGTTCGGAACGTGGAATTTCACGGTGATTGAAACAATGTAAATTACTTCTCTATTGGGTAGAAGTTGCTCCAAGAGAATTTTTCTGCGAAAACTGATTCATTTTGGAAACTGGTGTTTGGAAAACGCTGCAAAATTTGAGAAAATATTTCTAAGTATCAATATTCAATCTATTGTGATGAAAGTTCGGTAATCCACATGCTGACAAATCTTTAGTGAATATTTGTCGAATCCGTGATGCATGTACCTTTTTCGGAACACGGAATTTCACAATGACGGATTCTATGTAAATTGCATGTCTATTGGGTAGAACTCAATCCAAGAGTATTTTTCTGCGAAAACTGCATGATTTAAAAACTGACATTAGGAGAAATCTACTAAATCAGAAAAAACTTTCTATGTATAAATATGCATTGTAAGGTGGATGAAAGTTCGGTAATACACATGTTCACCACTCATAAAGACTGTTTGTCGAATCCGTGATGCATGTAACTTGTTCAGAACACGGAATGTCACGGTGAGTGAAACTCGGTAAATTACATACCTTTTGGGTAGAACTCGCTCCAAGAGCATTTTCCTGCCAAATCTGCCTCATTTTCAAACCTGGCATTAAAACTAACCTGTGAAATCTGAGAAAATTCTTCAAAGTGTCAGTAAGTCATGTATGGTGGATGAAAGTGCTGTAATTCACTTGCTAACAACTCTGTAGTGAATATTTGTCGAATCCGAGATGCATGTAGCGTGTTCGGAACACGGAAATTCACGGTGAGCGAATCCATGTAAATTACATGTCTTTAGTTTTGAACCCGCTCCAAGAGATTTTTGCCGTTAAATCTGCCTCAGTTTCGAAACTGGCGTTTGGAAAGCTCTGTGAAATCAGAGAAAATGCTTCTAAGCATCAATATGCCTTGTATTGTGATGAAAGTCCTGTAATCCACATGCAAACAACTCTGTAGTGTATTTTGTCATATCCTATCTGCATGTAGCGTGTACGAATTACTGAATTTCACAGCGGGAGAATCTATGTAATTTACATATCTTTTGGGTAGAACACGCTCCAAAAGTTTTTTCCTTAGGAAACTGCCTGATTTTTGAAACTGCTATTAGGAAATTGCTGCAAACACAGAGTTGATATTTCTAGGTGTAAAAATGCTTTGTATGGTGGATGAAAGTTCTGTAATACACATGTACACAACTCATTAAAAATGTTTCTCAAATCCGTGATGTATGTAGTGTGTTCGGAACACAGAATGTCACGTTGAAGGAAACTATGTAAATTACATATCTATTGGTGAGAACCCGCTCCAGGAGCATTTTACTGTAAAATCTACCTCTGTTTGGAAACTGGTGTTCTGAAAACGCTGCAAAATCTGAGCAAATGCTTTAAAGTGACATTATGTCTTCAATGGTTTATTAAAGATGTGTAATTCACATTCTAACAACTCAGCTGTGAGCAATTGTTGAATCCAATGTGCACGTACCTTTTTCGGAACACGGAATGTTACGGTGACGGTATCTATGAAAATGGGTTGTCTATTGGATCGAACATGCAGCAAGAGAATTTTTCTGCGTAAACTGCCTGATTTTCGTATCTGACGTTAGGAAAAATCTGCGAAATCTAAGTAAATATTTCTAGGTGTAAATACGCCTTGTATTGTGGTTGAAACATCGGTAATCCACATGCTCACGGTCATTAAATAATGTTTGTCGAAGCCGTGATTAATGTAACGTTTTCGGAACATGGAATGTCTCGGTGAGTGAACCTCGGAAAATAACAATTCTACTGGATAGAACTCGCTTGAATTGAATTTTTCCGTGAAAATTTCATGATTTTCGAAACTGGATGTTAAGAAAAACCTGAGAAATCAGAATAAACACTTCTAGGTGTAAATATGCTTTGTATGGTGAATGAAAGTTCGGTAATCCACATGCTCACACTCATTAAAGTATGTTTGTCGAATTCGTGATGCATGTAACGTGTTGGGAATACGGAATGTCATATTGAAGGAAACAATGTAAATTACATGTCTATTGGGTAGAACTCGCTTGAAGAGAATTTTTCTGCGAAACGTGCCTCATTTTCCAAACTGCCATTAGGAGAACACTGTGAAATCTGAGAAAATGCTTCTAAGGGTCACTATGCCTTGAAAGTTGAATTAAAGTCCGGAAATCCACATGTTAATAACAGTGTAGTAATTATTTTTCAAACCGTGTTTCATGGAGCGCTTTTGGAAAATGGAATTTCAGCACGTTGAAGCAATATAAATTAAAATTCTATTCGATAGAACTAGATAGAATAGGATTTTTCTGCGAAAATTGCATGATTATCGAATCTGAAGTTTGGAGAAAGCTTCAAAATGAGAGTTAATATTTCTTGGTATAAATATGCCTTTATGTTGGAAGAAAGTTCGGTAATCCATATTTTCACAACATATTAAAAAATCTTTTTCTAATCCGTGATGCATATACCGTGTTCGGAACGTGGAATTTCACGGTGATTGAAACAATGTAAATTAATACTCTTTTGGGTAGAACTTGCTCCAAGAGAATTTTTCTGCGAAAACTGCTTCATTTTTGAAACTGGGATTTGGAAAACGCTGCAAAATGTGAGAAAATACTTCTAAGTATCAATATTCAATCTATTGTGATGAAAGTTCGTTAATCCACATGCTAACAAATCTGTAGTGAATATTTGTCCAATCCGTGATGCATGTAGCTATTTCGGAACACGGAAATTCACGATGACGGTTTCTATGTTAATTGCATGTTTATTGGGTAGAACTCGCTCCAAGAGGATTTTTCTGCCAAAACTGCATGATTTAAAACTGACATTAGGAGAAATCTAGTAAATCAGAAAAAAACTTTCTATGTATAAATATGCATTGTAAGGTGGATGAAAGTTCGGTAATACACATGTTCACCACTCATTAAAGAATGATTGTCGAATCCGTGATGCATGTAACGTGTTCATAACACGGAATGTCACGGTGAGTGAAACTCGGTAAATTACATATCTTTTGGTTAGAACTCGCTCCAAGAGCATTTTCCTGCCAAATCTGCCTCATTTTCAAACCTGGCATTAAAACTTACCTGTGAAATCTGAGAAAATTTTTCAAAGTGTCATTAAGTCATGTATAGTGGATGAAAGTGCTGTAATTCACTTGCTAACAACTCTGTAGTGAATATTTGTCGAATCCGAGATGCATGTAGCGTGTTCGGAACACGGAAATTCACGGTGAGCGAATCCATGTAAATTACATGTCTTTAGTTTTGAACCCGCTCCAAGAGATTTTTGCCGTGAAATCTGCCTCAGTTTCGAAACTGGCGTTTGGAAAGCTCTGTGAAATCAGAGAAAATGCTTCTAAGCATCAATATGCCTTGTATTGTGATGAAAGTCCTGTAATCCACATGCAAACAACTCTGTAGTGTATTTTGTCATATCCTATCTGCATGTAGCGTGTACGAAGTACGGAATTTCACAGCGGGAGAATCTATGTAATTTACATATCTTTTGGGTAGAACACGCTCCAACAGTTTTTTCCTTAGGAAACTGCCTGATTTTTGAAACTGCTATTAGGAAAATGCTGCAAACTCAGAGTTGATATTTCTAGGTGTAAAAATGCCTTGTAAGGTGGATGAAAGTTCTGTAATACACATGTACATAACTCATTAAAAATGTTTCTCAAATCCGTGATGTATGTAGTGTGTTCGGAACACGGAATGTCACCTTGAAGGAAACTATGTAATTTACATATCTATTGGTGAGAACCCGGGCCAGGAGCATTTTACTGGAAAATCTACCTCTGTTTGGAAACTGGTGTTATGAAAACGCTGCAAAATCTGAGCAAATGATTTAAAGTGACATTATGTCTTCAATGGTTTATTAAAGATGTGTAATTCACATTCTAACAACTCAGATGTGAGCAATTGTTGAATCCAATGTGCACGTACCTTTTTCGGAACACGCAATGTTACGGTGACGGTATCTATGAAAATGGGATGTCTATTGGTTCGAACATGCAGCAAGAGAATTTTTCTGCGAAAACTGCCTGATTTTCGTAAGTGACGTTAGGAAAAATCTGCGAAATCTAACTAAATATTTCTAGGTGTAAATACGCCTTGTATTGTGGTTGAAACATCGGTAATCCACATGCTCACACTAATTAAAGAATGTTTGTCGAATTCGTGATGCATGTAACGTGTTCGCAATACGGAATGTCATATTGAAGGAAACAATGTAAATTACATGTCTATTGGGTAGAACTCGCTTGAAGAGAATTTTTCTGCGAAACGTGCCTCATTTTCCTAACTGCCATTAGGAGAACCCTGTGAAATCTGAGTAAATGCTTCTTAGTGTCAGTATGCCTTGAATGGTGAATGAAATTCCGGTAATCCACATGTTAATAACAGTGTAGTAATTATTTTTCAAACCGTGATTCATGGAGCGCTTTTGGAAAACGGAATTTCAGCGTAATGAAACAATGTAAATTACAATTCTATTGGGTAGAACTAGATAGAATAGGATTTTTCTGCAAAAATTGCATGATTATCGAATCTGAAGTTTGGAGAAAGCTTCAAAAGGAGATTAAATATTTCTACGTGCAAATATGCGTTTATGTTGGAAGAAAGTCCGGTAATCCACATTTTCACAACATATTAAAGAATCTTTTTCTAATCCGTGATGCATATACCGTGTTCGGAACGTGGAATTTCACGGTGATTGAAACAATGTAAATTACTTCTCTATTGGGTAGAAGTTGCTCCAAGAGAATTTTTCTGCGAAAACTGATTCATTTTGGAAACTGGTGTTTGGAAAACGCTGCAAAATTTGAGAAAATATTTCTAAGTATCAATATTCAATCTATTGTGATGAAAGTTCGGTAATCCACATGCTGACAAATCTTTAGTGAATATTTGTCGAATCCGTGATGCATGTAGCTTTTTCGGAACACGGAATTTCACGATGACGGGTTCTATGTAAATTGCATGTCTATTGTGTAGAACTCGCTCCAAGAGGATTTTTCTGCGAAAACTGCATGATTTAAAAACTGACATTAGGAGAAATCTACTAAATCAGAAAAAACTTTCTATGTATAAATATGCATTGTAAGGTGGATGAAAGTTCAGTAATACACATGTTCACAACTCATTAAAGAATGTTTGTCAAATCCTTGATACATGTAACGTGTTCAGAACATGGAATATCACGGTGAGTGAAACTCGGTAAATTACATATCTTTTGGGTAGAACTCGCTCCAAGAGCATTTTCCTGCCAAATCTGCCTCATTTTCAAACCTGGCATTAAAACTAAACTGTGAAATCTGAGAAAATTCTTCAAAGTGTCAGTAAGCAATGTATGGTGGATGAAAGTTCGGTAATTCGCATGCTAACAACTCTGTAGTGAATATTTTTCAAATCCGAGATACATGAAGCGTGTTCCGAACACAAAATATCACGGTGAGCGAATCTATGTAAAATACATGTCTCTTGGGTAGAAATCGCTCCAAGAGCTTTTTCTGCGAATTCTGCCTCATTTTCAAAATTGGCATTAGGAAAACCATTTGAAATATGATAAAAATCTTCAAAGTGTCAATATGGCTTATATGGTGGATGAAAGTGCGGTAATACTTATGCTAAACTCTTTGTAGTGAATATTTTTCGAATCCGTGATGCATGTACCTTTTTCGGAACACGGAATTTCACGATGATGGGTTCTATGTAAATTGCATGTCTATTGTGTAAAACTCGCTCCAAGAGGATTTTTCTGCGAAAACTGCATGATTTAAACTGACATTAGGAGAAATCTACTAAATCAGAAAAAAAACTTTCTATGTATAAATATGCATTGTAAGGTGGATGAAAGTTCGGTAATACACATGTTCACCACTCATTAAAGAATGATTTTCGAATCCGTCCTGCATGAAACGTGTTCAGAACACGGAATGTCATGGTGAGTGAAACTCGGTAAATTACATATCTTTTGGGTAGAACTCACACCAAGAGCATTTTCCTGCCAAATCTGCCTCATTTTCAAACCTGGCATTAAAACTAACTTGTGAAATCTGAGAAAATTCTTCAAAGTGTCAGTAAGTCAAGTATGGTGGATGAAAGTGCTGTAATCCACTTGCTAAAACTCTGTAGTGAATGTTTTCGAATCCGAGATGCATGTAGCGTGTTCGGAACACGGAATTTCACGGTGAGCGAATCCATGTAAATTACATGTCTTTAGTTTTGAACCCGCTCCAAGAGATTTTTGCCGTGAAATCTGCCTCAGTTTCGACACTGGTGTTTGGAAAGCTCTGTGAAATCTGAGAAAATGCTTCTAAGCATCAATATGCCTTTATTGTGTTGAAAGTCCTGTAATCCACATGCAAACATATCTTCAGTGTATATTTGTCGAATCCTATCTGCATGAAGCGTGTTCAAAATATGGAATTTCACAGCGGGAGAATCTATGTAATTTACATATCTTTTGGGTAGAACACGCTCCAAAAGTTTTTTCCTTAGTAAACTGCCTGATTTTTGAAACTGCTATTAGGAAAATGCTGCAAACTCAGAGTTGATATTTCTAGGTGTAAATATGCCTTGTATGGTGGATGAAATTCTGTAATACACATGTAAACAACTCATTGAAATTGTTACGCAAATCCGTGATGTATGTAGTGTGTTCGGAACACGGAATGTCACGTTCAAGGAAACTATGTAAATTACATATATATTGGTGAGAAACCGCTCCAGGAGCATTTTACTGTAAAATCTACCTCTGTTTGGAAACTGGTGTTATGAAAACGCTGCAAAATCTGAGCAAATGCTTTAAAGTGACATTATGTCTTCAATGGTTTATTAAAGAAGTGTAATTCACATTCTAACAACTCAGCTGTGAGCATTTCTTCAATCAAATGTGCACGTACCTTTTTCAGAACACGGAATGTTACGGTGACGGTATCTATGAAAATGGGATGTCTATTGGATCGAACATGCAGCAAGAGAATTTTTCTGCGAAAACTGCCTGATTTTCGTAACTGACGTTAGGAAAAATCTGCGAAATCTAAGTAAATATTTCTAGGTGTAAATATGCCTTGTATTGTGGTTGAAACATCGGTAATCCACATGCTCACGGTCATTAAATAACGTTAGTTGAAGCCGTGATTAATGTAACGTTTTCGGAACACGGAATGTCTCGGTGAGTGAAACTCGGAAAATAAAATTTCTACTGGATAGAACTCGCTTGAATTGAAATTTTCAGCGAAAATTTCATGATTTTTGAAACTGGATGTAAGGAAAAAGCTGTGAAATCTGAATAAAGTCTTCTAGTGTAAATATGCCTTGTATGGTGGATGAAAGTTTGGTAATCCACATGCTCACACTAATTAAAGTATGTTTGTCGAATTCGTGATGCATGTAACGTGTTCGGAATACGGAATGTCATATTGAAGGGATCAATGTAAATTACATGTCTATTGGGTAGAACTCGCTTGAAGAGAATTTTTCTGCGAAACGTGCCTCATTTTCCAAACTGCCATTAGGAGAACCCTGTGAAATCTGAGAAAATGCTTCTTAGGGTCAATATGCCTTGAATGGTGAATGAAAGTCCGGTAATCCACATGTTAATAACAGTTTAGTAATTATTTTTCAAAACGTGATTCATGGAGCTCTTTTGGAAAACGGAATTTCAGCGTAATGGAACAATGTAAATTACAATTTTATTGGGTAGAACTAGGTAGAATAGAATTTTTCTGCGAAAATTGCATGATTATCGAATCTGAAGTTTGGAGAAAGCTTCAAAATGAGAGTAAATATTTCTAGGTGTAAATATGCCTTATGTTGGAAGAAAGTTCGGTAATCCATATTTTCAAAACATATTAAAGAATCTTTTTCTAATCCGTGATGCATATACCGTGTTCGGAACGTGGAAATTCACGAAGATTGAAACAATAAAAATTACTTCTCTATTGGGTAGAACTTGCTCCAAGAGAATTTTTCTGCAAAAACTGCTTCAATTTTGAAACTGGGGTTTGGAAAACGCTTCAAAATTTGAGAAAATACTTTTAAGTATCAATATTCAATCTATTGTGATGAAAGTTCGGTAATCCACATGCTGACAAATCTGTAGTGAATAATTGTTGAATGAATTATACATGTAGCATGTTCGGAACATGGGATTTCATGGCCAGGTAGTTTATGTAAATTACATTTCTCTTGGTTAGAATTCACTCCAAGAGGTTTTTCCTGAGAAATCTGCCTGATTTTCAAAACTGGCATTAGGAAAACACTGCGAACTCAGATGAATAGATTCTCGGTGTAAATATGCCTTGTAGGGTGGATGAAAGTTCGATAATCCGCATGCTAACAACTCTGTACTGATTATTTGTCGAATCCGAGATACCTGAAGCGTGTTCCGTACACAAAATATCACGGTGAGCAAATCTATGTAAAATACATGTCTCTTGGGTAGAAATCGCTCCAAGAGCTTTTTCTGCGAATTCTGCTCATTTTCAAAACTGGCATTAAGAAAACCTTTCGAAATATGTGAAAATGGTTCAAAGTGTCAATATGGCTTTTATGGTTGATGAAAGTGCGGTAATCCTTATGCTAAAGACTCTGTAGTGAATATTTGTCGAATCCGTGATGCATGTAGTTTTTTCGGAACACGGAATTTCACGATGACGGGTTCTATGTAAATTGCATGTCTATTGTGTAGAACTCGCTCCAAGAGGATTTTTCTGCGAAAACTGCATGATTTAAAAACTGACATTAGGAGAAATCTACTAAATCAGAAAAAACTTTCTATGTATAAATATGCATTGTAAGGTGGATGAAAGTTCAGTAATACACATGTTCACAACTCATTAAAGAATGTTTGTCAAATCCTTGATACATGTAACGTGTTCAGAACATGGAATGTCACGGTGAGTGAAACTCGGTAAATTACATATCTTTTGGGTAGAACTCGCTCCAAGAGCATTTTCCTGCCAAATCTGCCTCATTATCAAACCTGGCATTAAAACTAAACTGTGAAATCTGAGAAAATTCTTCAAACTGTCAGTAAGCAATGTATGGTGGATGAAAGTTCGGTAATTCGCATGCTAACAACTCTGTAGTGAATATTTTTCAAATCCGAGATACATGAAGCGTGTTCCGAACACAAAATATCACGGTGAGCGAATCTATGTAAAATACATGTCTCTTGGGTAGAAATCGCTCCAAGAGCTTTTTCTGCGAATTCTGCCTCATTTTCAAAATTGGCATTAGGAAAACCATTTGAAATATGATAAAATTCTTCAAAGTGTCAATATGGCTTATATGGTGGATGAAAGTGCGGTAATACTTATGCTAAACTCTCTGTAGTGAATATTTTTCGAATCCGTGATGCATGTACCTTTTTCGGAACACGGAATTTCACGATGATGAGTTCTATGTAAATTACATGTCTATTGTGTATAACTCGCTCCAAGAGGATTTTTCTGCGAAAACTGCATGATTTAAACTGACATTAGGAGAAATCTACTAAATCAGAAAAAAAACTTTCTATGTATAAATATGCATTGTAAGGTGGATGAAAGTTCGGTAATACACATGTTCACCACTCATTAAAGAATGATTTTCGAATCCGTCCTGCATGAAACGTGTTCAGAACACGGAATGTCATGGTGAGTGAAACTCGGTAAATTACATATCTTTTGGGTAGAACTCACACCAAGAGCATTTTCCTGCCAAATCTGCCTCATTTTCAAACCTGGCATTAAAACTAACTTGTGAAATCTGAGAAAATTCTTCAAAGTGTCAGTAAGTCAAGTATGGTGGATGAAAGTGCTGTAATCCACTTGCTAACAACTCTGTAGTGAATGTTTTCGAATCCGAGATGCATGTAGCGTGTTCGGAACAAGGAATTTCACGGTGAGCGAATCCATGTAAATTACATGTCTTTAGTTTTGAACCCGCTCCAAGAGATTTTTGCCGTGAAATCTGCCTCAGTTTCGACACTGGTGTTTGGAAAGCTCTGTGAAATCTGAGAAAATGCTTCTAAGCATCAATATGCCTTTATTGTGTTGAAAGTCCTGTAATCCACATGCAAACATATCTTCAGTGTATATTTGTCGAATCCTATCTGCATGAAGCGTGTTCAAAATATGGAATTTCACAGCGGGAGAATCTATGTAATTTACATATCTTTTGGGTAGAACACGCTCCAAAAGTTTTTTCCTTAGTAAACTGCCTGATTTTTGAAACTGCTATTAGGAAAATGCTGCAAACTCAGAGTTGATATTTCTAGGTGTAAATATGCCTTGTATGGTGGATGAAATTCTGTAATACACATGTAAACAACTCATTGAAATTGTTACGCAAATCCGTGATGTATGTAGTGTGTTCGGAACACGGAATGTCACGTTCAAGGAAACTATGTAAATTACATATATATTGGTGAGAAACCGCTCCAGGAGCATTTTACTGTAAAATCTACCTCTGTTTGGAAACTGGTGTTATGAAAACGCTGCAAAATCTGAGCAAATGCTTTAAAGTGACATTATGTCTTCAATGGTTTATTAAAGAAGTGTAATTCACATTCTAACAACTCAGCTGTGAGCATTTCTTCAATCAAATGTGCACGTACCTTTTTCAGAACACGGAATGTTACGGTGACGGTATCTATGAAAATGGGATGTCTATTGGATCGAACATGCAGCAAGAGAATTTTTCTGCGAAAACTGCCTGATTTTCGTAACTGACGTTAGGAAAAATCTGCGAAATCTAAGTAAATATTTCTAGGTGTAAATATGCCTTGTATTGTGGTTGAAACATCGGTAATCCACATGCTCACGGTCATTAAATAACGTTAGTTGAAGCCGTGATTAATGTAACGTTTTCGGAACACGGAATGTCTCGGTGAGTGAAACTCGGAAAATAAAATTTCTACTGGATAGAACTCGCTTGAATTGAAATTTTCAGCGAAAATTTCATGATTTTTGAAACTGGATGTAAGGAAAAAGCTGTGAAATCTGAATAAAGTCTTCTAGTGTAAATATGCCTTGTATGGTGGATGAAAGTTTGGTAATCCACATGCTCACACTAATTAAAGTATGTTTGTCGAATTCGTGATGCATGTAACGTGTTCGGAATACGGAATGTCATATTGAAGGGATCAATGTAAATTACATGTCTATTGGGTAGAACTCGCTTGAAGAGAATTTTTCTGCGAAACGTGCCTCATTTTCCAAACTGCCATTAGGAGAACCCTGTGAAATCTGAGAAAATGCTTCTTAGGGTCAATATGCCTTGAATGGTGAATGAAAGTCCGGTAATCCACATGTTAATAACAGTTTAGTAATTATTTTTCAAAACGTGATTCATGGAGCTCTTTTGGAAAACGGAATTTCAGCGTAATGGAACAATGTAAATTACAATTTTATTGGGTAGAACTAGGTAGAATAGAATTTTTCTGTGAAAATTGCATGATTATCGAATCTGAAGTTTGGAGAAAGCTTCAAAATGAGAGTAAATATTTCTAGGTGTAAATATGCCTTATGTTGGAAGAAAGTTCGGTAATCCATATTTTCAAAACATATTAAAGAATCTTTTTCTAATCCGTGATGCATATACCGTGTTCGGAACGTGGAAATTCACGAAGATTGAAACAATAAAAATTACTTCTCTATTGGGTAGAACTTGCTCCAAGAGAATTTTTCTGCAAAAACTGCTTCAATTTTGAAACTGGGGTTTGGAAAACGCTTCAAAATTTGAGAAAATACTTTTAAGTATCAATATTCAATCTATTGTGATGAAAGTTCGGTAATCCACATGCTGACAAATCTGTAGTGAATAATTGTTGAATGAATTATACATGTAGCATGTTCGGAACATGGGATTTCATGGCCAGGTAGTTTATGTAAATTACATTTCTCTTGGTTAGAATTCACTCCAAGAGGTTTTTCCTGAGAAATCTGCCTGATTTTCAAAACTGGCATTAGGAAAACACTGCGAACTCAGATGAATAGATTCTCGGTGTAAATATGCCTTGTAGGGTGGATGAAAGTTCGATAATCCGCATGCTAACAACTCTGTACTGATTATTTGTCGAATCCGAGATACCTGAAGCGTGTTCCGTACACAAAATATCACGGTGAGCAAATCTATGTAAAATACATGTCTCTTGGGTAGAAATCGCTCCAAGAGCTTTTTCTGCGAATTCTGCTCATTTTCAAAACTGGCATTAAGAAAACCTTTCGAAATATGTGAAAATGGTTCAAAGTGTCAATATGGCTTTTATGGTTGATGAAAGTGCGGTAATCCTTATGCTAAAGACTCTGTAGTGAATATTTGTCGAATCCGTGATGCATGTAGTTTTTTCGGAACACGGAATTTCACGATGACGGGTTCTATGTAAATTGCATGTCTATTGTGTAGAACTCGCTCCAAGAGGATTTTTCTGCGAAAACTGCATGATTTAAAAACTGACATTAGGAGAAATCTACTAAATCAGAAAAAACTTTCTATGTATAAATATGCATTGTAAGGTGGATGAAAGTTCAGTAATACACATGTTCACAACTCATTAAAGAATGTTTGTCAAATCCTTGATACATGTAACGTGTTCAGAACATGGAATGTCACGGTGAGTGAAACTCGGTAAATTACATATCTTTTGGGTAGAACTCGCTCCAAGAGCATTTTCCTGCCAAATCTGCCTCATTATCAAACCTGGCATTAAAACTAAACTGTGAAATCTGAGAAAATTCTTCAAACTGTCAGTAAGCAATGTATGGTGGATGAAAGTTCGGTAATTCGCATGCTAACAACTCTGTAGTGAATATTTTTCAAATCCGAGATACATGAAGCGTGTTCCGAACACAAAATATCACGGTGAGCGAATCTATGTAAAATACATGTCTCTTGGGTAGAAATCGCTCCAAGAGCTTTTTCTGCGAATTCTGCCTCATTTTCAAAATTGGCATTAGGAAAACCATTTGAAATATGATAAAATTCTTCAAAGTGTCAATATGGCTTATATGGTGGATGAAAGTGCGGTAATACTTATGCTAAACTCTCTGTAGTGAATATTTTTCGAATCCGTGATGCATGTACCTTTTTCGGAACACGGAATTTCACGATGATGAGTTCTATGTAAATTACATGTCTATTGTGTATAACTCGCTCCAAGAGGATTTTTCTGCGAAAACTGCATGATTTAAACTGACATTAGGAGAAATCTACTAAATCAGAAAAAAAACTTTCTATGTATAAATATGCATTGTAAGGTGGATGAAAGTTCGGTAATACACATGTTCACCACTCATTAAAGAATGATTTTCGAATCCGTCCTGCATGAAACGTGTTCAGAACACGGAATGTCATGGTGAGTGAAACTCGGTAAATTACATATCTTTTGGGTAGAACTCACACCAAGAGCATTTTCCTGCCAAATCTGCCTCATTTTCAAACCTGGCATTAAAACTAACTTGTGAAATCTGAGAAAATTCTTCAAAGTGTCAGTAAGTCAAGTATGGTGGATGAAAGTGCTGTAATCCACTTGCTAACAACTCTGTAGTGAATGTTTTCGAATCCGAGATGCATGTAGCGTGTTCGGAACAAGGAATTTCACGGTGAGCGAATCCATGTAAATTACATGTCTTTAGTTTTGAACCCGCTCCAAGAGATTTTTGCCGTGAAATCTGCCTCAGTTTCGACACTGGTGTTTGGAAAGCTCTGTGAAATCTGAGAAAATGCTTCTAAGCATCAATATGCCTTTATTGTGTTGAAAGTCCTGTAATCCACATGCAAACATATCTTCAGTGTATATTTGTCGAATCCTATCTGCATGAAGCGTGTTCAAAATATGGAATTTCACAGCGGGAGAATCTATGTAATTTACATATCTTTTGGGTAGAACACGCTCCAAAAGTTTTTTCCTTAGTAAACTGCCTAATTTTTGAAACTGCTATTAGGAAAATGCTGCAAACTCAGAGTTGATATTTCTAGGTGTAAATATGCCTTGTATGGTGGATGAAATTCTGTAATACACATGTACACAACTCATTGAAATTGTTACGCAAATATGTGATGTATGTAGTGTGTTCGGATCACGGAATGTCACGTTCAAGGAAACTATGTAAATTACATATCTATTGGTGAGAAACCGCTCCAGGAGCATTTTACTGTAAAATCTACCTCTGTTTGGAAACTGGTGTTATGAAAACGCTGCAAAATCTGAGCAAATGCTTTAAAGTGACATTATGTCTTCAATGGTTTATTAAAGAAGTGTAATTCACATTCTAACAACTCAGCTGTGAGCATTTGTTGAATCAAATGTGCATGTACCTTTTTCGGAACACGGAATGTTACGGTGACGGTATCTATTAAAATGGGATGTCTATTGGTTCGAACATGCAGCAAGAGAATTTTTCTGCGAAAACTGCCTGATTTTCGTAACTGACGTTAGGAAAAATCTGCGAAATCTAAGTAAATATTTCTAGGTGTAAATATGCCTTGTATTGTGGTTGAAACATCGGTAATCCACATGCTCATGGTCATTAAATAACGTTAGTTGAAGCCGTGATTAATGTAACGTTTTCGGAACACGGAATGTCTCGGTGAGTGAAACTCGGAAAATAAAAATTCTACTGGATAGAACTCGCTTGAATTGAAATTTTCAGCGAAAATTTCATGATTTTTGAAACTGGATGTAAGGAAAAATCTGTGAAATCTGAATAAAGACTTCTAGAGTAAATATGCCTTGTATGGTGGATGAAAGTTTGGTAATCCACATGCTCACATAATTAAAGTATGTTTGTCGAATTCGTGATGCATGTAACGTGTTCGGAATACGGAATGTCATATTGAAGGGATCAATGTAAATTACATGTCTATTGGGTAGAACTCGCTTGAAGAGAATTTTTCTGCGAAACGTGCCTCATTTTCCAAACTGCCATTAGGAGAACCCTGTGAAATCTGAGAAAATGCTTCTTAGGGTCAATATGCCTTGAATGGTGAATGAAAGTCCGGTAATCCACATGTTAATAACAGTTTAGTAATTATTTTTCAAAACGTGATTCATGGAGCTCTTTTGGAAAATGGAATTTCAGCGTAATGGAACAATGTAAATTACAATTTTATTGGGTAGAACTAGGTAGAATAGAATTTTTCTGTGAAAATTGCATGATTATCAAATCTGAAGTTTGGAGAAAGCTTCAAAATGAGAGTAAATATTTCTAGGTGTAAATATGCCTTATGTTGGAAGAAAGTTCGGTAATCCACATTTTCAAAACATATTAAAGAATCTTTTTCTAATCCGTGATGCATATACCGTGTTCGGAACGTGGAAATTCACGAAGATTGAAACAATAAAAATTACTTCTCTATTGGGTAGAACTTGCTCCAAGAGAATTTTTCTGCAAAAACTGCTTCATTTTTGAAACTGGGGTTTGGAAAACGCTTCAAAATTTGAGAAAATACTTTTAAGTATCAATATTCAATGTATTGTGATGAAAGTTCGGTAATCAACATGCTAACAAATCTGTAGTGAATAATTGTTGAATGAATTATACATGTAGCATGTTCGGAACACGGGATTTCACGGCCAGGGAGTTTATGTAAATTACATTTCTCTTGGTTAGAAATCACTCCAAGAGGTTTTTCCTGAGAAATCTGCCTGATTTTCAAAACTGGAATTAGGAAAACACTGCGAACTCAGATGAATAGATTCTCGGTGAAAATATGCCTTGTAGGGTGGATGAAAGTTCGGTAATCCGCATGCTAACAACTCTGTACTGATTATTTGTCGAATCCGAGATACATGAAGCGTGTTCCGAACACAAAATATCACGGTGAGCAAATCTATGTAAAATACATGTCTCTTGGGTAGAAATCGCTCCAAGAGCTTTTTCTGCGAATTCTGCTCATTTTCAAAACTGGCATTAAGAAAACCTTTCGAAATATGTGAAAATGGTTCAAAGTGTCAATATGGCTTTTATGGTTGATGAAAGTGCGGTAATCTTTATGCTAAAGACTCTGTAGTGAATATTTGTCGAATCCGTGATGCATGTAGTTTTTTCGGAACACGGAATTTCACGATGACGGGTTCTATGTAAATTGCATGTCTATTGTGTAGAACTCGCTCCAAGAGGATTTTTCTGTGAAAACTGCATGATTTAAAAACTGACATTAGGAGAAATCTACTAAATCAGAAAAAACTTTCTATGTATAAATATGCATTGTAAGGTGGATGAAAGTTTAGTAATACACATGTTCACAACTCATTAAAGAATGATTTTCGAATCCGTCATGCATGAAACGTGTTCAGAACACGGAATGTCATGGTGAGTGAAACTCGGTAAATTACATATCTTTTGGGTAGAACTCACACCAAGAGCATTTTCCTGCCAAATCTGCCTCATTTTCAAACCTGGCATTAAAACTAACTTGTGAAATCTGAGAAAATTCTTCAAAGTGTCAGTAAGTCAAGTATGGTGGATGAAAGTGCTGTAATCCACTTGCTAACAACTCTGTAGTGAATGTTTTCGAATCCGAGATGCATGTAGCGTGTTCGGAACAAGGAATTTCACGGTGAGCGAATCCATGTAAATTACATGTCTTTAGTTTTGAACCCGCTCCAAGAGATTTTTGCCGTGAAATCTGCCTCAGTTTCGACACTGGTGTTTGGAAAGCTCTGTGAAATCTGAGAAAATGCTTCTAAGCATCAATATGCCTTTATTGTGTTGAAAGTCCTGTAATCCACATGCAAACATATCTTTAGTGTATATTTGTCGAATCCTATATGCATGAAGCGTGTTCAAAATATGGAATTTCACAGCGGGAGAATCTATGTAATTTACATATCTTTTGGGTAGAACACGCTCCAAAAGATTTTTCCTTAGTAAACTGCCTGATTTTTGAAACTGCTATTAGGAAAATGCTGCAAACTCAGAGTTGATATTTCTAGGTGTAAATATGCCTTGTATGGTGGATGAAATTCTGTAATACACATGTACACAACTCATTGAAATTGTTACGCAAATATGTTATGTATGTAGTGTGTTCGGAACACAGAATGTCACGTTCAAGGAAACTATGTAAATTACATATCTATTGGTGAGAAACCGCTCCAGGAGCATTTTACTGTAAAATCTACCTCTGTTTGGAAACTGGTGTTATGAAAACGCTGCAAAATCTGAGCAAATGCTTTAAAGTGACATTATGTCTTCAATGGTTTATTAAAGATGTGTAATTCACATTCTAACAACTCAGCTGTGAGCATTTGTTGAATCAAATGTGCACGTACCTTTTTCGGAACACGGAATGTTACGGTGACGGTATCTATGAAAATGGGATGTCTATTGGATCGAACATGCAGCAAGAGAATTTTTCTGCGAAAACTGCCTGATTTTCGTAACTGACGTTAGGAAAAATCTGCGAAATCTAAGTAAATATTTCTAGGTGTAAATATGCCTTGTATTGTGGTTGAAACATCGGTAATCCACATGCTCACGGTCATTAAATAACGTTAGTTGAAGCCGTGATTAATGTAACGTTTTCGGAACACGGAATGTCTCGGTGAGTGAAACTCGGAAAATAAAATTTCTACTGGATAGAACTCGCTTGAATTGAAATTTTCAGCGAAAATTTCATGATTTTTGAAACTGGATGTAAGGAAAAAGCTGTGAAATCTGAATAAAGTCTTCTAGTGTAAATATGCCTTGTATGGTGGATGAAAGTTTGGTAATCCACATGCTCACACTAATTAAAGTATGTTTGTCGAATTCGTGATGCATGTAACGTGTTCGGAATACGGAATGTCATATTGAAGGGATCAATGTAAATTACATGTCTATTGGGTAGAACTCGCTTGAAGAGAATTTTTCTGCGAAACGTGCCTCATTTTCCAAACTGCCATTAGGAGAACCCTGTGAAATCTGAGAAAATGCTTCTTAGGGTCAATATGCCTTGAATGGTGAATGAAAGTCCGGTAATCCACGTGTTAATAACAGTTTAGTAATTATTTTTCAAAACGTGATTCATGGAGCTCTTTTGGAAAACGGAATTTCAGCGTAATGGAACAATGTAAATTACAATTTTATTGGGTAGAACTAGGTAGAATAGAATTTTTCTGCGAAAATTGCATGATTATCGAATCTGAAGTTTGGAGAAAGCTTCAAAATGAGAGTAAATATTTCTAGGTGTAAATATGCCTTATGTTGGAAGAAAGTTCGGTAATCCACATTTTCAAAACATATTAAAGAATCTTTTTCTAATCCGTGATGCATATACCGTGTTCGGAACGTGGAAATTCACGGTGATTGAAACAATGTAAATTACTTCTCTATTGGGTAGAACTTGCTCCAAGAGAATTTTTCTGCGAAAACTGCTTCATTTTTGAAACTGGGGTTTGGAAAACCCTGCAAAATTTGAAAAAATATTTCTAAGTATCAATATTCAATCTATTGTGATGAAAGTTCGGAAATCAACATGCTAACAAATCAGTAGTGAATAATTGTTGAATCCATTATGCATGTAGCATGTTCGGAACACAGGATTTCACGGCCAGGGAGTTTATGTAAATTATATTTCTCTTGGTTAGAAATCACTCCAAGAGGTTTTTCCTGAGAAATCTGCCTGATTTTCAAAACTGGCATTAGGAAAACACTGCGAACTCAAATGAATAGATTCTTGGTGTAAATATGCCTTGTAGGGTTAATGAAAGTTCGGTAATTCGCATGCTAACAACTCTGTAGTGAATATTATTCAAATCCGAGATACATGAAGCGTGTTCCGAACACAAAATATCACGGTGAGCGAATCTATGTAAAATACATGTCTCTTGGGTAGAAATCGCTCCAAGAGATTTTTCTGCGAATTCTGCCTCAATTTCAAAACTGGCATTAAGAAAACATTTCGAAATATGTGAAAATGGTTCAAAGTGTTAATATGGCTTTTATGGTTGATGAAAGTGCGGTTATCCCTATGCTAAAGACTCTGTAGTGAATATTTGTCGAATCCGTGATGCATGTAGCTTTTTCGGAACCTGGAATTTCACGATGACGGGTTCTATGTTAATTGAATGTTTATTGGGTAGAACTCGCTCCAAGAGGATTTTTCTGCGAAACTGCATGATTTTAAACAGACATTAGGAGAAATCTACTAAATCAGAAAAAAACTTTCTATGTATAAATATGCATTGTAAGGTGGATGAAAGTTCGGTAATACACATGTTCACCACTCATTAAAGAATGATTGTCGAATCCGTGATGCATGTAACGTGTTCATAACATGGAATGTCACGGTGAGTGAAACTCGGTAAATTACATATCTTTTGGTTAGAACTCGCTCCAAGAGCATTTTCCTGCCAAATCTGCCTCATTTTCAAACCTGGCATTAAAACTTACCTGTGAAATCTGAGAAAATTCTTCAAAGTGTCAGTAAGTCATGTATGGTGGATGAAAGTGCTGTAATTCACTTGCTAACAACTCTGTAGTGAATATTTGTCGAATCCGAGATGCATGTAGCGTGTTCGGAACACGGAAATTCACGGTGAGCGAATCCATGTAAATTACATGTCTTTAGTTTTGAACCTGCTCCAAGAGATTTTTGCCGTGAAATCTGCCTCAGTTTCGAAACTGGCGTTTGGAAAGCTCTGTGAAATCAGAGAAAATGCTTCTAAGCATCAATATGCCTTGTATTGTGATGAAAGTCCTGTAATCCACATGCAAACAACTCTGTAGTGTATTTTGTCATATCCTATCTGCATGTAGCGTGTACGAAGTACTGAATTTCACAGCGGGAGAATCTATGTAATTTACATATCTTTTGGGTAGAACACGCTCCAACAGTTTTTTCCTTAGGAAACTGCCTGATTTTTGAAACTGCTATTAGGAAAATGCTGCAAACTCAGAGTTGATATTTCTAGGTGTAAAAATGCCTTGTAAGGTGGATGAAAGTTCTGTAATACACATGTACATAACTCATTAAAAATGTTTCTCAAATCCGTGATGTATGTAGTGTGTTCGGAACACGGAATGTCACCTTGAAGGAAACTATGTAATTTACATATCTATTGGTGAGAACCCGGGCCAGGAGCATTTTACTGGAAAATCTACCTCTGTTTGGAAACTGGTGTTATGAAAACGCTGCAAAATCTGAGCAAATGCTTTAAAGTGACATTATGTCTTCAATGGTTTATTAAAGATGTGTAATTCACATTCTAACAACTCAGATGTGAGCAATTGTTGAATCCAATGTGCACGTACCTTTTTCGGAACACGCAATGTTACGGTGACGGTATCTATGAAAATGGGATGTCTATTGGTTCGAACATGCAGCAAGAGAATTTTTCTGCGAAAACTGCCTGATTTTCGTAAGTGACGTTAGGAAAAATCTGCGAAATCTAACTAAATATTTCTAGGTGTAAATACGCCTTGTATTGTGGTTGAAACATCGGTAATCCACATGCTCACACTAATTAAAGAATGTTTGTCGAATTCGTGATGCATGTAACGTGTTCGCAATACGGAATGTCATATTGAAGGAAACAATGTAAATTACATGTCTATTGGGTAGAACTCGCTTGAAGAGAATTTTTCTGCGAAACGTGCCTCATTTTCCTAACTGCCATTAGGAGAACCCTGTGAAATCTGAGTAAATGCTTCTTAGTGTCAGTATGCGTTAAATGGTGAATGAAATTCCGGTAATCCACATGTTAATAACAGTGTAGTAATTATTTTTCAAACCGTGATTCATGGAGCGCTTTTGGAAAACGGAATTTCAGCGTAATGAAACAATGTAAATTACAATTCTATTGGGTAGAACTAGATAGAATAGGATTTTTCTGCAAAAATTGCATGATTATCGAATCTGAAGTTTGGAGAAAGCTTCAAAAGGAGATTAAATATTTCTACGTGCAAATATGCGTTTATGTTGGAAGAAAGTCCGGTAATCCACATTTTCACAACATATTAAAGAATCTTTTACTAATCCGTGATGCATATACCGTGTTCGGAACGTGGAATTTCACGGTGATTGAAACAATGTAAATTACTTCTCTATTGGGTAGAAGTTGCTCCAAGAGAATTTTTCTGCGAAAACTGATTCATTTTGGAAACTGGCGTTTGGAAAACGCTGCAAAATTTCAGAAAATATTTCTAAGTATCAATATTCAATCTATTGTGATGAAAGTTCGGTAATCCACATGCTGACAAATCTTTAGTGAATATTTGTCGAATCCGTGATGCATGTACCTTTTTCGGAACACGGAATTTCACAATGACGGATTCTATGTAAATTGCATGTCTATTGGGTAGAACTCGATCCAAGAGGATTTTTCTGCGAAAACTGCATGATTTAAAAACTGACATTAGGAGAAATCTACTAAATCAGAAAAAACTTTCTATGTATAAATATGCATTTTAAGGTGGATGAAAGTTCGGTAATACACATGTTCACCACTCATAAAGACTGTTTGTCGAATCCGTGATGCATGTAACTTGTTCAGAACACGGAATGTCACGGTGAGTGAAACTCGGTAAATTACATACCTTTTGGGTAGAACTCGCTCCAAGAGCATTTTCCTGCCAAATCTGCCTCATTTTCAAACCTGGCATTAAAACTTACCTGTGAAATCTGAGAAAATTCTTCAAAGTGTCAGTAAGTCATGTATGGTGGATGAAAGTGCTGTAATTCACTTGCTAACAACTCTGTAGTGAATATTTGTCGAATCCGAGATGCATGTAGCGTGTTCGGAACACGGAAATTCACGGTGAGCGAATCCATGTAAATTACATGTCTTTAGTTTTGAACCCACTCCAAGAGATTTTTGCCGTGAAATCTGCCTCAGTTTCGAAACTGGCGTTTGGAAAGCTCTGTGAAATCAGAGAAAATGCTTCTAAGCATCAATATGCCTTGTATTGTGATGAAAGTCCTGTAATCCACAGGCAAACAACTCTGTAGTGTATTTTGTCATATCCTATCTGCATGTAGCGTGTACAAAGTACGGAATTTCACAGCGGGAGAATCTATGTAATTTACATATCTTTTGGGTAGAACACGCTCCAAAAGTTTTTTCCTTAGGAAACTGCCTGATTTTTGAAACTGCTATTAGGAAATTGCTGCAAACACAGAGTTGATATTTCTAGGTGTAAAAATGCCTTGTATGGTGGATGAAAGTTCTGTAATACACATGTACACAACTCATTAAAAATGTTTCTCAAATCCGTGATGTATGTAGTGTGTTCGGAACACGGAATGTCACGTTGAAGGAAACTATGTAAATTACATATCTATTTGTGAGAACCCGGGCCAGGAGCATTTTACTGTAAAATCTACCTCTGTTTGGAAACTGGTGTTATGAAAACGCTGCAAAATCTGAGCAAATGCTTTAAAGTGACATTATGTCTTCAATGGTTTATTAAAGATGTGTAATTCACATTCTAACAACTCAGCTGTGAGCATTTGTTGAATCAAATGTGCACGTACCTTTTTCGGAACACGGAATGTTACGGTGACGGTATCTATGAAAATGGGATGTCTATTGGATCGAACATGCAGCAAGAGAATTTTTCTGCGAAAACTGCCTGATTTTCGTAACTGACGTTAGGAAAAATCTGCGAAATCTAAGTAAATATTTCTAGGTGTAAATATGCCTTGTATTGTGGTTGAAACATCGGTAATCCACATGCTCACGGTCATTAAATAACGTTAGTTGAAGCCGTGATTAATGTAACGTTTTCGGAACACGGAATGTCTCGGTGAGTGAAACTCGGAAAATAAAATTTCTACTGGATAGAACTCGCTTGAATTGAAATTTTCAGCGAAAATTTCATGATTTTTGAAACTGGATGTAAGGAAAAATCTGTGAAATCTGAATAAAGTCTTCTAGTGTAAATATGCCTTGTATGGTGGATGAAAGTTTGGTAATCCACATGCTCACACTAATTAAAGTATGTTTGTCGAATTCGTGATGCATGTAACGTGTTCGGAATACGGAATGTCATATTGAAGGGATCAATGTAAATTACATGTCTATTGGGTAGAACTCGCTTGAAGAGAATTTTTCTGCGAAACGTGCCTCATTTTCCAAACTGCCATTAGGAGAACCCTGTGAAATCTGAGAAAATGCTTCTTAGGGTCAATATGCCTTGAATGGTGAATGAAAGTCCGGTAATCCACGTGTTAATAACAGTTTAGTAATTATTTTTCAAAACGTGATTCATGGAGCTCTTTTGGAAAACGGAATTTCAGCGTAATGGAACAATGTAAATTACAATTTTATTGGGTAGAACTAGGTAGAATAGAATTTTTCTGCGAAAATTGCATGATTATCGAATCTGAAGTTTGGAGAAAGCTTCAAAATGAGAGTAAATATTTCTAGGTGTAAATATGCCTTATGTTGGAAGAAAGTTCGGTAATCCACATTTTCAAAACATATTAAAGAATCTTTTTCTAATCCGTGATGCATATACCGTGTTCGGAACGTGGAAATTCACGGTGATTGAAACAATGTAAATTACTTCTCTATTGGGTAGAACTTGCTCCAAGAGAATTTTTCTGCGAAAACTGCTTCATTTTTGAAACTGGGGTTTGGAAAACCCTGCAAAATTTGAAAAAATATTTCTAAGTATCAATATTCAATCTATTGTGATGAAAGTTCGGAAATCAACATGCTAACAAATCAGTAGTGAATAATTGTTGAATCCATTATGCATGTAGCATGTTCGGAACACAGGATTTCACGGCCAGGGAGTTTATGTAAATTATATTTCTCTTGGTTAGAAATCACTCCAAGAGGTTTTTCCTGAGAAATCTGCCTGATTTTCAAAACTGGCATTAGGAAAACACTGCGAACTCAAATGAATAGATTCTTGGTGTAAATATGCCTTGTAGGGTTAATGAAAGTTCGGTAATTCGCATGCTAACAACTCTGTAGTGAATATTATTCAAATCCGAGATACATGAAGCGTGTTCCGAACACAAAATATCACGGTGAGCGAATCTATGTAAAATACATGTCTCTTGGGTAGAAATCGCTCCAAGAGATTTTTCTGCGAATTCTGCCTCAATTTCAAAACTGGCATTAAGAAAACATTTCGAAATATGTGAAAATGGTTCAAAGTGTTAATATGGCTTTTATGGTTGATGAAAGTGCGGTTATACCTATGCTAAAGACTCTGTAGTGAATATTTGTCGAATCCGTGATGCATGTAGCTTTTTCGGAACCCGGAATTTCACGATGACGGGTTCTATGTTAATTGAATGTTTATTGGGTAGAACTCGCTCCAAGAGGATTTTTCTGCGAAACTGCATGATTTTAAACAGACATTAGGAGAAATCTACTAAATCAGAAAAAAACTTTCTATGTATAAATATGCATTGTAAGGTGGATGAAAGTTCGGTAATACACATGTTCACCACTCATTAAAGAATGATTGTCGAATCCGTGATGCATGTAACGTGTTCATAACATGGAATGTCACGGTGAGTGAAACTCGGTAAATTACATATCTTTTGGTTAGAACTCGCTCCAAGAGCATTTTCCTGCCAAATCTGCCTCATTTTCAAACCTGGCATTAAAACTTACCTGTGAAATCTGAGAAAATTCTTCAAAGTGTCAGTAAGTCATGTATGGTGGATGAAAGTGCTGTAATTCACTTGCTAACAACTCTGTAGTGAATATTTGTCGAATCCGAGATGCATGTAGCGTGTTCGGAACACGGAAATTCACGGTGAGCGAATCCATGTAAATTACATGTCTTTAGTTTTGAACCTGCTCCAAGAGATTTTTGCCGTGAAATCTGCCTCAGTTTCGAAACTGGCGTTTGGAAAGCTCTGTGAAATCAGAGAAAATGCTTCTAAGCATCAATATGCCTTGTATTGTGATGAAAGTCCTGTAATCCACATGCAAACAACTCTGTAGTGTATTTTGTCATATCCTATCTGCATGTAGCGTGTACGAAGTACTGAATTTCACAGCGGGAGAATCTATGTAATTTACATATCTTTTGGGTAGAACACGCTCCAACAGTTTTTTCCTTAGGAAACTGCCTGATTTTTGAAACTGCTATTAGGAAAATGCTGCAAACTCAGAGTTGATATTTCTAGGTGTAAAAATGCCTTGTAAGGTGGATGAAAGTTCTGTAATACACATGTACATAACTCATTAAAAATGTTTCTCAAATCCGTGATGTATGTAGTGTGTTCGGAACACGGAATGTCACCTTGAAGGAAACTATGTAATTTACATATCTATTGGTGAGAACCCGGGCCAGGAGCATTTTACTGGAAAATCTACCTCTGTTTGGAAACTGGTGTTATGAAAACGCTGCAAAATCTGAGCAAATGCTTTAAAGTGACATTATGTCTTCAATGGTTTATTAAAGATGTGTAATTCACATTCTAACAACTCAGATGTGAGCAATTGTTGAATCCAATGTGCACGTACCTTTTTCGGAACACGCAATGTTACGGTGACGGTATCTATGAAAATGGGATGTCTATTGGTTCGAACATGCAGCAAGAGAATTTTTCTGCGAAAACTGCCTGATTTTCGTAAGTGACGTTAGGAAAAATCTGCGAAATCTAACTAAATATTTCTAGGTGTAAATACGCCTTGTATTGTGGTTGAAACATCGGTAATCCACATGCTCACACTAATTAAAGAATGTTTGTCGAATTCGTGATGCATGTAACGTGTTCGCAATATGGAATGTCATATTGAAGGAAACAATGTAAATTACATGTCTATTGGGTAGAACTCGCTTGAAGAGAATTTTTCTGCGAAACGTGCCTCATTTTCCTAACTGCCATTAGGAGAACCCTGTGAAATCTGAGTAAATGCTTCTTAGTGTCAGTATGCGTTAAATGGTGAATGAAATTCCGGTAATCCACATGTTAATAACAGTGTAGTAATTATTTTTCAAACCGTGATTCATGGAGCGCTTTTGGAAAACGGAATTTCAGCGTAATGAAACAATGTAAATTACAATTCTATTGGGTAGAACTAGATAGAATAGGATTTTTCTGCAAAAATTGCATGATTATCGAATCTGAAGTTTGGAGAAAGCTTCAAAAGGAGATTAAATATTTCTACGTGCAAATATGCGTTTATGTTGGAAGAAAGTCCGGTAATCCACATTTTCACAACATATTAAAGAATCTTTTACTAATCCGTGATGCATATACCGTGTTCGGAACGTGGAATTTCACGGTGATTGAAACAATGTAAATTACTTCTCTATTGGGTAGAAGTTGCTCCAAGAGAATTTTTCTGCGAAAACTGATTCATTTTGGAAACTGGCGTTTGGAAAACGCTGCAAAATTTCAGAAAATATTTCTAAGTATCAATATTCAATCTATTGTGATGAAAGTTCGGTAATCCACATGCTGACAAATCTTTAGTGAATATTTGTCGAATCCGTGATGCATGTACCTTTTTCGGAACACGGAATTTCACAATGACGGATTCTATGTAAATTGCATGTCTATTGGGTAGAACTCGATCCAAGAGGATTTTTCTGCGAAAACTGCATGATTTAAAAACTGACATTAGGAGAAATCTACTAAATCAGAAAAAACTTTCTATGTATAAATATGCATTTTAAGGTGGATGAAAGTTCGGTAATACACATGTTCACCACTCATAAAGACTGTTTGTCGAATCCGTGATGCATGTAACTTGTTCAGAACACGGAATGTCACGGTGAGTGAAACTCGGTAAATTACATACCTTTTGGGTAGAACTCGCTCCAAGAGCATTTTCCTGCCAAATCTGCCTCATTTTCAAACCTGGCATTAAAACTTACCTGTGAAATCTGAGAAAATTCTTCAAAGTGTCAGTAAGTCATGTATGGTGGATGAAAGTGCTGTAATTCACTTGCTAACAACTCTGTAGTGAATATTTGTCGAATCCGAGATGCATGTAGCGTGTTCGGAACACGGAAATTCACGGTGAGCGAATCCATGTAAATTACATGTCTTTAGTTTTGAACCCACTCCAAGAGATTTTTGCCGTGAAATCTGCCTCAGTTTCGAAACTGGCGTTTGGAAAGCTCTGTGAAATCAGAGAAAATGCTTCTAAGCATCAATATGCCTTGTATTGTGATGAAAGTCCTGTAATCCACAGGCAAACAACTCTGTAGTGTATTTTGTCATATCCTATCTGCATGTAGCGTGTACAAAGTACGGAATTTCACAGCGGGAGAATCTATGTAATTTACATATCTTTTGGGTAGAACACGCTCCAAAAGTTTTTTCCTTAGGAAACTGCCTGATTTTTGAAACTGCTATTAGGAAATTGCTGCAAACACAGAGTTGATATTTCTAGGTGTAAAAATGCCTTGTATGGTGGATGAAAGTTCTGTAATACACATGTACACAACTCATTAAAAATGTTTCTCAAATCCGTGATGTATGTAGTGTGTTCGGAACACGGAATGTCACGTTGAAGGAAACTATGTAAATTACATATCTATTTGTGAGAACCCGGGCCAGGAGCATTTTACTGTAAAATCTACCTCTGTTTGGAAACTGGTGTTATGAAAACGCTGCAAAATCTGAGCAAATGCTTTAAAGTGACATTATGTCTTCAATGGTTTATTAAAGATGTGTAATTCACATTCTAACAACTCAGCTGTGAGCAATTGTTGAATCCAATGTGCACGTACCTTTTTCGGAACACGGAATGTTACGGTGACGGTATCTATGAAAATGGGATGTCTATTGGATCGAACATGCAGCAAGAGAATTTTTCTGCGTAAACTGCTTGATTTTCGTATGTGACGTTAGGAAAAATCTGCGAAATCTAAGTAAATATTTCTAGGTGTAAATACGCCTTGTATTGTGGTTGAAACATCGGTAATCCACATGCTCACGGTCATTAAATAATGTTTGTCGAAGCCGTGATTAATGTAACGTTTTTGGAACATGGAAAGTCTCGGTGAGTGAACCTCGGAAAATAACAATTCTACTGGATAGAACTCGCTTGAATTGAATTTTTCAGTGAAAATTTCATGATTTTCGAAACTGGATGTTAAGAAAAACCTGAGAAATCAGAATAAACACTTCTAGGTGTAAATATGCTTTGTATGGTGAATGAAAGTTCGGTAATCCACATGCTCACACTCATTAAAGTATGTTTGTCGAATTCGTGATGCATGTAACGTGTTGGGAATACGGAATGTCATATTGAAGGAAACAATGTAAATTACATGTCTATTGGGTAGAACTCGCTTGAAGAGAATTTTTCTGCGAAACGTGCCTCATTTTCCAAACTGCCATTAGGAGAACACTGTGAAATCTGAGAAAATGCTTCTAAGGGTCAATATGCCTTGAAAGTTGAATTAAAGTCCGGAAATCCACATGTTAATAACAGTGTAGTAATTATTTTTCAAACCGTGATTCATGGAGCGCTTTTGGAAAATGGAATTTCAGCACGTTGAAGCAATATAAATTAAAATTCTATTGGATAGAACTTGATAGAATAGGATTTTTCTGCGAAAATTGCATGATTATCGAATCTGAAGTTTGGAGAAAGCTTCAAAATGAGAGTTAATATTTCTTGGTGTAAATATGCCTTTATGTTGGAAGAAAGTTCGGTAATCCATATTTTCACAACATATTAAAAAATCTTTTTCTAATCCGTGATGCATATACCGTGTTCGGAACGTGGAATTTCATGGTGATTGAAACAATGTAAATTAATACTCTTTTGGGTAGAACTTGCTCCAAGAGAATTTTTCTGCGAAAACTGCTTCATTTTTGAAACTGGGATTTGGAAAACGCTGCAAAATGTGAGAAAATACTTCTAAGTATCAATATTCAATCTATTGTGATGAAAGTTCGTTAATCCAAATGCTAACAAATCTGTAGTGAATATTTGTCCAATCCGTGATGCATGTAGCTTTTTCAGAACACGGAATTTCACGATGACGGGTTCTATGTTAATTGCATGTTTATTGGGTAGAACTCGCTCCAAGAGGATTTTTCTGCCAAAACTGCATGATTTAAAACTGGCATTAGGAGAAATCTACTAAATCAGAAAAAAACTTTCTATGTATAAATATGCATTGTAAGGTGGATGAAAGTTCGGTAATACATATGTTCACCACTCATTAAAGAATGATTGTCGAATCAGTGATGCATGTAACGTGTTCATAACACGGAATGTCACGGTGAGTGAAACTCGGTAAATTACATATCTTTTGGTTAGAACTCGCTCCAAGAGCATTTTCCTGCCAAATCTGCCTCATTTTCAAACCTGGCATTAAAACTTACCTGTGAAATCTGAGAAAATTCTTCAAAGTGTCAGTAAGTCATGTATGGTGGATGAAAGTGCTGTAATTCACTTGCTAACAACTCTGTAGTGAATATTTGTCGAATCCGAGATGCATGTAGCGTGTTCGGAACATGGAAATTCACAGTGAGCGAATCCATGTAAATTAAATGTGTTTAGTTTTGAACCCGCTCCAAGAGATTTTTGCCGTAAAATCTGCCTCAGTTTCAAAACTGGCGTTTGGAAAGCTCTGTGAAATCAGAGAAAATGTTTCTAAGCATCAATATGCCTTGTATTGTGATGAAAGTCTTCTAATCCACATGCAAACAACTCTGTAGTGTATTTTGTAATATCCTATCTGCATGTAGCGTGTACGAAGTACGGAATTTCACAGCGGGAGAATCTATGTAATTTACATATCTTTTGGGTAGAACACGCTCCAACAGATTTTTCCTTAGGAAACTGCCTGATTTTTGAAACTGCTATTAGGAAAATGCTGCAAACTCAGAGTTGATATTTCTAGGTGTAAAAATGCCTTGTAAGGTGGATGAAAGTTCTGTAATACACATGTACATAACTCATTAAAAATGTTTCTCAAATCCGTGATGTATGTAGTGTGTTCGGAACACGGAATGTCACCTTGAAGGAAACTATGTAATTTACATATCTATTGGTGAGAACCCGGGCCAGGAGCATTTTACTGGAAAATCTACCTCTGTTTGGAAACTGGTGTTATGAAAACGCTGCAAAATCTGAGTAAAGGATTTAAAGTGACATTATTTCTTCAATGGTTTATTAAAGATGTGTAATTCACATTCTAACAACTCAGCTGTGAGCAATTGTTGAATCCAATGTGCACGTACCTTTTTCGGAACACGGAATGTTACGGTGACGGTATCTATGAAAATGGGATGTCTATTGGATCGAACATGCAGCAAGAGAATTTTTCTGCGAAAACTGCCTGATTTTCGTAAGTGACGTTAGGAAAAATCTGCGAAATCTAACTAAATATTTCTAGGTGTAAATACGCCTTGTATTGTGGTTGAAACATCGGTAATCCACATGCTCACACTAATTAAAGAATGTTTGTCGAATTCGTGATGCATGTAACGTGTTCGCAATACGGAATGTCATATTGAAGGAAACAATGTAAATTACATGTCTATTGGGTAGAACTCACTTGAAGAGAATTTTTCTGCAAAACGTGCCTCATTTTCCAAACTGCCATTAGGAGAACCCTGTGAAATCTGAGTAAATGTTTCTTAGTGTCAGTATGCCTTGAATGGTGAATGAAATTCCGGTAATCCACATGTTAATAACAGTGTAGTAATAATTTTTCAAACCGTGATTCATGGAGCGCTTTTGGAAAACGGAATTTCAGCGTAATGAAACAATGTAAATTACAATTCTATTGGGTAGAACTAGATAGAATAGGATTTTTCTGCGAAAATTGCATGATTATCGAATCTGAAGTTTGGAGAAAGCTTCAAAAGGAGATTAAATATTTCTACGTGCAAATATGCCTTTATGTTGGAAGAAAGTCCGGTAATCCACATTTTCACAACATATTAAAGAATCTTTTTCTAATCCGTGATGCATATACCGTGTTCGGAACGTGGAATTTCACGGTGATTGAAACAATGTAAATTACTTCTCTATTGGGTAGAAGTTGCTCCAAGAGAATTTTTCTGCGAAAACTGATTCATTTTGGAAACTGGTGTTTGGAAAACGCTGCAAAATTTGAGAAAATATTTCTAAGTATCAATATTCAATCTATTGTGATGAAAGTTCGGTAATCCACATGCTGACAAATCTTTAGTGAATATTTGTCGAATCCGTGATGCATGTACCTTTTTCGGAACACGGAATTTCACAATGACGGATTCTATGTAAATTGCATGTCTATTGGGTAGAACTCGATCCAAGAGTATTTTTCTGCGAAAACTGCATGATTTAAACACTGACATTAGGAGAAATCTACTAAATCAGAAAAAACTTTCTGTGTATAAATATGCATTGTAAGGTGGATAAAAGTTCGGTAATACACATGTTCACCACTCATAAAGACTGTTTGTCGAATCCGTGATGCATGTAACTTGTTCAGAACACGGAATGTCACGGTGAGTGAAACTCGGTAAATTACATACCTTTTGGGTAGAACTCGCTCCAAGAGCATTTTCCTGCCAAATCTGCCTCATTTTCAAACCTGGCATTAAAACTAACCTGTGAAATCTGAGAAAATTCTTCAAAGTGTCAGTAAGTCATGTATGGTGGAAGAAAGTGCTGTAATTCACTTGCTAACAACTCTGTAGTGAATATTTGTCGAATCCGAGATGCATGTAGCGTGTTCGGAACACGGTAATTCACGGTGAGCGAATCCATGTAAATTACATGTCTTTAGTTTTGAACCCGCTCCAAGAGATTTTTGCCGTTAAATCTGCCTCAGTTTCGAAACTGGCGTTTGGAAAGCTCTGTGAAATCAGAGAAAATGCTTCTAAGCATCAATATGCCTTGTATTGTGATGAAAGTCCTGTAATCCACATGCAAACAACTCTGTAGTGTATTTTGTCATATCCTATCTGCATGTAGCGTGTACGAAGTACGGAATTTCACAGCGGGAGAATCTATGTAATTTACATATCTTTTGGGTAGAACACGCTCCAAAAGTTTTTTCCTTAGGAAACTGCCTGATTTTTGAAACTGTTTTAGGAAATTGCTGCAAACACAGAGTTGATATTTCTAGGTGTTAAAATGCTTTGTATGGTGGATGAAAGTTCTGTAATACACATGTACACAACTCATTAAAAATGATTCTCAAATCCGTGATGTATGTAGTGTGTTCGGAACACGGAATGTCACGTTGAAGGAAACTATGTAAATTACATATCTATTGGTGAGAACCCGCTCCAGGAGCATTTTACTGTAAAATCTACCTCTGTTTGGAAACTGGTGTTATGAAAACGCTGCAAAATCTGAGCAAATGCTTTAAAGTTACATTATGTCTTCAATGGTTTATTAAAGATGTGTAATTCACATTCTAACAACTCAGCTGTGAGCAATTGTTGAATCCAATGTGCACGTACCTTTTTCAGAACACGGAATGTTACGGTGACGGTATCTATGAAAATGGGTTGTCTATTGGATCGAACATGCAGCAAGAGAATTTTTCTGCGTAAACTGCCTGATTTTCGTATCTGACGTAAGGAAAAATCTGCGAAATCTATGTAAAAATTTCTAGGTGTAAATACGCCTTGTATTGTGGTTGAAACATCGGTAATCCACATGCTCACGGTCATTAAATAATGTTTGTCGAAGCAGTGATTAATGTAACGTTTTCGGAACATGGAATGTCTTGGTGAGTGAACCTCGGAAAATAACAATTCTACTGGATAGAACTCGGTTGAATTGAATTTTTCCGTGAAAATTTCATGATTTTCGAAACTGGATGTTAAGAAAAACCTGAGAAATCAGAATAAACACTTCTAGGTGTAAATATGCTTTGTATGGTGAATGAAAGTTCGGTAATCCACATTCTCACACTCATTAAAGTATGTTTGTCGAATTCGTGATGCATGTAACGTGTTGGGAATACGGAATGTCATATTGAAGGAAACAATGTAAATTACATGTCTATTGGGTAGAACTCGCTTGAAGAGAATTTTTCTGCGAAACATGCCTCATTTTCCAAACTGCCATTAGGAGAACACTGTGAAATCTGAGAAAATGCTTCTAAGGGTCAGTATGCCTTGAAAGTTGAATTAAAGTCCGGAAATCCACATGTTAATAACAGTGTAGTAATTATTTTTCAAACCGTGTTTCATGGAGCGCTTTTGGAAAATGGAATTTCAGCGCGTTGAAGAAATATAAATTAAAATTCTATTGGATAGAACTAGATAGAATAGGATTTTTCTGCGAAAATTGCATGATTATCGAATCTGAAGTTTGGAAAAAGCTTCAAAATGAGAGTAAATATTTCTTGGTGTAAATATGCCTTTATGTTGGAAGAAAGTTCGGTAATCCATATTTTCACAACATATTAAAAAATCTTTTTCTAATCCGTGATGCATTTACCGTGTTCGGAACGTGGAATTTCACGGTGATTAAAACAATCTAAATTAATACTCTTTTGGGTAGAACTTGCTCCAAGAGAATTTTTCTGCGAAAACTGCTTCATTTTTGAAACTGGGATTTGGAAAACGCTGCAAAATGTGAGAAAATACTTCTAAGTATCAATATTCAATCTATTGTGATGAAAGTTCGTTAATCCACATGCTAACAAATCTGTAGTGAATATTTGTCCAATCCGTGATGCATGTAGCTATTTCGGAACACGGAATTTCACGATGAGGGTTTCTATGTTAATTGCATGTTTATTGGGTAGAACTCGCTCCAAGAGGATTTTTCTGCCAAAACTGCATGATTTAAAACTGACATTAGGAGAAATCTAGTAAATCAGAAAAAAACTTTCTATGTATAAATATGCATTGTAAAGTGGATGAAAGTTCGGTAATACACATGTTCACCACTTATTAAAGAATGATTGTCGAATCCGTGATGCATGTAACGTGTTCATAACACGGAATGTCACGGTGAGTGAAACTCGGTAAATTACATATCTTTTGGTTAGAACTCGCTCCAAGAGCATTTTCCTGCCAAATCTGCCTCATTTTCAAACCTGGCATTAAAACTTACCTGTGAAATCTGAGAAAATTTTTCAAAGTGTCATTAAGTCAAGTATGGTGGATGAAAGTGCTGTAATTCACTTGCTAACAACTCTGTAGTGAATATTTGTCGAATCCGAGATGCATGTAGCCTGTTCGGAACACGGAAATTCACGGTGAGCGAATCCATGTAAATTACATGTCTTTAGTTTTGAACCCGCTCCAAGAGATTTTTGCCGTAAAATCTGCCTCAGTTTCGAAACTGGCGTTTGGAAAGCTCTGTGAAATCAGAGAAAATGCTTCTAAGCATCAATATGCCTTGTATTGTGATGAAAGTCCTGTAATCCACATGCAAACAACTCTGTAGTGTAATTTGTCATATCCTATCTGCATGTAGCGTGTACGAAGTACGGAATTTCACAGCGGGAGAATCTATGTAATTTACATATCTTTTGGGTAGAACACGCTCCAACAGTTTTTTCCTTAGGAAACTGCCTGATTTTTGAAACTGCTATTAGGAAAATGCTGCAAACTCAGAGTTGATATTTCTAGGTGTAAAAATGCCTTGTAAGGTGGATGAAAGTTCTGTAATACACATGTACATAACTCATTAAAAATGTTTCTCAAATCCGTGATGTATGTAGTGTGTTCAGAACACGGAATGTCACCTTGAAGGAAACTATGTAATTTACATATCTATTGGTGAGAACCCGGGCCAGGAGCATTTTACTGGAAAATCTACCTCTGTTTGGAAACTGGTGTTATGAAAACGCTGCATAATCTGAGCAAATGCTTTAAAGTGACATTATTTTTTCAATGGTTTATTAAAGATGTGTAATTCACATTCTAACAACTCAGATGTGAGCAATTGTTGAATCCAATGTGCACGTACCTTTTTCTGAACACGGAATGTTACGGTGACGGTATCTATGAAAATGGGATGTCTATTGGTTCGAACATGCAGCAAGAGAATTTTTCTGCGAAAACTGCCTGATTTTCGTAAGTGACGTTAGGAAAAATCTGCGAAATCTAACTAAATATTTCTAGGTGTAAATACGCCTTGTATTGTGGTTGAAACATCGGTAATACACATGCTCACACTAATTAAAGAATGTTTGTCGAATTCGTGATGCATGTAACGTGTTCGCAATACGGAATGTCATATTGAAGGAAACAATGTAAATTACATGTCTATTGGGTAGAACTCGCTTGAAGAGAATTTTTCTGCGAAACGTGCCTCATTTTCAAAACTGCCATTAGGAGAACCCTGTGAAATCTGAGTAAATGCTTCTTAGTGTCAGTATGCCTTGAATGGTGAATGAAATTCCGGTAATCCACATGTTAATAACAGTGTAGTAATTATTTTTCAAACCGTGATTCATGGAGCGCTTTTGGAAAACGGAATTTCAGCGTAATGAAACAATGTAAATTACAATTCTATTGGGTAGAACTAGATAGAATAGGATTTTTCTGCGAAAATTGCATGATTATCGAATCTGAAGTTTGGAGAAAGCTTCAAAAGGAGATTAAATATTTCTACGTGCAAATATGCGTTTATGTTGGAAGAAAGTCCGGTAATCCACATTTTCACAACATATTAAAGAATCTTTTTCTAATCTGTGATGCATATACCGTGTTCGGAACGTGGAATTTCACGGTGATTGAAACAATGTAAATTACTTCTCTATTGGGTAGAAGTTGCTCCAAGAGAATTTTTCTGCGAAAACTGATTCATCTTGGAAACTGGTGTTTGGAAAACGCTGCAAAATTTGAGAAAATAATTCTAAGTATCAATATTCAATCTATTGTGATGAAAGTTCGGTAATCCACATGCTGACAAATCTTTAGTGAATATTTGCCGAATCCGTGATGCATGTAGCTTTTTCGGAACACGGAATTTCACGATGACGGGTTCTATGTAAATTGCATGTCTATTGTGTAGAACTCGCTCCAAGAGAATTTTTCTGCGAAAACTGCATGATTTAAAAACTGACATTAGGAGAAATCTACTAAATCAGAAAAAACTGTCTATGTATAAATATGCATTGTAAGGTGGATGAAAGTTCAGTAATACACATGTTCACAACTCATTAAAGATTGTTTGTCAAATCCTTGATACATGTAACGTGTTCAGAACATGGAATGTCACGGTGAGTGAAACTCGGTAAATTACATATCTTTTGGGTAGAACTCGCTCCAAGAGCATTTTCCTGCCAAATCTGCCTCATTTTCAAACCTGGCATTAAAACTAAACTGTGAAATCTGAGAAAATTCTTCAAAGTGTCAGTAAGCAATGTATGGTGGATGAAAGTTCGGTAATTCGCATGCTAACAACTCTGTAGTGAATATTTTTCAAATCCGAGATACATGAAGCTTGTTCCGAACACAAAATATCACGGTGAGCGAATCTATGTAAAATACATGTCTCTTGGGTAGAAATCGCTCCAAGAGCTTTTTCTGCGAATTCTGCCTCATTTTCAATATTGGCATTAGGAAAACCATTTGAAATATGATAAAAATATTCAAAGTGTCAATATGGCTTATATGGTGGATGAAAGTGCGGTAATACTTATGCTAAACTCTCTGTAGTGAATATTTTTCGAATCCGTGATGCATGTACCTTTTTCGGAACACGGAATTTCACGATGATGGGTTCTATGTAAATTGCATGTCTATTGTGTAAAACTCGCTCCAAGAGGATTTTTCTGCGAAAACTGCATGATTTAAACTGACATTAGGAGAAATCTACTAAATCAGAAAAAAAACTTTCTATGTATAAATATGCATTGTAAGGTGGATGAAAGTTCGGTAATACACATGTTCACCACTCATTAAAGAATGATTTTCGAATCCGTCCTGCATGAAACGTGTTCAGAACACGGAATGTCATGGTGAGTGAAACTCGGTAAATTACATATCTTTTGGGTAGAACTCACACCAAGAGCATTTTCCTGCCAAATCTGCCTCATTTTCAAACCTGGCATTAAAACTAACTTGTGAAATCTGAGAAAATTCTTCAAAGTGTCAGTAAGTCAAGTATGGTGGATGAAAGTGCTGTAATCCACTTGCTAACAACTCTGTAGTGAATGTTTTCGAATCCGAGATGCATGTAGCGTGTTCGGAACACGGAATTTCACGGTGAGCGAATCCATGTAAATTACATGTCTTTAGTTTTGAACCCGCTCCAAGAGATTTTTGCCGTGAAATCTGCCTCAGTTTCGACACTGGTGTTTGGAAAGCTCTGTGAAATCTGAGAAAATGCTTCTAAGCATCAATATGCCTTTATTGTGTTGAAAGTCCTGTAATCCACATGCAAACATATCTTTAGTGTATATTTGTCGAATCCTATCTGCATGAAGCGTGTTCAAAATATGGAATTTCACAGCGGGAGAATCTATGTAATTTACATATATTTTGGGTAGAACACGCTCCAAAAGTTTTTTCCTTAGTAAACTGCCTGATTTTTGAAACTGCTATTAGGAAAATGCTGCAAACTCAGAGTTGATATTTCTAGGTGTAAATATGCCTTGTATGGTGGATGAAATTCTTTAATACACATGTACACAACTCATTGAAATTGTTACGCAAATACGTGATGTATGTAGTGTGTTCGGAACACGGAATGTCACGTTCAAGGAAACTATGTAAATTACATATCTATTGGTGAGAAACCGCTCCAGGAGCATTTTACTGTAAAATCTACCTCTGTTTGGAAACTGGTGTTATGAAAACGCTGCAAAATCTGAGCAAATGCTTTAAAGTGACATTATGTCTTCAATGGTTTATTAAAGAAGTGTAATTCACATTCTAACAACTCAGCTGTGAGCATTTGTTGAATCAAATGTGCACGTACCTTTTTCGGAACACGGAATGTTACGGTGATGGTATCTATGAAAATGAGATGTCTATTGGATCGAACATGCAGCAAGAGAATTTTTCTGCGAAAACTGCCTGATTTTCGTAACTGACGTTAGGAAAAATCTGCGAAATCTAAGTAAATATTTCTAGGTGTAAATATGCCTTGTATTGTGGTTGAAACATCGCTAATCCACATGCTCACGGTCATTAAATAACGTTAGTTGAAGCCGTGATTAATGTAACGTTTTCGGAACACGGAATGTCTCGGTGAGTGAAACTCGGAAAATAAAAATTCTACTGGATAGAACTCGCTTGAATTGAAATTTTCAGCGAAAATTTCATGATTTTTGAAACTGGATGTAAGGAAAAAGCTGTGAAATCTGAATAAAGTCTTCTAGTGTAAATATGCCTTGTATGGTGGATGAAAGTTTGGTAATCCACATGCTCACACTAATTAAAGTATGTTTGTCGAATTCGTGATGCATGTAACGTGTTCGGAATACGGAATGTCATATTGAAGGGATCAATGTAAATTACATGTCTATTGGTTAGAACTCGCTTGAAGAGAATTTTTCTGCGAAACGTGCCTCATTTTCCAAACTGCCATTAGGAGAACCCTGTGAAATCTGAGAAAATGCTTCTTAGGGTCAATATGCCTTGAATGGTGAATGAAAGTCCGGTAATCCACATGTTAATAACAGTTTAGTAATTATTTTTCAAAACGTGATTCATGGAGCTCTTTTGGAAAACGGAATTTCAGCGTAATGGAACAATGTAAATTACAATTTTATTGGGTAGAACTAGGTAGAATAGAATTTTTCTGCGAAAATTGCATGATTATCGAATCTGAAGTTTGGAGAAAGCTTCAAAATGAGAGTAAATATTTCTAGGTGTAAATATGCCTTATGTTGGAAGAAAGTTCGGTAATCCATATTTTCAAAACATATTAAAGAATCTTTTTCTAATCCGTGATGCATATACCGTGTTCGGAACGTGGAAATTCACGAAGATTGAAACAATAAAAATTACTTCTCTATTGGGTAGAATTTGCTCCAAGAGGATTTTTCTGCAAAAACTGCTTCAATTTTGAAACTGGGGTTTGGAAAACGCTTCAAAATTTGAGAAAATACTTTTAAGTATCAATATTCAATCTATTGTGATGAAAGTTCGGTAATCCACATGCTAACAAATCTGTAGTGAATAATTGTTGAATGAATTATACATGTAGCATGTTCGGAACATGGGATTTCACGGCCAGGTAGTTTATGTAAATTACATTTCTCTTGGTTAGAATTCACTCCAAGAGGTTTTTCCTGAGAAATCTGCCTGATTTTCAAAACTGGCATTAGGAAAACACTGCGAACTCAGATGAATAGATTCTCGGTGTAAATATGCCTTGTAGGGTGGATGAAAGTTCGGTAATCCGCATGCTAACAACTCTGTACTGATTATTTGTCGAATCCGAGATACCTGAAGCGTGTTCCGTACACAAAATATCACGGTGAGCAAATCTATGTAAAATACATGTCTCTTGGGTAGAAATCGCTCCAAGAGCTTTTTCTGCGAATTCTGCTCATTTTCAAAACTGGCATTAAGAAAACCTTTCGAAATATGTGAAAATGGTTCAAAGTGTCAATATGGCTTTTATGGTTGATGAAAGTGCGGTAATCCTTATGCTAAAGACTCTGTAGTGAATATTTGTCGAATCCGTGATGCATGTAGCTTTTTCGGAACACGGAATTTCACGATGACGGGTTCTATGTAAATTGCATGTCTATTGTGTAGAACTCGCTCCAAGAGGATTTTTCTGCGAAAACTGCATGATTTAAAAACTGACATTAGGAGAAATCTACTAAATCAGAAAAAACTTTCTATGTATAAATATGCATTGTAAGGTGGATGAAAGTTCAGTAATACACATGTTCACAACTCATTAAAGAATGTTTGTCAAATCCTTGATACATGTAACGTGTTCAGAACATGGAATATCACGGTGAGTGAAACTCGGTAAATTACATATCTTTTGGGTAGAACTCGCTCCAAGAGCATTTTCCTGCCAAATCTGCCTCATTTTCAAACCTGGCATTAAAACTAAACTGTGAAATCTGAGAAAATTCTTCAAAGTGTCAGTAAGCAATGTATGGTGGATGAAAGTTCGGTAATTCGCATGCTAACAACTCTGTAGTGAATATTTTTCAAATCCGAGATACATGAAGCGTGTTCCGAACACAAAATATCACGGTGAGCGAATCTATGTAAAATACATGTCTCTTGGGTAGAAATCGCTCCAAGAGCTTTTTCTGCGAATTCTGCCTCATTTTCAAAATTGGCATTAGGAAATCCATTTGAAATATGATAAAATTCTTCAAAGTGTCAATATGGCTTATATGGTGGATCAAAGTGCGATAATACTTATTCTAAAGTCTCTGTAGTGAATATTTTTCGAATCCGTGATGCATGTACCTTTTTCGGAACACGGAATTTCACGATGATGGGTTCTATGTAAATTGCATGTCTACTGTGTAAAACTCGCTCCAAGAGGATTTTTCTGCGAAAACTGCATGATTTAAACTGACATTAGGAGAAATCTACTAAATCAGAAAAAAAACTTTCTATGTATAAATATGCATTGTAAGGTGGATGAAAGTTCGGTAATACACATGTTCACCACTCATTAAAGAATGATTTTCGAATCCGTCCTGCATGAAACGTGTTCAGAACACGGAATGTCATGGTGAGTGAAACTCGGTAAATTACATATCTTTTGGGTAGAACTCACACCAAGAGCATTTTCCTGCCAAATCTGCCTCATTTTCAAACCTGGCATTAAAACTAACTTGTGAAATCTGAGAAAATTCTTCAAAGTGTCAGTAAGTCAAGTATGGTGGATGAAAGTGCTGTAATCCACTTGCTAACAACTCTGTAGTGAATGTTTTCGAATCCGAGATGCATGTAGCGTGTTCGGAACACGGAATTTCACGGTGAGCGAATCCATGTAAATTACATGTCTTTAGTTTTGAACCCGCTCCAAGAGATTTTTGCCGTGAAATCTGCCTCAGTTTCGACACTGGTGTTTGGAAAGCTCTGTGAAATCTGAGAAAATGCTTCTAAGCATCAATATGCCTTTATTGTGTTGAAAGTCCTGTAATCCACATGCAAACATATCTTTAGTGTATATTTGTCGAATCCTATCTGCATGAAGCGTGTTCAAAATATGGAATTTCACAGCGGGAGAATCTATGTAATTTACATATCTTTTGGGTTGAACACGCTCCAAAAGTTTTTTCCTTAGTAAACTGCCTGAGTTTTGAAACTGCTATTAGGAAAATGCTGCAAACTCAGAGTTGATATTTCTAGGTGTAAATATGCCTTGTATGGTGGATGAAATTCTGTAATACACATGTACACAACTCATTGAAATTGTTACGCAAATACGTGATGTATGTAGTGTGTTCGGAACACGGAATGTCACGTTCAAGGAAACTATGTAAATTACATATCTATTGGTGAGAAACCGCTCCAGGAGCATTTTACTGTAAAATCTACCTCTGTTTGGAAACTGGTGTTATGAAAACGCTGCAAAATCTGAGCAAATGCTTTAAAGTGACATTATGTCTTCAATGGTTTATTAAAGAAGTGTAATTCACATTCTAACAACTCAGCTGTGAGCATTTGTTGAATCAAATGTGCACGTACCTTTTTCGGAACACGGAATGTTACGGTGACGGTATCTATGAAAATGGGATGTCTATTGGATCGAACATGCAGCAAGAGAATTTTTCTGCGAAAACTGCCTGATTTTCGTAACTGACGTTAGGAAAAATCTGCGAAATCTAAGTAAATATTTCTAGGTGTAAATATGCCTTGTATTGTGGTTGAAACATCGCTAATCCACATGCTCACGGTCATTAAATAACGTTAGTTGAAGCCGTGATTAATGTAACGTTTTCGGAACACGGAATGTCTCGGTGAGTGAAACTCGGAAAATAAAAATTCTACTGGATAGAACTCGCTTGAATTGAAATTTTCAGCGAAAATTTCATGATTTTTGAAACTGGATGTAAGGAAAAACTGTGAAATCTGAATAAAGACTTCTAGTGTAAATATGCCTTGTATGGTGGATGAAAGTTTGGTAATCCACATGCTCACATAATTAAAGTATGTTTGTCGAATTCGTGATGCATGTAACGTGTTCGGAATACGGAATGTCATATTGAAGGGATCAATGTAAATTACATGTCTATTGGGTAGAACTCGCTTGAAGAGAATTTTTCTGCGAAACGTGCCTCATTTTCCAAACTGCCATTAGGAGAACCCTGTGAAATCTGAGAAAATGCTTCTTAGGGTCAATATGCCTTGAATGGTGAATGAAAGTCCGGTAATCCACATGTTAATAACAGTTTAGTAATTATTTTTCAAAACGTGATTCATGGAGCTCTTTTGGAAAACGGAATTTCAGCGTAATGGAACAATGTAAATTACAATTTTATTGGGTAGAACTAGGTAGAATAGAATTTTTCTGTGAAAATTGCATGATTATCAAATCTGAAGTTTGGAGAAAGCTTCAAAATGAGAGTAACTATTTCTAGGTGTAAATATGCCTTATGTTGGAAGAAAGTTCGGTAATCCACATTTTCAAAACATATTAAAGAATCTTTTTCTAATCTGTGATGCATATACCGTGTTCGGAACGTGGAAATTCACGAAGATTGAAACAATAAAAATTACTTCTCTATTGGGTAGAACTTGCTCCAAGAGAATTTTTCTGCAAAAACTGCTTCATATTTGAAACTGGGGTTTGGAAAACGCTTCAAAATTTGAGAAAATACTTTTAAGTATCAATATTCAATGTATTGTGATGAAAGTTCGGTAATCCACATGCTAACAAATCTGTAGTGAATAATTGTTGAATGAATTATACATGTAGCATGTTCGGAACACGGGATTTCACGGCCAGGGAGTTTATGTAAATTACATTTCTCTTGGTTAGAAATCACTCCAAGAGGTTTTTCCTGAGAAATCTGCCTGATTTTCAAAACTGGAATTAGGAAAACACTGCGAACTCAGATGAATAGATTCTCGGTGAAAATATGCCTTGTAGGGTGGATGAAAGTTCGGTAATCCGCATGCTAACAACTCTGTACTGATTATTTGTCGAATCCGAGATACATGAAGCGTGTTCCGAACACAAAATATCACGGTGAGCAAATCTATGTAAAATACATGTCTCTTGGGTAGAAATCGCTCCAAGAGCTTTTTCTGCGAATTCTGCTCATTTTCAAATCTGGCATTAAGAAAACCTTTCGAAATATGTGAAAATGGTTCAAAGTGTCAATATGGCTTTTATGGTTGATGAAAGTGCGGTAATCCTTATGCTAAAGACTCTGTAGTGAATATTTGTCGAATCCGTGATGCATGTAGTTTTTTCGGAACACGGAATTTCACGATGACGGGTTCTATGTAAATTGCATGTCTATTGTGTAGAACTCGCTCCAAGAGGATTTTTCTGCGAAAACTGCATGATTTAAAAACTGACATTAGGAGAAATCTACTAAATCAGAAAAAACTTTCTATGTATAAATATGCATTGTAAGGTGGATGAAAGTTTAGTAATACACATGTTCACAACTCATTAAAGAATGATTTTCGAATCCGTCATGCATGAAACGTGTTCAGAACACGGAATGTCATGGTGAGTGAAACTCGGTAAATTACATATCTTTTGGGTAGAACTCACACCAAGAGCATTTTCCTGCCAATTCTGCCTCATTTTCAAACCTGGCATTAAAACTAACCTGTGAAATCTCAGAAAATTCTTCAAAGTGTCAGTAAGTCAAGTATGGTGGATGAAAGTGCTGTAATCCACTTGCTAACAACTCTGTAGTGAATGTTTTCGAATCCGAGATGCATGTAGCGTGTTCGGAACAAGGAATTTCACGGTGAGCGAATCCATGTAAATTACATGTCTTTAGTTTTGAAACCGCTCCAAGAGATTTTTGCCGTGAAATCTGCCTCAGTTTCGACACTGGTGTTTGGAAAGCTCTGTGAAATCTGAGAAAATGCTTCTAAGCATCAATATGCCTTTATTGTGTTGAAAGTCCTGTAATCCACATGCAAACATATCTTTAGTGTATATTTGTCGAATCCTATCTGCATGAAGCGTGTTCAAAATATGGAATTTCACAGCGGGAGAATCTATGTAATTTACATATCTTTTGGGTAGAACACGCTCCAAAAGTTTTTTCCTTAGTAAACTGCCTGATTTTTGAAACTGCTATTAGGAAAATGCTGCAAACTCAGAGTTGATATTTCTAGGTGTAAATATGCCTTGTATGGTGGATGAAATTCTGTAATACACATGTACACAACTCATTGAAATTGTTACGCAAATACGTGACGTATGTAGTGTGTTCGGAACACGGAATGTCACGTTCAAGGAAACTATGTAAATTACATATCTATTGGTGAGAACCCGCTCCAGGAGCATTTTACTGTAAAATCTACCTCTGTTTGGAAACTGGTGTTATGAAAACGCTGCAAAATCTGAGCAAATGCTTTAAAGTGACATTATGTCTTCAATGGTTTATTAAAGATGTGTAATTCACATTCTAACAACTCAGCTGTGAGCATTTGTTGAATCCAATGTGCACGTACCTTTTTCGGAACACGGAATGTTACGGTGACGGTATCTATGAAAATGGGATGTCTATTGGATCGAACATGCAGCAAGAGAATTTTTCTGCGAAAACTGCCTGATTTTCGTAACTGACGTTAGGAAAAATCTGCGAAATCTAAGTAAATATTTCTAGGTGTAAATATGCCTTGTATTGTGGTTGAAACATCGGTAATCCACATGCTCACGGTCATTAAATAACGTTAGTTGAAGCCGTGATTAATGTAACGTTTTCGGAACACGGAATGTCTCGGTGAGTGAAACTCGGAAAATAAAATTTCTACTGGATAGAACTCGCTTGAATTGAAATTTTCAGCGAAAATTTCATGATTTTTGAAACTGGATGTAAGGAAAAAGCTGTGAAATCTGAATAAAGTCTTCTAGTGTAAATATGCCTTGTATGGTGGATGGAAGTTTGGTAATCCACATGCTCACACTAATTAAAGTATGTTTGTCGAATTCGTGATGCATGTAACGTGTTCGGAATACGGAATGTCATATTGAAGGGATCAATGTAAATTACATGTCTATTGGGTAGAACTCGCTTGAAGAGAATTTTTCTGCGAAACGTGCCTCATTTTCCAAACTGCCATTAGGAGAACCCTGTGAAATCTGAGAAAATGCTTCTTAGGGTCAATATGCCTTGAATGGTGAATGAAAGTCCGGTAATCCACGTGTTAATAACAGTTTAGTAATTATTTTTCAAAACGTGATTCATGGAGCTCTTTTGGAAAACGGAATTTCAGCGTAATGGAACAATGTAAATTAAAATTTTATTGGGTAGAACTAGGTAGAATAGAATTTTTCTGCGAAAATTGCATGATTATCGAATCTGAAGTTTGGAGAAAGCTTCAAAATGAGAGTAAATATTTCTAGGTGTAAATATGCCTTATGTTGGAAGAAAGTTCGGTAATCCACATTTTTAAAACATATTAAAGAATCTTTCTAATCCGTGATGCATATACCTTGTTCGGAACGTGGAAATTCACGGTGATTGAAACAATGTAAATTACTTCTCTATTGGGTAGAACTTGCTCCAAGAGAATTTTTCTGCGAAAACTGCTTCATTTTTGAAACTGGGGTTTGGAAAACCCTGCAAAATTTGAAAAAATATTTCTAAGTATCAATATTCAATCTATTGTGATGAAAGTTCGGAAATCAACATGCTAACAAATCAGTAGTGAATAATTGTTGAATCCATTATGCATGTAGCATGTTCGGAACACGGGATTTCACGGCCAGGGAGTTTATGTAAATTACATTTCTCTTGGTTAGAAATCACTCCAAGAGGTTTTTCCTGAGAAATCTGCCTGATTTTCAAAACTGGAATTAGGAAAACACTGCGAACTCAGATGAATAGATTCTCGGTGAAAATATGCCTTGTAGGGTGGATGAAAGTTCGGTAATCCGCATGCTAACAACTCTGTACTGATTATTTGTCGAATCCGAGATACATGAAGCGTGTTCCGAACACAAAATATCACGGTGAGCAAATCTATGTAAAATACATGTCTCTTGGGTAGAAATCGCTCCAAGAGCTTTTTCTGCGAATTCTGCTCATTTTCAAAACTGGCATTAAGAAAACCTTTCGAAATATGTGAAAATGGTTCAAAGTGTCAATATGGCTTTTATGGTTGATGAAAGTGCGGTAATCTTTATGCTAAAGACTCTGTAGTGAATATTTGTCGAATCCGTGATGCATGTAGCTTTTTCGGAACACGGAATTTCACGATGACGGGTTCTATGTAAATTGCATGTCTATTGTGTAGAACTCGCTCCAAGAGGATTTTTCTGCGAAAACTGCATGATTTAAAAACTGACATTAGGAGAAATCTACTAAATCAGAAAAAACTTTCTATGTATAAATATGCATTGTAAGGTGGATGAAAGTTTAGTAATACACATGTTCACAACTCATTAAAGAATGATTTTCGAATCCGTCATGCATGAAACGTGTTCAGAACACGGAATGTCATGGTGAGTGAAACTCGGTAAATTACATATCTTTTGGGTAGAACTCACACCAAGAGCATTTTCCTGCCAAATCTGCCTCATTTTCAAACCTGGCATTAAAACTAACTTGTGAAATCTGAGAAAATTCTTCAAAGTGTCAGTAAGTCAAGTATGGTGGATGAAAGTGCTGTAATCCACTTGCTAACAACTCTGTAGTGAATGTTTTCGAATCCGAGATGCATGTAGCGTGTTCGGAACACGGAATTTCACGGTGAGCGAATCCATGTAAATTACATGTCTTTAGTTTTGAACCCGCTCCAAGAGATTTTTGCCGTGAAATCTGCCTCAGTTTCGACACTGGTGTTTGGAAAGCTCTGTGAAATTTGAGAAAATGCTTCTAAGCATCAATATGCCTTTATTGTGTTGAAAGTCCTGTAATCCACATGCAAACATATCTTTAGTGTATATTTGTCGAATCCTATCTGCATGAAGCGTGTTCAAAATATGGAATTTCACAGCGGGAGAATCTATGTAATTTACATATCTTTTGGGTAGAACACGCTCCAAAAGTTTTTTCCTTAGTAAACTGCCTGATTTTTGAAACTGCTATTAGGAAAATGCTGCAAACTCAGAGTTGATATTTCTAGGTGTAAATATGCCTTGTATGGTGGATGAAATTCTGTAATACACATGTACACAACTCATTGAAATTGTTACGCAAATACGTGATGTATGTAGTGTGTTCGGAACACGGAATGTCACGTTCAAGGAAACTATGTAAATTACATATCTATTGGTGAGAAACCGCTCCAGGAGCATTTTACTGTAAAATCTACCTCTGTTTGGAAACTGGTGTTATGAAAACGCTGCAAAATCTGAGCAAATGCTTTAAAGTGACATTATGTCTTCAATGGTTTATTAAAGAAGTGTAATTCACATTCTAACAACTCAGCTGTGAGCATTTGTTGAATCCAATGTGCACGTACCTTTTTCGGAACACGGAATGTTACGGTGACGGTATCTATGAAAATGGGATGTCTATTGGATCGAACATGCAGCAAGAGAATTTTTCTGCGAAAACTGCCTGATTTTCGTAACTGACGTTAGGAAAAATCTGCGAAATCTAAGTAAATATTTCTAGGTGTAAATATGCCTTGTATTGTGGTTGAAATATCGGTAATCCACATGCTCACGGTCATTAAATAACGTTAGTTGAAGCCGTGATTAATGTAACGTTTTCGGAACACGGAATGTCTCGGTGAGTGAAACTCGGAAAATAAAATTTCTACTGGATAGAACTCGCTTGAATTGAAATTTTCAGCGAAAATTTCATGATTTTTGAAACTGGATGTAAGGAAAAAGCTGTGAAATCTGAATAAAGTCTTCTAGTGTAAATATGCCTTGTATGGTGGATGAAAGTTTGGTAATCCACATGCTCACACTAATTAAAGTATGTTTGTCGAATTCGTGATGCATGTAACGTGTTCGGAATACGGAATGTCATATTGAAGGGATCAATGTAAATTACATGTCTATTGGGTAGAACTCGCTTGAAGAGAATTTTTCTGCGAAACGTGCCTCATTTTCCAAACTGCCATTAGGAGAACCCTGTGAAATCTGAGAAAATGCTTCTTAGGGTCAATATGCCTTGAATGGTGAATGAAAGTCCGGTAATCCACATGTTAATAACAGTTTAGTAATTATTTTTCAAAACGTGATTCATGGAGCTCTTTTGGAAAACGGAATTTCAGCGTAATGGAACAATGTAAATTACAATTTTATTGGGTAGAACTAGGTAGAATAGAATTTTTCTGCGAAAATTGCATGATTATCGAATCTGAAGTTTGGAGAAAGCTTCAAAATGAGAGTAAATATTTCTAGGTGTAAATATGCCTTATGTTGGAATAAAGTTCGGTAATCCACATTTTCAAAACATATTAAAGAATCTTTTTCTAATCCGTGATGCATATACCTTGTTCGGAACGTGGAAATTCACGGTGATTGAAACAATGTAAATTACTTCTCTATTGGGTAGAACTTGCTCCAAGAGAATTTTTCTGCGAAAACTGCTTCATTTTTGAAACTGGGGTTTGGAAAACCCTGCAAAATTTGAAAAAATATTTCTAAGTATCAATATTCAATCTATTGTGATGAAAGTTCGGAAATCAACATGCTAACAAATCAGTAGTGAATAATTGTTGAATCCATTATGCATGTAGCATGTTCGGAACACAGGATTTCACGGCCAGGGAGTTTATGTAAATTATATTTCTCTTGGTTAGAAATCACTCCAAGAGGTTTTTCCTGAGAAATCTGCCTGATTTTCAAAACTGGCATTAGGAAAACACTGCGAACTCAAATGAATAGATTCTTGGTGTAAATATGCCTTGTAGGGTTAATGAAAGTTCGGTAATTCGCATGCTAACAACTCTGTAGTGAATATTATTCAAATCCGAGATACATGAAGCGTGTTCCGAACACAAAATATCACGGTGAGCGAATCTATGTAAAATACATGTCTCTTGGGTAGAAATCGCTCCAAGAGATTTTTCTGCGAATTCTGCCTCAATTTCAAAACTGGCATTAAGAAAACATTTCGAAATATGTGAAAATGGTTCAAAGTGTTAATATGGCTTTTATGGTTGATGAAAGTGCGGTAATCCCTATGCTAAAGACTCTGTAGTGAATATTTGTCGAATCCGTGATGCATGTAGCTTTTTCGGAACCCGGAATTTCACGATGACGGGTTGTATGTTAATTGAATGTTTATTGGGTAGAACTCGCTCCAAGAGGATTTTTCTGCGAAACTGCATGATTTAAAACAGACATTAGGAGAAATCTACTAAATCAGAAAAAAACTTTCTATGTATAAATATGCATTGTAAGGTGGATGAAAGTTCGGTAATACACATGTTCACCACTCATTAAAGAATGATTGTCGAATCCGTGATGCATGTAACGTGTTCATAACATGGAATGTCACGGTGAGTGAAACTCGGTAAATTACATATCTTTTGGTTAGAACTCGCTCCAAGAGCATTTTCCTGCCAAATCTGCCTCATTTTCAAACCTGGCATTAAAACTTACCTGTGAAATCTCAGAAAATTCTTCAAAGTGTCAGTAAGTCATGTATGGTGGATGAAAGTGCTGTAATTCACTTGCTAACAACTCTGTAGTGAATATTTGTCGAATCCGAGATGCATGTAGCGTGTTCGGAACACGGAAATTCACGGTGAGCGAATCCATGTAAATTACATGTCTTTAGTTTTGAACCTGCTCCAAGAGATTTTTGCCGTGAAATCTGCCTCAGTTTCGAAACTGGCGTTTGGAAAGCTCTGTGAAATCAGAGAAAATGCTTCTAAGCATCAATATGCCTTGTATTGTGATGAAAGTCCTGAAATCCACATGCAAACAACTCTGTAGTGTATTTTGTCATATACTATCTGCATGTAGCGTGTACGAAGTACTGAATTTCACAGCGGGAGAATCTATGTAATTTACATATCTTTTGGGTAGAACACGCTCCAACAGTTTTTTCCTTAGGAAACTGCCTGATTTTTGAAACTGCTATTAGGAAAATGCTGCAAACTCAGAGTTGATATTTCTAGGTGTAAAAATGCCTTGTAAGGTGGATGAAAGTTCTGTAATACACATGTACATAACTCATTAAAAATGTTTCTCAAATCCGTGATGTATGTAGTGTGTTCGGAACACGGAATGTCACCTTGAAGGAAACTATGTAATTTACATATCTATTGGTGAGAACCCGGGCCAGGAGCATTTTACTGGAAAATCTACCTCTGTTAGGAAACTGGTGTTATGAAAACGCTGCAAAATCTGAGCAAATGCTTTAAAGTGACATTATGTCTTCAATGGTTTATTAAAGATGTGTAATTCACATTCTAACAACTCAGATGTGAGCAATTGTTGAATCCAATGTGCACGTACCTTTTTCGGAACACGGAATGTTACGGTGACGGTATCTATGAAAATGGGATGTCTATTGGTTCGAACATGCAGCAAGAGAATTTTTCTGCGAAAACTGCCTGATTTTCGTAAGTGACGTTAGGAAAAATCTGCGAAATATAACTAAATATTTCTAGGTGTAAATACGCCTTGTATTGTGGTTGAAACATCGGTAATCCACATGCTCACACTAATTAAAGAATGTTTGTCGAATTCGTGATGCATGTAACGTGTTCGCAATACGGAATGTCATATTGAAGGAAACAATGTAAATTACATGTCTATTGGGTAGAACTCGCTTGAAGAGAATTTTTCTGCGAAACGTGCCTCATTTTCCTAACTGCCATTAGGAGAACCCTGTGAAATCTGAGTAAATGCTTCTTAGTGTCAGTATGCCTTAAATGGTGAATGAAATTCCGGTAATCCACATGTTAATAACAGTGTAGTAATTATTTTTCAAACCGTGATTCATGGAGCGCTTTTGGAAAACGGAATTTCAGCGTAATGAAACAATGTAAATTACAATTCTATTGGGTAGAACTAGATAGAATAGGATTTTTCTGCAAAAATTGCATGATTATCGAATCTGAAGTTTGGAGAAAGCTTCAAAAGGAGATTAAATATTTCTACGTGCAAATATGCCTTTATGTTGGAAGAAAGTCCGGTAATCCACATTTTCACAACATATTAAAGAATCTTTTACTAATCCGTGATGCATATACCGTGTTCGGAACGTGGAATTTCACGGTGATTGAAACAATGTAAATTACTTCTCTATTGGGTAGAAGTTGCTCCAAGAGAATTTTTCTGCGAAAACTGATTCATTTTGGAAACTGGCGTTTGGAAAACGCTGCAAAATTTCAGAAAATATTTCTAAGTATCAATATTCAATCTATTGTGATGAAAGTTCGGTAATCCACATGCTGACAAATCTTTAGTGAATATTTGTCGAATCCGTGATGCATGTACCTTTTTCGGAACACGGAATTTCACAATGACGGATTCTATGTAAATTGCATGTCTATTGGGTAGAACTCGATCCAAGAGGATTTTTCTGCGAAAACTGCATGATTTAAAAACTGACATTAGGAGAAATCTACTAAATCAGAAAAAACTTTCTATGTATAAATATGCATTTTAAGGTGGATGAAAGTTCGGTAATACACATGTTCACCACTCATAAAGACTGTTTGTCGAATCCGTGATGCATGTAACTTGTTCAGAACACGGAATGTCACGGTGAGTGAAACTCGGTAAATTACATACCTTTTGGGTAGAACTCGCTCCAAGAGCATTTTCCTGCCAAATCTGCCTCATTTTCAAACCTGGCATTAAAACTTACCTGTGAAATCTGAGAAAATTCTTCAAAGTGTCAGTAAGTCATGTATGGTGGATGAAAGTGCTGTAATTCACTTGCTAACAACTCTGTAGTGAATATTTGTCGAATCCGAGATGCATGTAGCGTGTTCGGAACACGGAAATTCACGGTGAGCGAATCCATGTAAATTACATGTCTTTAGTTTTGAACCCACTCCAAGAGATTTTTGCCGTGAAATCTGCCTCAGTTTCGAAACTGGCGTTTGGAAAGCTCTGTGAAATCAGAGAAAATGCTTCTAAGCATCAATATGCCTTGTATTGTGATGAAAGTCCTGTAATCCACAGGCAAACAACTCTGTAGTGTATTTTGTCATATCCTATCTGCATGTAGCGTGTACAAAGTACGGAATTTCACAGCGGGAGAATCTATGTAATTTACATATCTTTTGGGTAGAACACGCTCCAAAAGTTTTTTCCTTAGGAAACTGCCTGATTTTTGAAACTGCTATTAGGAAATTGCTGCAAACACAGAGTTGATATTTCTAGGTGTAAAAATGCCTTGTATGGTGGATGAAAGTTCTGTAATACACATGTACACAACTCATTAAAAATGTTTCTCAAATCCGTGATGTATGTAGTGTGTTCGGAACACGGAATGTCACGTTGAAGGAAACTATGTAAATTACATATCTATTGGTGAGAACCCGCTCCAGGAGCATTTTACTGTAAAATCTACCTCTGTTTGGAAACTGGTGTTATGAAAACGCTGCAAAATCTGAGCAAATGCTTTAAAGTGACATTATGTCTTCAATGGTTTATTAAAGATGTGTAATTCACATTCTAACAACTCAGCTGTGAGCAATTGTTGAATCCAATGTGCACGTACCTTTTTCGGAACACGGAATGTTACGGTGACGGTATCTATGAAAATGGGATGTCTATTGGATCGAACATGCAGCAAGAGAATTTTTCTGCGTAAACTGCCTGATTTTCGTATCTGACGTTAGGAAAAATCTGCGAAATCTAAGTAAATATTTCTAGGTGTAAATACGCCTTGTATTGTGGTTGAAACATCGGTAATCCACATGCTCACGGTCATTAAATAATGTTTGTCGAAGCCGTGATTAATGTAACGTTTTTGGAACATGGAATGTCTCGGTGAGTGAACCTCGGAAAATAACAATTCTACTGGATAGAACTCGCTTGAATTGAATTTTTCCGTGAAAATTTCATGATTTTCGAAACTGGATGTTAAGAAAAACCTGAGAAATCAGAATAAACACTTCTAGGTGTAAATATGCTTTGTATGGTGAATGAAAGTTCGGTAATCCACATGCTCACACTCATTAAAGTATGTTTGTCGAATTCGTGATGCATGTAACGTGTTGGGAATACGGAATGTCATATTGAAGGAAACAATGTAAATTACATGTCTATTGGGTAGAACTCGCTTGAAGAGAATTTTTCTGCGAAACGTGCCTCATTTTCCAAACTGCCATTAGGAGAACACTGTGAAATCTGAGAAAATGCTTCTAAGGGTCAATATGCCTTGAAAGTTGAATTAAAGTCCGGAAATCCACATGTTAATAACAGTGTAGTAATTATTTTTCAAACCGTGATTCATGGAGCGCTTTTGGAAAACGGAATTTCAGCGCGTTGAAGCAATATAAATTAAAATTCTATTGGATAGAACTTGATAGAATAGGATTTTTCTGCGAAAATTGCATGATTATCGAATCTGAAGTTTGGAGAAAGCTTCAAAATGAGAGTTAATATTTCTTGGTGTAAATATGCCTTTATGTTGGAAGAAAGTTCGGTAATCCATATTTTCACAACATATTAAAAAATCTTTTTCTAATCCGTGATGCATATACCGTGTTCGGAACGTGGAATTTCATGGTGATTGAAACAATGTAAATTAATACTCTTTTGGGTAGAACTTGCTCCAAGAGAATTTTTCTGCGAAAACTGCTTCATTTTTGAAACTGGGATTTGGAAAACGCTGCAAAATGTGAGAAAATACTTCTAAGTATCAATATTCAATCTATTGTGATGAAAGTTCGTTAATCCACATGCTAACAAATCTGTAGTGAATATTTGTCCAATCCGTGATGCATTTAGCTTTTTCAGAACACGGAATTTCACGATGACGGGTTCTATGTTAATTGCATGTTTATTGGGTAGAACTCGCTCCAAGAGGATTTTTCTGCCAAAACTGCATGATTTAAAACTGACATTAGGAGAAATCTACTAAATCAGAAAAAAACTTTCTATGTATAAATATGCATTGTAAGGTGGATGAAAGTTCGGTAATACATATGTTCACCACTCATTAAAGAATGATTGTCGAATCAGTGATGCATGTAACGTGTTCATAACACGGAATGTCACGGTGAGTGAAACTCGGTAAATTACATATCTTTTGGTTAGAACTCGCTCCAAGAGCATTTTCCTGCCAAATCTGCCTCATTTTCAAACCTGGCATTAAAACTTACCTGTGAAATCTGAGAAAATTCTTCAAAGTGTCAGTAAGTCATGTATGGTGGATGAAAGTGCTGTAATTCACTTGCTAACAACTCTGTAGTGAATATTTGTCGAATCCGAGATGCATGTAGCGTGTTCGGAACATGGAAATTCACAGTGAGCGAATCCATGTAAATTAAATGTGTTTAGTTTTGAACCCGCTCCAAGAGATTTTTGCCATTAAATCTGCCTCAGTTTCAAAACTGGCGTTTGGAAAGCTCTGTGAAATCAGAGAAAATGCTTCTAAGCATCAATATGCCTTGTATTGTTATGAAAGTCCTGTAATCCACATGCAAACAACTCTGTAGTGTATTTTGTAATATCCTATCTGCATGTAGCGTGTACGAAGTACGGAATTTCACAGCGGGAGAATCTATGTAATTTACATATCTTTTGGGTAGAACACGCTCCAACAGATTTTTCCTTAGGAAACTGCCTGATTTTTGAAACTGCTATTAGGAAAATGCTGCAAACTCAGAGTTGATATTTCTAGGTGTAAAAATGCCTTGTAAGGTGGATGAAAGTTCTGTAATACACATGTACATAACTCATTAAAAATGTTTCTCAAATCCGTGATGTATGTAGTGTGTTCGGAACACGGAATGTCACCTTGAAGGAAACTATGTAATTTACATATCTATTGGTGAGAACCCGGGCCAGGAGCATTTTACTGGAAAATCTACCTCTGTTTGGAAACTGGTGTTATGAAAACGCTGCAAAATCTGAGTAAAGGATTTAAAGTGACATTATTTCTTCAATGGTTTATTAAAGATGTGTAATTCACATTCTAACAACTCAGCTGTGAGCAATTGTTGAATCCAATGTGCACGTACCTTTTTCGGAACACGGAATGTTACGGTGACGGTATCTATGAAAATGGGATGTCTATTGGATCGAACATGCAGCAAGAGAATTTTTCTGCGAAAACTGCCTGATTTTCGTAAGTGACGTTAGGAAAAATCTGCGAAATCTAACTAAATATTTCTAGGTGTAAATACGCCTTGTATTGTGGTTGAAACATCGGTAATCCACATGCTCACACTAATTAAAGAATGTTTGTCGAATTCGTGATGCATGTAACGTGTTCGCAATACGGAATGTCATATTGAAGGAAACAATGTAAATTACATGTCTATTGGGTAGAACTCACTTGAAGAGAATTTTTCTGCAAAACGTGCCTCATTTTCCAAACTGCCATTAGGAGAACCCTGTGAAATCTGAGTAAATGTTTCTTAGTGTCAGTATGCCTTGAATGGTGAATGAAATTCCGGTAATCCACATGTTAATAACAGTGTAGTAATAATTTTTCAAACCGTGATTCATGGAGCGCTTTTGGAAAACGGAATTTCAGCGTAATGAAACAATGTAAATTACAATTCTATTGGGTAGAACTAGATAGAATAGGATTTTTCTGCGAAAATTGCATGATTATCGAATCTGAAGTTTGGAGAAAGCTTCAAAAGGAGATTAAATATTTCTACGTGCAAATATGCCTTTATGTTGGAAGAAAGTCCGGTAATCCACATTTTCACAACATATTAAAGAATCTTTTTCTAATCCGTGATGCATATACCGTGTTCGGAACGTGGAATTTCACGGTGATTGAAACAATGTAAATTACTTCTCTATTGGGTAGAAGTTGCTCCAAGAGAATTTTTCTGCGAAAACTGATTCATTTTGGAAACTGGTGTTTGGAAAACGCTGCAAAATTTGAGAAAATATTTCTAAGTATCAATATTCAATCTATTGTGATGAAAGTTCGGTAATCCACATGCTGACAAATCTTTAGTGAATATTTGTCGAATCCGTGATGCATGTACCTTTTTCGGAACACGGAATTTCACAATGACGGATTCTATGTAAATTGCATGTCTATTGGGTAGAACTCGATCCAAGAGTATTTTTCTGCGAAAACTGCATGATTTAAAAACTGACATTAGGAGAAATCTACTAAATCAGAAAAAACTTTCTATGTATAAATATGCATTGTAAGGTGGATGAAAGTTCGGTAATACACATGTTCACCACTCATAAAGACTGTTTGTCGAATCCGTGATGCATGTATCTTGTTCAGAACACGGAATGTCACGGTGAGTGAAACTCGGTAAATTACATACCTTTTGGGTAGAACTCGCTCCAAGAGCATTTTCCTGCCAAATCTGCCTCATTTTCAATCCTGGCATTAAAACTAACCTGTGAAATCTGAGAAAATTCTTCAAAGTGTCAGTAAGTCATGTATGGTGGATGAAAGTGCTGTAATTCACTTGCTAACAACTCTGTAGTGAATATTTGTCGAATCCGAGATGCATGTAGCGTGTTCGGAACACGGTAATTCACGGTGAGCGAATCCATGTAAATTACATGTCTTTAGTTTTGAACCCGCTCCAAGAGATTTTTGCCGTTAAATCTGCCTCAGTTTCGAAACTGGCGTTTGGAAAGCTCTGTGAAATCAGAGAAAATGCTTCTAAGCATCAATATGCCTTGTATTGTGATGAAAGTCCTGTAATCCACATGCAAACAACTCTGTAGTGTATTTTGTCATATCCTATCTGCATGTAGCGTGTACGAAGTACGGAATTTCACAGCGGGAGAATCTATGTAATTTACATATCTTTTGGGTAGAACACGCTCCAAAAGTTTTTTCCTTAGGAAAGTGCCTGATTTTTGAAACTGCTATTAGGAAATTGCTGCAAACACAGAGTTGATATTTCTAGGTGTAAAAATGCTTTGTATGGTGGATGAAAGTTCTGTAATACACATGTACACAACTCATTAAAAATGATTCTCAAATCCGTGATGTATGTAGTGTGTTCGGAACACGGAATGTCACGTTGAAGGAAACTATGTAAATTACATATCTATTGGTGAGAACCCGCTCCAGGAGCATTTTACTGTAAAATCTACCTCTGTTTGGAAACTGGTGTTATGAAAACGCTGCAAAATCTGAGCAAATGCTTTAAAGTGACATTATGTCTTCAATGGTTTATTAAAGATGTGTAATTCACATTCTAACAACTCAGCTGTGAGCAATTGTTGAATCCAATGTGCACGTACCTTTTTCGGAACACGGAATGTTACGGTGACGGTATCTATGAAAATGGGTTGTCTATTGGATCGAACATGCAGCAAGAGAATTTTTCTGCGTAAACTGCCTGATTTTCGTATCTGACGTAAGGAAAAATCTGCGAAATCTATGTAAAAATTTCTAGGTGTAAATACGCCTTGTATTGTGGTTGAAACATCGGTAATCCACATGCTCACGGTCATTAAATAATGTTTGTCGAAGCCGTGATTAATGTAACGTTTTCGGAACATGGAATGTCTCGGTGAGTGAACCTCGGAAAATAACAATTCTACTGGATAGAACTCGCTTGAATTGAATTTTTCCTTGAAAATTTCATGATTTTCGAAACTGGATGTTAAGAAAAACCTGAGAAATCAGAATAAACACTTCTAGGTGTAAATATGCTTTGTATGGTGAATGAAAGTTCGGTAATCCACATGCTCACACTCATTAAAGTATGTTTGTCGAATTCGTGATGCATGTAACGTGTTGGGAATACGGAATGTCATATTGAAGGAAACAATGTAAATTAAATGTCTATTGGGTAGAACTCGCTTGAAGAGAATTTTTCTGCGAAACATGCCTCATTTTCCAAACTGCCATTAGGAGAACACTGTGAAATCTGAGAAAATGCTTCTAAGGGTCAATATGCCTTGAAAGTTGAATTAAAGTCCGGAAATCCACATGTTAATAACAGTGTAGTAATTATTTTTCAAACCGTGTTTCATGGAGCGCTTTTGGAAAATGGAATTTCAGCGCGTTGAAGAAATATAAATTAAAATTCTATTGGATAGAACTAGATAGAATAGGATTTTTCTGCGAAAATTGCATGATTATCGAATCTGAAGTTTGGAAAAAGCTTCAAAATGAGAGTAAATATTTCTTGGTGTAAATATGCCTTTATGTTGGAAGAAAGTTCGGTAATCCATATTTTCACAACATATTAAAAAATCTTTTTCTAATCCGTGATGCATATACCGTGTTCGGAACGTGGAATTTCACGGTGATTAAAACAATGTAAATTAATACTCTTTTGGGTAGAACTTGCTCCAAGAGAATTTTTCTGCGAAAACTGCTTCATTTTTGAAACTGGGATTTGGAAAACGCTGCAAAATGTGAGAAAATATTTCTAAGTATCAATATTCAATCTATTGTGATGAAAGTTCGTTAATCCACATGCTAACAAATCTGTAGTGAATATTTGTCCAATCCGTGATGCATGTAGCTATTTCGGAACACGGAATTTCACGATGACGGTTTCTATGTTAATTGCATGTTTATTGGGTAGAACTCGCTCCAAGAGGATTTTTCTGCCAAAACTGCATGATTTAAAACTGACATTAGGAGAAATCTAGTAAATCAGAAAAAAACTTTCTATGTATAAATATGCATTGTAAGGTGGATGAAAGTTCGGTAATACACATGTTCACCACTCATTAAAGAATGATTGTCGAATCCGTGATGCATGTAACGTGTTCATAACACGGAATGTCACGGTGAGTGAAACTCGGTAAATTACATATCTTTTGGTTAGAACTCGCTCCAAGAGCATTTTCCTGCCAAATCTGCCTCATTTTCAAACCTGGCATTAAAACTTACCTGTGAAATCTGAGAAAATTTTTCAAAGTGTCATTAAGTCAAGTATGGTGGATGAAAGTGCTGTAATTCACTTGCTAACAACTCTGTAGTGAATATTTGTCGAATCCGAGATGCATGTAGCCTGTTCGGAACACGGAAATTCACGGTGAGCGAATCCATGTAAATTACATGTCTTTAGTTTTGAACCCGCTCCAAGAGATTTTTGCCGTGAAATCTGCCTCAGTTTCGAAACTGGCGTTTGGAAAGCTCTGTGAAATCAGAGAAAATGCTTCTAAGCATCAATATGCCTTGTATTGTGATGAAAGTCCTGTAATCCACATGCAAACAACTCTGTAGTGTAATTTGTCATATCCTATCTGCATGTAGCGTGTACGAAGTACGGAATTTCACAGCGGGAGAATCTATGTAATTTACATATCTTTTGGGTAGAACACGCTCCAACAGTTTTTTCCTTAGGAAACTGCCTGATTTTTGAAACTGCTATTAGGAAAATGCTGCAAACTCAGAGTTGATATTTCTAGGTGTAAATATGCCTTGTATGGTGGATGAAATTCTGTAATACACATGTACACAACTCATTGAAATTGTTACGCAAATACGTGATGTATGTAGTGTGTTCGGAACACGGAATGTCACGTTCAAGGAAACTATGTAAATTACATATCTATTGGTGAGAAACCGCTCCAGGAGCATTTTACTGTAAAATCTACCTCTGTTTGGAAACTGGTGTTATGAAAACGCTGCAAAATCTGAGCAAATGCTTTAAAGTGACATTATGTCTTCAATGGTTTATTAAAGAAGTGTAATTCACATTCTAACAACTCAGCTGTGAGCATTTGTTGAATCAAATGTGCACGTACCTTTTTCGGAACACGGAATGTTACGGTGACGGTATCTATGAAAATGGGATGTCTATTGGTTCGAACATGCAGCAAGAGAATTTTTCTGCGAAAACTGCCTGATTTTCGTAAGTGACGTTAGGAAAAATCTGCGAAATCTAACTAAATATTTCTAGGTGTAAATACGCCTTGTATTGTGGTTGAAACATCGGTAATCCACATGCTCACACTAATTAAAGAATGTTTGTCGAATTCGTGATGCATGTAACGTGTTCGCAATACGGAATGTCATATTGAAGGAAACAATGTAAATTACATGTCTATTGGGTAGAACTCGCTTGAAGAAAATTTTTCTGCGAAACGTGCCTCATTTTCCTAACTGCCATTAGGAGAACCCTGTGAAATCTGAGTAAATGCTTCTTAGTGTCAGTATGCCTTGAATGGTGAATGAAATTCCGGTAATCCACATGTTAATAACAGTGTAGTAATTATTTTTCAAACCGTGATTCATGGAGCGCTTTTGGAAAACGGAATTTCAGCGTAATGAAACAATGTAAATTACAATTCTATTGGGTAGAACTAGATAGAATAGGATTTTTCTGCGAAAATTGCATGATTATCGAATCTGAAGTTTGGAGAAAGCTTCAAAAGGAGATTAAATATTTCTACGTGCAAATATGCGTTTATGTTGGAAGTAAGTCCGGTAATCCACATTTTCACAACATATTAAAGAATCTTTTTCTAATCCGTGATGCATATACCGTGTTCGGAACGTGGAATTTCACGGTGATTGAAACAATGTAAATTACTTCTCTATTGGGTAGAAGTTGCTCCAAGAGAATTTTTCTGCGAAAACTGATTCATCTTGGAAACTGGTGTTTGGAAAACGCTGCAAAATTTGAGAAAATAATTCTAAGTATCAATATTCAATCTATTGTGATGAAAGTTCGGTAATCCACATGCTGACAAATCTTTAGTGAATATTTGTCGAATCCGTGATGCATGTAGCTTTTTCGGAACACGGAATTTCACGATGACGGGTTCTATGTAAATTGCATGTCTATTGTGTAGATCTCGCTCCAAGAGGATTTTTCTGCGAAAACTGCATGATTTAAACACTGACATTAGGAGAAATCTACTAAATCAGAAAAAACTTTCTATGTATAAATATGCATTGTAAGGTGGATGAAAGTTCAGTAATACACATGTTCACAACTCATTAAAGAATGTTTGTCAAATCCTTGATACATGTAACGTGTTCAGAACATGGAATGTCACGGTGAGTGAAACTCGGTAAATTACATATCTTTTGGGTAGAACTCGCTCCAAGAGCATTTTCCTGCCAAATCTGCCTCATTTTCAAACCTGGCATTAAAACTAAACTGTGAAATCTGAGAAAATTCTTCTAAGTGTCAGTAAGCAATGTATGGTGGATGAAAGTTCGGTAATTCGCATGCTAACAACTCTGTAGTGAATATTTTTCAAATCCGAGATACATGAAGCGTGTTCCGAACACAAAATATCACGGTGAGCGAATCTATGTAAAATACATGTCTCTTGGGTAGAAATCGCTCCAAGAGCTTTTTCTGCGAATTCTGCCTCATTTTCAAAATTGGCATTAGGAAATCCATTTGAAATATGATAAAAATATTCAAAGTGTCAATATGGCTTATATGGTGGATGAAAGTGCGGTAATACTTATGCTAAACTCTCTGTAGTGAATATTTTTCGAATCCGTGATGCATGTACCTTTTTCGGAACACGGAATTTCACGATGATGGGTTCTATGTAAATTGCATGTCTATTGTGTAAAACTCGCTCCAAGAGGATTTTTCTGCGAAAACTGCATGATTTAAACTGACATTAGGAGAAATCTACTAAATCAGAAAAAAAACTTTCTATGTATAAATATGCATTGTAAGGTGGATGAAAGTTTAGTAATACACATGTTCACCACTCATTAAAGAATGATTTTCGAATCCGTCCTGCATGAAACGTGTTCAGAACACGGAATGTCATGGTGAGTGAAACTCGGTAAATTACATATCTTTTGGGTAGAACTCACACCAAGAGCATTTTCCTGCCAAATCTGCCTCATTTTCAAACCTGGCATTAAAACTAACTTGTGAAATCTGAGAAAATTCTTCAAAGTGTCAGTAAGTCAAGTATGGTGGATGAAAGTGCTGTAATCCACTTGCTAACAACTCTGTAGTGAATGTTTTCGAATCCGAGATGCATGTAGCGTGTTCGGAACACGGAATTTCACGGTGAGCGAATCCATGTAAATTACATGTCTTTAGTTTTGAACCCGCTCCAAGAGATTTTTGCCGTGAAATCTGCCTCAGTTTCGACACTGGTGTTTGGAAAGCTCTGTGAAATCTGAGAAAATGCTTCTAAGCATCAATATGCCTTTATTGTGTTGAAAGTCCTGTAATCCACATGCAAACATATCTTTAGTGTATATTTGTCGAATCCTATCTGCATGAAGCGTGTTCAAAATATGGAATTTCACAGCGGGAGAATCTATGTAATTTACATATCTTTTGGGTAGAACACGCTCCAAAAGTTTTTTCCTTAGTAAACTGCCTGATTTTTGAAACTGCTATTAGGAAAATGCTGCAAACTCAGAGTTGATATTTCTAGGTGTAAATATGCCTTGTATGGTGGATGAAATTCTGTAATACACATGTACACAACTCATTGAAATTGTTACGCAAATACGTGATGTATGTAGTGTGTTCGGAACACGGAATGTCACGTTCAAGGAAACTATGTAAATTACATATCTATTGGTGAGAAACCGCTCCAGGAGCATTTTACTGTAAAATCTACCTCTGTTTGGAAACTGGTGTTATGAAAACGCTGCAAAATCTGAGCAAATGCTTTAAAGTGACATTATGTCTTCAATGGTTTATTAAAGAAGTGTAATTCACATTCTAACAACTCAGCTGTGAGCATTTGTTGAATCAAATGTGCACGTACCTTTTTCGGAACACGGAATGTTACGGTGACGGTATCTATGAAAATGGGATGTCTATTGGATCGAACATGCAGCAAGAGAATTTTTCTGCGAAAACTGCCTGATTTTCGTAACTGACGTTAGGAAAAATCTGCGAAATCTAAGTAAATATTTCTAGGTGTAAATATGCCTTGTATTGTGGTTGAAACATCGGTAATCCACATGCTCACGGTCATTAAATAATGTTTGTTGAAGCCGTGATTAATGTAACGTTTTCGGAACACGGAATGTCTCGGTGAGTGAAACTCGGAAAATAAAAATTCTACTGGATAGAACTCGCTTGAATTGAAATTTTCAGCGAAAATTTCATGATTTTTGAAACTGGATGTAAGGAAAAAGCTGTGAAATCTGAATAAAGTCTTCTAGTGTAAATATGCCTTGTATGGTGGATGAAAGTTTGGTAATCCACATGCTCACACTAATTAAAGTATGTTTGTCGAATTCGTGATGCGTGTAATGTGTTCGGAATACGGAATGTCATATTGAAGGGATCAATGTAAATTACATGTCTATTGGGTAGAACTCGCTTGAAGAGAATTTTTCTGCAAAACGTGCCTCATTTTCCAAACTGCCATTAGGAGAACCCTGTGAAATCTGAGAAAATGCTTCTTAGGGTCAATATGCCTTGAATGGTGAATGAAAGTCCGGTAATCCACATGTTAATAACAGTTTAGTAATTATTTTTCAAAACGTGATTCATGGAGCTCTTTTGGAAAACGGAATTTCAGCGTAATGGAACAATGTAAATTACAATTTTATTGGGTAGAACTAGGTAGAATAGAATTTTTCTGCGAAAATTGCATGATTATCGAATCTGAAGTTTGGAGAAAGCTTCAAAATGAGAGTAAATATTTCTAGGTGTAAATATGCCTTATGTTGGAAGAAAGTTCAGTAATCCATATTTTCAAAACATATTAAAGAATCTTTTCCTAATCTGTGATGCATATACCGTGTTCGGATCGTGGAATTTCACGGTGATTGAAACAATGTAAATTACTTCTCTATTGGGTAGAACTTGCTCCAAGAGAATTTTTCTGCAAAAACTGCTTCAATTTTGAAACTGGGGTTTGGAAAACGCTTCAAAATTTGAGAAAATACTTTTAAGTATCAATATTCAATCTATTGTGATGAAAGTTCGGTAATCCACATGCTAACAAATCTGTAGTGAATAATTGTTGAATGAATTATACATGTAGCATGTTCGGAACATGGGATTTCACGGCCAGGTAGTTTATGTAAATTACATTTCTCTTGGTTAGAATTCACTCCAAGAGGTTTTTCCTGAGAAATCTGCCTGATTTTCAAAACTGGCATTAGGAAAACACTGCAAACTCAGATGAATAGATTCTCGGTGTAAATATGCCTTGTAGGGTGGATGAAAGTTCGGTAATCCGCATGCTAACAACTCTGTACTGATTATTTGTCGAATCCGAGATACCTGAAGCGTGTTCCGTACACAAAATATCACGGTGAGCAAATCTATGTAAAATACATGTCTCTTGGGTAGAAATCGCTCCAAGAGCTTTTTCTGCGAATTCTGCTCATTTTCAAAACTGGCATTAAGAAAACCTTTCGAAATATGTGAAAATGGTTCAAAGTGTCAATATGGCTTTTATGGTTGATGAAAGTGCGGTAATCCTTATGCTAAAGACTGTAGTGAATATTTGTCGAATCCGTGATGCATGTAGCTTTTTCGGAACACGGAATTTCACGATGACGGGTTCTATGTAAATTGCATGTCTATTGTGTAGAACTCGCTCCAAGAGGATTTTTCTGCGAAAACTGCATGATTTAAAAACTGACATTAGGAGAAATCTACTAAATCAGAAAAAACTTTCTATGTATAAATATGCATTGTAAGGTGGATGAAAGTTCAGTAATACACATGTTCACAACTCATTAAAGAATGTTTGTCAAATCCTTGATACATGTAACGTGTTCAGAACATGGAATATCACGGTGAGTGAAACTCGGTAAATTACATATCTTTTGGGTAGAACTCGCTCCAAGAGCATTTTCCTGCCAAATCTGCCTCATTTTCAAACCTGGCATTAAAACTAAACTGTGAAATCTGAGAAAATTCTTCAAAGTGTCAGTAAGCAATGTATGGTGGATGAAAGTTCGGTAATTCGCATGCTAACAACTCTGTAGTGAATATTTTTCAAATCCGAGATACATGAAGCGTGTTCCGAACACAAAATATCACGGTGAGCGAATCTATGTAAAATACATGTCTCTTGGGTAGAAATCGCTCCAAGAGCTTTTTCTGCGAATTCTGCCTCATTTTCAAAATTGGCATTAGGAAAACCATTTGAAATATGATAAAATTCTTCAAAGTGTCAATATGGCTTATATGGTGGATAAAAGTGCGATAATACTTATTCTAAAGTCTCTGTAGTGAATATTTTTCGAATCCGTGATGCATGTACCTTTTTCGGAACACGGAATTTCACGATGATGGGTTCTATGTAAATTGCATGTCTATTGTGTAAAACTCGCTCCAAGAGGATTTTTCTGCGAAAACTGCATGATTTAAACTGACATTAGGAGAAATCTACTAAATCAGAAAAAAAACTTTCTATGTATAAATATGCATTGTAAGGTGGATGAAAGTTCGGTAATACACATGTTCACCACTCATTAAAGAATGATTTTCGAATCCGTCCTGCATGAAACGTGTTCAGAACACGGAATGTCATGGTGAGTGAAACTCGGTAAATTACATATCTTTTGGGTAGAACTCACACCAAGAGCATTTTCCTGCCAAATCTGCCTCATTTTCATACCTGGCATTAAAACTAACTTGTGAAATCTGAGAAAATTCTTCAAAGTGTCAGTAAGTCAAGTATGGTGGATGAAAGTGCTGTAATCCACTTGCTAACAACTCTGTAGTGAATGTTTTCGAATCCGAGATGCATGTAGCGTGTTCGGAACACGGAATTTCACGGTGAGCGAATCCATGTAAATTACATGTCTTTAGTTTTGAACCCGCTCCAAGAGATTTTTGCCGTGAAATCTGCCTCAGTTTCGACACTGGTGTTTGGAAAGCTCTGTGAAATCTGAGAAAATGCTTCTAAGCATCAATATGCCTTTATTGTGTTGAAAGTCCTGTAATCCACATGCAAACATATCTTTAGTGTATATTTGTCGAATCCTATCTGCATGAAGCGTGTTCAAAATATGGAATTTCACAGCGGGAGAATCTATGTAATTTACATATCTTTTGGGTAGAACACGCTCCAAAAGTTTTTTCCTTAGTAAACTGCCTGATTTTTGAAACTGCTATTAGGAAAATGCTGCAAACTCAGAGTTGATATTTCTAGGTGTAAATATGCCTTGTATGGTGGATGAAATTCTGTAATACACATGTACACAACTCATTGAAATTGTTACGCAAATACGTGATGTATGTAGTGTGTTCGGAACACGGAATGTCACGTTCAAGGAAACTATGTAAATTACATATCTATTGGTGAGAAACCGCTCCAGGAGCATTTTACTGTAAAATCTACCTCTGTTTGGAAACTGGTGTTATGAAAACGCTGCAAAATCTGAGCAAATGCTTTAAAGTGACATTATGTCTTCAATGGTTTATTAAAGAAGTGTAATTCACATTCTAACAACTCAGCTGTGAGCATTTGTTGAATCCAATGTGCACGTACCTTTTTCGGAACATGGAATGTTACGGTGACGGTATCTATGAAAATGGGATGTCTATTGGATCGAACATGCAGCAAGAGAATTTTTCTGCGAAAACTGCCTGATTTTCGTAACTGACGTTAGGAAAAATCTGCGAAATCTAAGTAAATATTTCTAGGTGTAAATATGCCTTGTATTGTGGTTGAAACATCGGTAATCCACATGCTCACGGTCATTAAATAACGTTAGTTGAAGCCGTGATTAATGTAACGTTTTCGGAACACGGAATGTCTCGGTGAGTGAAACTCGGAAAATAAAAATTCTACTGGATAGAACTCGCTTGAATTGAAATTTTCAGCGAAAATTTCATGATTTTTGAAACTGGATGTAAGGAAAAAGCTGTGAAATCTGAATAAAGTCTTCTAGTGTAAATATGCCTTGTATGGTGGATGAAAGTTTGGTAATCCACATGCTCACATAATTAAAGTATGTTTGTCGAATTCGTGATGCATGTAACGTGTTCGGTATACGGAATGTCATATTGAAGGGATCAATGTAAATTACATGTCTATTGGGTAGAACTCGCTTGAAGAGAATTTTTCTGTGAAACGTGCCTCATTTTCCTAACTGCCATTAGGAGAACCCTGTGAAATCTGAGTAAATGCTTCTTAGTGTCAGTATGCCTTAAATGGTGAATGAAATTCCGGTAATCCACATGTTAATAACAGTGTAGTAATTATTTTTCAAACCGTGATTCATGGAGCGCTTTTGGAAAATGGAATTTCAGCGTAATGAAACAATGTAAATTACAATTCTATTGGGTAGAACTAGATAGAATAGGATTTTTCTGCGAAAATTGCATGATTATCGAATCTGAAGTTTGGAGAAAGCTTCAAAAGGAGATTAAATATTTCTACGTGCAAATATGCCTTTATGTTGGAAGAAAGTCCGGTAATCCACATTTTCACAACATATTAAAGAATCTTTTACTAATCCGTGATGCATATACCGTGTTCGGAACGTGGAATTTCACGGTGATTGAAACAATGTAAATTACTTCTCTATTGGGTAGAAGTTGCTCCAAGAGAATTTTTCTGCGAAAACTGATTCATTTTGGAAACTGGTGTTTGGAAAACGCTGCAAAATTTGAGAAAATATTTCTAAGTATCAATATTCAATCTATTGTGATGAAAGTTCGGTAATCCACATGCTGACAAATCTTTAGTGAATATTTGTCGAATCCGTGATGCATGTACCTTTTTCGGAACACGGAATTTCACAATGACGGATTCTATGTAAATTGCATGTCTATTGGGTAGAACTCGATCCAAGAGGATTTTTCTGCGAAAACTGCATGATTAAAAACTGACTTTAGGAGAAATCTACTAAATCAGAAAAAACTTTCTATGTATAAATATGCATGTTAAGGTGGATGAAAGTTCGGTAATACACATGTTCACCACTCATAAAGATTGTTTGTCGAATCCGTGATGCATGTAACTTGTTCAGAACACGGAATGTCACGGTGAGTGAAACTCGGTAAATTACATACCTTTTGGGTAGAACTCGCTCCAAGAGCATTTTCCTGCCAAATCTGCCTCATTTTCAAACCTGGCATTAAAACTTACCTGTGAAATCTGAGAAAATTCTTCAAAGTGTCAGTAAGTCATGTATGGTGGATGAAAGTGCTGTAATTCACTTGCTAACAACTCTGTAGTGAATATTTGTCGAATCCGAGATGCATGTAGCGTGTTCGGAACACGGAAATTCACGGTGAGCGAATCCATGTAAATTACATGTCTTTAGTTTTGAACCCGCTCCAAGAGATTTTTGCCGTGAAATCTGCCTCAGTTTCGAAACTGGCGTTTGGAAAGCTCTGTGAAATCAGAGAAAATGCTTCTAAGCATCAATATGCCTTGTATTGTGCTGAAAGTCCTGTAATCCACAGGCAAACAACTCTGTAGTGTATTTTGTCATATCCTATCTGCATGTAGCGTGTACGAAGTACTGAATTTCACAGCGGGAGAATCTATGTAATTTACATATCTTTTGGGTAGAACACGCTCCAAAAGTTTTTTCCTTAGGAAACTGCCTGATTTTTGAAACTGCTATTTGGAAATTGCTGCAAACACAGAGTTGATATTTCTAGGTGTAAAAATGCCTTGTATGGTGGATGAAAGTTCTGTAATACACATGTACACAACTCATTAAGAATGTTTCTCAAATCCGTGATATATGTAGTGTGTTCGGAACACGGAATGTCACGTTGAAGGAAACTATGTAAATTACATATCAATTGGTGAGAACCCGCTCCAGGAGCATTTTACTGTAAAATCTACCTCTGTTTGGAAACTGGTGTTATGAAAACGCTGCAAAATCTGAGCAAATGCTTTAAAGTGACATTATGTCTTCAATGGTTTATTAAAGATGTGTAATTCACATTCTAACAACTCAGCTGTGAGCAATTGTTGAATCCAATGTGCACGTACCTTTTTCGGAACACGGAATGTTACGGTGACGGTATCTATGAAAATGGGATGTCTATTGGATCGAACATGCAGCAAGAGAATTTTTCTGCGTAAACTGCCTGATTTTCGTATCTGACGTTAGGAAAATCTGCGAAATCTAAGTAAATATTTCTAGGTGTAAATACGCCTTGTATTGTAGTTGAAACATCGGTAATCCACATGCTCACGGTCATTAAATAATGTTTGTCGAAGCCGTGATTAATGTAACGTTTTTGGAACATGGAATGTCTCGGTGAGTGAACCTCGGAAAATAACAATTCTACTGGATAGAACTCGCTTGAATTGAATTTTTCAGTGAAAATTTCATGATTTTCGAAACTGGATGTTAAGAAAAACCTGAGAAATCAGAATAAACACTTCTAGGTGTAAATATGCTTTGTATGGTGAATGAAAGTTCGGTAATCCACATGCTCACACTCATTAAAGTATGTTTGTCGAATTCGTGATGCATGTAACGTGTTGGGAATACGGAATGTCATATTGAAGGAAACAATGTAAATTACATGTCTATTGGGTAGAACTCGCTTGAAGAGAATTTTTCTGCGAAACGTGCCTCATTTTCCAAACTGCCATTAGGAGAACACTGTGAAATCTGAGAAAATGCTTCTAAGGGTCAATATGCCTTGAAAGTTGAATTAAAGTCCGGAAATCCACATGTTAATAACAGTGTAGTAATTATTTTTCAAACCGTGATTCATGGAGCGCTTTTGGAAAATGGAATTTCAGCGCGTTGAAGCAATATAAATTAAAATTCTATTGGATAGATCTAGATAGAATAGGATTTTTCTGCGAAAATTGCATGATTATCGAATCTGAAGTTTGGAGAAAGCTTCAAAATGAGAGTTAATATTTCTTGGTGTAAATATGCCTTTATGTTGGAAGAAAGTTCGGTAATCCATATTTTCACAACATATTAAAAAATCTTTTTCTAATCCGTGATGCATATACCGTGTTCGGAACGTGGAATTTCACGGTGATTGAAACAATGTAAATTAATACTCTTTTGGGTAGAACTTGCTCCAAGAGAATTTTTCTGCGAAAACTGCTTCATTTTTGTAACTGGGATTTGGAAAACGCTGCAAAATGTGAGAAAATACTTCTAAGTATCAATATTCAATCTATTGTGATGAAAGTTCGTTAATCCACATGCTAACAAATCTGTAGTGAATATTTGTCCAATCCGTGATGCATGTAGCTTTTTCGGAACACGGAATTTCACGATGACGGGTTCTATGTTAATTGCATGTTTATTGGGTAGAACTCGCTCCAAGAGGATTTTTCTGCCAAAACTGCATGATTTAAAACTGACATTAGGAGAAATCTACTAAATCAGAAAAAAAATTTCTATGTATAAATATGCATTGTAAGGTGGATGAAAGTTCGGTAATACATATGTTCACCACTCATTAAAGAATGATTGTCGAATCCGTGATGCATGTAACGTGTTCAGAACACGGAATGTCACGGTGAGTGAAACTCGGTAAATTACATATCTTTTGGGTAGAACTCACACCAAGAGCATTTTCCTGCCAAATCTGCCTCATTTTCAAACCTGGCATTAAAACTAACTTGTGAAATCTGAGAAAATTCTTCAAAGTGTCAGTAAGTCAAGTATGGTGGATGAAAGTGCTGTAATCCACTTGCTAACAACTCTGTAGTGAATGTTTTCGAATCCGAGATGCATGTAGCGTGTTCGGAACAAGGAATTTCACGGTGAGCGAATCCATGTAAATTACATGTCTTTAGTTTTGAAACCGCTCCAAGAGATTTTTGCCGTGAAATCTGCCTCAGTTTCGACACTGGTGTTTGGAAAGCTCTGTGAAATCTGAGAAAATGCTTCTAAGCATCAATATGCCTTTATTGTGTTGAAAGTCCTGTAATCCACATGCAAACATATCTTTAGTGTATATTTGTCGAATCCTATCTGCATGAAGCGTGTTCAAAATATGGAATTTCACAGCGGGAGAATCTATGTAATTTACATATCTTTTGGGTAGAACACGCTCCAAAAGTTTTTTCCTTAGTAAACTGCCTGATTTTTGAAACTGCTATTAGGAAAATGCTGCAAACTCAGAGTTGATATTTCTAGGTGTAAATATGCCTTGTATGGTGGATGAAATTCTGTAATACACATGTACACAACTCATTGAAATTGTTATGCAAATACGTGATGTATGTAGTGTGTTCGGATCACGGAATGTCACGTTCAAGGAAACTATGTAAATTACATATCTATTGGTGAGAAACCACTCCAGGAGCATTTTACTGTAAAATCTACCTCTGTTTGGAAACTGGTGTTATGAAAACGCTGCAAAATCTGAGCAAATGCTTTAAAGTGACATTATGTCTTCAATGGTTTATTAAAGAAGTGTAATTCACATTCTAACAACTCAGCTGTGAGCATTTGTTGAATCAAATGTGCACGTACCTTTTTCGGAACACGGAATGTTACGGTGACGGTATCTATGAAAATGGGATGTCTATTGGATCGAACATGCAGCAAGAGAATTTTTCTGCGAAAACTGCCTGATTTTCGTAACTGACGTTAGGAAAAATCTGCGAAATCTAAGTAAATATTTCTAGGTGTAAATATGCCTTGTATTGTGGTTGAAACATCGGTAATCCACATGCTCACGGTCATTAAATAACGTTAGTTGAAGCCGTGATTAATGTAACGTTTTCGGAACACGGAATGTCTCGGTGAGTGAAACGCGGAAAATAAAAATTCTACTGGATAGAACTCGCTTGAATTGAAATTTTCAGCGAAAATTTCATGATTTTTGAAACTGGATGTAAGGAAAAAGCTGTGAAATCTGAATAAAGTCTTCTAGTGTAAATATGCCTTGTATGGTGGATGAAAGTTTGGTAATCCAAATGCTCACACTAATTAAAGTATGTTTGTCGAATTCGTGATGCATGTAATGTGTTCGGAATACGGAATGTCATATTGAAGGGATCAATGTAAATTACATGTGTATTGGGTAGAACTCGCTTGAAGAGAATTTTTCTGCCAAACGTGCCTCATTTTCCAAACTGCCATTAGGAGAACCCTGTGAAATCTGGGAAAATACTTCTTAGGGTCAATATGCCTTGAATGGTGAATGAAAGTCCGTTAATCCACATGTTAATAACAGTTTAGTAATTATTTTTCAAAACGTGATTCATGGAGCTCTTTTGGAAAACGGAATTTCAGCGTAATGGAACAATGTAAATTACAATTTTATTGGGTAGAACTAGGTAGAATAGAATTTTTCTGCGAAAATTGCATGATTATCGAATCTGAAGTTTGGAGAAAGCTTCAAAATGAGAGTAAATATTTCTAGGTGTAAATATGCCTTATGTTGGAAGAAAGTTCGGTAATCCACATTTTCAAAACATATTAAAGAATCTTTTACTAATCCGTGATGCATATACCGTGTTCGGAACGTGGAATTTCACGGTGATTGAAACAATGTAAATTACTTCTCTATTGGGTAGAAGTTGCTCCAAGAGAATTTTTCTGCGAAAACTGATTCATTTTGGAAACTGGTGTTTGGAAAACGCTGCAAAATTTGAGAAAATAATTCTAAGTATCAATATTCAATCTATTGTGATGAAAGTTCGGTATTCCACATGCTGACAAATCTTTAGTGAATATTTGTCGAATCCGTGATGCATGTACCTTTTTCGGAACACGGAATTTCACAATGACTGATTCTATGTAAATTGCATGTCTATTGGGTAGAACTCGATCCAAGAGGATTTTTCTGCGAAAACTGCATGATTTAAAAACTGACTTTAGGAGAAATCTACTAAATCAGAAAAAACTTTCTATGTATAAATATGCATGTTAAGGTGGATGAAAGTTCGGTAATACACATGTTCACCACTCATAAAGACTGTTTGTCGAATCCGTGATGCATGTAACTTGTTCAGAACACGGAATGTCACGGTGAGTGAAACTCGGTAAATTACATACCTTTTGGGTAGAACTCGCTCCAAGAGCATTTTCCTGCCAAATCTGCCTCATTTTCAAACCTGGCATTAAAACTTACCTGTGAAATCTGAGAAAATTCTTCAAAGTGTCAGTAAGTCATGTATGGTGGATGAAAGTGCTGTAATTCACTTGCTAACAACTCTGTAGTGAATATTTGTCGAATCCGAGATGCATGTAGCGTGTTCGGAACACGGAAATTCACGGTGAGCGAATCCATGTAAATTACATGTCTTTAGTTTTGAACCCGCTCCAAGAGATTTTTGCCGTGAAATCTGCCTCAGTTTCGAAACTGGCGTTTGGAAAGCTCTGTGAAATCAGAGAAAATGCTTCTAAGCATCAATATGCCTTGTATTGTGCTGAAAGTCCTGTAATCCACAGGCAAACAACTCTGTAGTGTATTTTGTCATATCCTATCTGCATGTAGCGTGTACAAAGTACGGAATTTCACAGCGGGAGAAACTATGTAATTTACATATCTTTTGGGTAGAACACGCTCCAAAAGTTTTTTCCTTAGGAAACTGCCTGATTTTTGAAACTGCTATTTGGAAATTGCTGCAAACACAGAGTTGATATTTCTAGGTGTAAAAATGCCTTGTATGGTGGATGAAAGTTCTGTAATACACATGTACACAACTCATTAAAAATGTTTCTCAAATCCGTGATGTATGTAGTGTGTTCGGAACACGGAATGTCACGTTGAAGGAAACTATGTAAATTACATATCTATTGGTGAGAACCCGCTCCAGGAGCATTTTACTGTAAAATCTACCTCTGTTTGGAAACTGGTGTTATGAAAACGCTGCAAAATCTGAGCAAATGCTTTAAAGTGACATTATGTCTTCAATGGTTTTTTAAAGATGTGTAATTCACATTCTAACAACTCAGCTGTGAGCAATTGTTGAATCCAATGTGCACGTACCTTTTTCAGAACACAGAATGTTACGGTGATGGTATCTATGAAAGTGGGTTGTCTATTGGATCGAACATGCAGCAAGAGAATTTTTCTGCGTAAACTGCCTGATTTTCGTATCTGACGTTAGGAAAAATCTGCGAAATCTAAGTAAATATTTCTAGGTGTAAATACGCCTTGTATTGTGGTTGAAACATCGGTAATCCACATGCTCACGGTCATTAAATAATGTTTGTCGAAGCCGTGATTAATGTAAAGTTTTCGGAACATGGAATGTCTCGGTGAGTGAACCTCGGAAAATAACAATTCTACTGGATAGAACTCGCTTGAATTGAATTTTTCCGTGAAAATTTCATGATTTTCGAAACTGGATGTTAAGAAAAACCTGAGAAATCAGAATAAACACTTCTAGGTGTAAATATGCTTTGTATGGTGAATGAAAGTTCGGTAATCCACATGCTCACACTCATTAAAGTATGTTTGTCGAATTCGTGATGCATGTAACGTGTTGGGAATACGGAATGTCATATTGAAGGAAACAATGTAAATTACATGTCTATTGGGTAGAACTCGCTTGAAGAGAATTTTTCTGCGAAACGTGCCTCATTTTCCAAACTGCCATTAGGAGAACACTGTGAAATCTGAGAAAATGCTTCTAAGGGTCAATATGCCTTGAAAGTTGAATTAAAGTCCGGAAATCCACATGTTAATAACAGTGTAGTAATTATTTTTCAAACCGTGATTCATGGAGCGCTTTTGGAAAATGGAATTTCAGCGCGTTGAAGCAATATAAATTAAAATTCTATTGGATAGAACTAGATAGAATAGGATTTTTCTGCGAAAATTGCATGATTATCGAATCTGAAGTTTGGAGAAAGCTTCAAAATGAGAGTTAATATTTCTTGGTGTAAATATGCCTTTATGTTGGAAGAAAGTTCGGTAATCCATATTTTCACAACATATTAAAAAATCTTTTTCTAATCCGTGATGCATATACCGTGTTCGGAACGTGGAATTTCACGGTGATTGAAACAATGTAAATTAATACTCTTTTGGGTAGAACTTGCTCCAAGAGAATTTTTCTGCGAAAACTGCTTCATTTTTGAAACTGGGATTTGGAAAACGCTGCAAAATGTGAGAAAATACTTCTAAGTATCAATATTCAATCTATTGTGATGAAAGTTCGTTAATCCACATGCTAACAAATCTGTAGTGAATATTTGTCCAATCCGTGATGCATGTAGCTATTTCGGAACACGGAAATTCACGATGACGGGTTCTATGTTAATTGCATGTTTATTGGGTAGAACTCGCTCCAAGAGGATTTTTCTGCCAAAACTGCATGATTTAAAACTGACATTAGGAGAAATCTACTAAATCAGAAAAAAACTTTCTATGTATAAATATGCATTGTAAGGTGGATGAAAGTTCGGTAATACATATGTTCACCACTCATTAAAGAATGATTGTCGAATCCGTGATGCATGTAACGTGTTCAGAACACGGAATGTCACGGTGAGTGAAACTCGGTAAATTACATATCTTTTGGGTAGAACTCACACCAAGAGCATTTTCCTGACAAATCTGCCTCATTTTCAAACCTGGCATTAAAACTAACTGGTGAAATCTGAGAAAATTCTTCAAAGTGTCAGTAAGTCAAGTATGTTGGATGAAAGTGCTGTAATCCACTTGCTAACAACTCTGTAGTGAATGTTTTCGAATCCGAGATGCATGTAGCGTGTTCGGAACAAGGAATTTCACGGTGAGCGAATCCATGTAAATTACATGTCTTTAGTTTTGAAACCGCTCCAAGAGATTTTTGCCGTGAAATCTGCCTCAGTTTCGACACTGGTGTTTGGAAAGCTCTGTGAAATCTGAGAAAATGCTTCTAAGCATCAATATGCCTTTATTGTGTTGAAAGTCCTGTAATCCACATGCAAACATATCTTTAGTGTATATTTGTCGAATCCTACCTGCATGAAGCGTGTTCAAAATATGGAATTTCACAGCGGGAGAATCTATGTAATTTACATATCTTTTGGGTAGAACACGCTCCAAAAGTTTTTTCCTTAGTAAACTGCCTGATTTTTGAAACTGCTATTAGGAAAATGCTGCAAACTCAGAGTTGATATTTCTAGGTGTAAATATGCCTTGTATGGTGGATGAAATTCTGTAATACACATGTACACAACTCATTGAAAGTGTTATGCAAATACGTGATGTATGTAGTGTGTTCGGATCACGGAATGTCACGTTCAAGGAAACTATGTAAATTACATATCTATTGGTGAGAAACCGCTCCAGGAGCATTTTACTGTAAAATCTACCTCTGTTTGGAAACTGGTGTTATGAAAACGCTGCAAAATCTGAGCAAATGCTTTAAAGTGACATTATGTCTTCAATGGTTTATTAAAGAAGTGTAATTCACATTCTAACAACTCAGCTGTGAGCATTTGTTGAATCAAATGTGCACGTACCTTTTTCGGAACACGGAATGTTACGGTGACGGTATCTATGAAAATGGGATGTCTATTGGATCGAACATGCAGCAAGAGAATTTTTCTGCGAAAACTGCCTGATTTTCGTAACTGACGTTAGGAAAAATCTGCGAAATCTAAGTAAATATTTCTAGGTGTAAATATGCCTTGTATTGTGGTTGAAACATCGGTAATCCACATGCTCACGGTCATTAAATAACGTTAGTTGAAGCCGTGATTAATGTAACGTTTTCGGAACACGGAATGTCTCGGTGAGTGAAACGCGGAAAATAAAAATTCTACTGGATAGAACTCGCTTGAATTGAAATTTTCAGCGAAAATTTCATGATTTTTGAAACTGGATGTAAGGAAAAAGCTGTGAAATCTGAATAAAGTCTTCTAGTGTAAATATGCCTTGTATGGTGGATGAAAGTTTGGTAATCCAAATGCTCACACTAATTAAAGTATGTTTGTCGAATTCGTGATGCATGTAATGTGTTCGGAATACGGAATGTCATATTGAAGGGATCAATGTAAATTACATGTGTATTGGGTAGAACTCGCTTGAAGAGAATTTTTCTGCCAAACGTGCCTCATTTTCCAAACTGCCATTAGGAGAACCCTGTGAAATCTGGGAAAATACTTCTTAGGGTCAATATGCCTTGAATGGTGAATGAAAGTCCGTTAATCCACATGTTAATAACAGTTTAGTAATTATTTTTCAAAACGTGATTCATGGAGCTCTTTTGGAAAACGGAATTTCAGCGTAATGGAACAATGTAAATTACAATTTTATTGGGTAGAACTAGGTAGAATAGAATTTTTCTGCGAAAATTGCATGATTATCGAATCTGAAGTTTGGAGAAAGCTTCAAAATGAGAGTAAATATTTCTAGGTGTAAATATGCCTTATGTTGGAAGAAAGTTCGGTAATCCACATTTTCAAAACATATTAAAGAATCTTTTACTAATCCGTGATGCATATACCGTGTTCGGAACGTGGAATTTCACGGTGATTGAAACAATGTAAATTACTTCTCTATTGGGTAGAAGTTGCTCCAAGAGAATTTTTCTGCGAAAACTGATTCATTTTGGAAACTGGTGTTTGGAAAACGCTGCAAAATTTGAGAAAATAATTCTAAGTATCAATATTCAATCTATTGTGATGAAAGTTCGGTATTCCACATGCTGACAAATCTTTAGTGAATATTTGTCGAATCCGTGATGCATGTACCTTTTTCGGAACACGGAATTTCACAATGACTGATTCTATGTAAATTGCATGTCTATTGGGTAGAACTCGATCCAAGAGGATTTTTCTGCGAAAACTGCATGATTTAAAAACTGACTTTAGGAGAAATCTACTAAATCAGAAAAAACTTTCTATGTATAAATATGCATGTTAAGGTGGATGAAAGTTCGGTAATACACATGTTCACCACTCATAAAGACTGTTTGTCGAATCCGTGATGCATGTAACTTGTTCAGAACACGGAATGTCACGGTGAGTGAAACTCGGTAAATTACATACCTTTTGGGTAGAACTCGCTCCAAGAGCATTTTCCTGCCAAATCTGCCTCATTTTCAAACCTGGCATTAAAACTTACCTGTGAAATCTGAGAAAATTCTTCAAAGTGTCAGTAAGTCATGTATGGTGGATGAAAGTGCTGTAATTCACTTGCTAACAACTCTGTAGTGAATATTTGTCGAATCCGAGATGCATGTAGCGTGTTCGGAACACGGAAATTCACGGTGAGCGAATCCATGTAAATTACATGTCTTTAGTTTTGAACCCGCTCCAAGAGATTTTTGCCGTGAAATCTGCCTCAGTTTCGAAACTGGCGTTTGGAAAGCTCTGTGAAATCAGAGAAAATGCTTCTAAGCATCAATATGCCTTGTATTGTGCTGAAAGTCCTGTAATCCACAGGCAAACAACTCTGTAGTGTATTTTGTCATATCCTATCTGCATGTAGCGTGTACAAAGTACGGAATTTCACAGCGGGAGAAACTATGTAATTTACATATCTTTTGGGTAGAACACGCTCCAAAAGTTTTTTCCTTAGGAAACTGCCTGATTTTTGAAACTGCTATTTGGAAATTGCTGCAAACACAGAGTTGATATTTCTAGGTGTAAAAATGCCTTGTATGGTGGATGAAAGTTCTGTAATACACATGTACACAACTCATTAAAAATGTTTCTCAAATCCGTGATGTATGTAGTGTGTTCGGAACACGGAATGTCACGTTGAAGGAAACTATGTAAATTACATATCTATTGGTGAGAACCCGCTCCAGGAGCATTTTACTGTAAAATCTACCTCTGTTTGGAAACTGGTGTTATGAAAACGCTGCAAAATCTGAGCAAATGCTTTAAAGTGACATTATGTCTTCAATGGTTTTTTAAAGATGTGTAATTCACATTCTAACAACTCAGCTGTGAGCAATTGTTGAATCCAATGTGCACGTACCTTTTTCAGAACACAGAATGTTACGGTGATGGTATCTATGAAAGTGGGTTGTCTATTGGATCGAACATGCAGCAAGAGAATTTTTCTGCGTAAACTGCCTGATTTTCGTATCTGACGTTAGGAAAAATCTGCGAAATCTAAGTAAATATTTCTAGGTGTAAATACGCCTTGTATTGTGGTTGAAACATCGGTAATCCACATGCTCACGGTCATTAAATAATGTTTGTCGAAGCCGTGATTAATGTAAAGTTTTCGGAACATGGAATGTCTCGGTGAGTGAACCTCGGAAAATAACAATTCTACTGGATAGAACTCGCTTGAATTGAATTTTTCCGTGAAAATTTCATGATTTTCGAAACTGGATGTTAAGAAAAACCTGAGAAATCAGAATAAACACTTCTAGGTGTAAATATGCTTTGTATGGTGAATGAAAGTTCGGTAATCCACATGCTCACACTCATTAAAGTATGTTTGTCGAATTCGTGATGCATGTAACGTGTTGGGAATACGGAATGTCATATTGAAGGAAACAATGTAAATTACATGTCTATTGGGTAGAACTCGCTTGAAGAGAATTTTTCTGCGAAACGTGCCTCATTTTCCAAACTGCCATTAGGAGAACACTGTGAAATCTGAGAAAATGCTTCTAAGGGTCAATATGCCTTGAAAGTTGAATTAAAGTCCGGAAATCCACATGTTAATAACAGTGTAGTAATTATTTTTCAAACCGTGATTCATGGAGCGCTTTTGGAAAATGGAATTTCAGCGCGTTGAAGCAATATAAATTAAAATTCTATTGGATAGAACTAGATAGAATAGGATTTTTCTGCGAAAATTGCATGATTATCGAATCTGAAGTTTGGAGAAAGCTTCAAAATGAGAGTTAATATTTCTTGGTGTAAATATGCCTTTATGTTGGAAGAAAGTTCGGTAATCCATATTTTCACAACATATTAAAAAATCTTTTTCTAATCCGTGATGCATATACCGTGTTCGGAACGTGGAATTTCACGGTGATTGAAACAATGTAAATTAATACTCTTTTGGGTAGAACTTGCTCCAAGAGAATTTTTCTGCGAAAACTGCTTCATTTTTGAAACTGGGATTTGGAAAACGCTGCAAAATGTGAGAAAATACTTCTAAGTATCAATATTCAATCTATTGTGATGAAAGTTCGTTAATCCACATGCTAACAAATCTGTAGTGAATATTTGTCCAATCCGTGATGCATGTAGCTATTTCGGAACACGGAAATTCACGATGACGGGTTCTATGTTAATTGCATGTTTATTGGGTAGAACTCGCTCCAAGAGGATTTTTCTGCCAAAACTGCATGATTTAAAACTGACATTAGGAGAAATCTACTAAATCAGAAAAAAACTTTCTATGTATAAATATGCATTGTAAGGTGGATGAAAGTTCGGTAATACATATGTTCACCACTCATTAAAGAATGATTGTCGAATCCGTGATGCATGTAACGTGTTCAGAACACGGAATGTCACGGTGAGTGAAACTCGGTAAATTACATATCTTTTGGGTAGAACTCACACCAAGAGCATTTTCCTGACAAATCTGCCTCATTTTCAAACCTGGCATTAAAACTAACTGGTGAAATCTGAGAAAATTCTTCAAAGTGTCAGTAAGTCAAGTATGTTGGATGAAAGTGCTGTAATCCACTTGCTAACAACTCTGTAGTGAATGTTTTCGAATCCGAGATGCATGTAGCGTGTTCGGAACAAGGAATTTCACGGTGAGCGAATCCATGTAAATTACATGTCTTTAGTTTTGAAACCGCTCCAAGAGATTTTTGCCGTGAAATCTGCCTCAGTTTCGACACTGGTGTTTGGAAAGCTCTGTGAAATCTGAGAAAATGCTTCTAAGCATCAATATGCCTTTATTGTGTTGAAAGTCCTGTAATCCACATGCAAACATATCTTTAGTGTATATTTGTCGAATCCTACCTGCATGTAGCGTGTTCAAAATATGGAATTTCACAGCGGGAGAATCTATGTAATTTACATATCTTTTGGGTAGAACACGCTCCAAAAGTTTTTTCCTTAGTAAACTGCCTGATTTTTGAAACTGCTATTAGGAAAATGCTGCAAACTCAGAGTTGATATTTCTAGGTGTAAATATGCCTTGTATGGTGGATGAAATTCTGTAATACACATGTACACAACTCATTGAAAGTGTTATGCAAATACGTGATGTATGTAGTGTGTTCGGATCACGGAATGTCACGTTCAAGGAAACTATGTAAATTACATATCTATTGGTGAGAAACCGCTCCAGGAGCATTTTACTGTAAAATCTACCTCTGTTTGGAAACTGGTGTTATGAAAACGCTGCAAAATCTGAGCAAATGCTTTAAAGTGACATTATGTATTCAATGGTTTATTAAAGAAGTGTAATTCACATTCTAACAACTCAGCTGTGAGCATTTGTTGAATCCAATGTGCACGTACCTTTTTCGGAACACGGAATGTTACAGTGACGGTATCTATGAAAATGGGATGTCTATTGGATCGAACATGCAGCAAGAGAATTTTTCTGCGAAAACTGCCTGATTTTCGTAACAGACGTTAGGAAAAATCTGCGAAATCTAAGTAAATATTTCTAGGTGTAAATATGCCTTGTATTGTGGTTGAAACATTGGTAATCCACATGCTCACGGTCATTAAATAACGTTAGTTGAAGCCGTGATTAATGTAACGTTTTCGGAACACGGAATGTCTCGGTGAGTGAAACTCGGAAAATAAAAATTCTACTGGATAGAACTCGCTTGAATTGAAATTTTCAGCGAAAATTTCATGATTTTTGAAACTGGATGTAAGGAAAAAGCTGTGAAATCTGAATAAAGTCTTCTAGTGTAAATATGCCTTGTATGGTGGATGAAAGTTTGGTAATCCAAATGCTCACACTAATTAAAGTATGTTTGTCGAATTCGTGATGCATGTAACGTGTTCGGAATACGGAATGTCATATTGAAGGGATCAATGTAAATTACATGTCTATTGGGTAGAACACGCTTGAAGAGAATTTTTCTGCGAAACGTGCCTCATTTTCCTAACTTCCATTAGGAGAACCCTGTGAAATCTGAGTAAATGCTTCTTAGTGTCAGTATGCCTTGAATGGTGAATGAAATTCCGGTAATCCACATGTTAATAACAGTGTAGTAATTATTTTTCAAACCGTGATTCATGGAGCGCTTTTGGAAAACGGAATTTCAGCGTAATGAAACAATGTAAATTACAATTCTATTGGGTAGAACTAGATAGAATAGGATTTTTCTGCGAAAATTGCATGATTATCGAATCTGAAGTTTGGAGAAAGCTTCAAAAGGAGATTAAATATTTCTACGTGCAAATATGCCTTTATGTTGGAAGAAAGTTCGGTAATCCACATTTTCACAACATATTGAAGAATCTTTTTCTAATCCGTGATGCATATACCGTGTTCGGAACGTGGAATTTCACGGTGATTGAAACAATGTAAATTACTTCTCTATTGGGTAGAAGTTGCTCCAAGAGAATTTTTCTGCGAAAACTGATTCATTTTGGAAACTGGTGTTTGGAAAACGCTGCAAAATTTGAGAAAATATTTCTAAGTATCAATATTCAATCTATTGTGATGAAAGTTCGGTAATCCACATGCTGACAAATCTTTAGTGAATATTTGTCGAATCCGTGATGCATGTACATTTTTCGGAACACGGAATTTCACGATGACGTATTCTATGTAAATTGCATGTCTATTGGGTAGAACTAGATCCAAGAGGATTTTTCTGCGAAAACTGCATGATTTAAAAACTGACATTAGGAGAAATCTACTAAATCAGAAAAAACTTTCTATGTATAAATATGCATTGTAAGGTGGATGAAAGTTCGGTAATACACATGTTCACCACTCATAAAGACTGTTTGTCGAATCCGTGATGCATGTAACTTGTTCAGAACACGGAATGTCACGGTGAGTGAAACTCGGTAAATTACATACATTTTGGGTAGAACTCGCTCCAAGAGCATTTTACTGCCAAATCTGCCTCATTTTCAAACCTGGCATTAAAACTAACCTGTGAAATCTGAGAAAATTCTTCAAAGTGTCAGTAAGTCATGTATGGTGGATGAAAGTTCTGTAATTCACTTGCTAACAACTCTGTAGTGAATATTTGTCGAATCCGAGATGCATGTAGCGTGTTCGGAACACGGAAATTCACGGTGAGCGAATCCATGTAAATTACATGTCTTTAGTTTTGAACCCGCTCCAAGAGATTTTTGCCGTGAAATCTGCCTCAGTTTCGAAACTGGCGTTTGGAAAGCTCTGTGAAATCAGAGAAAATGCTTCTAAGCATCAATATGCCTTGTATTGTGATGAAAGTCCTGTAATCCACATGCAAACAACTCTGTAGTGTATTTTGTCATATCCTATCTGCATGTAGCGTGTACGAAGTACGGAATTTCACAGCGGGAGAATCTATGTAATTTACATATCTTTTGGGTAGAACACGCTCCAAAAGTTTTTTCCTTAGGAAACTGCCTGATTTTTGAAACTGCTATTAGGAAATTGCTGCAAACACAGAGTTGATATTTCTAGGTGTAAAAATGCTTTGTATGGTGGATGAAAGTTCTGTAATACACATGTACACAACTCATTAAAAATGTTTCTCAAATCCGTGATGTATGCAGTGTGTTCGGAACACGGAATGTCACGTTGAAGGAAACTATGTAAATTACATATCTATTGGTGAGAACCCGCTCCAGGAGCATTTTACTGTAAAATCTACCTCTGTTTGGAAACTGGTGTTATGAAAACGCTGCAAAATCTGAGCAAATGCTTTAAAGTGACATTATGTCTTCAATGGTTTTTTAAAGATGTGTAATTCACATTCTAACAACTCAGCTGTGAGCAATTGTTGAATCCAATGTGCACGTACCTTTTTCAGAACACGGAATGTTACGGTGATGGTATCTATGAAAGTGGGTTGTCTATTGGATCGAACATGCAGCAAGAGAATTTTTCTGCGTAAACTGCCTGATTTTCGTATCTGACGTTAGGAAAAATCTGCGAAATCTAAGTAAATATTTCTAGGTGTAAATACGCCTTGTATTGTGGTTGAAACATCGGTAATCCACATGCTCACGGTCATTAAATAATGTTTGTCGAAGCCGTGATTAATGTAACGTTTTCGGAACATGGAATGTCTCGGTGAGTGAACCTCGGAAAATAACAATTCTACTGGATAGAACTCGCTTGAATTGAATTTTTCCGTGAAAATTTCATGATTTTCGAAACTGGATGTTAAGAAAAACCTGAGAAATCAGAATAAACACTTCTAGGTGTAAATATGCTTTGTATGGTGAATGAAAGTTCGGTAATCCACATGCTCACACTCATTAAAGTATGTTTGTCGAATTCGTGATGCATGTAACGTGTTGGGAATACGGAATGTCATATTGAAGGAAACAATGTAAATTACATGTCTATTGGGTAGAACTCGCTTGAAGAGAATTTTTCTGCGAAACGTGCCTCATTTTCCAAACTGCCATTAGGAGAACACTGTGAAATCTGAGAAAATGCTTCTAAGGGTCAATATGCCTTGAAAGTTGAATTAAAGTCCGGAAATCCACATGTTAATAACAGTGTAGTAATTATTTTTCAAACCGTGATTCATGGAGCGCTTTTGGAAAATGGAATTTCAGCACGTTGAAGCAATATAAATTAAAATTCTATTGGATAGAACTAGATAGAATAGGATTTTTCTGCGAAAATTGCATGATTATCGAATCTGAAGTTTGGAGAAAGCTTCAAAATGAGAGTTAATATTTCTTGGTGTAAATATGCCTTTATGTTGGAAGAAAGTTCGGTAATCCATATTTTCACAACATATTAAAAAATCTTTTTCTAATCCGTGATGCATATACCGTGTTCGGAACGTGGAATTTCACGGTGATTGAAACAATGTAAATTAATACTCTTTTGGGTAGAACTTGCTCCAAGAGAATTTTTCTGCGAAAACTGCTTCATTTTTGAAACTGGGATTTGGAAAACGCTGCAAAATGTGAGAAAATACTTCTAAGTATCAATATTCAATCTATTGTGATGAAAGTTCGTTAATCCACATGCTAACAAATCTGTAGTGAATATTTGTCCAATCCGTGATGCATGTAGCTTTTTCGGAACACGGAATTTCACGATGACGGGTTCTATGTTAATTGCATGTTTATTGGGTAGAACTCGCTCCAAGAGGATTTTTCTGCCAAAACTGCATGATTTAAAACTGACATTAGGAGAAATCTACTAAATCAGAAAAAAACTTTCTATGTATAAATATGCATTGTAAGGTGGATGAAAGTTCGGTAATACATATGTTCACCACTCATTAAAGAATGATTGTCGAATCCGTGATGCATGTAACGTGTTCATAACACGGAATGTCACGGTGAGTGAAACTCGGTAAATTACATATCTTTTGGTTAGAACTCGCTCCAAGAGCATTTTCCTGCCAAATCTGCCTCATTTTCAAACCTGGCATTAAAACTTACCTGTGAAATCTGAGAAAATTCTTCAAAGTGTCAGTAAGTCATGTATGGTGGATGAAAGTGCTGTAATTCACTTGCTAACAACTCTGAAGTGAATATTTGTCGAATCCGAGATGCATGTAGCGTGTTCGGAACAGGGAAATTCACGGTGAGCGAATCCATGTAAATTACATGTGTTTAGTTTTGAACCCGCTCCAAGAGATTTTTGCCGTTAAATCTGCCTCAGTTTCAAAACTGGCGTTTGGAAAGCTCTGTGAAATCAGAGAAAATGCTTCTAAGCATCAATATGCCTTGTATTGTGATGAAAGTCCTGTAATCCACATGCAAACAACACTGTAGTGTATTTTGTCATATCCTATCTGCATGTAGCGTGTACGAAGTACGGAATTTCACAGCGGGAGAATCTATGTAATTTACATATCTTTTGGGTAGAACACGCTCCAACAGATTTTTCCTTAGGAAACTGCCTGATTTTTGAAACTGCTATTAGGAAAATTCTGCAAACTCAGAGTTGATATTTCTAGGTGTAAAAATGCCTTGTAAGGTGGATGAAAGTTCTGTAATACACATGTACATAACTCATTAAAAATGTTTCTCAAATCCGTGATGAATGTAGTGTGTTCGGAACACGGAATGTCACCTTGAAGGAAACTATGTAATTTACATATCTATTGGTGAGAACCCGGGCCAGGAGCATTTTACTGGAAAATCTACCTCTGTTTGGAAACTGGTGTTATGAAAACGCTGCAAAATCTGAGTAAAGGATTTAAAGTGACATTATTTCTTCAATGGTATATTAAAGATGTGTAATTCACATTCTAACAACTCAGCTGTGAGCAATTGTTGAATCCAATGTGCACGTACCTTTTTCGGAACACGGAATGTTACGGTGACGGTATCTATGAAAATGGGATGTCTATTGGATCGAACATGCAGCAAGAGAATTTTTCTGCGAAAACTGCCTGATTTTCGTAAGTGACGTTAGGAAATATCTGCGAAATCTAAGTAAATATTTCTAGGTGTAAATATGCCTTGTATTGTGGTTGAAACATTGGTAATCCACATGCTCACGGTCATTAAATAACGTTAGTTGAAGCCGTGATTAATGTAACGTTTTCGGAACACGGAATGTCTCGGTGAGTGAAACTCGGAAAATAAAAATTCTACTGGATAGAACTCGCTTGAATTGAAATTTTCAGCGAAAATTTCATGATTTTTGAAACTGGATGTAAGGAAAAAGCTGTGAAATCTGAATAAAGTCTTCTAGTGTAAATATGCCTTGTATGGTGGATGAAAGTTTGGTAATCCAAATGCTCACACTAATTAAAGTATGTTTGTCGAATTCATGATGCATGTAACGTGTTCGGAATACGGAATGTCATATTGAAGGGATCAATGTAAATTACATGTCTATTGTGTAGAACACGCTTGAAGAGAATTTTTCTGCGAAACGTGCCTCATTTTCCTAACTTCCATTAGGAGAACCCTGTGAAATCTGAGTAAATGCTTCTTAGTGTCAGTATGCCTTGAATGGTGAATGAAATTCCGGTAATCCACATGTTAATAACAGTGTAGTAATTATTTTTCAAACCGTGATTCATGGAGCGCTTTTGGAAAACGGAATTTCAGCGTAATGAAACAATGTAAATTACAATTCTATTGGGTAGAACTAGATAGAATAGGATTTTTCTGCGAAAATTGCATGATTATCGAATCTGAAGTTTGGAGAAAGCTTCAAAAGGAGATTAAATATTTCTACGTGCAAATATGCCTTTATGTTGGAAGAAAGTTCGGTAATCCACATTTTCACAACATATTAAAGAATCTTTTTCTAATCCGTGATGCATATACCGTGTTCGGAACGTGGAATTTCACGGTGATTGAAACAATGTAAATTACTTCTCTATTGGGTAGAAGTTGCTCCAAGAGAATTTTTCTGCGAAAACTGATTCATTTTGGAAACTGGTGTTTGGAAAACGCTGCAAAATTTGAGAAAATATTTCTAAGTATCAATATTCAATCTATTGTGATGAAAGTTCGGTAATCCACATGCTGACAAATCTTTAGTGAATATTTGTCGAATCCGTGATGCATGTACATTTTTCGGAACACGGAATTTCACGATGACGTATTCTATGTAAATTGCATGTCTATTGGGTAGAACTAGATCCAAGAGGATTTTTCTGCGAAAACTGCATGATTTAAAAACTGACATTAGGAGAAATCTACTAAATCAGAAAAAACTTTCTATGTATAAATATGCATTGTAAGGTGGATGAAAGTTCGGTAATACACATGTTCACCACTCATAAAGACTGTTTGTCGAATCCGTGATGCATGTAACTTGTTCAGAACACGGAATGTCACGGTGAGTGAAACTCGGTAAATTACATACCTTTTGGGTAGAACTCGCTCCAAGAGCATTTTCCTGCCAAATCTGCCTCATTTTCAAACCTGGCATTAAAACTAACCTGTGAAATCTGAGAAAATTCTTCAAAGTGTCAGTAAGTCATGTATGGTGGATGAAAGTGCTGTAATTCACTTGCTAACAACTCTGTAGTGAATATTTGTCGAATCCGAGATGCATGTAGCGTGTTCGGAACACGGAAATTCACGGTGAGCGAATCCATGTAAATTACATGTCTTTAGTTTTGAACCCGCTCCAAGAGATTTTTGCCGTGAAATCTGCCTCAGTTTCGAAACTGGCGTTTGGAAAGCTCTGTGAAATCAGAGAAAATGCTTCTAAGCATCAATATGCCTTGTATTGTGATGAAAGTCCTGTAATCCACATGCAAACAACTCTGTAGTGTATTTTGTCATATCCTATCTGCATGTAGCGTGTACGAAGTACGGAATTTCACAGCGGGAGAATCTATGTAATTTACATATCTTTTGGGTAGAACACGCTCCAAAAGTTTTTTCCTTAGGAAACTGCCTGATTTTTGAAACTGCTATTAGGAAATTGCTGCAAACACAGAGTTGATATTTCTAGGTGTAAAAATGCTTTGTATGGTGGATGAAAGTTCTGTAATACACATGTACACAACTCATTAAAAATGTTTCTCAAATCCGTGATGTATGCAGTGTGTTCGGAACACGGAATGTCACGTTGAAGGAAACTATGTAAATTACATATCTATTGGTGAGAACCCGGGCCAGGAGCATTTTACTGTAAAATCTACCTCTGTTTGGAAACTGGTGTTATGAAAACGCTGCAAAATCTGAGCAAATGCTTTAAAGTGACATTATGTCTTCAATGGTTTATTAAAGATGTGTAATTCACATTCTAACAACTCAGCTGTGAGCAATTGTTGAATCCAATGTGCACGTACCTTTTTCAGAACACGGAATGTTACGGTGATAGTATCTATGAAAGTGGGTTGTCTATTGGATCGAACATGCAGCAAGAGAATTTTTCTGCGTAAACTGCCTGATTTTCGTATCTGACGTTAGGAAAAATCTGCGAAATCTAAGTAAATATTTCTAGGTGTAAATACGCCTTGTATTGTGGTTGAAACATCGGTAATCCACATGCTCACGGTCATTAAATAATGTTTGTCGAAGCCGTGATTAATGTAACGTTTTCGGAACATGGAATGTCTCGGTGAGTGAACCTCGGAAAATAACAATTCTACTGGATAGAACTCGCTTGAATTGAATTTTTCAGTGAAAATTTCATGATTTTCGAAACTGGATGTTAAGAAAAACCTGAGAAATCAGAATAAACACTTCTAGGTGTAAATATGCTTTGTATGGTGAATGAAAGTTCGGTAATCCACATGCTCACACTCATTAAAGTATGTTTGTCGAATTCGTGATGCATGTAACGTGTTGGGAATACGGAATGTCATATTGAAGGAAACAATGTAAATTACATGTCTATTGGGTAGAACTCGCTTGAAGAGAATTTTTCTGCGAAACATGCCTCATTTTCCAAACTGCCATTAGGAGAACACTGTGAAATCTGAGAAAATGCTTCTAAGGGTCAATATGCCTTGAAAGTTGAATTAAAGTCCGGAAATCCACATGTTAATAACAGTGTAGTAATTATTTTTCAAACCGTGATTCATGGAGCGCTTTTGGAAAATGGAATTTCAGCGCGTTGAAGCAATATAAATTAAAATTCTATTGGATAGAACTAGATAGAATAGGATTTTTCTGCGAAAATTGCATGATTATCGAATCTGAAGTTTGGAGAAAGCTTCAAAATGAGAGTTAATATTTCTTGGTGTAAATATGCCTTTATGTTGGAAGAAAGTTCGGTAATCCATATTTTCACAACATATTAAAAAATCTTTTTCTAATCCGTGATGCATATACCGTGTTCGGAACGTGGAATTTCACGGTGATTGAAACAATGTAAATTAATACTCTTTTGGGTAGAACTTGCTCCAAGAGAATTTTTCTGCGAAAACTGCTTCATTTTTGAAACTGGGATTTGGAAAACGCTGCAAAATGTGAGAAAATACTTCTAAGTATCAATATTCAATCTATTGTGATGAAAGTTCGTTAATCCACATGCTAACAAATCTGTAGTGAATATTTGTCCAATCCGTGATGCATGTAGCTTTTTCGGAACACGGAATTTCACGATGACGGGTTCTATGTTAATTGCATGTTTATTGGGTAGAACTCGCTCCAAGAGGATTTTTCTGCCAAAACTGCATGATTTAAAACTGACATTAGGAGAAATCTACTAAATCAGAAAAAAACTTTCTATGTATAAATATGCATTGTAAGGTGGATGAAAGTTCGGTAATACATATGTTCACCACTCATTAAAGAATGATTGTCGAATCCGTGATGCATGTAACGTGTTCATAACACGGAATGTCACGGTGAGTGAAACTCGGTAAATTACATATCTTTTGGTTAGAACTCGCTCCAAGAGCATTTTCCTGCCAAATCTGCCTCATTTTCAAACCTGGCATTAAAACTTACCTGTGAAATCTGAGAAAATTCTTCAAAGTGTCAGTAAGTCATGTATGGTGGATGAAAGTGCTGTAATTCACTTGCTAACAACTCTGTAGTGAATATTTGTCGAATCCGAGATGCATGTAGCGTGTTCGGAACATGGAAATTCACGGTGAGCGAATCCATGTAAATTACATGTGTTTAGTTTTGAACCCGCTCCAAGAGATTTTTGCCGTTAAATCTGCCTCAGTTTCAAAACTGGCGTTTGGAAAGCTCTGTGAAATCAGAGAAAATGCTTCTAAGCATCAATATGCCTTGTATTGTGATGAAAGTCCTGTAATCCACATGCAAACAACTCTGTAGTGTATTTTGTCATATCCTATCTGCATGTAGCGTGTACGAAGTACGGAATTTCACAGCGGGAGGATCTATGTAATTTACATATCTTTTGGGTAGAACACGCTCCAACAGATTTTTCCTTGGGAAATTGCCTGATTTTTGAAACTGCTATTAGGAAAATGCTGCAAACTCAGAGTTGATATTTCTAGGTGTAAAAATGCCTTGTAAGGTGGATGAAAGTTCTGTAATACACATGTACATAACTCATTAAAAATGTTTCTCAAATCCGTGATGTATGTAGTGTGTTCGGAACACGGAATGTCACCTTGAAGGAAACTATGTAATTTACATATCTATTGGTGAGAACCCGGGCCAGGAGCATTTTACTGGAAAATCTACCTCTGTTTGGAAACTGGTGTTATGAAAACGCTGCAAAATCTGAGTAAAGGATTTAAAGTGACATTATTTCTTCAATGGTTAATTAAAGATGTGTAATTCACATTCTAACAACTCAGCTGTGAGCAATTGTTGAATCCAATGTGCACGTACCTTTTTCGGAACACGGAATGTTACGTTGACGGTATCTATGAAAATGGGATGTCTATTGGATCGAACATGCAGCAAGAGAATTTTTCTGAGAAAACTGCCTGATTTTCGTAAGTGACGTTAGGAAAAATCTGCGAAATCTAACTAAATATTTCTAGGTGTAAATACGCCTTGTATTGTGGTTGAAACATCGGTAATCCACATGCTCACACTAATTAAAGAATGTTTGTCGAATTCGTGATGCATGTAACGTGTTCGCAATACGGAATGTCATATTGAAGGAAACAATGTAAATTACACGTCTACTGGGTAGAACTCGCTTGAAGAGAATTTTTCTGCGAAACGTGCCGCATTTTCCTAACTGCCATTAGGAGAACCCTGTGAAATCTGAGTAAATGCTTCTTAGTGTCAGTATGCCTTGAATGGTGAATGAAATTCCGGTAATCCACATGTTAATAACAGTGTAGTAATTATTTTTCAAACCGTGATTCATGGAGCGCTTTTGGAAAACGGAATTTCAGCGTAATGAAACAATGTAAATTACAATTCTATTGGGTAGAACTAGATAGAATAGGATTTTTCTGCGAAAATTGCATGATTATCGAATCTGAAGTTTGGAGAAAGCTTCAAAAGGAGATTAAATATTTCTACGTGCAAATATGCCTTTATGTTGGAAGAAAGTTCGGTAATCCACATTTTCACAACATATTAAAGAATATTTTTCTAATCCGTGATGCATATACCGTGTTCGGAACGTGGAATTTCACGGTGATTGAAACAATGTAAATTACTTCTCTATTGTGTAGAAGTTGCTCCAAGAGAATTTTTCTGTGAAAACTGATTCATTTTGGAAACTGGTGTTTGGAAAACGTTGCAAAATTTGAGAAAATATTTCTAAGTATCAATATTCAATCTATTGTGATGAAAGTTCGGTAATCCACATGCTGACAAATCTTTAGTGAATATTTGTCGAATCCGTGATGCATGTACCTTTTTCGGAACACGGAATTTCACGATGACGGATTCTATGTAAATTGCATGTCTTTTGGGTAGAACTCGATCCAAGAGGATTTTTCTGCGAAAACTGCATGATTTAAAAACTGACATTAGGAGAAATCTACTAAATCAGAAAAAACTTTGTATGTATAAATATGCATTGTAAGGTGGATGAAAGTTCGGTAATACACATGTTCACCACTCATAAAGACTGTTTGTCGAATCCGTGATGCATGTAACTTGTTCAGAACACGGAATGTCACGGTGAGTGAAACTCGGTAAATTACATACCTTTTGGGTAGAACTCGCTCCAAGAGCATTTTCCTGCCAAATCTGCCTCATTTTCAAACCTGGCATTAAAACTAACCTGTGAAATCTGAGGAAATTCTTCAAAGTGTCAGTAAGTCATGTATGGGGGATGAAAGTGCTATAATTCACTTGCTAACAACTCTGTAGTGAATATTTGTCGAATCCGAGATGCATGTAGCGTGTTCGGAACACGGAAATTCACGGTGAGCGAATCCATGTAAATTACATGTCTTTAGTTTTGAACCGGCTCCAAGAGATTTTTGCCGTGAAATCTGCCTCAGTTTCGAAACTGGCGTTTGGAAAGCTCTGTGAAATCAGAGAAAATGCTTCTAAGCATCAATATGCCTTGTATTGTGATGAAAGTCCTGTAATCCACATGCAAACAACTCTGTAGTGTATTTTGTCATATCCTATCTGCATGTAGCGTGTACGAAGTACGGAATTTTACAGCGGGGGAATCTATGTAATTTACATATCTTTTGGGTAGAACACGCTCCAACAGTTTTTTCCTTAGGAAACTGCCTGATTTTTGAAACTGCTATTAGGAAAATGCTGCAAACTCAGAGTTGATATTTCTAGGTGTAAAAATGCCTTGTAAGGTGGATGAAAGTTCTGTAATACACATGTACATAACTCATTAAAAATGTTTCTCAAATCCGTGATGTATGTAGTGTGTTCGGAACACGGAATATCACCTTGAAGGAAACTATGTAATTTACATATCTATTGGTGAGAACCCGGGCCAGGAGCATTTTACTGGAAAATCTACCTCTGTTTGGAAACTGGTGTTATGAAAACGCTGCAAAATCTGAGTAAAGGATTTAAAGTGACATTATTTCTTCAATGGTTTCTTAAAGATGTGTAATTCACATTCTAACAACTCAGCTGTGAGCAATTGTTGAATCCAATGTGCACGTACCTTTTTCGGAACACGGAATGTTACGTTGACGGTATCTATGAAAATGGGATGTCTATTGGATCGAACATGCAGCAAGAGAATTTTTCTGCGAAAACTGCCTGATTTTCGTAAGTGACGTTAGGAAAAATCTGCGAAATCTAACTAAATATTTCTAGGTGTAAATACGCCTTGTATTGTGGTTGAAACATCGGTAATCCACATGCTCACACTAATTAAAGAATGTTTGTCGAATTCGTGATGCATGTAACGTGTTCGCAATACGGAATGTCATATTGAAGGAAACAATGTAAATTACATGTCTATTGGGTAGAACTCGATCCAAGAGGATTTTTCTGCGAAAACTGCATGATTTAAAAACTGACATTAGGAGAAATCTACTAAATCAGAAAAAACTTTCTATGTATAAATATGCATTGTAAGGTGGATGAAAGTTCGGTAATACACATGTTCACCACTCATAAAGACTGTTTGTCGAATCCGTGATGCATGTAACGTGTTCAGAACACGGAATGTCACGGTGAGTGAAACTCGGTAAATTACATACCTTTTGGGTAGAACTCGCTCCAAGAGCATTTTCCTGCCAAATCTGCCTCATTTTCAAACCTGGCATTAAAACTAACCTGTGAAATCTGAGAAAGTTCTTCAAAGTGTCAGTAAGTCATGTATGGTGGATGAAAGTGCTGTAATTCACTTGCTAACAACTCTGTAGTGAATATTTGTCGAATCCGAGATGCATGTAGCGTGTTCGGAACACGGAAATTCACGGTGAGCGAATCCATGTAAATTACATGTCTTTAGTTTTGAACCCGCTCCAAGAGATTTTTGCCGTGAAATCTGCCTCAGTTTCGAAACTGGCGTTTGGAAAGCTCTGTGAAATCAGAGAAAATGCTTCTAAGCATCAATATGCCTTGTATTGTGATGAAAGTCCTGTAATCCACATGCAAACAACTCTGTAGTGTATTTTGTCATATCCTATCTGCATGTAGCGTGTACGAAGTATGGAATTTCACAGCGGGAGAATCTATGTAATTTACATATCTTTTGGGTAGAACACGCTCCAAAAGTTTTTTCCTTAGGAAACTGCCTGATTTTTGAAACTGCTATTAGGAAATTGCTGCAAACACAGAGTTGATATTTCTAGGTGTAAAAATGCCTTGTATGGTGGATGAAAGTTCTGTAATACACATGTACACAACTCATTAAAAATGTTTCTCAAATCCGTGATGTATGTAGTGTGTTCAGAACACGGAATGTCACGTTGAAGGAAACTATGTAAATTACATATCTATTGGTGAGAACCCGCTCCAGGAGCATTTTACTGTAAAATCTACCTCTGTTTGGAAACTGGTGTTATGAAAACGCTGCAAAATCTGAGCAAATGCTTTAAAGTGACATTATGTCTTCAATGGTTTATTAAAGATGTGTAATTCAAATTCTAACAACTCAGCTGTGAGCAATTGTTGAATCCAATGTGCACGTACCTTTTTCGGAACACGGAATGTTACGGTGACGGTATCTATGAAAATGGGATGTCTATTGGATCGAACATGCAGCAAGAGAATTTTTCTGCGTAAACTGCCTGATTTTCGTAACTGACGTTAGGAAAAATCTGCGAAATCTAAGTAAATATTTCTAGGTGTAAATACGCCTTGTATTGTGGTTGAAACATCGGTAATCCACATGCTCACGGTCATTAAATAATGTTTGTCGAAGCCGTGATTAATGTAACGTTTTCGGAACATGGAATGTCTCGGTGAGTGAACCTCGGAAAATAACAATTCTACTGGATAGAACTCGCTTGAATTGAATTTTTCAGTGAAAATTTCATGATTTTCGAAACTGGATGTTAAGAAAAACCTGAGAAATCAGAATAAACACTTCTAGGTGTAAATATGCTTTGTATGGTGAATGAAAGTTCGGTAATCCACATGCTCACACTCATTAAAGTATGTTTGTCGAATTCGTGATGCATGTAACGTGTTGGGAATACGGAATGTCATATTGAAGGAAACAATGTAAATTACATGTCTATTGGGTAGAACTCGCTTGAAGAGAATTTTTCTGCGAAACGTGCCTCATTTTCCAAACTGCCATTAGGAGAACACTGTGAAATCTGAGAAAATGCTTCTAAGGGTCAATATGCCTTGAAAGTTGAATTAAAGTCCGGAAATCCACATGTTAATAACAGTGTAGTAATTATTTTTCAAACCGTGATTCATGGAGCGCTTTTGGAAAATGGAATTTCAGCGCGTTGAAGCAATATAAATTAAAATTCTATTGGATAGAACTAGATAGAATAGGATTTTTCTGCGAAAATTGCATGATTATCGAATCTGAAGTTTGGAGAAAGCTTCAAAATGAGAGTTAATATTTCTTGGTGTAAATATGCCTTTATGTTGGAAGAAAGTTCGGTAATCCATATTTTCACAACATATTAAAAAATCTTTTTCTAATCCGTGATGCATATACCGTGTTCGGAACGTGGAATTTCACGGTGATTGAAACAATGTAAATTAATACTCTTTTGGGTAGAACTTGCTCCAAGAGAATTTTTCTGCGAAAACTGCTTCATTTTTGAAACTGGGATTTGGAAAACGCTGCAAAATGTGAGAAAATACTTCTAAGTATCAATATTCAATCTATTGTGATGAAAGTTCGTTAATCCACATGCTAACAAATCTGTAGTGAATATTTGTCCAATCCGTGATGCATGTAGCTTTTTCGGAACACGGAATTTCACGATGACGGGTTCTATGTTAATTGCATGTTTATTGGGTAGAACTCGCTCCAAGAGGATTTTTCTGCCAAAACTGCATGATTTAAAACTGACATTAGGAGAAATCTACTAAATCAGAAAAAAACTTTCTATGTATAAATATGCATTGTAAGGTGGATGAAAGTTCGGTAATACATATGTTCACCACTCATTAAAGAATGATTGTCGAATCCGTGATGCATGTAACGTGTTCATAACACGGAATGTCACGGTGAGTGAAACTCGGTAAATTACATATCTTTTGGTTAGAACTCGCTCCAAGAGCATTTTCCTGCCAAATCTGCCTCATTTTCAAACCTGGCATTAAAACTTACCTGTGAAATCTGAGAAAATTCTTCAAAGTGTCAGTAAGTCATGTATGGTGGATGAAAGTGCTGTAATTCACTTGCTAACAACTCTGTAGTGAATATTTGTCGAATCCGAGATGCATGTAGCGTGTTCGGAACATGGAAATTCACGGTGAGCGAATCCATGTAAATTACATGTGTTTAGTTTTGAACCCGCTCCAAGAGATTTTTGCCGTTAAATCTGCCTCAGTTTCAAAACTGGCGTTTGGAAAGCTCTGTGAAATCAGAGAAAATGCTTCTAAGCATCAATATGGCTTGTATTGTGATGAAAGTCCTGTAATCCACATGCAAACAACTCTGTAGTGTATTTTGTCATATCCTATCTGCATGTAGCGTGTACGAAGTACGGAATTTCACAGCGGGAGAATCTATGTAATTTACATATCTTTTGGGTAGAACACGCTCCAACAGATTTTTCCTTAGGAAACTGCCTGATTTTTGAAACTGCTATTAGGAAAATGCTGCAAACTCAGAGTTGATATTTCTAGGTGTAAAAATGCCTTGTAAGGTGGATGAAAGTTCTGTAATACACATGTACATAACTCATTAAAAATGTTTCTCAAATCCGTGATGTATGTAGTGTGTTCGGAACACGGAATGTCACCTTGAAGGAAACTATGTAATTTACATATCTATTGGTGAGAACCCGGGCCAGGAGCATTTTACTGGAAAATCTACCTCTGTTTGGAAACTGGTGTTATGAAAACGCTGCAAAATCTGAGCAAATGCTTTAAAGTGACATTATGTCTTCAATGGTTTATTAAAGATGTGTAATTCACATTCTAACAACTCAGCTGTGAGCAATTGTTGAATCCAATGTGCACGTACCTTTTTCGGAACACGGAATGTTACGGTGACGGTATCTATGAAAATGGGATGTCTATTGGATCGAACATGCAGCAAGAGAATTTTTCTGCGAAAACTGCCTGATTTTCGTAAGTGACGTTAGGAAAAATCTGCGAAATCTAACTAAATATTTCTAGGTGTAAATACGCCTTGTATTGTGGTTGAAACATCGGTAATCCACATGCTCACACTAATTAAATGATGTTTGTCGAATTCGTGATGCATGTAATGTGTTCGCAATACGGAATGTCATATTGAAGGAAACAATGTAAATTACATGTCTATTGGGTAGAACTCGCTTGAAGAGAATTTTTCTGCGAAACGTGCCTCATTTTCCTAACTGCCATTAGGAGAACCCTGTGAAATCTGAGTAAATGCTTCTTAGTGTCAGTATGCCTTGAATGGTGAATGAAATTCCGGTAATCCACATGTTAATAACAGTGTAGTAATTATTTTTCAAACCGTGATTCAAGGAGCGCTTTTGGAAAACGGAATTTCAGCATAATGAAACAATGTAAATTACAATTCTATTGGGTAGAACTAGATAGAATGGGATTTTTCTGCGAAAATTGCATGATTATCGAATCTGAAGTTTGGAGAAAGCTTCAAAAGGAGATTAAATATTTCTACGTGCAAATATGCCTTTATGTTGGAAGAAAGACCGGTAATCCACATTTTCACAACATATTAAAGAATCTTTTTCTAATCTGTGATGCATATACCGTGTTCGGAACGTGGAATATCACGGTGATTGAAACAATGTAAATTACTTCTCTATTGTGTAGAAGTTGCTCCAAGAGAATTTTTCTGTGAAAACTGATTCATTTTGGAAACTGGTGTTTGGAAAACGTTGCAAAATTTGAGAAAATATTTCTAAGTATCAATATTCAATCTATTGTGATGAAAGTTCGGTAATCCACATGCTGACAAATCTTTAGTGAATATTTGTCGAATCCGTGATGCATGTACCTTTTTCGGAACACGGAATTTCACGATGACAGATTCTATGTAAATTGCATGTCTTTTGGGTAGAACTCGATCCAAGAGGATTTTTCTGCGAAAACTGCATGATTTAAAAACTGACATTAGGAGAAATCTACTAAATCAGAAAAAACTTTGTATGTATAAATATGCATTGTAAGGTGGATGAAAGTTCGGTAATACACATGTTCACCACTCATAAAGACTGTTTGTCGAATCCGTGATGCATGTAACTTGTTCAGAACACGGAATGTCACGGTGAGTGAAACTCGGTAAATTACATACCTTTTGGGTAGAACTCGCTCCAAGAGCATTTTCCTGCCAAATCTGCCTCATTTTCAAACCTGGCATTAAAACTAACCTGTGAAATCTGAGGAAATTCTTCAAAGTGTCAGTAAGTCATGTATGGGGGATGAAAGTGCTATAATTCACTTGCTAACAACTCTGTAGTGAATATTTGTCGAATCCGAGATGCATGTAGCGTGTTCGGAACACGGAAATTCACGGTGAGCGAATCCATGTAAATTACATGTCTTTAGTTTTGAACCGGCTCCAAGAGATTTTTGCCGTGAAATCTGCCTCAGTTTCGAAACTGGCGTTTGGAAAGCTCTGTGAAATCAGAGAAAATGCTTCTAAGCATCAATATGCCTTGTATTGTGATGAAAGTCCTGTAATCCACATGCAAACAACTCTGTAGTGTATTTTGTCATATCCTATCTGCATGTAGCGTGTACGAAGTACGGAATTTTACAGCGGGGGAATCTATGTAATTTACATATCTTTTGGGTAGAACACGCTCCAACAGTTTTTTCCTTAGGAAACTGCCTGATTTTTGAAACTGCTATTAGGAAAATGCTGCAAACTCAGAGTTGATATTTCTAGGTGTAAAAATGCCTTGTAAGGTGGATGAAAGTTCTGTAATACACATGTACATAACTCATTAAAAATGTTTCTCAAATCCGTGATGTATGTAGTGTGTTCGGAACACGGAATGTCACCTTGAAGGAAACTATGTAATTTACATATCTATTGGTGAGAACCCGGGCCAGGAGCATTTTACTGGAAAATCTACCTCTGTTTGGAAACTGGTGTTATGAAAACGCTGCAAAATCTGAGTAAAGGATTTAAAGTGACATTATTTCTTCAATGGTTTCTTAAAGATGTGTAATTCACATTCTAACAACTCAGCTGTGAGCAATTGTTGAATCCAATGTGCACGTACCTTTTTCGGAACACGGAATGTTACGTTGACGGTATCTATGAAAATGGGATGTCTATTGGATCGAACATGCAGCAAGAGAATTTTTCTGCGAAAACTGCCTGATTTTCATAAGTGACGTTAGGAAAAATCTGTGAAATCTAACTAAATATTTCTAGGTGTAAATACGCCTTGTATTGTGGTTGAAACATCGGTAATCCACATGCTCACACTAATTAAAGAATGTTTGTCGAATTCGTGATGCATGTAACGTGTTCGCAATACGGAATGTCATATTGAAGGAAACAATGTAAATTACATGTCTATTGGGTAGAACTCGATCCAAGAGGATTTTTCTGCGAAAACTGCATGATTTAAAAACTGACATTAGGAGAAATCTACTAAATCAGAAAAAACTTTCTATGTATAAATATGCATTGTAAGGTGGATGAAAGTTCGGTAATACACATGTTCACCACTCATAAAGACTGTTTGTCGAATCCGTGATGCATGTAACGTGTTCAGAACACGGAATGTCACGGTGAGTGAAACTCGGTAAATTACATACCTTTTGGGTAGAACTCGCTCCAAGAGCATTTCCCTGCCAAATCTGCCTCATTTTCAAACCTGGCATTAAAACTAACCTGTGAAATCTGAGAAAGTTCTTCAAAGTGTCAGTAAGTCATGTATGGTGGATGAAAGTGCTGTAATTCACTTGCTAACAACTCTGTAGTGAATATTTGTCGAATCCGAGATGCATGTAGCGTGTTCGGAACACGGAAATTCACGGTGAGCGAATCCATGTAAATTACATGTCTTTAGTTTTGAACCCGCTCCAAGAGATTTTTGCCGTGAAATCTGCCTCAGTTTCGAAACTGGCGTTTGGAAAGCTCTGTGAAATCAGAGAAAATGCTTCTAAGCATCAATATGCCTTGTATTGTGATGAAAGTCCTGTAATCCACATGCAAACAACTCTGTAGTGTATTTTGTCATATCCTATCTGCATGTAGCGTGTACGAAGTACGGAATTTCACAGCGGGAGAATCTATGTAATTTACATATCTTTTGGGTAGAACACGCTCCAAAAGTTTTTTCCTTAGGAAACTGCCTGATTTTTGAAACTGCTATTAGGAAATTGCTGCAAACACAGAGTTGATATTTCTAGGTGTAAAAATGCCTTGTATGGTGGATGAAAGTTCTGTAATACACATGTACACAACTCATTAAAAATGTTTCTCAAATCCGTGATGTATGTAGTGTGTTCAGAACACGGAATGTCACGTTGAAGGAAACTATGTAAATTACATATCTATTGGTGAGAACCCGCTCCAGGAGCATTTTACTGTAAAATCTACCTCTGTTTGGAAACTGGTGTTATGAAAACGCTGCAAAATCTGAGCAAATGCTTTAAAGTGACATTATGTCTTCAATGGTTTATTAAAGATGTGTAATTCAAATTCTAACAACTCAGCTGTGAGCAATTGTTGAATCCAATGTGCACGTACCTTTTTCGGAACACGGAATGTTACGGTGACGGTATCTATGAAAATGGGATGTCTATTGGATCGAACATGCAGCAAGAGAATTTTTCTGCGTAAACTGCCTGATTTTCGTAACTGACGTTAGGAAAAATCTGCGAAATCTAAGTAAATATTTCTAGGTGTAAATACGCCTTGTATTGTGGTTGAAACATCGGTAATCCACATGCTCACGGTCATTAAATAATGTTTGTCGAAGCCGTGATTAATGTAACGTTTTCGGAACATGGAATGTCTCGGTGAGTGAACCTCGGAAAATAACAATTCTACTGGATAGAACTCGCTTGAATTGAATTTTTCAGTGAAAATTTCATGATTTTCGAAACTGGATGTTAAGAAAAACCTGAGAAATCAGAATAAACACTTCTAGGTGTAAATATGCTTTGTATGGTGAATGAAAGTTCTGTAATCCACATGCTCACACTCATTAAAGTATGTTTGTCGAATTCGTGATGCATGTAACGTGTTGGGAATACGGAATGTCATATTGAAGGAAACAATGTAAATTACATGTCTATTGGGTAGAACTCGCTTGAAGAGAATTTTTCTGCGAAACGTGCCTCATTTTCCAAACTGCCATTAGGAGAACACTGTGAAATCTGAGAAAATGCTTCTAAGGGTCAATATGCCTTGAAAGTTGAATTAAAGTCCGGAAATCCACATGTTAATAACAGTGTAGTAATTATTTTTCAAACCGTGATTCATGGAGCGCTTTTGGAAAATGGAATTTCAGCGCGTTGAAGCAATATAAATTAAAATTCTATTGGATAGAACTAGATAGAATAGGATTTTTCTGCGAAAATTGCATGATTATCGAATCTGAAGTTTGGAGAAAGCTTCAAAATGAGAGTTAATATTTCTTGGTGTAAATATGCCTTTATGTTGGAAGAAAGTTCGGTAATCCATATTTTCACAACATATTAAAAAATCTTTTTCTAATCCGTGATGCATATACCGTGTTCGGAACGTGAAATTTCACGGTGATTGAAACAATGTAAATTAATACTCTTTTGGGTAGAACTTGCTCCAAGAGAATTTTTCTGCGAAAACTGCTTCATTTTTGAAACTGGGATTTGGAAAACGCTGCAAAATGTGAGAAAATACTTCTAAGTATCAATATTCAATCTATTGTGATGAAAGTTCGTTAATCCACATGCTAACAAATCTGTAGTGAATATTTGTCCAATCCGTGATGCATGTAGCTTTTTCGGAACACGGAATTTCACGATGACGGGTTCTATGTTAATTGCATGTTTATTGGGTAGAACTCGCTCCAAGAGGATTTTTCTGCCAAAACTGCATGATTTAAAACTGACATTAGGAGAAATCTACTAAATCAGAAAAAAACTTTCTATGTATAAATATGCATTGTAAGGTGGATGAAAGTTCGGTAATACATATGTTCACCACTCATTAAAGAATGATTGTCGAATCCGTGATGCATGTAACGTGTTCATAACACGGAATGTCACGGTGAGTGAAACTCGGTAAATTACATATCTTTTGGTTAGAACTCGCTCCAAGAGCATTTTCCTGCCAAATCTGCCTCATTTTCAAACCTGGCATTAAAACTTACCTGTGAAATCTGAGAAAATTCTTCAAAGTGTCAGTAAGTCATGTATGGTGGATGAAAGTGCTGTAATTCACTTGCTAACAACTCTGTAGTGAATATTTGTCGAATCCGAGATGCATGTAGCGTGTTCGGAACATGGAAATTCACGGTGAGCGAATCCATGTAAATTACATGTGTTTAGTTTTGAACCCGCTCCAAGAGATTTTTGCCGTTAAATCTGCCTCAGTTTCAAAACTGGCGTTTGGAAAGCTCTGTGAAATCAGAGAAAATGCTTCTAAGCATCAATATGCCTTGTATTGTGATGAAAGTCCTGTAATCCACATGCAAACAACTCTGTAGTGTATTTTGTCATATCCTATCTGCATGTAGCGTGTACGAAGTACGGAATTTCACAGCGGGAGAATCTATGTAATTTACATATCTTTTGGGTAGAACACGCTCCAACAGATTTTTCCTTAGGAAACTGCCTGATTTTTGAAACTGCTATTAGGAAAATGCTGCAAACTCAGAGTTGATATTTCTAGGTGTAAAAATGCCTTGTAAGGTGGATGAAAGTTCTGTAATACACATGTACATAACTCATTAAAAATGTTTCTCAAATCCGTGATGTATGTAGTGTGTTCGGAACACGGAATGTCACCTTGAAGGAAACTATGTAATTTACATATCTATTGGTGAGAACCCGGGCCAGGAGCATTTTACTGGAAAATCTACCTCTGTTTGGAAACTGGTGTTATGAAAACGCTGCAAAATCTGAGCAAATGCTTTAAAGTGACATTATGTCTTCAATGGTTTATTAAAGATGTGTAATTCACATTCTAACAACTCAGCTGTGAGCAATTGTTGAATCCAATGTGCACGTACCTTTTTCGGAACACGGAATGTTACGGTGACGGTATCTATGAAAATGGGATGTCTATTGGATCGAACATGCAGCAAGAGAATTTTTCTGCGAAAACTGCCTGATTTTCGTAAGTGACGTTAGGAAAAATCTGCGAAATCAAACTAAATATTTCTAGGTGTAAATACGCCTTGTATTGTGGTTGAAACATCGGTAATCCACATGCTCACACTAATTAAATGATGTTTGTCGAATTCGTGATGCATGTAATGTGTTCGCAATACGGAATGTCATATTGAAGGAAACAATGTAAATTACATGTCTATTGGGTAGAACTCACTTGAAGAGAATTTTTCTGCGAAACGTGCCTCATTTTCCTAACTGCCATTAGGAGAACCCTGTGAAATCTGAGTAAATGCTTCTTAGTGTCAGTATGCCTTGAATGGTGAATGAAAGTCCGGTAATCCACATGTTAATAACAGTGTAGTAATTATTTTTCAAACCGTGATTCATGGAGCGCTTTTGGAAAACGGAATTTCAGCATAATGAAACAATGTAAATTACAATTCTATTGGGTAGAACTACATAGAATGGGATTTTTCTGCGAAAATTGCATGATTATCGAATCTGAAGTTTGGAGAAAGCTTCAAAAGGAGATTAAATATTTCTACGTGCAAATATGCCTTTATGTTGGAAGAAAGACCGGTAATCCACATTTTCACAACATATTAAAGAATCTTTTTCTAATCTGTGATGCATATACCGTGTTCGGAACGTGGAATATCACGGTGATTGAAACAATGTAAATTACTTCTCTATTGGGTAGAAGTTGCTCCAAGAGGATTTTTCTGCGAAAACTGATTCATTTTGGAAACTGGTGTTTGGAAAACGCTGCAAAATTTGAGAAAATATTTCTAAGTATCAATATTCAATCTATTGTGATGAAAGTTCGGTAATCCACATGCTGGCAATGTTTAGTGAATATTTGTCGAATCCGTGATGCATGTACCTTTTTCGGAACACGGAATTTCACGATGACGGATTCTATGTAAATTGCATGTCTATTGGGTAGAACTCGATCCAAGAAGATTTTTCTGCGAAAACTGCATGATTTAAAAACTGACATTAGGAGAAATCTACTAAATCAGAAAAAACTTTCTATGTATAAATATGCATTGTAAGGTGGATGAAAGTTTGGTAATACACATGTTCACCACTCATTAAAGAATGATTGTCGAATCCGTGATGCATGTAACGTGTTCAGAACACGGAATGTCACGGTGAGTGAAACTCGGTAAATTACATACATTTTGGGTAGAACTCGCTCCAAGAGCATTTTCCTGCCAAATCTGCCTCATTTTCAAACCTGGCATTAAAACTAACCTGTGAAATCTGAGAAAATTCTTCAAAGTGTCAGTAAGTCATGTATTGTGGATGAAAGTGCTGTAATTCAATTGCTAACAACTCTGTAGTGAATATTTGTCGAATCCGAGATGCATGTAGCGTGTTCGGAACACGGAAATTCACGGTGAGCGAATCCATGTAAATTACATGTCTTTAGTTTTGAACCCGCTCCAAGAGATTTTTGCCGTTTAATCTGCCTCAGTTTCAAAACTGGCGTTTGGAAAGCTCTGTGAAATCAGAGAAAATGCTTCTAAGCATCAATATGGCTTGTATTGTGATGAAAGTCCTGTAATCCACATGCAAACAACTCTGTAGTGTATTTTGTCATATCCTATCTGCATGTAGCGTGTACGAAGTACGGAATTTCACAGCGGGAGAATCTATGTAATTTACATATCTTTTGGGTAGAACACGCTCCAAAAGTTTTTTCCTTAGGAAACTGCCTGATTTTTGAAACTGCTATTAGGAAATTGCTGCAAACTCAGAGTTGATATTTCTAGGTGTAAAAATGCCTTGTATGGTGGATGAAAGTTCTGTAATACACATGTACATAACTCATTAAAAATGTTTCTCAAATCCGTGATGTATGTAGTGTGTTCGGAACACGGAATGTCACGTTGAAGGAAACTATGTAAATTACATATCTATTGGTGAGAACCCGCTCCAGGAGCATTTTACTGTAAAATCTACCTCTGTTTGGAAACTGGTGTTATGAAAACGCTGCAAAATCTGAGCAAATGCTTTAAAGTGACATTATGTCTTCAATGGTTTATTAAAGATGTGTAATTCACATTCTAACAACTCAGCTGTGAGCAATTGTTGAATCCAATGTGCACGTACCTTTTTCGGAACACGGAATGTTACGGTGACGGTATCTATGAAAATGGGATGTCTATTGGATCGAACATGCAGCAAGAGAATTTTTCTGCATAAACTGCCTGATTTTCGTATCTGACGTTAGGAAAAATCTGCGAAATCTAAGTAAATATTTCTAGGTGTAAATACGCCTTGTATTGTGGTTGAAACATCGGTAATCCACATGCTCACGGTCATTAAATAATGTTTGTCGAAGCCGTGATTAATGTAAAGTTTTCGGAACATGGAATGTCTCGGTGAGTGAACCTCGGAAAATAACAATTCTACTGGATAGAACTCGCTTGAATTGAATTTTTCCGTGAAAATTTCATGATTTTCGAAACTGGATGTTAAGAAAAACCTGAGAAATCAGAATAAACACTTCTAGGTGTAAATATGCTTTGTATGGTGAATGAAAGTTCGGTAATCCACATGCTCACACTCATTAAAGTATGTTTGTCGAATTCGTGATGCATGTAACGTGTTGGGAATACGGAATGTCATATTGAAGGAAACAATGTAAATTACATGTCTATTGGGTAGAACTCGCTTGAAGAGAATTTTTCTGCGAAACGTGCCTCATTTTCCAAACTGCCATTAGGAGAACACTGTGAAATCTGAGAAAATGCTTCTAAGGGTCAATATGCCTTGAAAGTTGAATTAAAGTCCGGAAATCCACATGTTAATAACAGTGTAGTAATTATTTTTCAAACCGTGATTCATGGAGCGCTTTTGGAAAATGGAATTTCAGCGCGTTGAAGCAATATAAATTAAAATTCTATTGGATAGAACTAGATAGAATAGGATTTTTCTGCGAAAATTGCATGATTATCGAATCTGAAGTTTGGAGAAAGCTTCAAAATGAGAGTTAATATTTCTTGGTGTAAATATGCCTTTATGTTGGAAGAAAGTTCGGTAATCCTTATTTTCACAACATATTAAAAAATCTTTTTCTAATCCGTGATGCATATACCGTGTTCGGAACGTGGAATTTCACGGTGATTGAAACAATGTAAATTAATACTCTTTTGGGTAGAACTTGCTCCAAGAGAATTTTTCTGCGAAAACTGCTTCATTTTTGAAACTGGGATTTGGAAAACGCTGCAAAATGTGAGAAAATACTTCTAAGTATCAATATTCAATCTATTGTGATGAAAGTTCGTTAATCCACATGCTAACAAATCTGTAGTGAATATTTGTCCAATCCGTGATGCATGTAGCTTTTTCGGAACACGGAATTTCACGATGACGGGTTCTATGTTAATTGCATGTTTATTGGGTAGAACTCGCTCCAAGAGGATTTTTCTGCGAAAACTGCATGATTTAAAACTGACATTAGGAGAAATCTACTAAATCAGAAAAAAACTTTCTATGTATAAATATGCATTGTAAGGTGGATGAAAGTTCGGTAATACACATGTTCACCACTCATTAAAGGATGTTTGTCGAATCCGTGATGCATGTAACGTGTTCAGAACACGGAATGTCACGGTGAGTGAAACTAGGTAAATTACATATCTTTTGGGTAGAACTCGCTCCAAGAGCATTTTCCTGCCAAATCTGCCTCATTTTCAAACCTGGCATTAAAACTAACCTGTGATATCTGAGAAAATTCTTCAAAGTGTCAGTAAGTCATGTATGGTGGATGAAAGTGCTGTAATCCACTTGCTAACAACTCTGTAGTGAATATTTGTCGAATCCGATATGCATGTAGCGTGTTCGGAACACGGAATATCACGGTGAGCGAATCCATGTAAATTACATGTCTTTAGTTTTGAACCCGCTCCAAGAGATTTTTGCCGTTTAATCTGCCTCAGTTTCAAAACTGGCGTTTGGAAAGCTCTGTGAAATCAGAGAAAATGCTTCTAAGCATCAATATGCCTTGTATTGTGATGAAAGTCCTGTAATCCACATGCAAACAACTCTGTAGTGTATTTTGTCATATCCTATCTGCATGTAGCGTGTACGAAGTACGGAATTTCACAGCGGGAGAATATATGTAATTTGCATATCTTTTGGGTAGAACACGCTCCAACAGTTTTTTCCTTAGTAAACTGCCTGATTTTTGAAACTGCTATTAGGAAAATGCTGCAAACTCAGAGTTGATATTTCTAGGTGTAAAAATGCCTTGTATGGTGGATGAAAGTTCTGTAATACACATGTACACAACTCATTAAAAATGTTTCTCAAATCAGTGATGTATATAGTGTGTTCGGAACACGGAATGTCACGTAGAAGGAAACTATGTAAATTACATATCTATTGGTGAGAACCCGCTCCAGGAGCATTTTACTGTAAAATCTACCTCTGTTTGGAAACTGGTGTTATGAAAACGCTGCAAAATCTGAGCAAATGCTTTAAAGTGACATTATGTCTTCAATGGTTTATTAAAGATGTGTAATTCACATTCTAACATCTCAGCTGTGAGCAATTGTTGAATCCAATGTGCACGTACCTTTTTCGGAACACGTAATTTTACGGTGACGGTATCCATGAAAATGTGATGTCTATTGGATCGAACATGCACAAGAGAATTTTTTGCGAACACTGCAGGATTTTCGTAAGTGATGTTAGGAAAAATCTTCGAAATCTAAGTAAATATTTCTAGGTGTAAATATGCCTTGTATTGTGGTTGAAACATCAGTAATCCACATGCTCACGGTCATTAAATAATGTTTGTTGAAGCCATGATTAATGTAACGTTTTCGGAACATGGAATGTCTCGTTGAGTGAACCTCGGAAAATAACAATTCTACTGGATAGAACTCGCTTGAATTGAATTTTTCAGCAAAAATTTCATGATTTTCGAAACTGGATGTTAGGAAAAAACTGCGAAATCAGAATAAACACTTCTAGGTGTAAATATGCCTTGTATGGTGGATGAAAGTTCGGTAATCCACATGCTCACACTCATTAAAGTATGTTTATCGAATTCGTGATGCATGTAACGTGTTCGGAATACGGAATGTCATATTGAAGGGATCAATGTAAATTTTATGTCTATTGGGTAGAACTCGCTTGAAGAGAATTATTCTGTGAAATGTGACTCATTTTCCAAACTGCCATTAGGAGAACCCTGTGAAATCTGAGAAAAAGCTTCTAAGGTTCAATATGCCTTGAGAGGTGAATGAAAGTCCGGTAATCCACATGATAATAACAGTGTAGTTATGATTTTTCAAACCGTGATTCATGGAGCGCTTTTGGAGAACGGAATTTCAGCTTTATGAAACAATATAAAGTACAATTCTATTGGGTAGAAATAGGTAGAATAGGATTTTTCTGCGAAAATTGCATGATTATCGAATCTGAAGTTTGGAGAAAGCTTCAAAATGATAGTAAATATTTCTAGGTGTAAATATGCGTTTATGTTGAAGAAAGTTCGGTAATCCAGATTTTCTCAACATATTAAAGAACCTTTTTCTAATCCGTGATGCATATACCGTGTTCGGAACGTGGAATTTCACGGTGATTGAAACAATGTAAATTACTTCTTTATTGGGTAGCACTTGTTCCAAAATTTTTTCTGCGAAAACTGCTTCATTTTTGAAACTGGGGTTTGGAAAACGCTTCAAAATGCGAGAAAATACTTCTTAGTATCAATATTCTATCTATTGTGATGAAAGTTCGTTAATCCACATGCTATCAAATCTGTAGTGAATATTTGTCGAATCCATTATGCATGTAGCATGTTCGGGACACGGGATTTCACGGCCAGGGTGTTTATGTAAATTACATTTCTCTTGGTTAGAAATCACTCCAAGAGATTTTTCCTGAGAAATCTGCCTGATTTTGAAAACTGGCATTAGGAAAACACTGCGAACTAAGATGAATAGTTTCTCGGTGTAAATATGGCATGTAGGGTGGATGAAAGTTCGGTAATCCGCATGCTAACAACTCTGTAGTGAATATTTGTCGAATCCGAGATACATGAAGCGTGTTCCGAACAAAGAATATCACGGTGAGCGAATCTATGTAAAATAAATTTCTCTTGGGTAGAACTCTCTCCAAGAGGTTTTTCTGCGAATTCTGCCTCATTTTCAAAACTGGTTAGGAAAATTTTCGAAATACGTGAAAATGCTTCAAAGTGTCAATATGGCTTTTATGGTGGATGAAAGTGCGGTAATCCTTATGCTAAAGACTGTGTAGTGAATATTTCTCGAATCCGTGATGCATGTAGCTTTTTCGGAACACGGAATTTCACGATGACGGGTTCTATGTAAATTGCATGTCTATTGGGTAGAACTCGCTCCAAGAGGATTTTTCTGCGAAAACTGCATGATTTAAAGCTGACATTAGGAGAAAACTACTAAATCAGAAAAAAACTTTCTATGTATAAATATGCATTGAAAGGTGGATGAAAGTTCGGTAATACACATGTTCTCAACTCATTAAAGATTGTTTCTCGAATCCGTGATGCATTTAACGTGTTCAGAACACGAAATGTCACGGTGAGTGAAACTAAGTAAATTATATACCTTTTGGGTAGAACACGCTCCAAGAGAAATTTCCTGCCAAATCTGCCTCATTTTCAAACCTGGCATTAAAACGAATCTGTGAAATCTGGGAAAATTCTTCAAAGTGACAGTAAGTCATGTATGTTGGATGAAAGAACAGTAATCCTCTTGCTAACAACTATGTATGGAAATTTTTCTGATCCGAGATGCATGTAGCGTGTTCGGAGCACGGAATTTCACGGTGAGCGAATCCATGTAAATTACAAGTGTATAGTTTTGAACCCGCTCCAAGAGTTTTTTGCCATGAAATCTGCCTCAGTTTCGAAACTGGCTTTTGGAAAGCTCTGTGAAACCAGAGAAAATGCTTCTAAGCATCAATATGCCTTGTATTGTGATGAAAGTCCTGTAATCCACATGCAAACAACCCTGTAGTGTATTTTTCTCGAATCCTATCTGCATGTAGCTTGTTCGAAGTACGGAATTTCACTGCGGGAGAATCTATGTAATTTACATATCTATTGGGTAGAACAAGCTCCAAAAATTTTTCCTTAGGAAACTGCCTGAAATTTGAAACTGCTCTTAGGAAAATGCTGCAAACTAAGAGTTAAAGTTTCTCGGTGTAAATATGCCTTGTAAGGTGGATGAAATTTCTGTAATACACATGTACACAACTCATTAAAATTGTTTCTCAAATCCGTGATGTATGTAGTGTGTTCGGAACACGGAATGTCACGTTGAAGGAAACTATGTAAATTACATATCTATTGGTGAGAACCTGATCCAGGAGCATTTTACTGTAAAATCTACCTCTGTTTGGAAAGTGGTGTTATGAATACACTGCAAAATCTGAGCAAATGCTTTAAGGTGACAATATGTCTTCAATGGTTTATTAAAGATATATAATTCACATTCTAAAAACGCAGCTGTGAATATTTGTTGAATTCAAGATGCACGTAACTATTTAGGGACCATGGAATCTTACGGTGAGGATATCTTTCAAAATTGGATGTCTGTTTGTTCGAAAAACAGCAAGAGGATTTTTCTGCGAAAACTGCCTGATTTTCGTAAGAGTCGTAAGGAAAAATCTGCGAAATATAAGTAAATATTCCTACGTGTAAATATGACTTGTATTGTGGTTGAAACATCGGTAACCCACATGCTCACGGTCATTTAATAATGTTCGTCTAAGCCGTGATTAATGAAACATTTCGGAACACGGGATGTCTCGGTGAGTGAAACTCGGAAAATAACAATTCTACTGGATAGAACTAGCTTGAATTGAATTTTCTGCGAAAATTTCACGATTTTCGAAACTGGGAGTTAGGAAAAATCTGCGAAATCTGAATAACTACTTCTAGGGGTAAATATGCCTTTTTTGGTGGATGAAAGTTCGGTAATCAACATGCTCACACTCATTAAAGAATGTTTATTGAATTCGTTATGCATGTAACGTGTTCGAATTACGGAATGTCATATTGAAGGAAACAATGTAAATTACATGTCTATTGGGTAGAATTCGCCTGAAGAGTATTTTTCTGTGAAATGTGCCTCATTTTCAAAACTCCCATTAAGAAGAACACTGTGAAATCTGAGAAAATGCTTCTAAGTGTCAATATGCCTTGAATGGTGAATGAAAGTCCGGTAATCCACATGTTAATAACAGTGTAGTAATTATTTTTCAAACCGTGATTCATGGAGAGCTTTTGGAAAACGGAATTTCACCGTAATGAAACAATGTAAACTACAATTCTATTGGGTAGAACTAGCTAGAATTGAATTTTTCTGCGAAAATTGCACGATTATCGAATCTGAAGTTTGGAGAAAGCTTCAAAATGAGAGTAAATATTTCTAGGTGTAAATATGCCTTTATGTTGGAAGAAAGTTCGGTAATCCACATTTTCACAACATATTAAAGAATCTTTTTATAATCCGTGATGCATATACCGTGTTCGGAACGTGGAATTTCACGGTGATTGAAACAATGTAAATTACTTCTCTATTGGGTTGAACTCGCTCCAAGAGTGTTTTTCTGCGAAAACTGCTTCATTTTTGAAACTGGCGTTTGGAAAACGCTGCAAAATTTGAGAAAATATTTCTAGGTATCAATATTCAATCTATTGTGATGAAAGTTCAGTAATTCACAAGCTAACAAATCGGTAGTGAATATTTGTCGAATCCATTATGCATGTAGCATATTTGGAACACGGAATTTCATGGCCATTGAGTTTATGTTAATTACATTTCTCTTGGTTAGAAATCACTCCAAGAGATTTTTCCTGAGAAATCTGCCTGATTTTCGAAACTGGCATTAGGAAACCCTGCGAAATCAGATGAATAGATTCTCGGTGTAAATATGCCTTGTAGGTTGGATGAAAGTTTGGTAATCCGCATGCTAACAAATCTAGTGAGTATTTGTCAAATCCCAGATACATGAAGCGTGTTCGGAACACAGAATATGACGGTGAGCGAACCTATGTAAAATACATGTCTCTTGGGTAGAACTCGCTCCAAGAGATTTTTCTGCGAATTCTGACTCATTTTCAAAACTGGCATTAGGAAAAACTTTTGAAATATTAGAAAATGCTTCAAAGTGTCAATATGGATTTTATGGTGGGTGAAAGTGCGGTAATCCTTATGCTAATGACTGTGTAGTGAATATTTGTCGAATCCGAGATGCATGTAGCTTTTTCGGAACACGGAATTTCACGATGACTGGTTCTATGTAAATTGCATGTCTATTGGGTAGAACTCGCTCCAAGAGGATTTTTCTGCGAAAACTGCATGATTTAAAAACTGACATTAGGAGAAATCTACCAAATCAGAAAAACATTCTATGTATAAATATGCATTGTAAGGTGGTTGAAAGTTCGGTAATACACATGTTCACCACTCATTAAAGAATGATTGTCGAATCCATGATGCATGTAACGTTTTCAGAACACGGAATGTCACGGTGAGTGAAACTCGGTAAATTACATATCTTTTGGGTAGAACTCGCTCCAAGAGCATTTTCCTGCCAAATCTGCCTCATTTTCAAACCTGGCATTAAAACTAACCTGTGAAATCTAAAAAAATTTTTCAAAGTGTCAGTAAGTCATGTATGGAGGATGAAAGTGCTGTAATCCACTTGCTAACAACTGTGTAGTGAATATTTGTCGAATCCGAGATGCATGTAGTGTGTTCGGAACACGGAATTTCACGGTGAGCGAATCCATGTAAATTACATGTCTTTAGTATTGAACCCGCTTGAAGAGATTTTTGCCGTGAAATCTGCCTCAGTTTCGAAACTGGCGTTTGGAAATCTCTGTGAAATCAGAGAAAATGCTTCTAAGCATCAATATGCCTTGTATTGTGATGAAAGTCCTTTAATACACATGCAAATAACTCTGTAGTGTATTTTTGTCGAATTCTATCTGCATGTAGCGTGTTCGAAGCACGGAATTTCACAGCAGGAGAATCTATGTAATTTACATATCTTTTTGGTAGAACACGCTCCAACAGTTTTTCCTTAGGAAACTGCCTGATTTTTGAAACTGCTATTAGGAAAATGCTGCAAACTCAGAGTTGATATTTCTAGGTGTAAAAATGCCTTGTATGGTGGATGAAAGTTCTGTAATACACATGTACACAACTCATTGAAAATGTTACTCAAACCCGTGAAGTATGTAGTGTGTTCGGAACACGGAATGTCACGTTGAAGGTAACTATTTAAATTACATATCTATTGGTGAGAACCCGCTCCAGGAGCATTTTACTGTAAAATCTACCTCTGTTTGGAAACTGGTGTTATGAAAACGCTGCAAAATCAGAGCAAATGCTTTAAAGTGACATTATGTCTTCAACGGTTTATTAAAGCTGTTTAATTCACATTCTAACAACTCAGCTGTGAGCATCTGTTGAATCCAATGTGCACGTAACTTTTTTGGAACACGGAATGTTACGGTGACGGTATCTATGAAAATGGGATGTTATTGGATCGAACATGCAGCAAGAGAATTTTTCTGCGAAAACTGCATGATTATCGAATCTGCAGTTTGGAGAAAGCTTCAAAATGAGAGTAAATATTTCCATGTGTAAATATGCCTTTATGTTGGAAGAAAGTTCGGTATTCCACATTTTCACAACATATTAAAGAATCTTTTTCTAATCCGTGATGCATATACCGTGTTCGGAACGTGGAATTTTACGGTGATTGATAGAATGTAAATTACTTCTCTACTGGGTAGAACTCGCTACAAGAGAGTTTATCTGCGAAAACTGCTTCATTTTTGAAACTGGCGTTTGGAAAATGCGGCAAAATCTGAGAAAATAATCCTAAGTATCAACATTCAAACTATTGTGATGAAAGTTCGTTAATCCACTTGCTAACAAATCTGTAGTGAATATTTGTCGAATCCATTATGCATGTATCTTGTTTGGAACACGGAATTTCATGGCCAGGGAGTTTATGTAAATTATATTTCTCTGGGTTAGAAATCACTCCAAGATTTTTTTCTGAGAAATCTGCCTGATTTTCGAAACTGGCGTTAGGAAAACACCGCGAACTCAGATGAATAAATTCTCGGAGTAAATATGTCTTTTAGGGTAGATGAAAATAAGGTAATCCGCATTCAAACAACTCTGTAATGAATATTTGTCTAATCCTATATACATGAAGTGTGTTTGGAACACAGAATATCACGGTGAGCGAATCTATGTAAAATACATGTCTCTTGGTTAGAACTCTCTCCAAGAGATTTTTCTGCGAATTCTGCCTCATTTTAAAAACTGGCATTAGGAATAAATTTCGAAATATGTGACAATGCTTTAAAGTGTCAATATGGCTTTTATGGTGGATGAAAGTGAGGTAATCCTTATGCTAACAACTCTGTAGTAAATATTTGTCGAATCAGTGATGTATGTAGCTTTTTCGGAACATGGAGTTTCACGATGACGGGTTCTATGTAAATTGCATGTCTATTGGGTAGAACTCGCTCCAAGAGGATTTCTCTTCGAAAACTGCATGATTTAAAAACTAACATTAGGAGAAATCTACTAAATCAAAAAAAATTTCTATGTATACATATGCATTGTAAGGTGGATGAAAGTTCGGTAATACACATATTCACCACTAATTAAAGAATGATTTTCGAATCCGTGAGGCATGTAACGTGTTCAGAATACGAAATATCACGATGAGCGAAACTAGGTTAATTACATATCTTTTGGGTAGAACACGCACCAAGAGAATTTTCCGGCCAAATCTGCCTCATTTTCAAACCTGGCATTTAAACTAACCTGTGAAATCTGAGAAAATACTTCAATGTAAGTAAGCCATGTATGGTGGAGGAAAGTGCTGTAATCTACTAGCTTACAACTCTATAGTGAATTTTTGTCGAATCCTATCTGCATGTAGCGTGTTCGAAACACGGAATTTCACAGCGGGAGAATATATGTAATTTAAATATCTTTTGGATAGAACACGCTCCAACAGTTTTGTCCTTAGGAATATGCCTGATTTTTGAAACTGCTGTTAGGAAAAAGCTGCAAACTAAGAGTTAAAGTTTCTAGGTGTAAATATGCCTTGTATGGTAGATGAATGTTCTGTAATAATCATGTACACACTTCATTAAAAATGTATCTCAAATCCGTCATGAATGTAGTGTGTTTGGAACACGGAATGTCACTTTGAAGGAAACTAAGTAAATTACATATCTATTGGTGAGAACCCGCTCCAGGAGAATTTTACTGTAAAATCTACCTTTGTTTGGAAACTGGTGTTATGAAAACGCTGCAAAATTTGAGCAAATGCTTTAAGGTGACAATATGTCTTCAATGGTTTATTAAAGACGTGTAATTCACATTCTAACACCTCAGCTGTGAGCATTTGTTGAATCCAATGTGCACGTACCTTTTTCAGAACACGGAATGTTACGGTGACGGTATCTATGATCATGGGATATCTATTGGATCAAACTTGCAGCAAGAGAATTTTTCTGCGAAAACTGCCTGATTTTCGTAAGTGACATTAGGAACAATCTGCGAAATCTACGTAAATATTTCTAGGTGTAACTATGCCTTGTATTGTGGTTGAAACATCGGTAATCCACATGCTCATGGTCATTCAATAATGTTTGTTGAAGCCGTGATTAATGTAACGTTTTTGGAACATGGAATGTCTCAGTGAGTGAAATTCGGAAAATAAAATTTCTACTGGATAGAACTTGCTTGAGTTGAATTTTTCAGCGAAAATTTCAGGATTATCGAAACTGGATGTTAGGAAAAACCTGCGAAATCAGAATAAACACTTCTAGTTGTAAATATGCCTTGTATGGTGGATGAAAGTTCGGTAATCCACATGCTCACACTCATTAAAGAATGTTTGTTGAATTCATGATGCATGTAACGTGTTCGGAATACGGAATGTCATAGTGAAGGAAACAATGTAAATTACATGTCTATTGGGTAGAACTCGCTTGAAGAGAATATTTCTGCGAAACGTGCCTCAGTTTCCAAACTGCAATTAGGAGAACCCTGTGAAATCTGAGAAAATGCTTCTAAGTGACAATAGGCCTTGAATGGTGACTGAAAGTCCGGTAATCCACATGTTAATAACAGTGTAGTATTTATTTTTCAAACCGTGATTCATGGAGCGATTTTGGAAAACGGAATTTCACCGTAATGAAACAATGTAAATTACAATTCTATTGGGTAGAACTAGATAGGATATAATTTTTCTGCGAAAATTGCATGATTATCGATTCTGAAGTTTGGAGAAAGCTTCAAAATGAGAGTAAATATTTCTAGGTGTAAATATGCCTTTATGTTGGAAGAAAGTTCGGTAATCCACATTTTCACAACATATTAAAGAATCTTTTTCTAATCCGTGATGCAGAAACCGTGTTCGGAACGTGGAATTTCACGGTGATTGAAACAATGTAAATTATTTCTCTATTGGGTAGAATTCACTCCAAGAGAATTTTTCTACAACAACTGCTGCATTTTTGAAACTGGGGTTTGGAAAATGCTGCAAAATCTGAGAGAATAATTCTAAGTATCAATATTCAATCTTTTGTGATGAAAGTTCGGTTATCCACATGCTAACAAATCAGTAGTGAAAATTTGTTGAATCCATTATTCATATAGCATTTTCGGAAAATGGGATTTCATGGCCAGGGAGTTTATGCAAATTACATTTCTCTTGGTTAGAAATAACTCCAAGAGATTTTTCCTGAGAAATCTGCCTGATTTTCAAAACTGGCGTTAGGAAAACACTGCGAACACAGATGAATAGTTTCTCGGTGTAAATATGTCTTGTAGGGTGGATGAAAGTTCAGTAATCCGTGTTCCAACAACTCTGTAGTGAATATTTGTCCAATCTCTGATACATGAAGTGTGTTCAGAACACGAATATCACGGTGAGCGAATCTATGTAAAATATATGTCTCTTGGGTAGAACTCGCTCCAAGGGTTTTTCTGCGAATTCTGCCTCATTTTCAAAACGGGCATTAGGAAAAATTTTCGAAATATGAGAAAATGTTTCAAAGTGTCAATATGGCTTTTATGGTGGATGAAAGTGAGGTAATTCTTATGCTAACGACTCTGTAGTGAATATTTGTCGAATCCGCAATGCATGTAGCTTTTTCGGAACACGGATTTTCATGATGTCGGGTTCTATGTAAATTGCATGTCTATTGGGTAGAACCCGCTCCAAGAGGATTTTTCTGCGAAAACTGCATGATTTAAAAACTGACATTAGGAGAAATCTACTAAATCAGAAAAAAACTTTCTATGTATAAACATGCATTGTAAGGTGGATGAAACTTCGGTAATACACATGTTCACAACTCATTAAAGAATGTTTGTCGAATTCGTGATGCATGTAACGTGTTCAGAACACGGAATATCACGGTGAGTGAAACTAAGTAAATTACGTATCTTTTGGGTACAACTCGCTCCAAGAGCATTTTCCTGCCAAATCTGCCTCATTTTCAAACCTGGCATGAAAACTAAATGGTGAAATCTCAGAAAATTGTTCAAAGTGTCAGTAAGCCATGTATGGTGGATGAAAGTGCTGTAATCCAATTGCTAACAACTCTGTAGTGAATATTTGTCGAATCCAAGAAGCATGTAGCGTGTCCGGAGCAAGGAATTTCACGGTGAGCGAATCCAAGTAAATTACATGTGTATAGTTTTGAACCCGCTCCAAGAGGTTTTTGCCGTGAAATCTGCCTCAGTTTCGAAACTGGCATTTGGAAAGCTCTGTGAAATCAGAGAAAATGCTTCTAAGCATCAATATGCCTTGTATTGTGATGAAAGTCCTGTAATACACATGCAAACAACACTTTAGTGTATTTTGTCGAAACCTATCTGCATGTAGCTTGTTTGAAACACGGAATTTCACAGCAGGAGAATCTATGTAATTTACATATCTATTGGGTAGAACACGCTCCGACAGTTTTTCCTTAGGAGACTGCCTGATTTTTGAAACTGCTATTAGGAAAAACTGCAAACTAACAGTTAAAGTTTCTAGGTGTACATATGCCTTGTATTGTAGATGAAAGTTCTGTAATACACATGTACACAACTCATTAAAAATGTTTTTCAAATCCGTGATGTATGTAGTGTGTTCGGAACACAGAATGTCACGTTGAAGGAAACTATTTTAATTACATATCTATTGGTGAGAACCCGCTCCAGGAGCATTTTACTGTAAAACCAACCTCTGTTTGGAAACTGGTGTTATGAAAACGCTGCAAAATCTGAGCAAATGCTTTAAGGTGACAATATGTCTTCAATGGCTTTTTAAAGATTTTTAATTCTCATTCTAACAACTCAGCTGTGAAAATTTGCTGAATCTAATATGCACGTTACTTTTTGACAAAACGGAATGTTACGGTGACGTTATCTATGAAAATGGGATGTCTATTGGATCGAACATGCAGCAAGAAAATTTTTCGGCTAAAACTGCTTGATTTTCGTATGTGATGGCAGGAAAAATCTGCGAAATCTACGTAAATATTTCTAGGTGTAAATATGCCTTGTAATGTGGTTGAAACATCGGTAATCCACATGCTCACGGTCATTCAATAATGTTTGTTGAAGCCGTGATTAATGTAACGTTTTTGGAACATGGAATGTCTCGGTGAGTGAAATTCAGAAAATAAAAATTCTACTGGATAGAACTTGCTTGAGTTGAATTTTTGAGCGGAAATTTCAAGATTATCGAAACTGGATGTTAGGAAAAACCTGCGAAATCAGAATAAACACTTCTAGGTGTAAATATGTCTTGTATGGTGGATGAAAGTTCGGTAATACACATGCTCTCACTCATTAAAGAATGTTTGTCGAATTCGTGATGCATGTAACGTGTTTGGAATACGGAATGTCATAGTGAAGGAAACAATGTAAATTACATGTCTATTGGGTAGAACTCGCTTGAAGAGAATTTTTCTGCGAAACGTGCCTCATTTTCCAAACTGCAATTAGGAGAACCCTGTGAAATCTGAGAAAATGCTTCTAAGGGTCAATATGCCTTGAATGGTGAATGAAAGTCCGGTAATCCACATGTTAATAACAGTGTAGTAATTATTTTTCAAACCGTGATTCATGGAGCGCTTTTGGAAAACGGAATTTCACCGTAATGAAACAATGTAAATTACAATTCTATTGGGTAGAACTAGATAGAATAGGATTTTTCTGCGAAAATTGCATGATTATCGATTCTGAAGTTTGGAGAAAGCTTCAAAATGAGAGTAAATAATTCTAGGTGTAAATATGCCTTTATGTTGGAAGAAAGTTCGGTAATCCACATTTTCACAACAAATTAAAGAATCTTTTTCTAATCCGTGATGCATATACCGTGTTCGGAACGTGGAATTTCACGGTGATTGAAACAATGTAAATTACTTCTCTATTGAGTAGAATTCGCTCCAAGAGAATTTTTCTACGACAACTGTTGCGTTTTTGAACCTGGCGTTTGGAAAATGCTGCAAAATCTGAGAAAATAATTCAAAGTATCCATATTCAATCTTTTGTGATGAAAGTTCGGTTATCCACATGCTAATAAATCTGTAGTGAATATTTGTTGAATCCATTATGCATATAGCATGTTCGGAAAACGGGATTTCATGGCCAGGGAGTTTATGCAAATTACATTTCTCTTGGTTAGAAATCACTTCAAGAGTTTTTTCCTGAGAAATCTGCCTGATTTTCAAAACTGGCGTTAGGAAAACACTGCGAACTCAGATGAATAGTTTCTTGGTGTAAATATGTCTTGTAGGGCGGATGAAAGTTCAGTAATCCGCGTTCTAACAACTCTGTAGAGAATATTTGTCGAATCCGTGATACATGAAGTGTGTTCAGAACACGAATATCACAGTGAGCGAATCTATGTAAAATATATGTCTCTTGGGTAGAACTCACTCCAAGAACTTTTTCTGCTAATTCTGCCTCATTTTCAAAACAGGCATTAGGAAAAACTTTCGAAATATGAGAAAAAGTTTCAAACTGTAAATATGGCTTTAATGGTGGATGAAAGTTCGGTAATCCTTATGCTAACGACTCTGTAGTGAATATTTGTCGAATCCATGATGCATGTAGATTTTTCGGAACACGGAATTTCATGATGACGGGTTCTATGTAAATTACATGCCTATTGAGTACAACTCGCTCCAAGAGGATTTTTCTGCGAAAACTGCATGTAATAAAAACTGACATTAGGAGAAATCTACTACATCAGAATAAATTTTCTATGTATAAATATGCATTGTAAGGTGGATGAAAGTTCGGTAATACACATGTTCACAACTCATTAAAGAATGTTTGTCGAATCCGTGATGCATGTAACGTGTTCAGAACACGGAATGTCACGGTGAGTGAAACTAGGTAAATTACATATCTTTTGGTTAGAACTCGCTCCAAGAGCATTTTCCTGCCAAATCTGCCTCATTTTCAAAGCAGGCATTAAAACTAACATGTGAAATCTCAGAAAATTCTTCATAGTGTCAGTAAGCCATGTATGGTGGATGAAAGTGCTGTAATCCACTTGCTAACAACTCTGTAGTGAATATTTGTCGAATCTGAGAAGCATGTAGCGTGTTCGGAACATTGAATTTCACAGTGAGCAAATCCATGTAAATTACATGTCTATTGTTTTGAACCCGCTCCAAGAGGTTTTTGCTGTGAAATCTGCCTCAGTTTCGAAACTGGCGTTTGGAAAGCTCTGTGAAATCAGAGAAAATGCTTCTAAGCATCAATATCCCTGTATTGTGATGAAAGTCCTGTAATACACATGCAAAAAACACTGTGGTGTATTTTGTCGAAACCTATCTGCATGTAGCGTGTTTGAAACACGGAATTTCACAGCAGGAGAATCTATGTAATTTACATATCTATTGGGTAGAACACGCTCCAACAGTTTTTCCTTAGGAAACTGCCTGATTTTTGAAACTGCTATTAGGAAAAACTGCAAAGTAAGAGTTAAAGTTTCTAGGTGTAAATATGCCTTGTATTGTAGATGAAAGTTCTGTAATACACATGTACACAACTCATTAAAAATGTTTCTCAAATCCGTGATGTATGTAGTGTGTTCAGACAGTTTGTGAACACGGAATGTCACGTTGAAGGAAACTATGTAAATTACTTATCTATTGTTGAGAACCCACTCCAGGAGCATTTTACTGTAAAATCTACCTGTGTTTGGAAACTGGTGTTATGAAAACGCTGTAAAATCTGAGCAAATGCTTTAAGGGGACAATATGTCTTCAATGGTTTTTTAAAGATGTGTGATTCACATTCTAACAACTCAGCTGTGAAAATTTGCTGAATCCAATGTGCATGTTACTTTTTCACAACACGGATTATTACGGTGACGTTATCTATGAAAATGGGATGTCTATTGGATCGAACATGCAGCAAGAGTATTTTTCTGTGCAAACTGCTTGATTTTCGAAAGTGATGTTAGAAAAAATCTGCGCAATCTAAGTAAATATTTCTAGGTGTAAATATGACTTCTATTGTGGTTGAAACATCGATAATCCACATGCTCACGGTCATTCAATAATGTTTGTCGAAGCCATGATTAATGTAACGATTTCGGAACTTGGAATGACTCGGTGAGTGAAACTCAGAAAATAATATTTCTACTGGTTAGAACTCGCTTGAATTGATTTTTTCTGCGAAAATTTCATGATTTTCGAAACTGGATATTACGAAAAACCTGCGAAATCAGAATAAACACTTCTAGGTGTAAATATGCCTTGTAGGGTGGATGAAAGTTCGGTAATCCACATGCTCACCCTAATTAAAGAATGTTTGTCGAATTCGTGATGCATGTAACGTGTTCAGAACACGGAATGTCACGGTGAGTGAAACGAGGTAAATTACATATCTTTTGGGTAGAACACGCTCCAAGAGTATTTTCCTGCCTAATCTGCCTCATTTTCAAACCAGGCATTAAAACTAACATGTGAAATCTCAGAAAATTCTTCAAAGTGTCAGTAAGCCATGTATAGTGGATGAAAGTGCTTTAATCCACTTGCTAACAACTCTGTAGTGAATATTTGTCGAATCCGAGAAGCATGTAGTGTGTTCGGAACACGGAATTTCACAGTGAGCAAATCCATGTAAATTACATATCTATTGTTTTGAACCCGCTCCAAGAGGTTTTTGCCGTGATATCTGCCTCAGTTTCAAAACTGGCGTTTGGAAAGCTCTGTGAAATCAGAGAAAATGCTTCTAAGCATCAATATGCCTTGTATTGTGATGAAAGTCCTGTAATCCACATGCAAACAACTCTTTAGTGTATTTTCTAGAATCCTATCTGTATATACCGTGTTTGAAACACGGAATTTCACAGCAGGAGAATCTATGTAATTTACATATCTATTGGGTAGAACACGCTCCAACAGTTTTTTCCTTAGGAAACTGCCTGATTTTTGAAACTGCTATTAGGAAGAAGCTGCAAACTAAGAGTTAAAGTTTCTAGGTGTAAATATGCCTTGTATGGTGGATGAAAGTTCTGTAATACACATGTACACAACTCATTAAAAATGTTTCTCAAATCCGTGATGTATGTAGTGTGTTCAGGCAGTTTGTGAACACGGAATGTCACGTTGAAGGAAACTATATAAATTACATATCTATTGGTGAGAACAAGCTCCAGAAGAATTTTACTGTAAAATCTAACTCTGTTTGGAAACTGGTGTTATGAAAACGCTGCAAAATCTGAGCAAACTCTTTAAGGTGACAATATGTCTTCACTGGTTTCTTAAAGATGTGTAATTCTCATTCTAACAACTCAGCTGTGAAAATTTGCTGAATCCAATATGCACGTTACTTTTTGACAACACGGAATTTTACGGTGACGTTATCTATGAAAATGGGATGTCTATTGGATCGAACATGCAGCAAGAAATTTTTTCGTCGAAAACTTCTTGATTTTCGTAAGTGATGTAAGGAAAAATCTGCGAAAACTATGTAAATATTTCTAGGTGTAAATATGCCTTATATTGTGGTTGAAACATCGGTAATCAACATGCTCATGGTCATTCAATAATGTTTGTCGAAGCCGTGATTAATGTAACGTTTTTGGAACATGGAATGTCTCGGTGAGTGAAATCCGGAAAATAACAATTCTACTGGATAGAACTTGCTTGAGTTGAATTTTTCTGCGAAAATTTCATGATTTTCAAAACTGGATGTTAGGAAAAAACTGCGAAATCAGAATAAACACTTCTAGGTATAAATATGCCTTGTATGGTGGATGAAAGTTCGGTAATCCACATGCTCACACTCATTAAAGAATGTTTGTCGAATTCATGATGCATGTAACGTGTTCGGAATACAGAATGTCATATTGAAGGAAACAATTTAAATTACAAGTCTATTGGGTAGAACTCGCTTGAAGAGTATTTTTCTGCGAAACGTGCCTCATTTTCCAAACTGCAATTAGGAGAACCCTGTGAAATCTGAGAAAATGCTTCTAAGGGTCAATATGCCTTGAATGGTGAATGAAAGTCCGGTAATCCACATGTTAATAACAGTGTAGTAATTATTTTTCAAACCGTGATTCATGGAGCGCTTTTGGAAAATGGAATTTCAGCGTAATGAATCAATGTAAATTACAATTCTATTGGGTAGAACTAGATAGGATATTATTTTTCTGCGAAAATTGCATGATTATTGAAATTGAAGTTTGGAGAAAGCTTCAAAATGAGAGTAAATATTTCTAGGTGTAAATATGCCTTCTATGGTTTTTGAAACATCGATAATCCACATGCTCACGGTCATTCAATAATGCTTGTGGAAGCCATGATTAATGTAACGTTTTCGGAACTTGGAATGACTCGGTGAGTGAAACTCAGAAAATAACAATTCTACTGGATCGAACTTGCTTGAATTGATTTTTTCTGCGAAAATTTCATGATTTTCGAAACTGGATAATACGAAAAACCTGCGAAATCAGAATAAACACTTTAGGTGTAAATATGCCTTTTATGGTGGATGAAAGTTCGGTAATCCACATGCTCACACTAATTAAAGAATGTTTGTCGAATTCGTGATGCATGTAACGTGTTCAGAACACGGAATGTCACGGTGAGTGAAACTAGGTAAATTACATTTCTTTTGGGTAGAACTCGCTCCAAGAGCATTTTCCTGTCAAATCTTACTCATTCTCAAATCAGGCATTAAAACTAACATGTGAAATCTCAGAAAATTCTTCAAAGTGTCAGTAAGCCATGTATGGTGGATGAAAGTGCTCTAATCCACTTGCTAACAACTCTATAGTGAATATTTGTCGAATCCGAGAAGCATGTAGCGTGTTTGGAACACGGAATTTCTCAGTGAGCGAATTCATGTAAATTATATGTCTATTGTTTTGAACCCGCTCCAAGAAGTTTTTGCCGTGAAATCTGCCTCAGTTTCGAAACTGGCGTTTGGAAAGCTCTGTGAAATCAGAGAAAATGCTTCTAAGCATCAATATGCCTTGTATTGTGATGAAAGTACTGTAATCCACATGCAAACAACTCTGTAGTGTATTTTTGTCGAATCCTATCTGCATGTAGCGTGTTTGAAACACGGAATTTCACAGCAGGAGAATCTATGTAATTTACATATCTATTGGGTAGAACACGCTCCAACAGTTTTTCCTTAGGAAACTGCCTGATTTTTGAAACTGCTATTAGGAAAAAGCTGCAAACTAAGAGTTAAAGTTTCTAGGTGTAAATATGCCTTGCATTGTAGATGAAAGTTCTGTATAACACATGTACACAGATCATTAAAAATGTTTCTCAAATCCGTGATGTATGTAGTGTGTTCGGAACACGGAATGTCACGTTGAAGGAAATTATGTAAATTAAATATCTATTGGTGAGAACCCGCTCCGGGAGCATTTTACTGTAAAATCTACCTCTGTTTGGAAACTGGTGTTATGAAAACGCTGCATAATCTGAGCAAATGCTTTAAGGTGACAATATTTCTTCAATGGTTTTTTAAAGGTGTGTAATTATCATTCTAACAACTCAGCTGTGAAAATTTGCTGAATCCAATATGCACGTTACTTTTTGACAACACGGAATATTACGGTGACGTTATCTATGAAAATGGGATGTCTATTGGATCGAACATGCAGCAAGAAAATTTTTCGGCTAAAACTGCTTGATTTTCGTATGTGATGGCAGGAAAAATCTGCGAAATCTACGTAAATATTTCTAGGTGTAAATATGCCTTGTATTGTGGTTGAAACATCGGTAATCCACATGCTCACGGTCATTCAATAATGTTTGTTGAAGCCGTGATTAATGTAACGTTTTTGGAACATGGAATGTCTCAGTGAGCGAAATTCGGAAAATAAAAATTCTACTGGATAGAACTTGCTTGAGTTGAATTTTTGAGCGGAAATTTCAAGATTATCGAAACTGGATGTTAGGAAAAACCTGCAAAATCAGAATAAACACTTCTAGGTGTAAATATGCCTTGTATGGTGGATGAAAGTTCGGTAATCCACATGCTCACACTCATTAAAGAATGTTTGTCGAATTCATGATGCATGTAACGTGTTCGGAATACGAATGTCATATTGAAGGAAACAATGTAAATTACATGTCTATTGGGTAGAACTCGCTTGAAGAGAATTTTTCTGTGAAACGTGCCTCATTTTCCAAACTGCAATTAGGAGAACCCTGTGACATCTGAGAAAATGCTTCTAAGGGTCAATATGCCTTGAATGGTGAATGAAAGTCCGGTAATCCACATGTTAATAACAGTGTAGTAATTATTTTTCAAACCGTGATTCATGGAGCGCTTTTGGAAAATGGAATTTCAGCGTAATGAAACAATGTAAATTAAAATTCTATTGGGTAGAACTAGATAGGATAGAATTTTTATGCGAAAATTGCATGATTATCGAATCTGAAGTTTTGAGAAAGCTTCAAAATGAGAGTAAATATTTCTTGGTGTAAATATGCCTTTATGTTGGAAGAAAGTTCGGTAATCCACATTTTCACAACATATTAAAGAATCTTTTTCTAATCCGTGATGCATATACCGTGTTCGGAATGTGGAATTTCACGGTGATTGAAACAATATAAATTATTCTCTATTGTGTAGAACTCGCTCCAAGAGAATTTTTCTGTGAAAACTGCTTCATTTTTGAAACTGGCGATTGGAAAACACTGCAAAATCTGAGAAAGTACTTCTAAGTATCAATATTCAATCTATTGTGATGAAAGTTCGGTAATCCACATGTTAACAAATCTGTAGTGAATATTTGTCGAATCCATTATGCATGTAGCATGTTCAGAACACGGGATTTCATGGCAAGGGAGTTTATGTAAATTGCATTTCTCTTGGTTAGAAAACACTCCAGGAGATTTTTCCTGAGAAATCTGCCTGTTTTTCAAATCTGGCATTAGGAAAACACTGTGAACTCAGATGAATATATTCTGGGTGTAAATATGCCTTGTAGGGTGGATGAAAGTTCGGTAATCCGCATGCTAACAACTCTGTAGTGAATATTTGTCGAATCTGAGATACATGAAGCGTGTTCGGAACACAGAATATCACGGTGAGAGAATCTGTGTAAAATACATGTCTTTTGGGTAGAACTCGCTCCAAGGTTTTTCTGCGAATTCTGCCTCAGTTTCAAAACTGGCATTAGGAAAAACTTTCGAAATATGAGAAAATCATTCAAACTGTCAATATGACTTTAATGGTGGATGAAAGTTGGTTAATCCTTATGCTAACGACTCTGTAGTGAATATTTGTCGAATCAGTGATGCATGTAGATTTTCGGAACACGGAATTTCATAATGAAGGGTTCTAAGTAAATTGCATGTCTATTGGGTAGAACCCGCTCCAAGAGGATTTTTCTGCGAAAACTGCATGTATTAAAACCTGACATTAGGAGAAATCTACTAAATCAGAATAAATTTTCTATGTATAAATATGCATTGTAAGGTGGATGAAAGTTCGGTAATACACATGTTCACAACTCATTAAAGAATGTTTGTCGAATCCGTGATGCATGTAACGTGTTCAGAACACGGAATGTCACGGTGAGTGAAACTAGGTAAATTACATATCTTTTGGGTAGAACTCGCTCCAAGAGCATTTTCCTGCCAAATCTGCCTCATTTTCAAACCAGGCATTAAAACTAAAATGTGAAATCTCAGAAAATTTTTCAAAGTGTCAGTAAGTAATGTATGGTGGATGAAAGGGCTGTAATCCACTTGATAACAACTCTGTAGTGAATATTTGTCGAATCCGAGAAGCATGTAGCGTGTTCGGAACACGGAATTACACAGTGAGCGAATCCATGTAAATTACATCTCTATTGTTTTGAACACGCTCCAAGAGGTTTTTGCCGTGAAATCAGCCTCAGTTTCGAAACTGGCATTTGGAAAACTCTGTGAAATCAGAGAAAATGCTTCTAAGCATCAATATGCCTTGTATTCTGATGAAAGTCCTGTAATTCACATGCAAACAATTCTGTAGTGTAATTCGTCGAAAACTTTCTGCATGTAGCGTGTTTGAAACACGGAATTTCACAGCAGGAGTATCTATGTAATTTACATATCTATTGGGTAGAACACGCTCCAACAGATTTTCCTTAGGAAACTGCCTGATTTTTGAAACTGCTATTAGGAAAATCTGCAAACTAACAGTTAAATTTTCTAGGTGTAAATATGTCTTGTATTGTAGATGAAAGTTCTGAAATACACATGTACACAACTCATTAAAAATGTTTCTCAAATCCGTGATGTATGTAGTGTGTTCGGAACACGGAATGTCACGTTGAAGGAAACTATGTAAATTAAATATCTATTGGTGAGAACCCGGGCCAGGAGCATTTTACTGTAAAATCTACCTGTGTTTGGAAACTGGTGTTATGAAAACGCTGCAAAATCTGAGCAAATGCTTTAAGGTGACAATATTTCTTCAATGGTTTTTTAAAGATATGTTTTTCTCATTCTAACAACTCAGCTGTGAAAATTTGCTGAATCCAATATGCACGTTATTTTTTGACAACACGGAATGTTACGGTGACGTTATCTAAGAAAATGGGATGTCTATTGAATCGAACATGCAGCAAGAAAATTTTTCGGCGAAAACTGCATGATTATCGTAAGTGATGTCAGGAAAAATCTGCGAAATCTACGTAAATATTTCTAGGTGTAAATATGCCTTGTATTGTGGTTGAAACATCGGTAATCCACATGCTCACGGTCATTCAATAATGTTTGTCGAAGCCGTGATTAATGTAAAGTTTTTGGAACATGGAATGTCTCGGTGAGTGAAATCCGGAAAATAACAATTCTACTGGATAGAACTTGCTTGAATTGAATTTTTCTGCGAAAATTTCATGATTTTCGAAACTGGATGTTAGGAAAAAACTGCGAAATCAGAATAAACACTTCTAGGTGTAAATATGCCTTGTATGGTGGATGAAAGTTCGGTAATCCACATGCTCACACTCATTAAAGAATGTTTGTCGAATTCATGATGCATGTAACGTGTTCGGAATACAGAATGTCATATTGAAGGAAACAGTTTAAATTACAAGTCTATTGGGTAGAACTCGCTTGAAGAGTATTTTTCTGCGAAACGTGCCTCATTTTCCAAACTGCAATTAGGAGAACCCTGTGAAATCTGAGAAAATGCTTCTAAGGGTCAATATGCCTTGAATGGTGAATGAAAGTCCGGTAATCCACATGTTAATAACAGTGTAGTAATTATTTTTCAAACCGTGATTCATGGAGCGCTTTTGGAAAATGGAATTTCAGCGTAATGAAACAATGTAAATTACAATTCTATTGGGTAGAACTAGATAGGATATAATTTTTCTGCGAAAATTGCATGATTATCGAAATTGATGTTTGGAGAAAGCTTCAAAATGAGAGTAAATATTTCTAGGTGTAAATATGCCTTCTATGGTTTTTGAAACATCGATAATCCACATGCTCACGGTCATTCAATAATGCTTGTGGAAGCCATGATTAATGTAACGTTTTCGGAACTTGGAATGACTCGGTGAGTGAAACTCAGAAAATAACAATTCTACTGGATAGAACTTGCTTGAATTGATTTTTTCTGCGAAAATTTCATGATTTTTGAAACTGGATAATACGAAAAACCTGCGAAATCAGAATAAACACTTTAGGTGCAAATATGCCTTTTATGGTGGATGAAAGTTCGGTAATCCACATGCTCAAACTAATTAAAGAATGTTTGTCGAATTCGTGATGCATGTAACGTGTTCAGAACACGGAATGTCACGGTGAGTGAAACTAGGTAAATTACATATCTTTTGGGTAGAACTCGCTCCAAGAGCATTTTCCTGCCAAATCTTACTCATTCTCAAATCAGGCATTAAAACTAACATGTGAAATCTCAGAAAATTCTTCAAAGTGTCAGTAAGCCATGTATGGTGGATGAAAGTGCTCTAATCCACTTGCTAACAACTCTATAGTGAATATTTGTCGAATCCGAGAAGCATGTAGCGTGTTTGGAACACGGAATTTCTCAGTGAGCGAATTCATGTAAATTATATGTCTATTGTTTTGAACCCGCTCCAAGAAGTTTTTGCCGTGAAATCTGCCTCAGTTTCGAAACTGGCGTTTGGAAAGCTCTGTGAAATCAGAGAAAATGCTTCTAAGCATCAATATGCCTTGTATTGTGATGAAAGTACTGTAATCCACATGCAAACAAATCTGTAGTGTATTTTTGTCGAATCCTATCTGCATGTAGCGTGTTTGAAACACGGAATTTCACAGCAGGAGAATCTATGTAATTTACATATCTATTGGGTAGAACACACTCCAACAGTTTTTCCTTAGGAAACTGCCTGATTTTTGAAACTGCTATTAGGAAAAAGCTGCAAACTAAGAGTTAAAGTTTCTAGGTGTAAATATGCCTTGCATTGTAGATGAAAGTTCTGTATAACACATGTACACAGATCATTAAAAATGTTTCTCAAATCCGTGATGTATGTAGTGTGTTCGGAACACGAAATGTCACGTTGAAGGAGATTATGTAAATTAAATATCTATTGGTGAGAACCCGCTCCGGGAGCATTTTACTGTAAAATCTACCTCTGTTTGGAAACTGGTGTTATGAAAACGCTGCAAAATCTGAGCAAATGCTTTAAGGTGACAATATTTCTTCAATGGTTTTTTAAAGATGTGTAATTATCATTCTAACAACTCAGCTGTGAAAATTTGCTGAATCCAATATGCACGTTACTTTTTGACAACACGGAATATTACGGTGACGTTATCTATGAAAATGGGATGTCTATTGGATCGAACATGCAGCAAGAAAATTTTTCGGCTAAAACTGCTTGATTTTCGTATGTGATGGCAGGAAAAATCTGCGAAATCTACGTAAATATTTCTAGGTGTAAATACGCCTTGTATTGTGGTTGAAACATCGGTTATCCACATGTTCACGGTCATTCAATAATGTTTGTTGAAGCCGTGATTAATGTAACGTTTTTGGAACATGGAATGTCTCGGTGAGTGAAATTCAGAAAATAAAATTTCTACTGGATAGAACTTGCTTGAGTTGAATTTTTGAGCGGAAATTTCAAGATTATCGAAACTGGATGTTAGGAAAAACCTGCGAAATCAGAATAAACACTTCTAGGTGTAAATATGCCTTGTATGGTGGATGAAAGTTCGGTAATCCACATGCTCACACTCATTAAAGAATGTTTGTCGAATTTATGATGCATGTAACGTGTTCGGAATACGAATGTCATATTGAAGGAAACAATGTAAATTACATTTCTATTGGGTAGATCTCGCTTGAAGAGAATTTTTCTGCGAAACGTGCCTCATTTTCCAAACTGCAATTAGGAGAACACTGTGACATCTGAGAAAATGCTTCTAAGGGTCAATATGCCTTGAATGGTGAATGAAAGTCCGGTAATCCACATGTTAATAACAGTGTAGTAATTATTTTTCAAACCGTGATTCATGGAGCGCTTTTGGAAAATTGAATTTCAGCGTAATGAAACAATGTAAATTACAATTCTATTGGGTAGAACTAGATAGGATAGAATTTTTCTGCGAAAATTGCATGATTATCGAATCTGAAGTTTTGAGAAAGCTTCAAAATGAGAGTAAATATTTCTAGGTGTAAATATGCCTTTATGTTGGAAGAAATTTCGGTAATCCACATTTTCACAACATATTAAAGAATCTTTTTCTAACCCGTGATGCATATACCGTGTTCGGTACGTGGAATTTCACGGTGATTGAAACAATGTAAATTATTCTCTATTGGGTAGAACTCGCTCCAAGAGAATTTTTCTGTGAAAACTGCTTCATTTTTGAAACTGGCGTTTGGAAAACGCTGCAAAATCTGAGAAAATACTTCTAAGTATCAATATTCAATTTATTGTGATGAAAGTTCGTTAATCCACATGCTAACAAATCTGTAGTGAATATTTGTCGAATCCATTATGCATGTAGCATGTTCAGAACACGGGAATTCATGGCCAGTGAATTTATGTAAATTGCATTTCTCTTGGTTAGAAAACACTCCAGGAGATTTTTCCTGAGAAATCTTCCTGATTTTGAATCCTTGTATTAGGAAACACTGTGCACTCAGATGAATAGATTCTGGGTGTAAATATGCCTTGTAGGGTGGATGAAAGTTCGGTAATCCGCATGCTAACAACTCTGTAGTGAATATTTGTCGAATACGAGATACATGAAGCGTGTCCGGAACACAGAATATCACGGTGAGCGAATCTGTGTAAAATACATGTCTCTTGGGTAGAACTCACTCCAAGAGCTTTTTCTGCGAATTCTGCAACAGTTTCAAAGCTGGCATTAGGAAAAACTTTCAAAATATGAGAAAATGTTTCAAACTGTAAATATGGCTTTAATGGTGGATGAAAGTTCGTTAATCCTTATGCTAACGACTCTGTAGTGAATATTTGTCGAATCCATGATGCATGTAGATTTTTCGGAACACGGAATTTCATGATGACGGGTCCTATGTAAATTACATGCCTATTGAGTACAACTCGCTCCAAGAGGATTTTTCTGCGAAAACTGCATGTAATAAAAACTGACATTAGGAGAAATCTACTAAATCAGAATAAATTTTCTATGTATAAATATGCATTGTAAGGTGGATGAAAGTTCGGTAATACACATGTTCACAACTCATTAAAGAATGTTTGTCGAATCCGTGATGCATGTAACGTGTTCAGAACACGGAATGTCACGGTGAGTGAAACTAGGTAAATTACATATCTTTTGGTTAGAACTCGCTCCAAGAGCATTTTCCTGCCAAATCTGCCTCATTTTCAAAGCAGGCATTAAAACTAACATGTGAAATCTCAGAAAATTCTTCATAGTGTCAGTAAGCCATGTATGGTGGATGAAAGTGCTGTAATCCACTTGCTAACAACTCTGTAGTGAATATTTGTCGAATCTGAGAAGCATGTAGCGTGTTCGGAACATTGAATTTCACAGTGAGCAAATCCATGTAAATTACATGTCTATTGTTTTGAACCCGCTCCAAGAGGTTTTTGCCGTGAAATCTGCCTCAGTTTCGAAACTGGCGTTTGGAAAGCTCTGTGAAATCAGAGAAAATGCTTCTAAGCATCAATATGCCTTGTATTGTGATGAAAGTCCTGTAATACACATGCAAACAACACTGTGGTGTATTTTGTCGAAACCTTTCTGCATGTAGCGTGTTTGAAACACGGAATTTCACAGCAGGAGAATCTATGTAATTTACATATCTATTGGGTAGAACACGCTCCAACAGTTTTTCCTTAGGAAACTGCCTGATTTTTGAAACTGCTATTAGGAAAAACTGCAAAGTAAGAGTTAAAGTTTCTAGGTGTAAATATGCCTTGTATTGTAGATGAAAGTTCTGTAATACACATGTACACAACTCATTAAAAATGTTTCTCAAATCCGTGATGTATGTAGTGTGTTCAGGCAGTTTGTGAACACGGAATGTCACGTTGAAGGAAACTATGTAAATTACATATCTATTGGTGAGAACCCGCTCCTGGAGCATTTTACTGTAAAATCTACCTGTGTTTGGAAACTGGTGTTATGAAAACGCTGTAAAATCTGAGCAAATGCTTTAAGGGGACAATATGTCTTCAATGGTTTTTTAAAGATGTGATTCACATTCTAACAACTCAGCTGTGAAAATTTGCTGAATCCAATGTGCATGTTACTTTTTCACAACACGGATTATTACGGTGACGTTATCTATGAAAATGGGATGTCTATTGGATCGAACATGCAGCAAGAGTATTTTTCTGTGCAAACTGCTTGATTTTCGAAAGTGATGTTAGAAAAAATCTGCGCAATCTAAGTAAATATTTCTAGGTGTAAATATGACTTCTATTGTGGTTGAAACATCGATAATCCACATGCTCACGGTCATTCAATAATGTTTGTCGAAGCCATGATTAATGTAACGATTTCGGAACTTGGAATGACTCGGTGAGTGAAACTCAGAAAATAACAATTCTACTGGTTAGAACTCGCTTGAATTGATTTTTTCTGCGAAAATTTCATGATTTTCGAAACTGGATATTACGAAAAACCTGCGAAATCAGAATAAACACTTCTAGGTGTAAATATGCCTTGTAGGGTGGATGAAAGTTCGGTAATCCACATGCTCACCGTAATTAAAGAATGTTTGTCGAATTCGTGATGCATGTAACGTGTTCAGAACACGGAATGTCACAGTGAGTGAAACGAGGTAAATTACATATCTTTTGGGTAGAACACGCTCCAAGAGCATTTTCCTGCCTAATCTGCCTCATTTTCAAACCAGGCATTAAAACTAACATGTGAAATCTCAGAAAATTCTTCAAAGTGTCAGTAAGCCATGTATGGTGGATGAAAGTGCTTTAATCCACTTGTTAACAACTCTGTAGTGAATATTTGTCGAATCCGAGAAGCATGTAGTGTGTTCGGAACACGGAATTTCACAGTGAGCAAATCCATGTAAATTACATATCTATAGTTTTGAACACGCTCCAAGAGGTTTTTGCCGTGAAATCTGCCTCAGTTTCGAAACTGGCGTTTGGAAAGCTCTGTGAAATCAGAGAAAATGCTTCTAAGCATCAATATGCCTTGTATTGTGATGAAAGTCCTGTAATTCACATGCAAACAACTCTTAAGTGTATTTTCTAGAATCCTATCTGTATATACCGTGTTTGAAACACGGAATTTCACAGCAGGAGAATCTATGTAATTTACATATCTATTGGGTAGAACACGCTCCAACAGTTTTTTCCTTAGGAAACTGCCTGATTTTTGAAACTGCTATTAGGAAGAAGCTGCAAACTAACAGTTAAAGTTTCTAGGTGTAAATATGCCTTGTATGGTGGATGAAAGTTCTGTAATACACATGTACACAACTCATTAAAAATGTTTCTCAAATCCGTGATGTATGTAGTGTGTTCAGGCAGTTTGTGAACACGGAATGTCACGTTGAAGGAAATTATATAAATTACATATCTATTGGTGAGAACAAGCTCCAGAAGAATTTTACTGTAAAATCTAACTCTGTTTGGAAACTGGTGTTATGAAAACGCTGCAAAATCTGAGCAAACTCTTTAAGGTGACAATATGTCTTCACTGGTTTCTTAAAGATGTGTAATTCTCATTCTAACAACTCAGCTGTGAAAATTTGCTGAATCCAATATGCACGTTACTTTTTGACAACACGGAATTTTACGGTGACGTTATCTATGAAAATGGGATGTCTATTGAATCGAACATGCAGCAAGAAAATTTTTCGTCGAAAACTTCTTGATTTTCGTAGGTGATGTAAGGAAAAATCTGCGAAAACTATGTAAATATTTCTAGGTGTAAATATGCCTTATATTGTGGTTGAAACATCGGTAATCCACATGCTCACGGTCATTCAATAATGTTTGTCGAAGCCGTGATTAATGTAACGTTTTTGTAACATGGAATGTCTCGGTGAGTGAAATCCGGAAAATAACAATTCTACTGGATAGAACTTGCTTGAATTGAATTTTTCTGTGAAAATTTCATGATTTTCGAAACTGGATGTTAGGAAAAAACTGCGAAATCAGAATAAACACTTCTAGGTGTAAATATGCCTTGTATGGTGGATGAAAGTTCGGTAATCCACATGCTCACACTCATTAAAGAATGTTTGTCGAATTCATGATGCATGTAACGTGTTCGGAATACAGAATGTCATATTGAAGGAAACACTTTAAATTACAAGTCTATTGGGTAGAACTCGCTTGAAGAGTATTTTTCTGCGAAACGTTCCTCATTTTCCAAACTGCAATTAGGAGAACCCTGTGAAATCTGAGAAAATGCTTCTAAGGGTCAATATGCCTTGAATGGTGAATGAAAGTCCGGTAATCCACATGTTAATAACAGTGTAGTAATTATTTTTCAAACCGTGATTCATGGAGCGCTTTTGGAAAATGGAATTTCAGCGTAATGAAACAATGTAAATTACAATTCTATTGGGTAGAACTAGATAGGATAGAATTTTTATGCGAAAATTGCATGATTATCGAAATTGAAGTTTTGAGAAAGCTTCAAAATGAGAGTAAATATTTCTAGGTGTAAATATGCCTTCTATGGTTTTTGAAACATCGATAATCCACATGCTCACGGTCATTCAATAATGCTTGTGGAAGCCATGATTAATGTAACGTTTTCGGAACTTGGAATGACTCGGTGAGTGAAACTCAGAAAATAACAATTCTACTGGATAGAACTTGCTTGAATTGATTTTTTCTGCGAAAATTTCATGATTTTCGAAACTGGATAATACGAAAAACCTGCGAAATCAGAATAAACACTTTAGGTGTAAATATGCCTTTTATGGTGGATGAAAGTTCGGTAATCCACATGCTCACACTAATTAAAGAATGTTTGTCGAATCCGTGATGCATGTAACGTGTTCAGAACACGGAATGTCACGGTGAGTGAAACTAGGTAAATTACATATCTTTTGGGTAGAACTCGCTCCAAGAGCATTTTCCTGCCAAATCTTACTCATTCTCAAATCAGGCATTAAAACTAACATGTGAAATCTCAGAAAATTCTTCAAAGTGTCAGTAAGCCATGTATGGTGGATGAAAGTGCTCTAATCCACTTGCTAACAACTCTATAGTGAATATTTGTCGAATCCGAGAAGCATGTAGCGTGTTTGGAACACGGAATTTCTCAGTGAGCGAATTCATGTAAATTATATGTCTATTGTTTTGAACCCGCTCCAAGAAGTTTTTGCCGTGAAATCTGCCTCAGTTTCGAAACTGGCGTTTGGAAAGCTCTGTGAAATCAGAGAAAATGCTTCTAAGCATCAATATGCCTTGTATTGTGATGAAAGTACTGTAATCCACATGCAAACAACTCTGTAGTGTATTTTTGTCGAATCCTATCTGCATGTAGCGTGTTTGAAACATGAAATTTCACAGCAGGAGAATCTATGTAATTTACATATCTATTGGGTAGAACACGCTCCAAAAGTTTTTCCTTAGGAAACTGCCTGATTTTTGAAACTGCTATTAGGAAAAAGCTGCAAACTAAGAGTTAAAGTTTCTAGGTGTAAATATGCCTTGCATTGTAGATGAAAGTTCTGTATAACACATGTACACAGATCATTAAAAATGTTTCTCAAATCCGTGATGTATGTAGTGTGTTCGGATCACGGAATGTCACGTTGAAGGAGATTATGTAAATTAAATATCTATTGGTGAGAACCCGCTCCGGGAGCATTTTACTGTAAAATCTACCTCTGTTTGGAAACTGGTGTTATGAAAACGCTGCAAAATCTGAGCAAATGCTTTAAGGTGACAATATTTCTTCAATGGTTTTTTAAAGATGTGTAATTATCATTCTAACAACTCAGCTGTGAAAATTTGCTGAATCCAATATGCACGTTACTTTTTGACAACACGGAATATTACGGTGACGTTATCTATGAAAATGGGATGTCTATTGGATCGAACATGCAGCAAGAAAATTTTTCGGCTAAAACTGCTTGATTTTCGTATGTGATGGCAGGAAAAATCTGTGAAATCTACGTAAATATTTCTAGGTGTAAATATGCCTTGTATTGTGGTTGAAACATCGGTAATCCACATGCTCACGGTAATTCAATAATGTTTGTTGAAGCCGTGATTAATGTAACATTTTTGGAACATGGAATGTCTCGGTGAGTGAAAGTCGGAAAATAAAAATTCTACTGGATAGAACTTGCTTGAGTTGAATTTTTGAGCGAAAATATCAAGATTATCGAAACTGGATGTTAAGAAAAACCTGCGAAATCAGAATAAACACTTCTAGGTGTAAATATGCCTTGTATGGTGGATGAAAGTTCGGTAATCCACATGCTCACACTCATTAAAGAATGTTTGTCGAATTCATGATGCATGTAACGTGTTCGGAATACGAATGTCATATTGAAGGTAACAATGTAAATTACATGTCTATTGGGTAGAACTCGCTTGAAGAGAATTTTTCTGCGAAACGTGCCTCATTTTCCAAACTGCAATTAGGAGAACACTGTGACATCTGAGAAAATGCTTCTAAGGGTCAATATGCCTTGAATGGTGAATGAAAGTCCGGTAATCCACATGTTAATAACAGTGTAGTAATTATTTTTCAAACCGTGATTCATGGAGCGCTTTTGGAAAATGGAATTTCAGCGTAATGAAACAATGTAAATTAAAATTCTATTGGGTAGAACTAGATAGGATAGAATTTTTATGCGAAAATTGCATGATTATCGAATCTGAAGTTTTGAGAAAGCTTCAAAATGAGAGTAAATATTTCTAGGTGTAAATATGCCTTTATGTTGGTAGAAAGTTCGGTAATCCACATTTTCACAACATATTAAAGAATCTTTTTCTAATCCGTGATGCATATACCGTGTTCGGAACGTGGAATTTCACGGTGATTGAAACAATATAAATTATTCTCTATTGGGTAGAACTCGCTCCAAGAGAATTTTTCTGTGAAAACTGCTTCATTTTTGAAACTGGCGATTGGAAAACGCTGCAAAATCTGAGAAAATACTTCTAAGTATCAATATTCAATCTATTGTGATGAAAGTTCGGTAATCCACATGTTAACAAATCTGTAGTGAATATTTGTCGAATCCATTATGCATGTAGCATGTTCAGAACACGGGATTTCATGGCAAGGGAGTTTATGTAAATTGCATTTCTCTTGGTTAGAAAACACTCCAGGAGATTATTCCTGAGAAATCTGCCTGTTTTTCAAATCTGGCATTAGGAAAACACTGTGAACTCAGATGAATATATTCTGGGTGTAAATATGCCTTGTAGGGTGGATGAAAGTTCGGTAATCCGCATGCTAACAACTCTGTAGTGAATATTTGTCGAATCCGAGATACATGAAGCGTGTTCGGAACACAGAATATCACGGTGAGAGAATCTGTGTAAAATACATGTCTTTTGGGTAGAATTCGCTCCAAAAGCTTTTTCTGCGAATTCTGCCTCAGTTTCAAAACTGACATTAGGAATAACTTTCGAAATATGAGAAAATCATTCAAACTGTCAATATGACTTTAATGGTGGATGAAAGTTGGTTAATCCTTATGCTAACGACTCTGTAGTGAATATTTGTCGAATCAGTGATGCATGTAGATTTTTCGGAACACGGAATTTCATAATGAAGGGTTCTAAGTAAATTGCATGTCTATTGGGTAGAACCCGCTCCAAGAGGATTTTTCTGCGAAAACTGCATGTATTAAAACCTGACATTAGGAGAAATCTACTAAATCAGAATAAATTTTCTATGTATAAATATGCATTGTAAGGTGGATGAAAGTTCGGTAATACACATGTTCACAACTCATTAAAGAATGTTTGTCGAATCCGTGATGCATGTAACGTGTTCAGAACACGGAATGTCACGGTGAGTGAAACGAGGTAAATTACATATCTTTTGGGTAGAACTCACTCCAAGAGCATTTTCCTGCCAAATCTGCCTCATTTTCAAACCAGGCATTAAAACTAAAATGTGAAATCTCAGAAAATTTTTCAAAGTGTCAGTAAGTCATGTATGGTGGATGAAAGGGCAGTAATCCACTTGCTAACAACTCTGTAGTGAATATTTGTCGAATCCGAGAAGCATGTAGCGTGTTCGGAACACGGAATTTCACAGTGAGCGAATCCATGTAAATTACATGTCTATTGTTTTGAACCCGCTCCAAGAGGTTTTTGCCGTGAAATCAGCCTCAGTTTCGAAACTGGCATTTGGAAAACTCTGTGAAATCAGAGAAAATGCTTCTAAGCATCAATATGCCTTGTATTCTGATGAAAGTCCTGTAATTCACATGCAAACAATTCTGTAGTGTAATTCGTCGAAAACTTTCTGCATGTAGCGTGTTTGAAACACGGAATTTCACAGCAGGAGTATCTATGTAATTTACATATCTATTGGGTAGAACACGCTCCAAAAGATTTTCCTTAGGAAACTGCCTGATTTTTGAAACTGCTATTAGGAAAAACTGCAAACTAACAGTTAAATTTTCTAGGTGTAAATATGCCTTGTATTGTAGATGAAAGTTCTGTAATACACATGTACACAACTCATTAAAAATTTTTCTCAAATCCGTGATGTATGTAGTGTGTTCGGAACACGGAATGTCACGTTGAAGGAAACTATGTAAATTAAATATCTATTGGTGAGAACCCGCTCCAGGAGCATTTTACTGTAAAATCTACCTGTGTTTGGAAACTGGTGTTATGAAAACGCTGCAAAATCTGAGCAAATGCTTTAAGGTGACAATATTTCTTCAATGGTTTTTTAAAGATGTGTTTTTCTCATTCTAACAACTCAGCTGTGAAAATTTGCTGAATCCAATATGCACGTTACTTTTTGACAACACGGAATGTTACGGTGACGTTATCTAAGAAAATGGGATGTCTATTGAATCGAACAGGCAGCAAGAAAATTTTTCGGCGAAAAATGCATGATTATCGTAAGTGATGTCAGGAAAAATCTGCGAAATCTACGTAAATATTTCTAGGTGTAAATATGCCTTGTATTGTGGTTGAAACATCGGTAATCCACATGCTCACGGTCATTAAATAAAGTATGTTGAAGCCGTGATTAATGTAACGTTTTCAGAACACGGAAAGTCTCGGTGAATTAAATTCGGAAAATAAAAATTCTACTGGATAGAACATGCTTGAATTGAATTTTTCTACGAAAATTTCATGATTTTCAAAACTGGATGTAAGGGAAAACCTGCGAAATCAGAATAAACACTTCTAGGTTTAAATATGCCTTGTATGGTGGATGAAAGTTCGGTAATCCACATGCTCACACTCATTAAAAATGTTTGTCGAATTCATGATGCATGTAACGTGTTCAGAATATGGAATGTCATATTGAAGGAAACAATTTAAATTACATGTCTATTGGGTAGAACTCGCTTGAAGAGAATTTTTCTGGGAAACTTGCTTCATTTTCCAAACTGCAATTAGGAGAACACTGTGACATCTGAGAAAATGCTTCTAAGGGTCAATATGCCTTGAATGGTGAATGAAAGTCCGGTAATCCACATGTTAATAACAGTGTAGTAATTATTTTTCAAACCGTGATTCATGGAGCGCTTTTGGAAAACGGAATTTCACCGTAATGAAACAATGTAAATTACAATTCTATTGGGTAGAAGTAGATAGGATAGAATTTTTCTGCGAAAATTGCATGATTATCGAATCTGAAGTTTGGAGAAAGCTTCAAAATGATAGTAAATATTTCTAGGTGTAAATATGCCTTTATGTTGGAAGAAAGTTCGGTAATCCACATTTTCACAACATATTAAAGAATATTTTTCTAATCCGTGATGCATATACCGTGTTCGGAACGTGGAATTTCACGGTGATTGAAACAATGTAAATTATTCTCTATTGGGTAAAACTTGTTCCAAGAGAATTTTTCTGTGAAAACTGCTTCATTTTTGAAACTGGGGTTTGGAAAACGCTTCAAAATGTGAGAAAATACTTCTAAGTATCAATATTCAATGTATTGTGATGAAAGTTTGGTAATTCACATGCTAACAAATCTGTAGTGAATATTTGTCGAATCCATTATGCATGTAGCATGTTCAGAACACGGGATTTCATGGCCAGGGAGTTTATGTAAACTGCATTTCTCTTGGTTAGAAAACACTCCAGGAGATTTTTCCTGAGAAATCTGCCTGATTTTCGAAACTGGCACTAGGAAAACACTGTGAACTCAGATGAATAGATTTTGGGTGTAAATATGCCTTGTAGGGTGGAAGAAAGTTCGGTAATCCGCATACTAACAACTCTGTAGTGAATATTTTTCGAATCCGAGATACATGAAGCGTGTCCGGAACACAGAATATCACGGTGAGCGAATCTGTATAAAATACAATTCTCTTGGATAGAACTCGTTCCAAGAGCTTTTTCTGCGAATTCTGCCTCAGTTTCAAAACTGGTATTAGGAAAAAATTTCGAAATATGAGAAAATGCTTCAAACTGTCAAATTGGCTTTAATGGTGGATGAAAGTTCGGTAATCCTTATGCTAACGACTCTGTAGTGAATATTTGTAGAATCCGTGATGCACGTAAATTTTTCGGAACACGGAATTTCACGATGATGGGTTCTATGTAAATTACATGTCTATTGAGTAGGACTCGCTCCAAGAGGATTTTTCTGTGAAAACTGCATGTATTAAAATCTGACATTAGGAGGAATCTACTAAATCATAATAAACTTTCTATGTATAAATATGCATTGTAAGATGGATGAAAGTTCGGTAATACACATGTTCACAACTCATTAAAGAATGTTTTTCGAATCCGTGATGCATGTAACGTGTTCAGAACACGGAATGTCTCGGTGAGTGAAACTAGGTAAATTACATATCTTTTGGGTAGAACTCGCTCCAAGAGCATTTTCCTGCCAAATCTGCCTCATTTTCAAACCAGGCATTAAAACTAACATGTGAAATCTCAGAAAATTTTTCAAAGTGTCAGTAAGTCATGTATGGTGGATGAAAGTGCTGTAATCCACTTGCTAACAATTCTGTAGTGAATATTTGTCGAATCCGAGATGCATGTAGCATGTTCAGATCACGGGATTTCATGGCCAGGGAGTTTATGTTAATTACATTTCTCTTGGTTAAAAATCACTCCAAGAGATTTTTCCTGAGAAATCTGCCTGATTTTCGAAACTGGCGTTAGGAAAACACTTCGAACTCAGATGAATAGATTTTCGGTGTAATTATGTCTTGTTCTTTGTATGAAAGTTCGGTAATCTGCATGCTAACAACTCTGTAGTGAATATTTGTCGAATCCGAGATACATGAAGCGTGCTCGGAACACAGAATATCACGGTGAGCGAATCTATGCAAAATACATGTCTCTTGGTTAGAATTCGCTCCAAAAGCTTTTTCTGCGAATTCTGCCTCATTTTCAAAACTGGCATTAGGAAAAACTTTCGAAATATGAGAAAATGCTTCAAAGTGTCAATATGGCTTTTATGGTGGATGAAAGTGCGGTAATCCTTATGCTAACGACTCTGTAGTGAATATTTGTCGAATCCGTGATGCATGTAGCTTTTTCGGAACACGGAATTTCACGATGAGGGGTTCTATGTAAATTGCATGTCAATTGGGTAGAACCCGCTCCAAGAGGATTTTTCTGAGAAATCTGCATGATTTAAAAACTGACATTAGGAGACAGCTACTAAATCAGAAAAAAAATTTCTATGTATATATATGCATTTTAATGTGGATGAAAGTTCGTTAATACACATGTTAACAACTCATTAAAGAATGTTTGTCGAATCCGTGATGCATGTAACGTGTTCAGAACACGGAATGTCACGGTGTGTGAAACAAGGTAAATTACATATCTTTTGGGTAGAAATCGCTCCAAGAGCATTTTCCTGCCAATTCTGCCTCATTTTCAAACCTGGCATAAAAACTAACCTGTGAAATCTCAGAAAATTCTTCAAAGTGTCAGTAAGCCATGTATGGTGGATGAAAGTGCTGTAATCCACTTGCTAACAACTCTGTAGTGAATATTTGTCGAATCCGAGATGCATGTAGCGTGTTCGGAACACGGAACTTCACGGTGAGTGAATCCATGTAAATTACATGTCTATTGTTTTGAACCCACTCCAAGAGGTTTTTGCCGTGAAATCTGCCTCAGTTTCGAAACTGGCGTTTGGAAAGCTCTGTGAAATCAGAGAAAATGCTTCTAAGCATCAATATGCCTTGTATTGTGGTGAAAGTACTGTAATCCACATGTAAACAACTCTGTAGTGTTTTTTTTGCGAATCCTATCTGCATGTAACGTGTTCGAAACATGGAATTTCACAGCAGGGGAATCTATGTAATCTACATATCTATTGGGTAGAATACGCTCCAACAGTTTTTTCCTTAGGAAACTGCCTGATTTTTGAATCTGCTATTAGGAAAAAGCTGCAAACTAAGTGTTAAAGTTTCTAGGTGTAAATATGCCTTGTATGGTGGATGAAAGTTCTGTAACACACATGTACACAACTCATTAAAAATTTTTCTCAAATCCGTGATGTATGTAGTGTGTTCGGAACACGGAATGTCACGTTGAAGGAAACTATGTAAATTAAATATCTATTGGTGAGAACCCGCTCCAGGAGCATTTTACTGTAAAATCTACCTCTGTTTGCAAACTGGTTTTATGAAAACGCTGAAAATCTGAGCAAATGCTTTAAGGTGACAATATGTCTTCAATGGTTTATTAAAGATGTGTAATTCACATTCTAACAACTCAGCTGTGAAAATTTGCTGAATCCAATGTGCACGTAACTTTTTCAGAACACGGAATGTTACGGTGACGGTATCTATGAAAATGGGATGTCTATTGGATCGAACATGCAGCAAGAATACTTTTCGGCGAAAACTGCCTGATTTTCGTAACTGACGTTAGGAAAAATCTGTGAAATCTAAGTAAATATTTCTAGGTGTAATTATGCCTTTTATTGTGGTTGAAACATCGGTAGTCCACATGCTCACGGTCATTAAATAATGTTTGTCGAAGCCGTGATTAATGTAATGTTTTCGGAACATGAAATGTCTCGGTGAGTGAACCTCGGAAAATAAAAATTCTACTGGATAGAACTCGCTTGAATTGAATTTTTCTGCGAAAATTTCATGATTTTCGAAACTCGATGTTACGAAAAACCTGCAAAATCAGAATAAACACTTCTAGGTGTAAATATGCCTTGTATGGTGGATGAAAGTTCGGTAATCCACATGCTCCCACTCATTAAAGAATGTTTGTCGAATTCGTGATGCATGTAACGTGTTTGGAATACGGAATGTCATATTGAAAGAAACAATGTAAATTACATGTCTATTGGGTAGAACTCGCTTGAAGAGAATTTTTCTGCGAAACGTGCCTCATTTTCCAAACTGCCATTAGGAGAACACTGTGAAATCTGAGAAAATGCTTCTAAGGGTCAATATGCCTTGAATGGTGAATGAAAGTCCGGTAATCCACATGTTAATAACAGTGTAGTAATTATTTTTCAAACCGTGATTCATGGAGCGCTTTTGGAAAACGGAATTTCAGCGTAATGAAACAATTTAAATTACAATTCTATTGGGTAGAACTAGATAGGATAGAATTTTTCTGCGAAAATTGCATGATTATCGAATGTGAAGTTTGGAGAAAGCTGCAAAATGAGAGTAAATATTTCTAGGTGTAAATATGCCTTTATGTTGGAAGAAAGTTCGGTAATCCACATTTTCACAACATATTAAAGAATCTTTTTCCAATCCGTGTTTCATATACCGTGTTCGGAACGTGGAAATTCACGGTGATTGAAACAATGTAAATTACTTCTCTATTGGGTAGAACTCGCTCCAAGAGTGTTTTTCTGCGAAAACTGCTTCATTTTTGAAACTGGCTTTTGGAAAATGCTGTAAAATCTGAGAAAATACTCCTAAGTATCCATATTCAAACTATTGTGATGAAAGTTCGTTAATCCACATGCTAACAAATCTGTAGTGAATACTTTTCGAATCCATTATGCATGTAGCATGTTCGGAACACGGGATTTCATGGCCAGGGAGTTTATGTTAATTACATTTCTCTTGGTTAAAAATCACTCCAAGAGATTTTTCCTGAGAAAACTGCCTGATTTTCGAAACTGGCGTTAGGAAAACTCTTCGAACTCAGATGAATAGATTTTCGGTGTAATTATGTCTTGTTGTTTGTATGAAAATTCGGTAATCTGCATGCTAACAACTCTGTAGTGAATATTTGTCGAATCCGAGATACATGAAGCGTGTCCGGAACACAGAATATCACGGTGAGCGAATCTATGCAAAATACATGTCTCTTGGTTAGAATTCGCTCCAAAAGCTTTTTCTGCGAATTCTGCCTCATTTTCAAAACTGGCATTAGGAAAAACTTTCGAAATATGAGAAAATGCTTCAAAGTGTCTATATGGCTTTTATGGTGGATGAAAGTGCGGTAATCCTTATGCTAACGACTCTGTTGTGAATATTTGTCGAATCCGTGATGCATGTAGCTTTTTCGGAACACGGAATTTCACGATGAGGGGTTCTATGTAAATTGCATGTCTATTGGGTAGAACCCGCTCCAAGAGGATTTTTCTGAGAAATCTGCATGATTTAAAAACTGACATTAGGAGACAGCTACTAAATCAGAAAAAAAATTTCTATGTATATATATGCATTGTAATGTGGATGAAAGTTCGTTAATACACATGTTAACAACTCATTAAAGAATGTTTGTCGAATCCGTGATGCATGTAACGTGTTCAGAACACGGAATGTCACGGTGTGTGAAACAAGGTAAATTACATATCTTTTGGGTAGAAATCGCTCCAAGAGCATTTTCCTGCCAATTCTGCCTCATTTTCAAACCTGGCATAAAAACTAACCTGTGAAATCTCAGAAAATTCTTCAAAGTGTCAGTAAGCCATGTATGGTGGATGAAAGTGCTGTAATCCACTTGCTAACAACTCTGTAGTGAATATTTGTCGAATCCGAGATGCATGTAGCGTGTTCGGAACACGGAACTTCACGGTGAGTGAATCCATGTAAATTACATGTCTATTGTTTTGAACCCACTCCAAGAGGTTTTTGCCGTGAAATCTGCCTCAGTTTCGAAACTGCCGTTTGGAAAGCTCTGTGAAATCAGAGAAAATGCTTCTAAGCATCAATATGCCTTGTATTGTGATGAAAGTACTGTAATCCACATGCAACCAACTCTGTAGTGTATTTTTGTCGAATCCTATCTGCATGTAGCGTGTTCGAAACATGGAATTTCACAGCAGGGGAATCTATGTAATCTACATATCTATTGGGTAGAATACGCTCCAACAGTTTTTTCCTTAGGAAACTGCCTGATTTTTGAATCTGCTATTAGGAAAAAGCTGCAAACTAAGTGTTAAAGTTTCTAGGTGTAAATATGCCTTGTATGGTGGATGAAAGTTCTGTAATACACATGTACACCACTCATTAAAAATGTTTCTCAAATCCGTGATATATGTAGTGTGTTCGGAACACGGAATGTCACGTTGAAGGAAACTATGTAAATTACATATCTATTGGTGAGAACCCGCTCCAGGAGCATTTTACTGTAAAATCTACCTCTGTTTGGAAACTGGTTTTATGAAAACGCTGAAAATCTGAGCAAATGCTTTAAGGTGACAATATGTCTTCAATGGTTTATTAAAGATGTGTAATTCACATTCTAACAACTCAGCTGTGAAAATTTGCTGAATCCAATGTGCACGTAACTTTTTCAGAACACGGAATGTTACGGTGACGGTATCTATGAAAATGGGATGTCTATGCGATCGAATGTGCAGCAAGAGAACTTTTCGGCGAAAACTGCCTGATTTTCGTAACTGACGTTAGGAAAAATCTGTGAAATCTAAGTAAATATTTCTAGGTGTAATTATGCCTTTTATTGTGGTTGAAACATCGGTAGTCCACATGCTCACGGTCATTAAATAATGTTTGTCGAAGCCGTGATTAATGTAATGTTTTCGGAACATGAAATGTCTCGGTGAGTGAACCTCGGAAAATAAAAATTCTACTGGATAGAACTCGCTTGAATTGAATTTTTCTGCGAAAATTTCATGATTTTCGAAACTCGATGTTACGAAAAACCTGCAAAATCAGAATAAACACTTCTAGGTGTAAATATGCCTTGTATGGTGGATGAAAGTTCGGTAATCCACATGCTCCCACTCATTAAAGAATGTTTGTCGAATTCGTGATGCATGTAACGTGTTCGGAATACGGAATGTCATATTGAAGGAAACAATGTAAATTACATGTCTATTGGGTAGAACTCGCTTGAAGAGAATTTTTCTGCGAAACGTGCCTCATTTTCCAAACTGCCATTAGGAGAACCCTGTGAAATCTGAGAAAATGCTTCTAAGGGTCAATATGCCTTGAATGGTGAATGAAAGTCCGGTAATCCACATGTTAATAACAGTGTAGTAATTATTTTTCAAACCGTGATTCATGGAGCGCTTTTGGAAAACGGAATTTCACCGTAATGAAACAATGTAAATTACAATTCTATTGGGTAGAACTAGATAGGATAGAATTTTTCTGCGAAAATTGCATGATTATCGAATGTGAAGTTTGGAGAAAGCTGCAAAATGAGAGTAAATATTTCTAGGTGTAAATATGCCTTTATGTTGGAAGAAAGTTCGGTAATCCACATTTTCACAACATATTAAAGAATCTTTTTCCAATCCATGATGCATATACCGTGTTCGGAACGTGGAAATTCACGGTGATTGAAACAATGTAAATTACTTCTCTATTGGGTAGAACTCGCTCCAAGAGTGTTTTTCTGCGAAAACTGCTTCATTTTTGAAACTGGCTTTTGGAAAATGCTGTTAAATCTGAGAAAATACTCCTAAGTATCAATATTCAAACTATTGTGATGAAAGTACGTTAATCCACATGCTAACAAATCTGTAGTGAATACTTTTCGAATCCATTATGCATGTAGCATGTTCGGAACACGGGATTTCATGGCCAGGGAGTTTATGTTAATTACATTTCTCTTGGTTAAAAATCACTCCAAGAGATTTTTCCTGAGAAATCTGCCTGATTTTCGAAACTGGCGTTAGGAAAACTCTTCGAACTCAGATGAATAGATTTTCGGTGTAATTATGTCTTGTTGTTTGTATGAAAGTTCGGTAATCTGCATGCTAACAACTCTGTAGTGAATATTTGTCGAATCCGAGATACATGAAGCGTGTCCGGAACACAGAATATCACGGTGAGCGAATCTATGCAAAATACATGTCTCTTGGTTAGAATTCGCTCCAAAAGCTTTTTCTGCGAATTCTGCCTCATTTTCAAAACTGGCATTAGGAAAAACTTTCGAAATATGAGAAAATGCTTCAAAGTGTCAATATGGCTTTTATGGTGGATGAAAGTGCGGTAATCCTTATGCTAACGACTCTGTAGTGAATATTTGTCGAATCTGTGATGCATGTAGCTTTTTCGGAACACGGAATTTCACGATGAGGGGTTCTATGTAAATTGCATGTCTATTGGGTAGAACCCGCTCCAAGAGGATTTTTCTGAGAAATCTGCATGATTTAAAAACTGACATTAGGAGACAGCTACTAAATCAGAAAAAAAATTTCTATGTATATATATGCATTGTAATGTGGATGAAAGTTCGTTAATACACATGTTAACAACTCATTAAAGAATGTTTGTCGAATCCGTGATGCATGTAACGTGTTCAGAACACGGAATGTCACGGTGTGTGAAACAAGGTAAATTACATATCTTTTGGGTAGAAATCGCTCCAAGAGCATTTTCCTGCCAATTCTGCCTCATTTTCAAACCTGGCATAAAAACTAACCTGTGAAATCTCAGAAAATTCTTCAAAGTGTCAGTAAGCCATGTATGGTGGATGAAAGTGCTGTAATCCACTTGCTAACAACTCTGTAGTGAATATTTGTCGAATCCGAGATGCATGTAGCGTGTTCAGAACACGGAACTTCACGGTGAGTGAATCCATGTAAATTACATGTCTATTGTTTTGAACCCACTCCAAGAGGTTTTTGCCGTGAAATCTGCCTCAGTTTCGAAACTGGCGTTTGGAAAGCTCTGTGAAATCAGAGAAAATGCTTCTAAGCATCAATATGCCTTGTATTGTGATGAAAGTACTGTAATCCACATGCAACCAACTCTGTAGTGTATTTTTGTCGAATCCTATCTGCATGTAGCGTGTTCGAAACATGGAATTTCACAGCAGGGGAATCTATGTAATCTAAATATCTATTGGGTAGAATACGCTCCAACAGTTTTTTCCTTAGGAAACTGCCTGATTTTTGAATCTGCTATTAGGAAAAAGCTGCAAACTAAGTGTTAAAGTTTCTAGGTGTAAATATGCCTTGTATGGTGGATGAAAGTTCTGTAATACACATGTACACCACTCATTAAAAATGTTTCTCAAATCCGTGATGTATGTAGTGTGTTCGGAACACGGAATGTCACGTTGAAGGAAACTATGTAAATTACATATCTATTGGTGAGAACCCGCTCCAGGAGCATTTTACTGTAAAATCTACCTCTGTTTGCAAACTGGTTTTATGAAAACGCTGAAAATCTGAGCAAATGCTTTAAGGTGACAATATGTCTTCAATGGTTTATTAAAGATGTGTAATTCACATTCTAACAATTCAGCTGTGAAAATTTGCTGAATCCAATGTGCACGTAACTTTTTCAGAACACGGAATGTTACGGTGACGGTATCTATGAAAATGGGATGTCTATGCGATCGAATGTGCAGCAAGAGAACTTTTCGGCGAAAACTGCCTGATTTTCGTAACTGACGTTAGGAAAAATCTGTGAAATCTAAGTAAATATTTCTAGGTGTAATTATGCCTTTTATTGTGGTTGAAACATCGGTAGTCCACATGCTCACGGTCATTAAATAATGTTTGTCGAAGCCGTGATTAATGTAATGTTTTCGGAACATCAAATGTCTCGGTGAGTGAACCTCGGAAAATAAAAATTCTACTGGATAGAACTCGCTTGAATTGAATTTTTCTGCGAAAATTTCATGATTTTCGAAACTGGATGTTACGAAAAACCTGCAAAATCAGAATAAACACTTCTAGGTGTAAATATGCCTTGTATGGTGGATGAAAGTTCGGTAATCCACATGCTCACACTCATTAAAGAATGTTTGTCGAATTCGTGATGCATGTAACGTGTTCGGAATACGGAATGTCATATTGAAGGAAACAATGTAAATTACATGTCTATTGGGTAGAACTCGCTTGAAGAGAATTTTTCTGCGAAACGTGCCTCATTTTCCAAACTGCCATTAGGAGAACCCTGTGAAATCTGAGAAAATGCTTCTAAGGGTCAATATGCCTTGAATGGTGAATGAAAGTCCGGTAATCCACATGTTAATAACAGTGTAGTAATTATTTTTCAAACCGTGATTCATGGAGCGCTTTTGGAAAACGGAATTTCACCGTAATGAAACAATTTAAATTACAATTCTATTGGGTAGAACTAGATAGGATAGAATTTTTCTGCGAAAATTGCATGATTATCGAATCTGAAGTTTGGAGAAAGCTTCAAAATGAGAGTAAATATTTCTAGGTGTAAATATGCCTTTATGTTGGAAGAAAGTTCGGTAATCCACATTTTCACAACATATTAAAGAATCTTTTTCCAATCCGTGTTTCATATACCGTGTTCGGAACGTGGAATTTCACGGTGATTGAAACAATGTAAATTACTTCTCTATTGGGTAGAACTCGCTCCAAGAGTGTTTTTCTGCGAAAACTGCTTCATTTTTGAAACTGGCTTTTGGAAAATGCTGTAAAATCTGAGAAAATACTCCTAAGTATCAATATTCAAACTATTGTGATGAAAGTTCGTTAATCCACATGCTAACAAATCTGTAGTGAAAACTTTTCGAATCCTTTATGCATGTAGCATGTTCGGAACACGGGATTTCATGGCCAGGGAGTTTATGTTAATTACATTTCTCTTGGTTAAAAATCACTCCAAGAGATTTTTCCTGAGAAATCTGCCTGATTTTCGAAACTGGCGTTAGGAAAACACTTCGAACTCAGATGAATAGATTTTCGGTGTAATTATGTCTTGTTGTTTGTATGAAAATTCGGTAATCTGCATGCTAACAACTCTGTAGTGAATATTTGTCGAATCCGAGATACATGAAGCGTGTCCGGAACACAGAATATCACGGTGAGCGAATCTATGCAAAATACATGTCTCTTGGTTAGAATTCGCTCCAAAAGCTTTTTCTGCGAATTCTGCCTCATTTTCAAAACTGGCATTAGGAAAAACTTTCGAAATATGAGAAAATGCTTCAAAGTGTCAATATGGCTTTTATGGTGGATGAAAGTGCGGTAATCCTTATGCTAACGACTCTGTAGTGAATATTTGTCGAATCCGTGATGCATGTAGCTTTTTCGGAACACGGAATTTCACGATGAGGGGTTCTATGTAAATTGCATGTCTATTGGGTAGAACCCGCTCCAAGAGGATTTTTCTGAGAAATCTGCATGATTTAAAAACTGACATTAGGAGAAAGCTACTAAATCAGAAAAAAAATTTCTATGTATATATATGCATTGTAATGTGGATGAAAGTTCGTTAATACACATGTTAACAACTCATTAAAGAATGTTTGTCGAATCCGTGATGCATGTAACATGTTCAGAACACGGAATGTCACGGTGTGTGAAACAAGGTAAATTACATATCTTTTGGGTAGAAATCGCTCCAAGAGCATTTTCCTGCCAATTCTGCCTCATTTTCAAACCTGGCATAAAAACTAACCTGTGAAATCTCAGAAAATTCTTCAAAGTGTCAGTAAGCCATGTATGGTGGATGAAAGTGCTGTAATCCACTTGCTAACAACTCTGTAGTGAATATTTGTCGAATCCGAGATGCATGTAGCGTGTTCGGAACACGGAACTTCACGGTGAGTGAATCCATGTAAATTACATGTCTATTGTTTTGAACCCACTCCAAGAGGTTTTTGCCGTGAAATCTGCCTCAGTTTTGAAACTGGCATTTGGAAAGCTCTGTGAAGTCAGAGAAAATGCTTCTAAGCATCAATATGCCTTGTATTGTGATGAAAGTACTGTAATCCACATGCAACCAACTCTGTAGTGTATTTTTGTCGAATCCTATCTGCATGTAGCGTGTTCGAAACATGGAATTTCACAGCAGGGGAATCTATGTAATCTACATATCTATTGGGTAGAATACGCTCCAACAGTTTTTTCCTTAGGAAACTGCCTGATTTTTGAATCTGCTATTAGGAAAAAGCTGCAAACTAAGTGTTAAAGTTTCTAGGTGTAAATATGCCTTGTATGGTGGATGAAAGTTCTGTAATACACATGTACACCACTCATTAAAAATGTTTCTCAAATCCATGATGTATGTAGTGTGTTCGGAACACGGAATGTCACGTTGAAGGAAACTATGTAAATTACATATCTATTGGTGAGAACCCGCTCCAGGAGCATTTTACTGTAAAATCTACCTCTGTTTGGAAACTGGTTTTATGAAAACGCTGAAAATCTGAGCAAATGCTTTAAGGTGACAATATGTCTTCAATGGTTTATTAAAGATGTGTAATTCACATTCTAACAACTCAGCTGTGAAAATTTGCTGAATCCAATGTGCACGTAACTTTTTCAGAACACGGAATGTTACGGTGACGGTATCTATGAAAATGGGATGTCTATGCGATCGAATGTGCAGCAAGAGAACTTTTCGGCGAAAACTGCCTTATTTTCGTAACTGACGTTAGGAAAAATCTGTGAAATCTAAGTAAATATTTCTAGGTGTAATTATGCCTTTTATTGTGGTTGAAACATCGGTAGTCCACATGCTCACGGTCATTAAATAATGTTTGTCGAAGCCGTGATTAATGTAATGTTTTCGGAACATGAAATGTCTCGGTGAGTGAACCTCGGAAAATAAAAATTCTACTGGATAGAACTCGCTTGAATTGAATTTTTCTGTGAAAATTTCATGATTTTCGAAACTGGATGTTACGAAAAACCTGCAAAATCAGAATAAACACTTCTAGGTGTAAATATGCCTTGTATGGTGGATGAAAGTTCGGTAATCCACATGCTCACACTCATTAAAGAATGTTTGTCGAATTTGTGATGCATGTAACGTGTTCGGAATACGGAATGTCATATTGAAGGAAACAATGTAAATTACATGTCTATTGGGTAGAACTCGCTTGAAGAGAATTTTTCTGCGAAACGTGCCTCATTTTCCAAACTGCCATTAGGAGAACCCTGTGAAATCTGAGAAAATGCTTCTAAGTGTCAATATGCCTTGAATGGTGAATGAAAGTCCGGTAATCCACATGTTAATAACAGTGTAGTAATTATTTTTCAAACCGTGATTCATGGAGCGCTTTTGGAAAACGGAATTTCACCATAATGAAACAATTTAAATTACAATTCTATTGGGTAGAACTAGATAGGATAGAATTTTTCTGCGAAAATTGCATGATTATCGAATCTGAAGTTTGGAGAAAGCTTCAAAATGAGAGTAAATATTTCTAGGTGTAAATATGCCTTTATGTTGGAAGAAAGTTCGGTAATCCACATTTTCACAACATATTAAAGAATCTTTTTCCAATCCGTGTTTCATATACCGTGTTCGGAAAGTGGAATTTCACGGTGATTGAAACAATGTAAATTACTTCTCTATTGGGTAGAACTCGCTCCAAGAGTGTTTTTCTGCGAAAACTGCTTCATTTTTGAAACTGGCTTTTGGAAAATGCTGTAAAATCTGAGAAAATACTCCTAAGTATCAATATTCAAACTATTGTGATGAAAGTTCGTTAATCCACATGCTAACAAATCTGTAGTGAATACTTTTCGAATCCATTATGCATGTAGCATGTTCGGAACACGGGATTTCATGGCCAGGGAGTTTATGTTAATTACATTTCTCTTGGTTAAAAATCACTCCAAGAGATTTTTCCTGAGAAATCTGCCTGATTTTCGAAACTGGCGTTAGGAAAACACTTCGAACTCAGATGAATAGATTTTCGGTGTAATTATGTCTTGTTGTTTGTATGAAAATTCGGTAATCTGCATGCTAACAACTCTGTAGTGAATATTTGTCGAATCCGAGATACATGAAGCGTGTCCGGAACACAGAATATCACGGTGAGCGAATCTATGCAAAATACATGTCTCTTGGTTAGAATTCGCTCCAAAAGCTTTTTCTGCGAATTCTGCCTCATTTTCAAAACTGGCATTAGGAAAAACTTTCGAAATATGAGAAAATGCTTCAAAGTGTCAATATGGCTTTTATGGTGGATGAAAGTGCGGTAATCCTTATGCTAACGACTCTGTAGTGAATATTTGTCGAATCCGTGATGCATGTAGCTTTTTCGGAACACGGAATTTCACGATGAGGGGTTCTATGTAAGTTGCATGTCTATTGGGTAGAACCCGCTCCAAGAGGATTTTTCTGAGAAATCTGCATGATTTAAAAACTGACATTAGGAGAAAGCTACTAAATCAGAAAAAAAATTTCTATGTATATATATGCATTGTAATGTGGATGAAAGTTCGTTAATACACATGTTAACAACTCATTAAAGAATGTTTGTCGAATCCGTGATGCATGTAACATGTTCAGAACACGGAATGTCACGGTGTGTGAAACAAGGTAAATTACATATCTTTTGGGTAGAAATCGCTCCAAGAGCATTTTCCTGCCAATTCTGCCTCATTTTCAAACCTGGCATAAAAACTAACCTGTGAAATCTCAGAAAATTCTTCAAAGTGTCAGTAAGCCATGTATGGTGGATGAAAGTGCTGTAATCCACTTGCTAACAACTCTGTAGTGAATATTTGTCGAATCCGAGATGCATGTAGCGTGTTCGGAACACGGAACTTCACGGTGAGTGAATCCATGTAAATTACATGTCTATTGTTTTGAACCCACTCCAAGAGGTTTTTGCCGTGAAATCTGCCTCAGTTTTGAAACTGGCATTTGGAAAGCTCTGTGAAGTCAGAGAAAATGCTTCTAAGCATCAATATGCCTTGTATTGTGATGAAAGTACTGTAATCCACATGCAACCAACTATGTAGTGTATTTTTGTCGAATCCTATCTGCATGTAGCGTGTTCGAAACATGGAATTTCACAGCAGGGGAATCTATGTAATCTACATATCTATTGGGTAGAATACGCTCCAACAGTTTTTTCCTTAGGAAACTGCCTGATTTTTGAATCTGCTATTAGGAAAAAGCTGCAAACTAAGTGTTAAAGTTTCTAGGTGTAAATATGCCTTGTATGGTGGATGAAAGTTCTGTAATACACATGTACACCACTCATTAAAAATGTTTCTCAAATCCGTGATGTATGTAGTGTGTTCGGAACACGGAATGTCACGTTGAAGGAAACTATGTAAATTACATATCTATTGGTGAGAACCCGCTCCAGGAGCATTTTACTGTAAAATCTACCTCTGTTTGGAAACTGGTTTTATGAAAACGCTGAAAATCTGAGCAAATGCTTTAAGGTGACAATATGTCTTCAATGGTTTATTAAAGATGTGTAATTCATATTCTAACAACTCAGCTGTGAAAATTTGCTGAATCCAATGTGCACGTAACTTTTTCAGAACACGGAATGTTACGGTGACGGTATCTATGAAAATGGGATGTCTATGCGATCGAATGTGCAGCAAGAGAACTTTTCGGCGAAAACTGCCTGATTTTCGTAACTGACGTTAGGAAAAATCTGTGAAATCTAAGTAAATATTTCTAGGTGTAATTATGCCTTTTATTGTGGTTGAAACATCAGTAGTCCACATGCTCACGGTCATTAAATAATGTTTGTCGAAGCCGTGATTAATGTAATGTTTTCGGAACATGAAATGTCTCGGTGAGTGAACCTCGGAAAATAAAAATTCTACTGGATAGAACTCGCTTGAATTGAATTTTTCTGCGAAAATTTCATGATTTTCGAAACTGGATGTTACGAAAAACCTGCAAAATCAGAATAAACACTTCTAGGTGTAAATATGCCTTGCATGGTGGATGAAAGTTCGGTAATACACATGCTCACACTCATTAAAGAATGTTTGTCGAATTCGTGATGCATGTAACGTGTTCGGAATATGGAATGTCATATTGAAGGAAACAATGTAAATTACATGTCTATTGGGTAGAACTCGCTTGAAGAGAATTTTTCTGCGAAACGTGCCTCATTTTCCAAACTGCCATTAGGAGAACCCTGTGAAATCTGAGAAAATGCTTCTAAGGGTCAATATGCCTTGAATGGTGAATGAAAGTCCGGTAATCCACATGTTAATAACAGTGTAGTAATTATTTTTCAAACCGTGATTCATGGAGCGCTTTTGGAAAACGGAATTTCACCGTAATGAAACAATGTAAATTACAATTCTATTGGGTAGAACTAGATAGGATAGAATTTTTCTGCGAAAATTGCATGATTATCGAATCTGAAGTTTGGAGAAAGCTTCAAAATGAGAGTAAATATTTCTAGGTGTAAATATGCCTTTATGTTGGAAGAAAGTTCGGTAATCCACATTTTCACAACATATTAAAGAATCTTTTTCCAATCCGTGTTTCATATACCGTGTTCGGAACGTGGAATTTCACGGTGATTGAAACAATGTAAATTACTTCTCTATTGGGTAGAACTCGCTCCAAGAGTGTTTTTCTGCGAAAACTGCTTCATTTTTGAAACTGGCTTTTGGAAAATGCTGTAAAATCTGAGAAAATACTCCTAAGTATCAATATTCAAACTATTGTGATGAAAGTTCGTTAATCCACATGCTAACAAATCTGTAGTGAATACTTTTCGAATCCATTATGCATGTAGCATGTTCGGAACACGGGATTTCATGGCCAGGGAGTTTATGTTAATTACATTTCTCTTGGTTAAAAATCACTCCAAGAGATTTTTCCTGAGAAATCTGCCTGATTTTCGAAACTGGCGTTAGGAAAACACTTCGAACTCAGATGAATAGATTTTCGGTGTAATTATGTCTTGTTGTTTGTATGAAAATTCGGTAATCTGCATGCTAACAACTCTGTAGTGAATATTTGTCGAATCCGAGATACATGAAGCGTGTCCGGAACACAGAATATCACGGTGAGCGAATCTATGCAAAATACATGTCTCTTGGTTAGAATTCGCTCCAAAAGCTTTTTCTGCGAATTCTGCCTCATTTTCAAAACTGGCATTAGGAAAAACTTTCGAAATATGAGAAAATGCTTCAAAGTGTCAATATGGCTTTTATGGTGGATGAAAGTGCGGTAATCCTTATGCTAACGACTCTGTAGTGAATATTTGTCGAATCCGTGATGCATGTAGCTTTTTCGGAACACGGAATTTCACGATGAGGGGTTCTATGTAAGTTGCATGTCTATTGGGTAGAACCCGCTCCAAGAGGATTTTTCTGAGAAATCTGCATGATTTAAAAACTGACATTAGGAGAAAGCTACTAAATCAGAAAAAAAATTTCTATGTATATATATGCATTGTAATGTGGATGAAAGTTCGTTAATACACATGTTAACAACTCATTAAAGAATGTTTGTCGAATCCGTGATGCATGTAACGTGTTCAGAACACGGAATGTCACGGTGTGTGAAACAAGGTAAATTACATATCTTTTGGGTAGAAATCGCTCCAAGAGCATTTTCCTGCCAATTCTGCCTCATTTTCAAACCTGGCATGAAAACTATCTTGTGAAATCTCAGAAAATTCTTCAAAGTGTCAGTAAGCCATGTATGGTGGATGAAAGTGCTGTAATCCACTTGCTAACAACTCTGTAGTGAATATTTGTCGAATCCGAGATGCATGTAGCGTGTTCGGAACACGGAACTTCACGGTGAGTGAATCCATGTAAATTACATGTCTATTGTTTTCAACCCACTCCAAGAGGTTTTTGCCGTGAAATCTGCCTCAGTTTTGAAACTGGTATTTGGAAAGCTCTGTGAAATCAGAGAAAATGCTTCTAAGCATCAATATGCCTTGTATTGTGATGAAAGTACTGTAATCCACATGCAACCAACTCTGTAGTGTATTTTTGTCGAATCCTATCTGCATGTAACGTGTTCGAAACATGGAATTTCACAGCAGGGGAATCTATATAATCTACATATCTATTGGGTAGAATACGCTCCAACAGTTTTTTCCTTAGGAAACTGCCTGATTTTTGAATCTGCTATTAGGAAAAAGCTGCAAACTAAGTGTTAAAGTTTCTAGGTGTAAATATGCCTTGTATGGTGGATGAAAGTTCTGTAATACACATGTACACCACTCATTAAAAATGTTTCTCAAATCCGTGATGTATGTAGTGTGTTCGGAACACGGAATGTCACGTTGAAGGAAACTATGTAAATTACATATCTATTGGTGAGAACCCGCTCCAGGAGCATTTTACTGTAAAATCTACCTCTGTTTGGAAACTGGTTTTATGAAAACGCTGAAAATCTGAGCAAATGCTTTAAGGTGACAATATGTCTTCAATGGTTTATTAAAGATGTGTAATTCACATTCTAACAACTCAGCTGTGAAAATTTGCTGAATCCAATGTGCACGTAACTTTTTCAGAACACGGAATGTTACGGTGACGGTATCTATGAAAATGGGATGTCTATGCGATCGAATGTGCAGCAAGAGAACTTTTCGGCGAAAACTGCCTTATTTTCGTAACTGACGTTAGGAAAAATCTGTGAAATCTAAGTAAATATTTCTAGGTGTAATTATGCCTTTTATTGTGGTTGAAACATCGGTAGTCCACATGCTCACGGTCATTAAATAATGTTTGTCGAAGCCGTGATTAATGTAATGTTTTCGGAACATGAAATGTCTCGGTGAGTGAACCTCGGAAAATAAAAATTCTACTGGATAGAACTCGCTTGAATTGAATTTTTCTGTGAAAATTTCATGATTTTCGAAACTGGATGTTACGAAAAACCTGCAAAATCAGAATAAACACTTCTAGGTGTAAATATGCCTTGTATGGTGGATGAAAGTTCGGTAATCCACATGCTCACACTCATTAAAGAATGTTTGTCGAATTTGTGATGCATGTAACGTGTTCGGAATACGGAATGTCATATTGAAGGAAACAATGTAAATTACATGTCTATTGGGTAGAACTCGCTTGAAGAGAATTTTTCTGCGAAACGTGCCTCATTTTCCAAACTGCCATTAGGAGAACCCTGTGAAATCTGAGAAAATGCTTCTAAGTGTCAATATGCCTTGAATGGTGAATGAAAGTCCGGTAATCCACATGTTAATAACAGTGTAGTAATTATTTTTCAAACCGTGATTCATGGAGCGCTTTTGGAAAACGGAATTTCACCATAATGAAACAATTTAAATTACAATTCTATTGGGTAGAACTAGATAGGATAGAATTTTTCTGCGAAAATTGCATGATTATCGAATCTGAAGTTTGGAGAAAGCTTCAAAATGAGAGTAAATATTTCTAGGTGTAAATATGCCTTTATGTTGGAAGAAAGTTCGGTAATCCACATTTTCACAACATATTAAAGAATCTTTTTCCAATCCGTGTTTCATATACCGTGTTCGGAAAGTGGAATTTCACGGTGATTGAAACAATGTAAATTACTTCTCTATTGGGTAGAACTCGCTCCAAGAGTGTTTTTCTGCGAAAACTGCTTCATTTTTGAAACTGGCTTTTGGAAAATGCTGTAAAATCTGAGAAAATACTCCTAAGTATCAATATTCAAACTATTGTGATGAAAGTTCGTTAATCCACATGCTAACAAATCTGTAGTGAATACTTTTCGAATCCATTATGCATGTAGCATGTTCGGAACACGGGATTTCATGGCCAGGGAGTTTATGTTAATTACATTTCTCTTGGTTAAAAATCACTCCAAGAGATTTTTCCTGAGAAATCTGCCTGATTTTCGAAACTGGCGTTAGGAAAACACTTCGAACTCAGATGAATAGATTTTCGGTGTAATTATGTCTTGTTGTTTGTATGAAAATTCGGTAATCTGCATGCTAACAACTCTGTAGTGAATATTTGTCGAATCCGAGATACATGAAGCGTGTCCGGAACACAGAATATCACGGTGAGCGAATCTATGCAAAATACATGTCTCTTGGTTAGAATTCGCTCCAAAAGCTTTTTCTGCGAATTCTGCCTCATTTTCAAAACTGGCATTAGGAAAAACTTTCGAAATATGAGAAAATGCTTCAAAGTGTCAATATGGCTTTTATGGTGGATGAAAGTGCGGTAATCCTTATGCTAACGACTCTGTAGTGAATATTTGTCGAATCCGTGATGCATGTAGCTTTTTCGGAACACGGAATTTCACGATGAGGGGTTCTATGTAAGTTGCATGTCTATTGGGTAGAACCCGCTCCAAGAGGATTTTTCTGAGAAATCTGCATGATTTAAAAACTGACATTAGGAGAAAGCTACTAAATCAGAAAAAAAATTTCTATGTATATATATGCATTGTAATGTGGATGAAAGTTCGTTAATACACATGTTAACAACTCATTAAAGAATGTTTGTCGAATCCGTGATGCATGTAACATGTTCAGAACACGGAATGTCACGGTGTGTGAAACAAGGTAAATTACATATCTTTTGGGTAGAAATCGCTCCAAGAGCATTTTCCTGCCAATTCTGCCTCATTTTCAAACCTGGCATAAAAACTAACCTGTGAAATCTCAGAAAATTCTTCAAAGTGTCAGTAAGCCATGTATGGTGGATGAAAGTGCTGTAATCCACTTGCTAACAACTCTGTAGTGAATATTTGTCGAATCCGAGATGCATGTAGCGTGTTCGGAACACGGAACTTCACGGTGAGTGAATCCATGTAAATTACATGTCTATTGTTTTGAACCCACTCCAAGAGGTTTTTGCCGTGAAATCTGCCTCAGTTTTGAAACTGGCATTTGGAAAGCTCTGTGAAGTCAGAGAAAATGCTTCTAAGCATCAATATGCCTTGTATTGTGATGAAAGTACTGTAATCCACATGCAACCAACTATGTAGTGTATTTTTGTCGAATCCTATCTGCATGTAGCGTGTTCGAAACATGGAATTTCACAGCAGGGGAATCTATGTAATCTACATATCTATTGGGTAGAATACGCTCCAACAGTTTTTTCCTTAGGAAACTGCCTGATTTTTGAATCTGCTATTAGGAAAAAGCTGCAAACTAAGTGTTAAAGTTTCTAGGTGTAAATATGCCTTGTATGGTGGATGAAAGTTCTGTAATACACATGTACACCACTCATTAAAAATGTTTCTCAAATCCGTGATGTATGTAGTGTGTTCGGAACACGGAATGTCACGTTGAAGGAAACTATGTAAATTACATATCTATTGGTGAGAACCCGCTCCAGGAGCATTTTACTGTAAAATCTACCTCTGTTTGGAAACTGGTTTTATGAAAACGCTGAAAATCTGAGCAAATGCTTTAAGGTGACAATATGTCTTCAATGGTTTATTAAAGATGTGTAATTCATATTCTAACAACTCAGCTGTGAAAATTTGCTGAATCCAATGTGCACGTAACTTTTTCAGAACACGGAATGTTACGGTGACGGTATCTATGAAAATGGGATGTCTATGCGATCGAATGTGCAGCAAGAGAACTTTTCGGCGAAAACTGCCTGATTTTCGTAACTGACGTTAGGAAAAATCTGTGAAATCTAAGTAAATATTTCTAGGTGTAATTATGCCTTTTATTGTGGTTGAAACATCAGTAGTCCACATGCTCACGGTCATTAAATAATGTTTGTCGAAGCCGTGATTAATGTAATGTTTTCGGAACATGAAATGTCTTGGTGAGTGAACCTCGGAAAATAAAAATTCTACTGGATAGAACTCGCTTGAATTGAATTTTTCTGCGAAAATTTCATGATTTTCGAAACTGGATGTTACGAAAAACCTGCAAAATCAGAATAAACACTTCTAGGTGTAAATATGCCTTGCATGGTGGATGAAAGTTCGGTAATACACATGCTCACACTCATTAAAGAATGTTTGTCGAATTCGTGATGCATGTAACGTGTTCGGAATATGGAATGTCATATTGAAGGAAACAATGTAAATTACATGTCTATTGGGTAGAACTCGCTTGAAGAGAATTTTTCTGCGAAACGTGCCTCATTTTCCAAACTGCCATTAGGAGAACCCTGTGAAATCTGAGAAAATGCTTCTAAGGGTCAATATGCCTTGAATGGTGAATGAAAGTCCGGTAATCCACATGTTAATAACAGTGTAGTAATTATTTTTCAAACCGTGATTCATGGAGCGCTTTTGGAAAACGGAATTTCACCGTAATGAAACAATGTAAATTACAATTCTATTGGGTAGAACTAGATAGGATAGAATTTTTCTGCGAAAATTGCATGATTATCGAATCTGAAGTTTGGAGAAAGCTTCAAAATGAGAGTAAATATTTCTAGGTGTAAATATGCCTTTATGTTGGAAGAAAGTTCGGTAATCCACATTTTCACAACATATTAAAGAATCTTTTTCCAATCCGTGTTTCATATACCGTGTTCGGAACGTGGAATTTCACGGTGATTGAAACAATGTAAATTACTTCTCTATTGGGTAGAACTCGCTCCAAGAGTGTTTTTCTGCGAAAACTGCTTCATTTTTGAAACTGGCTTTTGGAAAATGCTGTAAAATCTGAGAAAATACTCCTAAGTATCAATATTCAAACTATTGTGATGAAAGTTCGTTAATCCACATGCTAACAAATCTGTAGTGAATACTTTTCGAATCCATTATGCATGTAGCATGTTCGGAACACGGGATTTCATGGCCAGGGAGTTTATGTTAATTACATTTCTCTTGGTTAAAAATCACTCCAAGAGATTTTTCCTGAGAAATCTGCCTGATTTTCGAAACTGGCGTTAGGAAAACACTTCGAACTCAGATGAATAGATTTTCGGTGTAATTATGTCTTGTTGTTTGTATGAAAATTCGGTAATCTGCATGCTAACAACTCTGTAGTGAATATTTGTCGAATCCGAGATACATGAAGCGTGTCCGGAACACAGAATATCACGGTGAGCGAATCTATGCAAAATACATGTCTCTTGGTTAGAATTCGCTCCAAAAGCTTTTTCTGCGAATTCTGCCTCATTTTCAAAACTGGCATTAGGAAAAACTTTCGAAATATGAGAAAATGCTTCAAAGTGTCAATATGGCTTTTATGGTGGATGAAAGTGCGGTAATCCTTATGCTAACGACTCTGTAGTGAATATTTGTCGAATCCGTGATGCATGTAGCTTTTTCGGAACACGGAATTTCACGATGAGGGGTTCTATGTAAGTTGCATGTCTATTGGGTAGAACCCGCTCCAAGAGGATTTTTCTGAGAAATCTGCATGATTTAAAAACTGACATTAGGAGAAAGCTACTAAATCAGAAAAAAAATTTCTATGTATATATATGCATTGTAATGTGGATGAAAGTTCGTTAATACACATGTTAACAACTCATTAAAGAATGTTTGTCGAATCCGTGATGCATGTAACGTGTTCAGAACACGGAATGTCACGGTGTGTGAAACAAGGTAAATTACATATCTTTTGGGTAGAAATCGCTCCAAGAGCATTTTCCTGCCAATTCTGCCTCATTTTCAAACCTGGCATGAAAACTATCTTGTGAAATCTCAGAAAATTCTTCAAAGTGTCAGTAAGCCATGTATGGTGGATGAAAGTGCTGTAATCCACTTGCTAACAACTCTGTAGTGAATATTTGTCGAATCCGAGATGCATGTAGCGTGTTCGGAACACGGAACTTCACGGTGAGTGAATCCATGTAAATTACATGTCTATTGTTTTCAACCCACTCCAAGAGGTTTTTGCCGTGAAATCTGCCTCAGTTTTGAAACTGGTATTTGGAAAGCTCTGTGAAATCAGAGAAAATGCTTCTAAGCATCAATATGCCTTGTATTGTGATGAAAGTACTGTAATCCACATGCAACCAACTCTGTAGTGTATTTTTGTCGAATCCTATCTGCATGTAACGTGTTCGAAACATGGAATTTCACAGCAGGGGAATCTATATAATCTACATATCTATTGGGTAGAATACGCTCCAACAGTTTTTTCCTTAGGAAACTGCCTGATTTTTGAATCTGCTATTAGGAAAAAGCTGCAAACTAAGTGTTAAAGTTTCTAGGTGTAAATATGCCTTGTATGGTGGATGAAAGTTCTGTAATACACATGTACACAACTCATTAAAAATGTTTCTCAAATCCGTGATATATGTAGTGTGTTCGGAACACGGAATGTCACGTTGAAGGAAACTATGTAAATTACATATCTATTGGTGAGAACCTGCTCCAGGAGCATTTTACTGTAAAATCTACCTCTGTTTGGAAACTGGTTTTATGAAAACGCTGAAAATCTGAGCAAATGCTTTAAGGTGACAATATGTCTTTAATGGTTTATTAAAGATGTGTAATTCATATTCTAACAACTCAGCTGTGAAAATTTGCTGAATCCAATGTGCACGTAACTTTTTCAGAACACGGAATGTTACGGTGACGGTATCTATGAAAATGGGATGTCTATGCGATCGAATGTGCAGCAAGAGAACTTTTCGGCGAAAACTGCCTGATTTTCGTAACTGACGTTAGGAAAAATCTGTGAAATCTAAGTAAATATTTCTAGGTGTAATTATGCCTTTTATTGTGGTTGAAACATCAGTAGTCCACATGCTCACGGTCATTAAATAATGTTTGTCGAAGCCGTGATTAATGTAATGTTTTCGGAACATGAAATGTCTTGGTGAGTGAACCTCGGAAAATAAAAATTCTACTGGATAGAACTCGCTTGAATTGAATTTTTCTGCGAAAATTTCATGATTTTCGAAACTGGATGTTACGAAAAACCTGCAAAATCAGAATAAACACTTCTAGGTGTAAATATGCCTTGCATGGTGGATGAAAGTTCGGTAATACACATGCTCACACTCATTAAAGAATGTTTGTCGAATTCGTGATGCATGTAACGTGTTCGGAATATGGAATGTCATATTGAAGGAAACAATGTAAATTACATGTCTATTGGGTAGAACTCGCTTGAAGAGAATTTTTCTGCGAAACGTGCCTCATTTTCCAAACTGCCATTAGGAGAACCCTGTGAAATCTGAGAAAATGCTTCTAAGGGTCAATATGCCTTGAATGGTGAATGAAAGTCCGGTAATCCACATGTTAATAACAGTGTAGTAATTATTTTTCAAACCGTGATTCATGGAGCGCTTTTGGAAAACGGAATTTCACCGTAATGAAACAATGTAAATTACAATTCTATTGGGTAGAACTAGATAGGATAGAATTTTTCTGCGAAAATTGCATGATTATCGAATCTGAAGTTTGGAGAAAGCTTCAAAATGAGAGTAAATATTTCTAGGTGTAAATATGCCTTTATGTTGGAAGAAAGTTCGGTAATCCACATTTTCACAACATATTAAAGAATCTTTTTCCAATCCGTGTTTCATATACCGTGTTCGGAACGTGGAATTTCACGGTGATTGAAACAATGTAAATTACTTCTCTATTGGGTAGAACTCGCTCCAAGAGTGTTTTTCTGCGAAAACTGCTTCATTTTTGAAACTGGCTTTTGGAAAATGCTGTAAAATCTGAGAAAATACTCCTAAGTATCAATATTCAAACTATTGTGATGAAAGTTCGTTAATCCACATGCTAACAAATCTGTAGTGAATACTTTTCGAATCCATTATGCATGTAGCATGTTCGGAACACGGGATTTCATGGCCAGGGAGTTTATGTTAATTACATTTCTCTTGGTTAAAAATCACTCCAAGAGATTTTTCCTGAGAAATCTGCCTGATTTTCGAAACTGGCGTTAGGAAAACACTTCGAACTCAGATGAATAGATTTTCGGTGTAATTATGTCTTGTTGTTTGTATGAAAATTCGGTAATCTGCATGCTAACAACTCTGTAGTGAATATTTGTCGAATCCGAGATACATGAAGCGTGTCCGGAACACAGAATATCACGGTGAGCGAATCTATGCAAAATACATGTCTCTTGGTTAGAATTCGCTCCAAAAGCTTTTTCTGCGAATTCTGCCTCATTTTCAAAACTGGCATTAGGAAAAACTTTCGAAATATGAGAAAATGCTTCAAAGTGTCAATATGGCTTTTATGGTGGATGAAAGTGCGGTAATCCTTATGCTAACGACTCTGTAGTGAATATTTGTCGAATCCGTGATGCATGTAGCTTTTTCGGAACACGGAATTTCACGATGAGGGGTTCTATGTAAGTTGCATGTCTATTGGGTAGAACCCGCTCCAAGAGGATTTTTCTGAGAAATCTGCATGATTTAAAAACTGACATTAGGAGAAAGCTACTAAATCAGAAAAAAAATTTCTATGTATATATATGCATTGTAATGTGGATGAAAGTTCGTTAATACACATGTTAACAACTCATTAAAGAATGTTTGTCGAATCCGTGATGCATGTAACGTGTTCAGAACACGGAATGTCACGGTGTGTGAAACAAGGTAAATTACATATCTTTTGGGTAGAAATCGCTCCAAGAGCATTTTCCTGCCAATTCTGCCTCATTTTCAAACCTGGCATGAAAACTATCTTGTGAAATCTCAGAAAATTCTTCAAAGTGTCAGTAAGCCATGTATGGTGGATGAAAGTGCTGTAATCCACTTGCTAACAACTCTGTAGTGAATATTTGTCGAATCCGAGATGCATGTAGCGTGTTCGGAACACGGAACTTCACGGTGAGTGAATCCATGTAAATTACATGTCTATTGTTTTCAACCCACTCCAAGAGGTTTTTGCCGTGAAATCTGCCTCAGTTTTGAAACTGGTATTTGGAAAGCTCTGTGAAATCAGAGAAAATGCTTCTAAGCATCAATATGCCTTGTATTGTGATGAAAGTACTGTAATCCACATGCAACCAACTCTGTAGTGTATTTTTGTCGAATCCTATCTGCATGTAACGTGTTCGAAACATGGAATTTCACAGCAGGGGAATCTATATAATCTACATATCTATTGGGTAGAATACGCTCCAACAGTTTTTTCCTTAGGAAACTGCCTGATTTTTGAATCTGCTATTAGGAAAAAGCTGCAAACTAAGTGTTAAAGTTTCTAGGTGTAAATATGCCTTGTATGGTGGATGAAAGTTCTGTAATACACATGTACACAACTCATTAAAAATGTTTCTCAAATCCGTGATATATGTAGTGTGTTCGGAACACGGAATGTCACGTTGAAGGAAACTATGTAAATTACATATCTATTGGTGAGAACCTGCTCCAGGAGCATTTTACTGTAAAATCTACCTCTGTTTGGAAACTGGTTTTATGAAAACGCTGAAAATCTGAGCAAATGCTTTAAGGTGACAATATGTCTTTAATGGTTTATTAAAGATGTGTAATTCATATTCTAACAACTCAGCTGTGAAAATTTGCTGAATCCAATGTGCACGTAACTTTTTCAGAACACGGAATGTTACGGTGACGTTATCTATGAAAATGGGATGTCTATGCGATCGAATGTGCAGCAAGAGAACTTTTCGGCGAAAACTGCCTGACTTTCGTAACTGACGTTAGGAAAAATCTGTGAAATCTAAGTAAATATTTCTAGGTGTAATTATGCCTTTTATTGTGGTTGAAACATCGGTAGTCCACATGCTCACGGTCATTAAATAATGTTTGTCGAAGCCGTGATTAATGTAATGTTTTCGGAACATGAAATGTCTCGGTGAGTGAACCTCGGAAAATAAAAATTCTACTGGATAGAACTCGCTTGAATTGAATTTTTCTGCGAAAATTTCATGATTTTCGAAACTGGATGTTACGAAAAACCTGCAAAATCAGAATAAACACTTCTAGGTGTAAATATGCCTTGCATGGTGGATGAAAGTTCGGTAATACACATGCTCACACTCATTAAAGAATGTTTGTCGAATTCGTGATGCATGTAATGTGTTCGGAATACGGAATGTCATATTGAAGGAAACAATGTAAATTACATGTGTATTGGGTAGAACTCGCTTGAAGAGAATTTTTCTGCGAAACGTGCCTCATTTCCCAAACTGCCATTAGGAGAACCCTGTGAAATCTGAGAAAATGCTTCTAAGGGTCAATATGCCTTGAATGGTGAATGAAAGTCCGGTAATCCACATGTTAATAACAGTGTAGTAATTATTTTTCAAACCGTGATTCATGGAGCGCTTTTGGAAAACGGAATTTCACCGTAATGAAACAATTTAAATTACAATTCTATTGGGTAGAACTAGATAGGATAGAATTTTTCTGCGAAAATTGCATGATTATCGAATCTGAAGTTTGGAGAAAGCTTCAAAATGAGAGTAAATATTTCTAGGTGTAAATATGCCTTTATGTTGGAAGAAAGTTCGGTAATCCACATTTTCACAACATATTAAAGAATCTTTTTCCAATCCGTGTTTCATATACCGTGTTCGGAACGTGGAATTTCACGGTGATTGAAACAATGTAAATTACTTCTCTATTGGGTAGAACTCGCTCCAAGAGTGTTTTTCTGCGAAAACTGCTTCATTTTTGAAACTGGCTTTTGGAAAATGCTGTAAAATCTGAGAAAATACTCCTAAGTATCCATATTCAAACTATTGTGATGAAAGTTCGTTAATCCACATGCTAACAAATCTGTAGTGAATACTTTTCGAATCCATTATGCATGTAGCATTTTCGGAACACGGGATTTCATGGTCAGGGAGTTTATGTTAATTACATTTCTCTTGGTTAAAAATCACTCCAAGAGATTTTTCCTGAGAAATCTGCCTGATTTTCGAAACTGGCGTTAGGAAAACACTTCGAACTCAGATGAATAGATTTTCGGTGTAATTATGTCTTGTTGTTTGTATGAAAATTCGGTAATCTGCATGCTAACAACTCTGTAGTGAATATTTGTCGAATCCGAGATACATGAAGCGTGTCCGGAACACAGAATATCACGGTGAGCGAATCTATGCAAAATACATGTCTCTTGGTTAGAATTCGCTCCAAAAGCTTTTTCTGCGAATTCTGCCTCATTTTCAAAACTGGCATTAGGAAAAACTTTCAAAATATGAGAAAATGCTTCAAAGTGTCAATATGGCTTTTATGGTGGATGAAAGTGCGGTAATCCTTATGCTAACGACTCTGTAGTGAATATTTGTCGAATCTGTGATGCATGTAGCTTTTTCGGAACACGGAATTTCACGATGAGGGGTTCTATGTAAATTGCATGTCTATTGGGTAGAACCCGCTCCAAGAGGATTTTTCTGAGAAATCTGCATGATTTAAAAACTGACATTAGGAGACAGCTACTAAATCAGAAAAAAAATTTCTATGTATATATATGCATTGTAATGTGGATGAAAGTTCGTTAATACACATGTTAACAACTCATTAAAGAATGTTTGTCGAATCCGTGATGCATGTAACGTGTTCAGAACACGGAATGTCACGGTGTGTGAAACAAGGTAAATTACATATCTTTTGGGTAGAAATCGCTCCAAGAGCATTTTCCTGCCAATTCTGCCTCATTTTCAAACCTGGCATGAAAACTAACTTGTGAAATCTCAGAAAATTCATCAAAGTGTCAGTAAGCCATGTATGGTGGATGAAAGTGCTGTAATCCACTTGCTAACAACTCTGTAGTGAATATTTGTCGAATCCGAGATGCATGTAGCGTGTTCGGAACACGGAACTTCACGGTGAGTGAATCCATGTAAATTACATGTCTATTGTTTTCAACCCACTCCAAGAGGTTTTTGCCGTGAAATCTGCCTCAGTTTTGAAACTGGTATTTCGAAAGCTCTGTGAAATCAGAGAAAATGCTTCTAAGCATCAATATGCCTTGTATTGTGGTGAAAGTACTGTAATCCACATGCAACCAACTCTGTAGTGTATTTTTGTCGAATCCTATCTGCATGTAACGTGTTCGAAACATGGAATTTCACAGCAGGGGAATCTATATAATCTACATATCTATTGGGTAGAATACGCTCCAACAGTTTTTTCCTTAGGAAACTGCCTGATTTTTGAATCTGCTATTAGGAAAAAGCTGCAAACTAAGTGTTAAAGTTTCTAGGTGTAAATATGCCTTGTATGGTGGATGAAAGTTCTGTAATACACATGTACACAACTCATTAAAAATGTTTCTCAAATCCGTGATATATGTAGTGTGTTCGGAACACGGAATGTCACGTTGAAGGAAACTATGTAAATTACATATCTATTGGTGAGAACCTGCTCCAGGAGCATTTTACTGTAAAATCTACCTCTGTTTGGAAACTGGTTTTATGAAAACGCTGAAAATCTGAGCAAATGCTTTAAGGTGACAATATGTCGTCAATGGTTTATTAAAGATGTGTAATTCACATTCTAACAACTCAGCTGTGAAAATTTGCTGAATCCAATGTGCACGTAACTTTTTCAGAACACGGAATGTTACGGTGACGGTATCTATGAAAATGGGATGTCTATTGGATCGATCATGCAGCAAGAATACTTTTCGGCGAAAACTGCCTGATTTTCGTAACTGACGTTAGGAAAAATCTGTGAAATCTAAGTAAATATTTCTAGGTGTAATTATGCCTTTTATTGTGGTTGAAACATCGGTAGTCCACATGCTCACGGTCATTAAATAATGTTTGTCGAAGCCGTGATTAATGTAATGTTTTCGGAACATGAAATGTCTCGGTGAGTGAACCTCGGAAAATAAAAATTCTACTGGATAGAACTCGCTTGAATTGAATTTTTCTGCGAAAATTTCATGATTTTCGAAACTGGATGTTACGAAAAACCTGCAAAATCAGAATAAACACTTCTAGGTGTAAATATGCCTTGTATGGTGGATGAAAGTTCGGTAATCCACATGCTCACACTCATTAAAAATGTTTGTCGAATTCGTGATGCATGTAACGTGTTCGGAATACGGAATGTCATATTGAAGGAAACAATGTAAATTACATGTCTATTGGGTAGAACTCGCTTGAAGAGAATTTTTCTGCGAAACGTGCCTCATTTTCCAAACTGCCATTAGGAGAACCCTGTGAAATCTGAGAAAATGCTTCTAAGGGTCAATATGCCTTGAATGGTGAATGAAAGTCCGGTAATCCACATGTTAATAACAGTGTAGTAATTATTTTTCAAACCGTGATTCATGGAGCGCTTTTGGAAAACGGAATTTCACCGTAATGAAACAATTTAAATTACAATTCTATTTGGTAGAACTAGATAGGATAGAATTTTTCTGCGAAAATTGCATGATTATTGAATCTGAAGTTTGGAGAAAGCTTCAAAATGAGAGTAAATATTTCTAGGTGTAAATATGCCTTTATGTTGGAAGAAAGTTCGGTAATCCACATTTTCACAACATATTAAAGAATCTTTTTCCAATCCGTGTTTCATATACCGTGTTCGGAACGTGGAATTTCACGGTGATTGAAACAATGTAAATTACTTCTCTATTGGGTAGAACTCGCTCCAAGAGTGTTTTTCTGCGAAAACTGCTTCATTTTTGAAACTGGCTTTTGGAAAATGCTGTAAAATCTGAGAAAATACTCCTAAGTATCAATATTCAAACTATTGTGATGAAAGTTCGTTAATCCACATGCTAACAAATCTGTAGTGAATACTTTTCGAATCCATTATGCATGTAGCATGTTCGGAACACGGGATTTCATGGCCAGGGAGTTTATGTTAATTACATTTCTCTTGGTTAAAAATCACTCCAAGAGATTTTTCCTGAGAAATCTGCCTGATTTTCGAAACTGGCGTTAGGAAAACTCTTCGAACTCAGATGAATAGATTTTCGGTGTAATTATGTCTTGTTGTTTGTATGAAAGTTCGGTAATCTGCATGCTAACAACTCTGTAGTGAATATTTGTCGAATCCGAGATACATGAAGCGTGTCCGGAACACAGAATATCACGGTGAGCGAATCTATGCAAAATACATGTCTCTTGGTTAGAATTCGCTCCAAAAGCTTTTTCTGCGAATTCTGCCTCATTTTCAAAACTGGCATTAGGAAAAACTTTCGAAATATGAGAAAATGCTTCAAAGTGTCAATATGGCTTTTATGGTGGATGAAAGTGCGGTAATCCTTATGCTAACGACTCTGTAGTGAATATTTGTCGAATCTGTGATGCATGTAGCTTTTTCGGAACACGGAATTTCACGATGAGGGGTTCTATGTAAATTGCATGTCTATTGGGTAGAACCCGCTCCAAGAGGATTTTTCTGAGAAATCTGCATGATTTAAAAACTGACATTAGGAGACAGCTACTAAATCAGAAAAAAAATTTCTATGTATATATATGCATTGTAAGGTGGATGAAAGTTCGTTAATACACATGTTAACAACTCATTAAAGAATGTTTGTCGAATCCGTGATGCATGTAACGTGTTCAGAACACGGAATGTCACGGTGTGTGAAACAAGGTAAATTACATATCTTTTGGGTAGAAATCGCTCCAAGAGCATTTTCCTGCCAATTCTGCCTCATTTTCAAACCTGGCATAAAAACTAACCTGTGAAATCTCAGAAAATTCTTCAAAGTGTCAGTAAGCCATGTATGGTGGATGAAAGTGCTGTAATCCACTTGCTAACAACTCTGTAGTGAATATTTGTCGAATCCGAGATGCATGTAGCGTGTTCAGAACACGGAACTTCACGGTGAGTGAATCCATGTAAATTACATGTCTATTGTTTTGAACCCACTCCAAGAGGTTTTTGCCGTGAAATCTGCCTCAGTTTCGAAACTGCCGTTTGGAAAGCTCTGTGAAATCAGAGAAAATGCTTCTAAGCATCAATATGCCTTGTATTGTGATGAAAGTACTGTAATCCACATGCAACCAACTCTGTAGTGTATTTTTGTCGAATCCTATCTGCATGTAGCGTGTTCGAAACATGGAATTTCACAGCAGGGGAATCTATGTAATCTACATATCTATTGGGTAGAATACGCTCCAACAGTTTTTTCCTTAGGAAACTGCCTGATTTTTGAATCTGCTATTAGGAAAAAGCTGCAAACTAAGTGTTAAAGTTTCTAGGTGTAAATATGCCTTGTATGGTGGATGAAAGTTCTGTAATACACATGTACACCACTCATTAAAAATGTTTCTCAAATCCGTGATGTATGTAGTGTGTTCGGAACACGGAATGTCACGTTGAAGGAAACTATGTAAATTACATATCTATTGGTGAGAACCCGCTCCAGGAGCATTTTACTGTAAAATCTACCTCTGTTTGCAAACTGGTTTTATGAAAACGCTGAAAATCTGAGCAAATGCTTTAAGGTGACAATATGTCTTCAATGGTTTATTAAAGATGTGTAATTCACATTCTAACAATTCAGCTGTGAAAATTTGCTGAATCCAATGTGCACGTAACTTTTTCAGAACACGGAATGTTACGGTGACGTTATCTATGAAAATGGGATGTCTATGCGATCGAATGTGCAGCAAGAGAACTTTTCGGCGAAAACTGCCTGATTTTCGTAACTGACGTTAGGAAAAATCTGTGAAATCTAAGTAAATATTTCTAGGTGTAATTATGCCTTTTATTGTGGTTGAAACATCGGTAGTCCACATGCTCACGGTCATTAAATAATGTTTGTCGAAGCCGTGATTAATGTAATGTTTTCGGAACATGAAATGTCTCGGTGAGTGAACCTCGGAAAATAAAAATTCTACTGGATAGAACTCGCTTGAATTGAATTTTTCTGCGAAAATTTCATGATTTTCGAAACTGGATGTTACGAAAAACCTGCAAAATCAGAATAAACACTTCTAGGTGTAAATATGCCTTGTATGGTGGATGAAAGTTCGGTAATCCACATGCTCACACTCATTAAAGAATGTTTGTCGAATTCGTGATGCATGTAACGTGTTCGGAATACGGAATGTCATATTGAAGGAAACAATGTAAATTACATGTCTATTGGGTAGAACTCGCTTGAAGAGAATTTTTCTGCGAAACGTGCCTCATTTTCCAAACTGCCATTAGGAGAACCCTGTGAAATCTGAGAAAATGCTTCTAAGTGTCAATATGCCTTGAATGGTGAATGAAAGTCCGGTAATCCACATGTTAATAACAGTGTAGTAATTATTTTTCAAACCGTGATTCATGGAGCGCTTTTGGAAAACGGAATTTCACCGTAATGAAACAATTTAAATTACAATTCTATTGGGTAGAACTAGATAGGATAGAATTTTTCTGCGAAAATTGCATGATTATCGAATCTGAAGTTTGGAGAAAGCTTCAAAATGAGAGTAAATATTTCTAGGTGTAAATATGCCTTTATGTTGGAAGAAAGTTCGGTAATCCACATTTTCACAACATATTAAAGAATCTTTTTCCAATCCGTGTTTCATATACCGTGTTCGGAACGTGGAATTTCACGGTGATTGAAACAATGTAAATTACTTCTCTATTGGGTAGAACTCGCTCCAAGAGTGTTTTTCTGCGAAAACTGCTTCATTTTTGAAACTGGCTTTTGGAAAATGCTGTAAAATCTGAGAAAATACTCCTAAGTATCCATATTCAAACTATTGTGATGAAAGTTCGTTAATCCACATGCTAACAAATCTGTAGTGAATACTTTTCGAATCCATTATGCATGTAGCATGTTCGGAACACGGGATTTCATGGCCAGGGAGTTTATGTTAATTACATTTCTCTTGGTTAAAAATCACTCCAAGAGATTTTTCCTGAGAAATCTGCCTGATTTTTGAAACTGGCGTTAGGAAAACACTTCGAACTCAGATGAATAGATTTTCGGTGTAATTATGTCTTGTTGTTTGTATGAAAGTTCGGTAATCTGCATGCTAACAACTCTGTAGTGAATATTTGTCGAATCCGAGATACATGAAGCGTGTCCGGAACACAGAATATCACGGTGAGCGAATCTATGCAAAATACATGTCTCTTGGTTAGAATTCGCTCCAAAAGCTTTTTCTGCGAATTCTGCCTCATTTTCAAAACTGGCATTAGGAAAAACTTTCGAAATATGAGAAAATGCTTCAAAGTGTCAATATGGCTTTTATGGTGGATGAAAGTGCGGTAATCCTTATGCTAACGACTCTGTAGTGAATATTTGTCGAATCCGTGATGCATGTAGCTTTTTCGGAACACGGAATTTCACGATGAGGGGTTCTATGTAAATTGCATGTCTATTGGGTAGAACCCGCTCCAAGAGGATTTTTCTGAGAAATCTGCATGATTTAAAATCTGACATTAGGAGAAAGCTACTAAATCAGAAAAAAAATTTCTATGTATATATATGCATTGTAATGTGGATGAAAGTTCGTTAATACACATGTTAACAACTCATTAAAGAATGTTTGTCGAATCCGTGATGCATGTAACGTGTTCAGAACACGGAATGTCACGGTGTGTGAAACAAGGTAAATTACATATCTTTTGGGTAGAAATCGCTCCAAGAGCATTTTCCTGCCAATTCTGCCTCATTTTCAAACCTGGCATAAAAACTAACCTGTGAAATCTCAGAAAATTCTTCAAAGTGTCAGTAAGCCATGTATGGTGGATGAAAGTGCTGTAATCCACTTGCTAACAACTCTGTAGTGAATATTTGTCGAATCCGAGATGCATGTAGCGTGTTCAGAACACGGAACTTCACGGTGAGTGAATCCATGTAAATTACATGTCTATTGTTTTGAACCCACTCCAAGAGGTTTTTGCCGTGAAATCTGCCTCAGTTTCGAAACTGCCGTTTGGAAAGCTCTGTGAAATCAGAGAAAATGCTTCTAAGCATCAATATGCCTTGTATTGTGATGAAAGTACTGTAATCCACATGCAACCAACTCTGAAGTGTATTTTTGTCGAATCCTATCTGCATGTAGCGTGTTCGAAACATGGAATTTCACAGCAGGGGAATCTATGTAATCTACATATCTATTGGGTAGAATACGCTCCAACAGTTTTTTCCTTAGGAAACTGCCTGATTTTTGAATCTGCTATTAGGAAAAAGCTGCAAACTAAGTGTTAAAGTTTCTAGGTGTAAATATGCCTTGTATGGTGGATGAAAGTTCTGTAATACACATGTACACCACTCATTAAAAATGTTTCTCAAATCCGTGATGTATGTAGTGTGTTCGGAACACGGAATGTCACGTTGAAGGAAACTATGTAAATTACATATCTATTGGTGAGAACCCGCTCCAGGAGCATTTTACTGTAAAATCTACCTCTGTTTGGAAACTGGTTTTATGAAAACGCTGAAAATCTGAGCAAATGCTTTAAGGTGACAATATGTCTTCAATGGTTTATTAAAGATGTGTAATTCATATTCTAACAACTCAGCTGTGAAAATTTGCTGAATCCAATGTGCACGTAACTTTTTCAGAACACGGAATGTTACGGTGACGGTATCTATGAAAATGGGATGTCTATGCGATCGAATGTGCAGCAAGAGAACTTTTCGGCGAAAACTGCCTGATTTTCGTAACTGACGTTAGGAAAAATCTGTGAAATCTAAGTAAATATTTCTAGGTGTAATTATGCCTTTTATTGTGGTTGAAATATCAGTAGTCCACATGCTCACGGTCATTAAATAATGTTTGTCGAAGCCGTGATTAATGTAATGTTTTCGGAACATGAAATGTCTCGGTGAGTGAACCTCGGAAAATAAAAATTCTACTGGATAGAACTCGCTTGAATTGAATTTTTCTGCGAAAATTTCATGATTTTCGAAACTGGATGTTACGAAAAACCTGCAAAATCAGAATAAACACTTCTAGGTGTAAATATGCCTTGCATGGTGGATGAAAGTTCGGTAATCCACATGCTCCCACTCATTAAAGAATGTTTGTCGAATTCGTGATGCATGTAACGTGTTCGGAATATGGAATGTCATATTGAAGGAAACAATGTAAATTACATGTCTATTGGGTAGAACTCACTTGAAGAGAATTTTTCTGCGAAACGTGCCTCATTTTCCAAACTGCCATTAGGAGAACCCTGTGAAATCTGAGAAAATGCTTCTAAGGGTCAATATGCCTTGAATGGTGAATGAAAGTCCGGTAATCCACATGTTAATAACAGTGTAGTAATTATTTTTCAAACCGTGATTCATGGAGCGCTTTTGGAAAACGGAATTTCACCGTAATGAAACAATTTAAATTACAATTCTATTGGGTAGAACTAGATAGGATAGAATTTTTCTGCGAAAATTGCATGATTATCGAAATTGAAGTTTGGAGAAAGCTTCAAAATGAGAGTAAATATTTCTAGGTGTAAATATGCCTTTATGTTGGAAGAAAGTTCGGTAATCCACATTTTCACAACATATTAAAGAATCTTTTTCCAATCCGTGTTTCATATACCGTGTTCGGAACGTGGAATTTCACGGTGATTGAAACAATGTAAATTACTTCTCTATTGGGTAGAACTCGCTCCAAGAGTGTTTTTCTGCGAAAACTGCTTCATTTTTGAAACTGGCTTTTGGAAAATGCTGTAAAATCTGAGAAAATACTCCTAAGTATCCATATTCAAACTATTGTGATGAAAGTTCGTTAATCCACATGCTAACAAATCTGTAGTGAATACTTTTCGAATCCATTATGCATGTAGCATGTTCGGAACACGGGATTTCATGGCCAGGGAGTTTATGTTAATTACATTTCTCTTGGTTAAAAATCACTCCAAGAGATTTTTCCTGAGAAATCTGCCTGATTTTCGAAACTGGCGTTAGGAAAACACTTCGAACTCAGATGAATAGATTTTCGGTGTAATTATGTCTTGTTGTTTGTATGAAAATTCGGTAATCTGCATGCTAACAACTCTGTAGTGAATATTTGTCGAATCCGAGATACATGAAGCGTGTCCGGAACACAGAATATCACGGTGAGCGAATCTATGCAAAATACATGTCTCTTGGTTAGAATTCGCTCCAAAAGCTTTTTCTGCGAATTCTGCCTCATTTTCAAAACTGGCATTAGGAAAAACTTTCGAAATATGAGAAAATGCTTCAAAGTGTCAATATGGCTTTTATGGTGGATGAAAGTGCGGTAATCCTTATGCTAACGACTCTGTAGTGAATATTTGTCGAATCCGTGATGCATGTAGCTTTTTCGGAACACGGAATTTCACGATGAGGGGTTCTATGTAAATTGCATGTCTATTGGGTAGAACCCGCTCCAAGAGGATTTTTCTGAGAAATCTGCATGATTTAAAATCTGACATTAGGAGAAAGCTACTAAATCAGAAAAAAAATTTCTATGTATATATATGCATTGTAATGTGGATGAAAGTTCGTTAATACACATGTTAACAACTCATTAAAGAATGTTTGTCGAATCCGTGATGCATGTAACGTGTTCAGAACACGGAATGTCACGGTGTGTGAAACAAGGTAAATTACATATCTTTTGGGTAGAAATTGCTCCAAGAGCATTTTCCTGCCAATTCTGCCTCATTTTCAAACCTGGCATGAAAACTAACTTGTGAAATCTCAGAAAATTCTTCAAAGTGTCAGTAAGCCATGTATGGTGGATGAAAGTGCTGTAATCCACTTGCTAACAACTCTGTAGTGAATATTTGTCGAATCCGAGATGCATGTAGCGTGTTCGGAACACGGAACTTCACGGTGAGTGAATCCATGTAAATTACATGTCTATTGTTTTCAACCCACTCCAAGAGGTTTTTGCCGTGAAATCTGCCTCAGTTTTGAAACTGGTATTTGGAAAGTTCTGTGAAATCAGAGAAAATGCTTCTAAGCATCAATATGCCTTGTATTGTGGTGAAAGTACTGTAATCCACATGCAACCAACTCTGTAGTGTATTTTTGTCGAATCCTATCTGCATGTAACGTGTTCGAAACATGGAAGTTCACAGCAGGGGAATCTATATAATCTACATATCTATTGGGTAGAATACGCTCCAACAGTTTTTTCCTTAGGAAACTGCCTGATTTTTGAATCTGCTATTAGGAAAAAGCTGCAAACTAAGTGTTAAAATTTCTAGGTGTAAATATGCCTTGTATGGTGGATGAAAGTTCTGTAATACACATGTACACAACTCATTAAAAATGTTTCTCAAATCCGTGATATATGTAGTGTGTTCGGAACACGGAATGTCACGTTGAAGGAAACTATGTAAATTACATATCTATTGGTGAGAACCTGCTCCAGGAGCATTTTACTGTAAAATCTACCTCTGTTTGGAAACTGGTTTTATGAAAACGCTGAAAATCTGAGCAAATGCTTTAAGGTGACAATATGGCGTCAATGGTTTATTAAAGATGTGTAATTCACATTCTAACAACTCAGCTGTGAAAATTTGCTGAATCCAATGTGCACGTAACTTTTTCAGAACACGGAATGTTACGGTGACGGTATCTATGAAAATGGGATGTCTATTGGATCGAACATGCAGCAAGAATACTTTTCGGCGAAAACTGCCTGATTTTCGTAACTGACGTTAGGAAAAATCTGTGAAATCTAAGTAAATATTTCTAGGTGTAATTATGCCTTTTATTGTGGTTGAAACATCGGTAGTCCACATGCTCACGGTCATTAAATAATGTTTGTCGAAGCCGTGATTAATGTAATGTTTTCGGAACATGAAATGTCTCGGTGAGTGAACCTCGGAAAATAAAAATTCTACTGGATAGAACTCGCTTGAATTGAATTTTTCTGCGAAAATTTCATGATTTTCGAAACTGGATGTTACGAAAAACCTGCAAAATCAGAATAAACACTTCTAGGTGTAAATATGCATTGCATGGTGGATGAAAGTTCGGTAATCCACATGCTCACACTCATTAAAGAATGTTTGTCGAATTCGTGATCCATGTAACGTGTTCGGAATATGGAATGTCATATTGAAGGAAACAATGTAAATTACATGTCTATTGGGTAGAACTCACTTGAAGAGAATTTTTCTGCGAAACGTGCCTCATTTTCCAAACTGCCATTAGGAGAACCCTGTGAAATCTGAGAAAATGCTTCTAAGGGTCAATATGCCTTGAATGGTGAATGAAAGTCCGGTAATCCACATGTTAATAACAGTGTAGTAATTATTTTTCAAACCTTGATTCATGGAGCGCTTTTGGAAAACGGAATTTCACCGTAATGAAACAATTTAAATTACAATTCTATTGGGTAGAACTAGATAGGATAGAATTTTTCTGCGAAAATTGCATGATTATCGAATCTGAAGTTTGGAGAAAGCTTCAAAATGAGAGTAAATATTTCTAGGTGTAAATATGCCTTTATGTTGGAAGAAAGTTCGGTAATCCACATTTTCACAACATATTAAAGAATCTTTTTCCAATCCGTGTTTCATATACCGTGTTCGGAACGTGGAATTTCACGGTGATTGAAACAATGTAAATTACTTCTCTATTGGGTAGAACTCGCTCCAAGAGTGTTTTTCTGCGAAAACTGCTTCATTTTTGAAACTGGCTTTTGGAAAATGCTGTAAAATCTGAGAAAATACTCCTAAGTATCCATATTCAAACTATTGTGATGAAAGTTCGTTAATCCACATGCTAACAAATCTGTAGTGAATACTTTTCGAATCCATTATGCATGTAGCATGTTCGGAACACGGGATTTCATGGCCAGGGAGTTTATGTTAATTACATTTCTCTTGGTTAAAAATCACTCCAAGAGATTTTTCCTGAGAAATCTGCCTGATTTTTGAAACTGGCGTTAGGAAAACACTTCGAACTCAGATGAATAGATTTTCGGTGTAATTATGTCTTGTTGTTTGTATGAAAATTCGGTAATCTGCATGCTAACAACTCTGTAGTGAATATTTGTCGAATCCGAGATACATGAAGCGTGTCCGGAACACAGAATATCACGGTGAGCGAATCTATGCAAAATACATGTCTCTTGGTTAGAATTCGCTCCAAAAGCTTTTTCTGCGAATTCTGCCTCATTTTCAAAACTGGCATTAGGAAAAACTTTCGAAATATGAGAAAATGCTTCAAAGTGTCAATATGGCTTTTATGGTGGATGAAAGTGCGGTAATCCTTATGCTAACGACTCTGTAGTGAATATTTGTCGAATCCGTGATGCATGTAGCTTTTTCGGAACACGGAATTTCACGATGAGGGGTTCTATGTAAATTGCATGTCTATTGGGTAGAACCCGCTCCAAGAGGATTTTTCTGAGAAATCTGCATGATTTAAAAACTGACATTAGGAGAAAGCTACTAAATCAGAAAAAAAATTTCTATGTATATATATGCATTGTAATGTGGATGAAAGTTCGTTAATACACATGTTAACAACTCATTAAAGAATGTTTGTCGAATCCGTGATGCATGTAACGTGTTCAGAACACGGAATGTCACGGTGTGTGAAACAAGGTAAATTACATATCTTTTGGGTAGAAATCGCTCCAAGAGCATTTTCCTGCCAATTCTGCCTCATTTTCAAACCTGGCATGAAAACTAACTTGTGAAATCTCAGAAAATTCTTCAAAGTGTCAGTAAGCCATGTATGGTGGATGAAAGTGCTGTAATCCACTTGCTAACAACTCTGTAGTGAATATTTGTCGAATCCGAGATGCATGTAGCGTGTTCGGAACACGGAACTTCACGGTGAGTGAATCCATGTAAATTACATGTCTATTGTTTTCAACCCACTCCAAGAGGTTTTTGCCGTGAAATCTGCCTCAGTTTTGAAACTGGTATTTGGAAAGCTCTGTGAAATCAGAGAAAATGCTTCTAAGCATCAATATGCCTTGTATTGTGGTGAAAGTACAGTAATCCACATGCAACCAACTCTGTAGTGTATTTTTGTCGAATCCTATCTGCATGTAACGTGTTCGAAACATGGAATTTCACAGCAGGGGAATCTATATAATCTACATATCTATTGGGTAGAATACGCTCCAACAGTTTTTTCCTTAGGAAACTGCCTGATTTTTGAATCTGCTATTAGGAAAAAGCTGCAAACTAAGTGTTAAAGTTTCTAGGTGTAAATATGCCTTGTATGGTGGATGAAAGTTCTGTAATACACATGTACACAACTCATTAAAAATGTTTCTCAAATCCGTGATATATGTAGTGTGTTCGGAACACGGAATGTCATGTTGAAGGAAACTATGTAAATTACATATCTATTGGTGAGAACCTGCTCCAGGAGCATTTTACTGTAAAATCTACCTCTGTTTGGAAACTGGTTTTATGAAAACGCTGAAAATCTGAGCAAATGCTTTAAGGTGACAATATGTCGTCAATGGTTTATTAAAGATGTGTAATTCATATTCTAACAACTCAGCTGTGAAAATTTGCTGAATCCAATGTGCACGTAACTTTTTCAGAACACGGAATGTTACGGTGACGTTATCTATGAAAATGGGATGTCTATGCGATCGAAAGTGCAGCAAGAGAACTTTTCGGCGAAAACTGCCTGACTTTCGTAACTGACGTTAGGAAAAATCTGTGAAATCTAAGTAAATATTTCTAGGTGTAATTATGCCTTTTATTGTGGTTGAAACATCGGTAGTCCACATGCTCACGGTCATTAAATAATGTTTGTCGAAGCCGTGATTAATGTAATGTTTTCGGAACATGAAATGTCTCGGTGAGTGAACCTCGGAAAATAAAAATTCTACTGGATAGAACTCGCTTGAATTGAATTTTTCTGCAAAAATTTCATGATTTTCGAAACTGGATGTTATGAAAAACCTGCAAAATCAGAATAAACACTTCTAGGTGTAAATATGCCTTGCATGGTGGATGAAAGTTCGGTAATACACATGCTCACACTCATTAAAGAATGTTTGTCGAATTCGTGATGCATGTAACGTGTTCGGAATACGGAATGTCATATTGAAGGAAACAATGTAAATTACATGTGTATTGGGTAGAACTCGCTTGAAGAGAATTTTTCTGCGAAACGTGCCTCATTTCCCAAACTGCCATTAGGAGAACCCTGTGAAATCTGAGAAAATGCTTCTAAGGGTCAATATGCCTTGAATGGTGAATGAAAGTCCGGTAATCCACATGTTAATAACAGTGTAGTAATTATTTTTCAAACCGTGATTCATGGAGCGCTTTTGGAAAACGGAATTTCACCGTAATGAAACAATTTAAATTACAATTCTATTGGGTAGAACTAGATAGGATAGAATTTTTCTGCGAAAATTGCATGATTATCGAATCTGAAGTTTGGAGAAAGCTTCAAAATGAGAGTAAATATTTCTAGGTGTAAATATGCCTTTATGTTGGAAGAAAGTTCGGTAATCCACATTTTCACAACATATTAAAGAATCTTTTTCCAATCCGTGTTTCATATACCGTGTTCGGAACGTGGAATTTCACGGTGATTGAAACAATGTAAATTACTTCTCTATTGGGTAGAACTCGCTCCAAGAGTGTTTTTCTGCGAAAACTGCTTCATTTTTGAAACTGGCTTTTGGAAAATGCTGTAAAATCTGAGAAAATACTCCTAAGTATCAATATTCAAACTATTGTGATGAAAGTTCGTTAATCCACATGCTAACAAATCTGTATTGAATACTTTTCGAATCCATTATGCATGTAGCATGTTCGGAACACGGGATTTCATGGCCAGGGAGTTTATGTTAATTACATTTCTCTTGGTTAAAAATCACTCCAAGAGATTTTTCCTGAGAAATCTGCCTGATTTTCGAAACTGGCGTTAGGAAAACACTTCGAACTCAGATGAATAGATTTTCGGTGTAATTATGTCTTGTTGTTTGTATGAAAATTCGGTAATCTGCATGCTAACAACTCTGTAGTGAATATTTGTCGAATCCGAGATACATGAAGCGTGTCCGGAACACAGAATATCACGGTGAGCGAATCTATGCAAAATACATGTCTCTTGGTTAGAATTCGCTCCAAAAGCTTTTTCTGCGAATTCTGCCTCATTTTCAAAACTGGCATTAGGAAAAACTTTCGAAATATGAGAAAATGCTTCAAAGTGTCAATATGGCTTTTATGGTGGATGAAAGTGCGGTAATCCTTATGCTAACGACTCTGTAGTGAATATTTGTCGAATCCGTGATGCATGTAGCTTTTTCGGAACACGGAATTTCACGATGAGGGGTTCTATGTAAATTGCATGTCTATTGGGTAGAACCCGCTCCAAGAGGATTTTTCTGAGAAATCTGCATGATTTAAAAACTGACATTAGGAGAAAGCTACTAAATCAGAAAAAAAATTTCTATGTATATATATGCATTGTAATGTGGATGAAAGTTCGTTAATACACATGTTAACAACTCATTAAAGAATGTTTGTCGAATCCGTGATGCATGTAACGTGTTCAGAACACGGAATGTCACGGTGTGTGAAACAAGGTAAATTACATATCTTTTGGGTAGAAATCGCTCCAAGAGCATTTTCCTGCCAATTCTGCCTCATTTTCAAACCTGGCATGAAAACTAACCTGTGAAATCTCAGAAAATTCTTCAAAGTGTCAGTAAGCCATGTATGGTGGATGAAAGTGCTGTAATCCACTTGCTAACAACTCTGTAGTGAATATTTGTCGAATCCGAGATGCATGTAGCGTGTTCGGAACACGGAACTTCACGGTGAGTGAATCCATGTAAATTACATGTCTATTGTTTTCAACCCACTCCAAGAGGTTTTTGCCGTGAAATCTGCCTCAGTTTTGAAACTGGTATTTGGAAAGCTCTGTGAAATCAGAGAAAATGCTTCTAAGCATCAATATGCCTTGTATTGTGGTGAAAGTACTGTAATCCACATGCAACCAACTCTGTAGTGTATTTTTGTCGAATCCTATCTGCATGTAACGTGTTCGAAACATGGAATTTCACAGCAGGGGAATCTATATAATCTACATATCTATTGGGTAGAATACGCTCCAACAGTTTTTTCCTTAGGAAACTGCCTGATTTTTGAATCTGCTATTAGGAAAAAGCTGCAAACTAAGTGTTAAAGTTTCTAGGTGTAAATATGCCTTGTATGGTGGATGAAAGTTCTGTAATACACATGTACACAACTCATTAAAAATGTTTCTCAAATCCGTGATATATGTAGTGTGTTCGGAACACGGAATGTCACGTTGAAGGAAACTATGTAAATTACATATCTATTGGTGAGAACCTGCTCCAGGAGCATTTTACTGTAAAATCTACCTCTGTTTGGAAACTGGTTTTATGAAAACGCTGAAAATCTGAGCAAATGCTTTAAGGTGACAATATGTCGTCAATGGTTTATTAAAGATGTGTAATTCACATTCTAACAACTCAGCTGTGAAAATTTGCTGAATCCAATGTGCACGTAACTTTTTCAGAACACGGAATGTTACGGTGACGGTATCTATGAAAATGGGATGTCTATTGGATCGAACATGCAGCAAGAGAACTTTTCGGCGAAAACTGCCTGACTTTCGTAACTGACGTTAGGAAAAATCTGTGAAATCTAAGTAAATATTTCTAGGTGTAATTATGCCTTTTATTGTGGTTGAAACATCGGTAGTCCACATGCTCACGGTCATTAAATAATGTTTGTCGAAGCCGTGATTAATGTAATGTTTTCGGAACATGAAATGTCTCGGTGAGTGAACCTCGGAAAATAAAAATTCTACTGGATAGAACTCGCTTGAATTGAATTTTTCTGCGAAAATTTCATGATTTTCGAAACTGGATGTTACGAAAAACCTGCAAAATCAGAATAAACACTTCTAGGTGTAAATATGCCTTGTATGGTGGATGAAAGTTCGGTAATCCACATGCTCACACTCATTAAAGAATGTTTGTCGAATTCGTGATGCATGTAACGTGTTCGGAATACGGAATGTCATATTGAAGGAAACAATGTAAATTACATGTCTATTGGGTAGAACTCGCTTGAAGAGAATTTTTCTGCGAAACGTGCCTCATTTTCCAAACTGCCATTAGGAGAACCCTGTGAAATCTGAGAAAATGCTTCTAAGGGTCAATATGCCTTGAATGGTGAATGAAAGTCCGGTAATCCACATGTTAATAACAGTGTAGTAATTATTTTTCAAACCGTGATTCATGGAGCGCTTTTGGAAAACGGAATTTCACCGTAATGAAACAATTTAAATTACAATTCTATTGGGTAGAACTAGATAGGATAGAATTTTTCTGCGAAAATTGCATGATTATCGAATCTGAAGTTTGGAGAAAGCTTCAAAATGAGAGTAAATATTTCTAGGTGTAAATATGCCTTTATGTTGGAAGAAAGTTCGGTAATCCACATTTTCACAACATATTAAAGAATCTTTTTCCAATCCGTGTTTCATATACCGTGTTCGGAACGTGGAATTTCACGGTGATTGAAACAATGTAAATTACTTCTCTATTGGGTAGAACTCGCTCCAAGAGTGTTTTTCTGCGAAAACTGCTTCATTTTTGAAACTGGCTTTTGGAAAATGCTGTAAAATCTGAGAAAATACTCCTAAGTATCCATATTCAAACTATTGTGATGAAAGTTCGTTAATCCACATGCTAACAAATCTGTAGTGAATATTTTTCGAATCCATTATGCATGTAGCATGTTCGGAACACGGGATTTCATGGCCAGGGAGTTTATGTTAATTACATTTCTCTTGGTTAAAAATCACTCCAAGAGATTTTTCCTGAGAAATCTGCCTGATTTTCGAAACTGGCGTTAGGAAAACACTTCGAACTCAGATGAATAGATTTTCGGTGTAATTATGTCTTGTTGTTTGTATGAAAATTCGGTAATCTGCATGCTAACAACTCTGTAGTGAATATTTGTCGAATCCGAGATACATGAAGCGTGTCCGGAACACAGAATATCACGGTGAGCGAATCTATGCAAAATACATGTCTCTTGGTTAGAATTCGCTCCAAAAGCTTTTTCTGCGAATTCTGCCTCATTTTCAAAACTGGCATTAGGAAAAACTTTCGAAATATGAGAAAATGCTTCAAAGTGTCAATATGGCTTTTATGGTGGATGAAAGTGCGGTAATCCTTATGCTAACGACTCTGTAGTGAATATTTGTCGAATCCGTGATGCATGTAGCTTTTTCGGAACACGGAATTTCACGATGAGGGGTTCTATGTAAATTGCATGTCTATTGGGTAGAACCCGCTCCAAGAGGATTTTTCTGAGAAATCTGCATGATTTAAAAACTGACATTAGGAGAAAGCTACTAAATCAGAAAAAAAATTTCTATGTATATATATGCATTGTAATGTGGATGAAAGTTCGTTAATACACATGTTAACAACTCATTAAAGAATGTTTGTCGAATCCGTGATGCATGTAACGTGTTCAGAACACGGAATGTCACGGTGTGTGAAACAAGGTAAATTACATATCTTTTGGGTAGAAATCGCTCCAAGAGCATTTTCCTGCCAATTCTGCCTCATTTTCAAACCTGGCATAAAAACTAACCTGTGAAATCTCAGAAAATTCTTCAAAGTGTCAGTAAGCCATGTATGGTGGATGAAAGTGCTGTAATCCACTTGCTAACAACTCTGTAGTGAATATTTGTCGAATCCGAGATGCATGTAGCGTGTTCGGAACACGGAACTTCACGGTGAGTGAATCCATGTAAATTACATGTCTATTGTTTTGAACCCACTCCAAGAGATTTTTGCCGTGAAATCTGCCTCAGTTTTGAAACTGGTATTTGGAAAGCTCTGTGAAATCAGAGAAAATGCTTCTAAGCATCAATATGCCTTGTATTGTGGTGAAAGTACTGTAATCCACATGCAACCAACTCTGTAGTGTATTTTTGTCGAATCCTATCTGCATGTAACGTGTTCGAAACATGGAATTTCACAGCAGGGGAATCTATATAATCTACATATCTATTGGGTAGAATACGCTCCAACAGTTTTTTCCTTAGGAAACTGCCTGATTTTTGAATCTGCTATTAGGAAAAAGCTGCAAACTAAGTGTTAAAGTTTCTAGGTGTAAATATGCCTTGTATGGTGGATGAAAGTTCTGTAATACACATGTACACAACTCATTAAAAATGTTTCTCAAATCCGTGATATATGTAGTGTGTTCGGAACACGGAATGTCACGTTGAAGGAAACTATGTAAATTACATATCTATTGGTGAGAACCTGCTCCAGGAGCATTTTACTGTAAAATCTACCTCTGTTTGGAAACTGGTTTTATGAAAACGCTGAAAATCTGAGCAAATGCTTTAAGGTGACAATATGTCTTCAATGGTTTATTAAAGATGTGTAATTCATATTCTAACAACTCAGCTGTGAAAATTTGCTGAATCCAATGTGCACGTAACTTTTTCAGAACACGGAATGTTACGGTGACGTTATCTATGAAAATGGGATGTCTATGCGATCGAATGTGCAGCAAGAGAACTTTTCAGCGAAAACTGCCTGACTTTCGTAACTGACGTTAGGAAAAATCTGTGAAATCTAAGTAAATATTTCTAGGTGTAATTATGCCTTTTATTGTGGTTGAAACATCGGTAGTCCACATGCTCACGGTCATTAAATAATGTTTGTCGAAGCCGTGATTAATGTAATGTTTTCGGAACATGAAATGTCTCGGTGAGTGAACCTCGGAAAATAAAAATTCTACTGGATAGAACTCGCTTGAATTGAATTTTTCTGCGAAAATTTCATGATTTTCGAAACTGGATGTTACGAAAAACCTGCAAAATCAGAATAAACACTTCTAGGTGTAAATATGCCTTGCATGGTGGATGAAAGTTCGGTAATACACATGCTCACACTCATTAAAGAATGTTTGTCGAATTCGTGATGCATGTAACGTGTTCGGAATACGGAATGTCATATTGAAGGAAACAATGTAAATTACATGTGTATTGGGTAGAACTCGCTTGAAGAGAATTTTTCTGCGAAACGTGCCTCATTTCCCAAACTGCCATTAGGAGAACCCTGTGAAATCTGAGAAAATGCTTCTAAGGGTCAATATGCCTTGAATGGTGAATGAAAGTCCGGTAATCCACATGTTAATAACAGTGTAGTAATTATTTTTCAAACCGTGATTCATGGAGCGCTTTTGGAAAACGGAATTTCACCGTAATGAAACAATTTAAATTACAATTCTATTGGGTAGAACTAGATAGGATAGAATTTTTCTGCGAAAATTGCATGATTATCGAATCTGAAGTTTGGAGAAAGCTTCAAAATGAGAGTAAATATTTCTAGGTGTAAATATGCCTTTATGTTGGAAGAAAGTTCGGTAATCCACATTTTCACAACATATTAAAGAGTCTTTTTCCAATCCGTGTTTCATATACCGTGTTCGGAACGTGGAATTTCACGGTGATTGAAACAATGTAAATTACTTCTCTATTGGGTAGAACTCGCTCCAAGAGTGTTTTTCTGCGAAAACTGCTTCATTTTTGAAACTGGCTTTTGGAAAATGCTGTAAAATCTGAGAAAATACTCCTAAGTATCCATATTCAAACTATTGTGATGAAAGTTCGTTAATCCACATGCTAACAAATCTGTAGTGAATACTTTTCGAATCCATTATGCATGTAGCATGTTCAGAACACGGGATTTCATGGCCAGGGAGTTTATGTTAATTACATTTCTCTTGGTTAAAAATCACTCCAAGAGATTTTTCCTGAGAAATCTGCCTGATTTTCGAAACTGGCGTTAGGAAAACACTTCGAACTCAGATGAATAGATTTTCGGTGTAATTATGTCTTGTTGTTTGTATGAAAATTCGGTAATCTGCATGCTAACAACTCTGTAGTGAATATTTGTCGAATCCGAGATACATGAAGCGTGTCCGGAACACAGAATATCACGGTGAGCGAATCTATGCAAAATACATGTCTCTTGGTTAGAATTCGCTCCAAAAGCTTTTTCTGCGAATTCTGCCTCATTTTCAAAACTGGCATTAGAAAAACTTTCGAAATATGAGAAAATGCTTCAAAGTGTCAATATGGCTTTTATGGTGGATGAAAGTGCGGTAATCCTTATGCTAACGACTCTGTAGTGAATATTTGTCGAATCCGTGATGCATGTAGCTTTTTCGGAACACGGAATTTCACGATGAGGGGTTCTATGTAAATTGCATGTCTATTGGGTAGAACCCGCTCCAAGAGGATTTTTCTGAGAAATCTGCATGATTTAAAAACTGACATTAGGAGAAAGCTACTAAATCAGAAAAAAAATTTCTATGTGTATATATATGCATTGTAATGTGGATGAAAGTTCGTTAATACACATGTTAACAACTCATTAAAGAATGTTTGTCGAATCCGTGATGCATGTAACGTGTTCAGAACACGGAATGTCACGGTGTGTGAAACAAGGTAAATTACATATCTTTTGGGTAGAAATCGCTCCAAGAGCATTTTCCTGCCAATTCTGCCTCATTTTCAAACCTGGCAGAAAAACTAACCTGTGAAATCTCAGAAAATTCTTCAAAGTGTCAGTAAGCCATGTATGGTGGATGAAAGTGCTGTAATCCACTTGCTAACAACTCTGTAGTGAATATTTGTCGAATCCGAGATGCATGTAGCGTGTTCGGAACACGGAACTTCACGGTGAGTGAATCCATGTAAATTACATGTCTATTGTTTTCAACCCACTCCAAGAGGTTTTTGCCGTGAAATCTGCCTCAGTTTCGAAACTGCCGTTTGGAAAGATCTGTGAAATCAGAGAAAATGCTTCTAAGCATCAATATGCCTTGTATTGTGATGAAAGTACTGTAATCCACATGCAACCAACTCTGTAGTGTATTTTTGTCGAATCCTATCTGCATGTAGCGTGTTCGAAACATGGAATTTCACAGCAGGGGAATCTATGTAATCTACATATCTATTGGGTAGAATACGCTCCAACAGTTTTTTCCTTAGGAAACTGCCTGATTTTTGAATCTGCTATTAGGAAAAAGCTGCAAACTAAGTGTTAAAGTTTCTAGGTGTAAATATGCCTTGTATGGTGGATGAAAGTTCTGTAATACACATGTACACAACTCATTAAAAATGTTTCTCAAATCCGTGATATATGTAGTGTGTTCGGAACACGGAATGTCACGTTGAAGGAAACTATGTAAATTACATATCTATTGGTGAGAACCCGCTCCAGGAGCATTTTACTGTAAAATCTACCTCTGTTTGGAAACTGGTTTTATGAAAACGCTGAAAATCTGAGCAAATGCTTTAAGGTGACAATATGTCTTCAATGGTTTATTAAAGATGTGTAATTCACATTCTAACAACTCAGCTGTGAAAATTTGCTGAATCCAATGTGCACGTAACTTTTTCAGAACACGGAATGTTACGGTGACGGTATCTATGAAAATGGGATGTCTATGCGATCGAATGTGCAGCAAGAGAACTTTTCGGCGAAAACTGCCTGATTTTCGTAACTGACGTTAGGAAAAATCTGTGAAATCTAAGTAAATATTTCTAGGTGTAATTATGCCTTTTATTGTGGTTGAAACATCGGTAGTCCACATGCTCACGGTCATTAAATAATGTTTGTCGAAGCCGTGATTAATGTAATGTTTTCGGAACATGAAATGTCTCGGTGAGTGAACCTCGGAAAATAAAAATTCTACTGGATAGAACTCGCTTGAATTGAATTTTTCTGCGAAAATTTCATGATTTTCGAAACTGGATGTTACGAAAAACCTGCAAAATCAGAATAAACACTTCTAGGTGTAAATATGCCTTGTATGGTGGATGAAAGTTCGGTAATCCACATGCTCCCACTCATTAAAGAATGTTTGTCGAATTCGTGATGCATGTAACGTGTTCGGAATACGGAATGTCATATTGAAGGAAACAATGTAAATTACATGTCTATTGGGTAGAACTCGCTTGAAGAGAATTTTTCTGCGAAACGTGCCTCATTTTCCAAACTGCCATTAGGAGATCCCTGTGAAATCTGAGAAAATGCTTCTAAGGGTCAATATGCCTTGAATGGTGAATGAAAGTCCGGTAATCCACATGTTAATAACAGTGTAGTAATTATTTTTCAAACCGTGATTCATGGAGCGCTTTTGGAAAACGGAATTTCACCGTAATGAAACAATTTAAATTACAATTCTATTGGGTAGAACTAGATAGGATAGAATTTTTCTGCGAAAATTGCATGATTATCGAAATTGAAGTTTGGAGAAAGCTTCAAAATGAGAGTAAATATTTCTAGGTGTAAATATGCCTTTATGTTGGAAGAAAGTTCGGTAATCCACATTTTCACAACATATTAAAGAATCTTTTTCCAATCCGTGTTTCATATACCGTGTTCGGAACGTGGAATTTCACGGTGATTGAAACAATGTAAATTACTTCTCTATTGGGTAGAACTCGCTCCAAGAGTGTTTTTCTGCGAAAACTGCTTCATTTTTGAAACTGGCTTTTGGAAAATGCTGTAAAATCTGAGAAAATACTCCTAAGTATCCATATTCAAACTATTGTGATGAAAGTTCGTTAATCCACATGCTAACAAATCTGTAGTGAATACTTTTCGAATCCATTATGCATGTAGCATGTTCGGAACACGGGATTTCATGGCCAGGGAGTTTATGTTAATTACATTTCTCTTGGTTAAAAATCACTCCAAGAGATTTTTCCTGAGAAATCTGCCTGATTTTCGAAACTGGCGTTAGGAAAACACTTCGAACTCAGATGAATAGATTTTCGGTGTAATTATGTCTTGTTGTTTGTATGAAAATTCGGTAATCTGCATGCTAACAACTCTGTAGTGAATATTTGTCGAATCCGAGATACATGAAGCGTGTCCGGAACACAGAATATCACGGTGAGCGAATCTATGCAAAATACATGTCTCTTGGTTAGAATTCGCTCCAAAAGCTTTTTCTGCGAATTCTGCCTCATTTTCAAAACTGGCATTAGGAAAAACTTTCGAAATATGAGAAAATGCTTCAAAGTGTCAATATGGCTTTTATGGTGGATGAAAGTGCGGTAATCCTTATGCTAACGATTCTGTAGTGAATATTTGTCGAATCCGTGATGCATGTAGCTTTTTCGGAACACGGAATTTCATGATGAGGGGTTCTATGTAAATTGCATGTCTATTGGGTAGAACCCGCTCCAAGAGGATTTTTCTGAGAAATCTGCATGATTTAAAAACTGACATTAGGAGAAAGCTACTAAATCAGAAAAAAAATTTCTATGTATATATATGCATTGTAATGTGGATGAAAGTTCGTTAATACACATGTTAACAACTCATTAAAGAATGTTTGTCGAATCCGTGATGCATGTAACGTGTTCAGAACACGGAATGTCACGGTGTGTGAAACAAGGTAAATTACATATCTTTTGGGTAGAAATCGCTCCAAGAGCATTTTCCTGCCAATTCTGCCTCATTTTCAAACCTGGCATAAAAACTAACCTGTGAAATCTCAGAAAATTCTTCAAAGTGTCAGTAAGCCATGTATGGTGGATGAAAGTGCTGTAATCCACTTGCTAACAACTCTGTAGTGAATATTTGTCGAATCCGAGATGCATGTAGCGTGTTCGGAACACGGAACTTCACGGTGAGTGAATCCATGTAAATTACATGTCTATTGTTTTGAACCCACTCCAAGAGGTTTTTGCCGTGAAATCTGCCTCAGTTTCGAAACTGCCGTTTGGAAAGATCTGTGAAATCAGAGAAAATGCTTCTAAGCATCAATATGCCTTGTATTGTGGTGAAAGTACTGTAATCCACATGCAACCAACTCTGTAGTGTATTTTTGTCGAATCCTATCTGCATGTAACGTGTTCGAAACATGGAATTTCACAGCAGGGGAATCTATATAATCTACATATCTATTGGGTAGAATACGCTCCAACAGTTTTTTCCTTAGGAAACTGCCTGATTTTTGAATCTGCTATTAGGAAAAAGCTGCAAACTAAGTGTTAAAGTTTCTAGGTGTAAATATGCCTTGTATGGTGGATGAAAGTTCTGTAATACACATGTACACAACTCATTAAAAATGTTTCTCAAATCCGTGATATATGTAGTGTGTTCGGAACACGGAATGTCACGTTGAAGGAAACTATGTAAATTACATATCTATTGGTGAGAACCCGCTCCAGGAGCATTTTACTGTAAAATCTACCTCTGTTTGGAAACTGGTTTTATGAAAACGCTGAAAATCTGAGCAAATGCTTTAAGGTGACAATATGTCTTCAATGGTTTATTAAAGATGTGTAATTCACATTCTAACAACTCAGCTGTGAAAATTTGCTGAATCCAATGTGCACGTAACTTTTTCAGAACACGGAATGTTACGGTGACGGTATCTATGAAAATGGGATGTCTATGCGATCGAATGTGCAGCAAGAGAACTTTTCGGCGAAAACTGCCTGATTTTCGTAACTGACGTTAGGAAAAATCTGTGAAATCTAAGTAAATATTTCTAGGTGTAATTATGCCTTTTATTGTGGTTGAAACATCGGTAGTCCACATGCTCACGGTCATTAAATAATGTTTGTCGAAGCCGTGATTAATGTAATGTTTTCGGAACATGAAATGTCTCGGTGAGTGAACCTCGGAAAATAAAAATTCTACTGGATAGAACTCGCTTGAATTGAATTTTTCTGCGAAAATTTCATGATTTTCGAAACTGGATGTTACGAAAAACCTGCAAAATCAGAATAAACACTTCTAGGTGTAAATATGCCTTGTATGGTGGATGAAAGTTCGGTAATCCACATGCTCCCACTCATTAAAGAATGTTTGTCGAATTCGTGATGCATGTAACGTGTTCGGAATACGGAATGTCATATTGAAGGAAACAATGTAAATTACATGTCTATTGGGTAGAACTCGCTTGAAGAGAATTTTTCTGCGAAACGTGCCTCATTTTCCAAACTGCCATTAGGAGAACCCTGTGAAATCTGAGAAAATGCTTCTAAGGGTCAATATGCCTTGAATGGTGAATGAAAGTCCGGTAATCCACATGTTAATAACAGTGTAGTAATTATTTTTCAAACCGTGATTCATGGAGCGCTTTTGGAAAACGGAATTTCACCGTAATGAAACAATTTAAATTACAATTCTATTGGGTAGAACTAGATAGGATAGAATTTTTCTGCGAAAATTGCATGATTATCGAATCTGAAGTTTGGAGAAAGCTTCAAAATGAGAGTAAATATTTCTAGGTGTAAATATGCCTTTATGTTGGAAGAAAGTTCGGTAATCCACATTTTCACAACATATTAAAGAGTCTTTTTCCAATCCGTGTTTCATATACCGTGTTCGGAACGTGGAATTTCACGGTGATTGAAACAATGTAAATTACTTCTCTATTGGGTAGAACTCGCTCCAAGAGTGTTTTTCTGCGAAAACTGCTTCATTTTTGAAACTGGCTTTTGGAAAATGCTGTAAAATCTGAGAAAATACTCCTAAGTATCCATATTCAAACTATTGTGATGAAAGTTCGTTAATCCACATGCTAACAAATCTGTAGTGAATACTTTTCGAATCCATTATGCATGTAGCATGTTCGGAACACGGGATTTCATGGCCAGGGAGTTTATGTTAATTACATTTCTCTTGGTTAAAAATCACTCCAAGAGATTTTTCCTGAGAAATCTGCCTGATTTTCGAAACTGGCGTTAGGAAAACACTTCGAACTCAGATGAATAGATTTTCGGTGTAATTATGTCTTGTTGTTTGTATGAAAATTCGGTAATCTGCATGCTAACAACTCTGTAGTGAATATTTGTCGAATCCGAGATACATGAAGCGTGTCCGGAACACAGAATATCACGGTGAGTGAATCTATGCAAAATACATGTCTCTTGGTTAGAATTCGCTCCAAAAGCTTTTTCTGCGAATTCTGCCTCATTTTCAAAACTGGCATTAGGAAAAACTTTCGAAATATGAGAAAATGCTTCAAAGTGTCAATATGGCTTTTATGGTGGATGAAAGTGCGGTAATCCTTATGCTAACAACTCTGTAGTGAATATTTGTCGAATCCGTGATGCATGTAGCTTTTTCGGAACACGGAATTTCACGATGAGGGGTTCTATGTAAATTGCATGTCTATTGGTTAGAACCCGCTCCAAGAGGATTTTTCTGAGAAATCTGCATGATTTAAAAACTGACATTAGGAGAAAGCTACTAAATCAGAAAAAAATTTCTATGTATATATATGCATTGTAATGTGGATGAAAGTTCGTTAATACACATGTTAACAACTCATTAAAGAATGTTTGTCGAATCCGTGATGCATGTAACGTGTTCAGAACACGGAATGTCACGGTGTGTGAAACAAGGTAAATTACATATCTTTTGGGTAGAAATCGCTCCAAGAGCATTTTCCTGCCAATTCTGCCTCATTTTCAAACCTGGCATAAAAACTAACCTGTGAAATCTCAGAAAATTCTTCAAAGTGTCAGTAAGCCATGTATGGTGGATGAAAGTGCTGTAATCAACTTGCTAACAACTCTGTAGTGAATATTTGTCGAATCCGAGATGCATGTAGCGTGTTCGGAACACGGAACTTCACGGTGAGTGAATCCATGTAAATTACATGTCTATTGTTTTGAACCCACTCCAAGAGGTTTTTGCCGTGAAATCTGCCTCAGTTTCGAAACTGCCGTTTGGAAAGCTCTGTGAAATCAGAGAAAATGCTTCTAAGCATCAATATGCCTTGTATTGTGATGAAAGTACTGTAATCCACATGCAACCAACTCTGTAGTGTATTTTTGTCGAATCCTATCTGCATGTAGCGTGTTCGAAACATGGAATTTCACAGCAGGGGAATCTATGTAATCTACATATCTATTGGGTAGAATACGCTCCAACAGTTTTTTCCTTAGGAAACTGCCTGATTTTTGAATCTGCTATTAGGAAAAAGCTGCAAACTAAGTGTTAAAGTTTCTAGGTGTAAATATGCCTTGTATGGTGGATGAAAGTTCTGTAATACACATGTACACAACTCATTAAAAATGTTTCTCAAATCCGTGATATATGTAGTGTGTTCGGAACACGGAATGTCACGTTGAAGGAAACTATGTAAATTACATATCTATTGGTGAGAACCCGCTCCAGGAGCATTTTACTGTAAAATCTACCTCTGTTTGGAAACTGGTTTTATGAAAACGCTGAAAATCTGAGCAAATGCTTTAAGGTGACAATATGTCTTCAATGGTTTATTAAAGATGTGTAATTCACATTCTAACAACTCAGCTGTGAAAATTTGCTGAATCCAATGTGCACGTAACTTTTTCAGAACACGGAATGTTACGGTGACGGTATCTATGAAAATGGGATGTCTATGCGATCGAATGTGCAGCAAGAGAACTTTTCGGCGAAAACTGCCTGATTTTCGTAACTGACGTTAGGAAAAATCTGTGAAATCTAAGTAAATATTTCTAGGTGTAATTATGCCTTTTATTGTGGTTGAAACATCGGTAGTCCACATGCTCACGGTCATTAAATAATGTTTGTCGAAGCCGTGATTAATGTAATGTTTTCGGAACATGAAATGTCTCGGTGAGTGAACCTCGGAAAATAAAAATTCTACTGGATAGAACTCGCTTGAATTGAATTTTTCTGCGAAAATTTCATGATTTTCGAAACTGGATGTTACGAAAAACCTGCAAAATCAGAATAAACACTTCTAGGTGTAAATATGCCTTGTATGGTGGATGAAAGTTCGGTAATCCACATGCTCCCACTCATTAAAGAATGTTTGTCGAATTCGTGATGCATGTAACGTGTTCGGAATACGGAATGTCATATTGAAGGAAACAATGTAAATTACATGTCTATTGGGTAGAACTCGCTTGAAGAGAATTTTTCTGCGAAACGTGCCTCATTTTCCAAACTGCCATTAGGAGAACCCTGTGAAATCTGAGAAAATGCTTCTAAGGGTCAATATGCCTTGAATGGTGAATGAAAGTCCGGTAATCCACATGTTAATAACAGTGTAGTAATTATTTTTCAAACCGTGATTCATGGAGCGCTTTTGGAAAACGGAATTTCAGCATAATGAAACAATTTAAATTACAATTCTATTGGGTAGAACTAGATAGGATAGAATTTTTCTGCGAAAATTGCATGATTATCGAATCTGAAGTTTGGAGAAAGCTTCAAAATGAGAGTAAATATTTCTAGGTGTAAATATGCCTTTATGTTGGAAGAAAGTTCGGTAATCCACATTTTCACAACATATTAAAGAATCTTTTTCCAATCCGTGTTTCATATACCGTGTTCGGAACGTGGAATTTCACGGTGATTGAAACAATGTAAATTACTTCTCTATTGGGTAGAACTCGCTCCAAGAGTGTTTTTCTGCGAAAACTGCTTCATTTTTGAAACTGGCTTTTGGAAAATGCTGTAAAATCTGAGAAAATACTCCTAAGTATCCATATTCAAACAATTGTGATGAAAGTTCGTTAATCAACATGCTAACAAATCTGTAGTGAATACTTTTCGAATCCATTATGCATGTAGCATGTTCGGAACACGGGATTTCATGGCCAGGGAGTTTATGTAAATTACAATTCTCTTGGTTAGAAAACACTCCAGGAGATTTTTCCTGAGAAATCTGCCTGATTTTTGAAACTGGCATTAGGAAAACACTGTGAACTCAGATGAATAGATTCTGGGTGTAAATATGCTTGTAGGGTGGATGAAAGTTCGGTAATCCGCATGCTAACAGCTCTGTAGTGAATATTTGTCGAATCCGTCATACATGAAGCGTGTTCGGAACACAGAATATCACGGTGAGCGAATCTATGTAAAATACATTTCTCTTGGGTAGAACTCGCTCCAAGAGCTTTTTCTGCGAATTCTGCCTCAGTTTCAAAACTGGCATTAGGAAAATCTTTCGAAATATGAGAAAATGCTTCAAAGTGTCAATATGGCTTTTATGGTGGATGAAAGTTCGTTAATCCTTATGCTTAAGACTCTGTAGTGAATATTTGTCGAATCCGTGATGCATGTAACTTTTTCGGAACACGGAATTTCACGATGACTGGTTCTATGTAAATTGCATGTCTATTAGGTAGAACTCGCTCCAAGAGGATTTTTCTGTGAAAAATGCATGATTTAAAAACTGATATTAGGAGAAATCTACTAAATCAGAAAAAAACTTTCAATGAATAAATATGCATTGTAAGGTGGATGAAAGTTCGGTAATACACATGTTCACAACTCATTAAAGAATGTTTGTCGAATCCGTGATGCATGTAACGTGTTCAGAACACGGAATGTCACGGTGAGTGAAACTCGGTAAATTACATATCTTTTGGGTAGAACTCGCTCCAAGAGCATTTTCCTTCCAAATCTGCCTCATTTTCAAACCTGGCATTAAAACTAACCTGTGAAATCTCAGAAAATTCTTCAAAGTGTCAGTAAGCCATGTATGGTGGGTGAAAGTGCTGTAATCCACTTGCTAACAACTTGTAGTGAATATTTGTCGAAGCCGAGGAGCATGTAGCGTGTTCGGAACACGGAATTTCACGGTGAGCTTATCCATGTATATTACATGTCTATTGTTTAGAACCCGCTCCAAGAGTTTTTTGCCGTGAAATCTGCCTCAGTTTCGAAACTGGCGTTTGGAAAGCTCTGTGAAATACGAGAAAATGCTTCTAAGCATCAATATGCCTTGTATTGTGATGAAAGTCCTGTAATCCACATGCAAACAACTCTGTAGTGTATTTTTGTCGAATCCTATCTGCATGTAGCGTGTTCGAATCATGGAATTTCACAGCAGGGGAATCTATGTAATCTACATATCTATTGGGTAGAACACGCTCCAACAGTTTTTTCCTTAGGAAACTGCCTGATTTTTGAATCTGCTATTAGGAAAAAGCTGCAAACTAAGTGTTAAAATTTCTAGGTGTAAATATGCCTTGTATGGTGGATGAAAGTTCTGTAATACACATGTACACAACTCATTAAAAATGTTTCTCAAATCCGTGATATATTTAGTGTGTTCGGAACACGGAATGTCACGTTGAAGGAAACTATGTAAATTACATATCTATTGGTGAGAACCCGCTCCAGGAGCATTTTACTGTAAAATCTACCTCTGTTTGGAAACTGGTTTTATGAAAACGCTGAAAATCTGAGCAAATGCTTTAAGGTGACAATATGTTTTCAATGGTTTATTAAAGATGTGTAATTCACATTCTAACAACTCAGCTGTGAAAATTTGCTGAATCCAATGTGCACGTAACTTTTTCACAACACGGAATGTTACGGTGACGTTATCTATGAAAATGGGATGTCTATTGGATCGAACATGCAGCAAGACTATTTTTCTACACAAACTGCTTGATTTTCGAAAGTGATGTTAGGAAAAATCTCCAAATCTAAGTAAATATTTCTAGGTGTAAATATGCCTTGTATTGTGGTTGAAACATCGATAATTCACCTGCTCACTGTCATTCAATAATGTTTGTCGAAGCCGTGATTAATGTAATGTTTTCGGAACATGGAATGTCTCGGTGAGTGAAACTCAGAAAATAACAATTCTACTGGATAGAACTCGCTTGAATTGAATTTTTCTGCGAAAATTTCATGATTTTTGAAACTGGATATTACAAAAAACCTGCGAAATAAGAATAAACACTTCTAGGTTTAAATATGCCTTGTATGGTGGATGAAAGTTCGGTAATCCACATGCTCCCACTCATTTAACAATGTTTGTCGAATTCATGATGCATGTAACGTGTTCGGAATACGGAATGTCATATTGAAGGAAACAATGTTAATTACATGTCTATTGGGTAGAACTCGCTGAAGAGAATTTTTATGCGAAACGTGCCTCATTTCCCAAACTGCCATTAGGAGAACCCTGTGAAATCTGAGAAAATGCTTCTAAGTGTCAATATGCCTTGAATGGTGAATGAAATTCTGGTAATCCACATGTTAATATCAGTGTAGTAATTATTTTTCAAACCGTGATTCATGGAGCGCTTTTGGGAAATGGAATTTCACCATAATGAAACAATGTAAATTACAATTCTATTGGGTAGAACTAGCTAGAATAGAATTTTTCTGTGAAAATTGCATGATTTTTGAATCTGAAGTTTGGAGAAAACTTCAAAATGAGAGTAAATATTTCTAGGTGTAAGTATGCCTATATGTTGGAAGAAAGTTCGGTAATCCACATTTTCACAACATATTAAAGAATCTTTTTCTAATCCGTGATGCATATACCGTGTTCGGAACATGGAATTTCACGGTGATTGAAACAATATAAATTAATTCTCTATTGGGTAGAACTCGCTCCAAGTGAATTTTTCTGTGAAAACTGCTTCATTTTTGAAACTGGGGATTGGAAAACGCTGCAAAATCTGAGAAAATACTTGTAAGTATCAATATTCAATCTATTGTGATGAAAGTTCAGTAATCCACATGCTAACAAATCTGTAGTGAATATTTCTCGAAAACATTATGCATGTAGCATGTTCAGAACACGGGATTTCATGGCCAGGGAGTTTATGTAAATTGCAATTCTCTTGGTTAGAAAACACTCCAGGAGATTTTTCCTGAGAAATCTGCCTGATTTTCGAAACTGGCATTAGGAAAACACTGTGAACTCAGATGAATAGATTCTGGGTGTAAATATGCTTGTAGGGTGGATGAAAGTTCGGTAATCCGCATGCTAAAAACTCTGTAGTGAATATTTGTCGAATCCGAGATACATGAAGCGTGTTCGGAACACAGAATATCACGGTGAGCGAATCTACGTAAAATACATTTCTCTTGGGTAGAACTCGCTCCAAGAGCTGTTTCTGCGAATTCTGCCTCAGTTTCAAAACTGGCATTAGGAAAAACTTTCGAAATATGAGAAAATGCTTCAAAGTGTCAATATGGCTTTTATGGTGGATGAAAGTTCGGTAATCCTTATGCTAACGACTCTGTAGTGAATATTTGTCGAATCCGTGATGCATGTAGATTTATCAGAACACGGAATTTCACGATGACGGGTTCTATGTAAATTGCATGTCATCTGGGTAAACTCGATCCAAGAGGATTTTTCTGCGAAAACTGCATGATTTAAAAACTGACATTAGGAGAAATCTACTAAATCAAAAAAAATTTCTATGTATAAATATGCATTGTAAGGTGGATGAAAGTTCAGTAATAAACATGTTCACCACTCATTAAAGAATGTTTGTCGAATCCGTGATGCATCTAACGTGTTCAGAACACGGAATGTGACGGTGAGTGAAACTCGGTAAATTACATATCTTTTGGGTAGAACTCGCTTCAATAGCATTTTCCTGCCAAATCTGCCTCATTTTCAAATCTGACATTAAAACTAACCTGTGAAATCTCAGAAAATTCTTCAAAGTGTCAGTAAGCCATGTATGGTGGATGAAAGTGCTGTAATCCACTTGCTAACAACTCTGTACTGAATATTTGTCAAATCCGAGATGCATGTAGCGTGTTCGGAACACGGAATTTCACGGTGAGCGAATCCATGTAAATTACATGTCTATTGTTTAGAACCCACTCCAAGAGTTTTTTGCCGTGAAATCTGCCTCAGTTTCGAAACTGGCGTTTGGAAAGCTCTGTGAAATCAGAGAAAATGCTTCTAAGCATCAATATGCCTTGTATTGTGATGAAAGTACTGTAATCCACATGCAACCAACTCTGTAGTGTATTTTTGTCGAATCCTATCTGCATGTAGCGTGTTCGAAACATGGAATTTCACAGCAGGGGAATCTATGTAATCTACATATCTATTGGGTAGAATACGCTCCAACAGTTTTTTCCTTAGGAAACTGCCTGATTTTTGAATCTGCTATTAGGAAAAAGCTGCAAACTAAGTGTTAAAGTTTCTAGGTGTAAATATGCCTTGTATGGTGGATGAAAGTTCTGTAATACACATGTACACAACTCATTAAAAATGTTTCTCAAATCCGTGATATATGTAGTGTGTTCGGAACACGGAATGTCACGTTGAAGGAAACTATGTAAATTACATATCTATTGGTGAGAACCCGCTCCAGGAGCATTTTACTGTAAAATCTACCTCTGTTTGGAAACTGGTTTTATGAAAACGCTGAAAATCTGAGCAAATGCTTTAAGGTGACAATATGTCTTCAATGGTTTATTAAAGATGTGTAATTCACATTCTAACAACTCAGCTGTGAAAATTTGCTGAATCCAATGTGCACGTAACTTTTTCAGAACACGGAATGTTACGGTGACGTTATCTATGAAAATGGGATGTCTATTGGATCGAACATGCAGCAAGACTATTTTTCTACACAAACTGCTTGATTTTCGAAAATGATGTTAGGAAAAATCTCCCAAATCTAAGTAAATATTTCTAGGTGTAATTATGCCTTTTATTGTGGTTGAAACATCGGTACTCCACATGCTCACGGTCATTAAATAATGTTTGTCGAAGCCGTGATTAATGTAACGTTTTCAGAACGTGAAATGTCTCGGTGAGTGATCCTCGGAAAATAAAAATTCTACTGGAATAGAACTCGCTTGAATTGAATTTTTCTGCGAAAGTTTCATGATTTTCGAAACTGGATATTACAAAAAACCTGCGAAATAAGAATAAACACTTCTAGGTGTAAATATGCCTTGTATGGTGGATGAAAGTTCGGTAATCCACATGCTCACACTCATTAAAGAATGTTTGTCGAATTCGTGATGCATGTAACGTGTTCGGAATACGGAATGTCATATTGAAGGAAACAATGTAAATTACATGTGTATTGGGTAGAACTCGCTTGAAGAGAATTTTTCTGCGAAACGTGCCTCATTTTCCAAACTGCCATTAGGAGAACCCTGTGAAATCTGAGAAAATGCTTCTAAGGGTCAATATGCCTTGGATGGTGAATGAAATTCCGGTAATCCACATGTTAATATCAGTGTAGTAATTATTTTTCAAACCGTGATTCATGGAGCGCTTTTGGGAAATGGAATTTCACCATAATGAAACAATGTAAATTATAATTCTATTGGGTAGAACTAGCTAGAATAGAATTTTTCTGTGAAAATTGCATGATTATTGAATCTGAAGTTTGGAGAAAACTTCAAAATGAGAGTAAATATTTCTAGGTGTAAGTATGCCTATATGTTGGAAGAAAGTTCAGTAATCCACATTTTCACAACATATTAAAGAATCTTTTTCTAATCCGTGATGCATATACCGTGTTCGGAACGTGGAATTTCACGGTGATTGAAACAATATAAATTACTTCTCTATTGGGTAGAACTCGCTCCAAGTGAATTTTTCTGTGAAAACTGCTTCATTTTTGAAACTGGGGATTGGAAAACGCTGCAAAATCTGAGAAAATACTTGTAAGTATCAATATTCAATCTATTGTGATGAAAGTTCAGTTATCCACATGCTAACAAGTCTGTAGTGAATATTTCTCGAAAATATTATGCATGTAGCATGTTCAGAACACGGGATTTCATGGCCAGGGAGTTTATGTAAATTGCAATTCTCTTGGTTAGAAAACACTCCAGTAGATTTTTCCTGAGAAATCTGCCTGATTTTCGAAACTGGCATTAGGAAAACACTGTGAACTCAGATGAATAGATTCTGGGTGTAAATATGCTTGTAGGGTGGATGAAAGTTCGGTAATCCGCATGCTAACAACTCTGTAGTGAATATTTGTCGAATCCGTGATACATGAAGCGTGTTCGGAACACAGAATATCACGGTGAGCGAATCTATGTAAAATACATTTCTCTTGGGTAGAACTCGCTCCAAGAGCTTTTTCTGCGAATTCTGCCTAAGTTTCAAAACTGGCATTAGGAAAATCTTTCGAAATATGAGAAAATGCTTCAAAGTGTCAATATGGCTTTTATGGTGGATGAAAGTTCGTTAATCCTTATGCTTAAGACTCTGTAGTGAATATTTGTCGAATCCGTGATGCATGTAACTTTTTCGGAACACGGAATTTCACGATGACTGGTTCTATGTAAATTGCATGTCTATTAGGTAGAACTTGCTCCAAGAGGATTTTTCTGTGAAAACTGCATGATTTAAAAACTGATATTAGGAGAAATCTACTAAATCAGAAAAAAACTTTCAATGAATAAATATGCATTGTAAGGTGGATGAAAGTTCGGTAATACACATGTTCACAACTCATTAAAGAATGTTTGTCGAATCCGTGATGCATGTAACGTGTTCAGAACACGGAATGTCACGGTGAGTGAAACTCGGTAAATTACATATCTTTTGGGTAGAACTCGCTCCAAGAGAATTTTCCTTCCAAATCTGCCTCATTTTCAAACCTGGCATTAAAACTAACCTGTGAAATCTCAGAAAATTCTTCAAAGTGTCAGTAAGCCATGTATGGTGGGTGAAAGTGCTGTAATCCACTTGCTAACAACTTGTAGTGAATATTTGTCGAATCCGAGGAGCATGTAGCGTGTTCGGAACACGGAATTTCACGGTGAGCTTATCCATGTATATTACATGTCTATTGTTTAGAACCCGCTCCAAGAGTTTTTGCCGTGAAATCTGCCTCAGTTTCGAAACTGGCGTTTGGAAAGCTCTGTGAAATACGAGAAAATGCTTCTAAGCATCAATATGCCTTGTATTGTGATGAAAGTCCTGTAATCCACATGCAAACAACTCTGTAGTGTATTTTTGTCGAATCCTATCTGCATGTAGCGTGTTCGAATCATGGAATTTCACAGCAGGGGAATCTATGTAATCTACATATCTATTGGGTAGAACACGCTCCAACAGTTTTTTCCTTAGGAAACTGCCTGATTTTTGAATCTGCTATTAGGAAAAAGTTGCAAACTAAGTGTTAAAATTTCTAGGTGTAAATATGCCTTGTATGGTGGATGAAAGTTCTGTAATACACATGTACACAACTCATTAAAAATGTTTCTCAAATCCGTGATATATTTAGTGTGTTCGGAACACGGAATGTCACGTTGAAGGAAACTATGTAAATTACATATCTATTGGTGAGAACCCGCTCCAGGAGCATTTTACTGTAAAATCTACCTCTGTTTGGAAACTGGTTTTATGAAAACGCTGAAAATCTGAGCAAATGCTTTAAGGTGACAATATGTCTTCAATGGTTTATTAAAGATGTGTAATTCACATTCTAACAACTCAGCTGTGAAAATTTGCTGAATCCAATGTGCACGTAACTTTTTCAGAACACGGAATGTTACGGTGACGTTATCTATGAAAATGGGATGTCTATTGGATCGAACATGCAGCAAGACTATTTTTCTACACAAACTGCTTGATTTTCGAAAATGATGTTAGGAAAAATCTCCCAAATCTAAGTAAATATTTCTAGGTGTAATTATGCCTTTTATTGTGGTTGAAACATCGGTACTCCACATGCTCACGGTCATTAAATAATGTTTGTCGAAGCCGTGATTAATGTAACGTTTTCAGAACGTGAAATGTCTCGGTGAGTGATCCTCGGAAAATAAAAATTCTACTGGAATAGAACTCGCTTGAATTGAATTTTTCTGCGAAAGTTTCATGATTTTCGAAACTGGATATTACAAAAAACCTGCGAAATAAGAATAAACACTTCTAGGTGTAAATATGCCTTGTATGGTGGATGAAAGTTCGGTAATCCACATGCTCACACTCATTAAAGAATGTTTGTCGAATTCGTGATGCATGTAACGTGTTCGGAATACGGAATGTCATATTGAAGGAAACAATGTAAATTACATGTGTATTGGGTAGAACTCGCTTGAAGAGAATTTTTCTGCGAAACGTGCCTCATTTTCCAAACTGCCATTAGGAGAACCCTGTGAAATCTGAGAAAATGCTTCTAAGGGTCAATATGCCTTGGATGGTGAATGAAATTCCGGTAATCCACATGTTAATATCAGTGTAGTAATTATTTTTCAAACCGTGATTCATGGAGCGCTTTTGGGAAATGGAATTTCACCATAATGAAACAATGTAAATTATAATTCTATTGGGTAGAACTAGCTAGAATAGAATTTTTCTGTGAAAATTGCATGATTATTGAATCTGAAGTTTGGAGAAAACTTCAAAATGAGAGTAAATATTTCTAGGTGTAAGTATGCCTATATGTTGGAAGAAAGTTCAGTAATCCACATTTTCACAACATATTAAAGAATCTTTTTCTAATCCGTGATGCATATACCGTGTTCGGAACGTGGAATTTCACGGTGATTGAAACAATATAAATTACTTCTCTATTGGGTAGAACTCGCTCCAAGTGAATTTTTCTGTGAAAACTGCTTCATTTTTGAAACTGGGGATTGGAAAACGCTGCAAAATCTGAGAAAATACTTGTAAGTATCAATATTCAATCTATTGTGATGAAAGTTCAGTTATCCACATGCTAACAAGTCTGTAGTGAATATTTCTCGAAAATATTATGCATGTAGCATGTTCAGAACACGGGATTTCATGGCCAGGGAGTTTATGTAAATTGCAATTCTCTTGGTTAGAAAACACTCCAGTAGATTTTTCCTGAGAAATCTGCCTGATTTTCGAAACTGGCATTAGGAAAACACTGTGAACTCAGATGAATAGATTCTGGGTGTAAATATGCTTGTAGGGTGGATGAAAGTTCGGTAATCCGCATGCTAACAACTCTGTAGTGAATATTTGTCGAATCCGTGATACATGAAGCGTGTTCGGAACACAGAATATCACGGTGAGCGAATCTATGTAAAATACATTTCTCTTGGGTAGAACTCGCTCCAAGAGCTTTTTCTGCGAATTCTGCCTAAGTTTCAAAACTGGCATTAGGAAAATCTTTTGAAATATGAGAAAATGCTTCAAAGTGTCAATATGGCTTTTATGGTGGATGAAAGTTCGTTAATCCTTATGCTTAAGACTCTGTAGTGAATATTTGTCGAATCCGTGATGCATGTAACTTTTTCGGAACACGGAATTTCACGATGACTGGTTCTATGTAAATTGCATGTCTATTAGGTAGAACTTGCTCCAAGAGGATTTTTCTGTGAAAACTGCATGATTTAAAAACTGATATTAGGAGAAATCTACTAAATCAGAAAAAAACTTTCAATGAATAAATATGCATTGTAAGGTGGATGAAAGTTCGGTAATACACATGTTCACAACTCATTAAAGAATGTTTGTCGAATCCGTGATGCATGTAACGTGTTCAGAACACGGAATGTCACGGTGAGTGAAACTCGGTAAATTACATATCTTTTGGGTAGAACTCGCTCCAAGAGAATTTTCCTTCCAAATCTGCCTCATTTTCAAACCTGGCATTAAAACTAACCTGTGAAATCTCAGAAAATTCTTCAAAGTGTCAGTAAGCCATGTATGGTGGGTGAAAGTGCTGTAATCCACTTGCTAACAACTTGTAGTGAATATTTGTCGAATCCGAGGAGCATGTAGCGTGTTCGGAACACGGAATTTCACGGTGAGCTTATCCATGTATATTACATGTCTATTGTTTAGAACCCGCTCCAAGAGTTTTTGCCGTGAAATCTGCCTCAGTTTCGAAACTGGCGTTTGGAAAGCTCTGTGAAATACGAGAAAATGCTTCTAAGCATCAATATGCCTTGTATTGTGATGAAAGTCCTGTAATCCACATGCAAACAACTCTGTAGTGTATTTTTGTCGAATCCTATCTGCATGTAGCGTGTTCGAATCATGGAATTTCACAGCAGGGGAATCTATGTAATCTACATATCTATTGGGTAGAACACGCTCCAACAGTTTTTTCCTTAGGAAACTGCCTGATTTTTGAATCTGCTATTAGGAAAAAGTTGCAAACTAAGTGTTAAAATTTCTAGGTGTAAATATGCCTTGTATGGTGGATGAAAGTTCTGTAATACACATGTACACAACTCATTAAAAATGTTTCTCAAATCCGTGATATATTTAGTGTGTTCGGAACACGGAATGTCACGTTGAAGGAAACTATGTAAATTACATATCTATTGGTGAGAACCCGCTCCAGGAGCACTTTACTGTAAAATCTACCTCTGTTTGGAAACTGGTTTTATGAAAACGCTGAAAATCTGAGCAAATGCTTTAAGGTGACAATATGTTTTCAATGGTTTATTAAAGATGTGTAATTCACATTCTAACAACTCAGCTGTGAAAATTTGCTGAATCCAATGTGCACGTAACTTTTTCACAACACGGAATGTTACGGTGACGTTATCTATGAAAATGGGATGTCTATTGGATCGAACATGCAGCAAGACTATTTTTCTGTGCAAACTGCTTGATTTTCGAAAGTGATGTTAGGAAAAATCTCCAAATCTAAGTAAATATTTCTAGGTGTAAATATGCCTTGTATTGTGGTTGAAACATCGATAATTCACCTGATCACTGTCATTCAATAATGTTTGTCAAAGCCGTGATTAATGTAATGTTTTCGGAACATGGAATGTCTCGGTGAGTGAAACTCAGAAAATAACAATTCTACTGGATAGAACTCGCTTGAATTGAATTTTTCTGCGAAAATTTCATGATTTTCGAAACTGGATATTACAAAAAACCTGCGAAATAAGAATAAACACTTCTAGGTGTAAATATGCCTTGTATGGTGGATGAAAGTTCGGTAATCCACATGCTCCCACTCATTTAACAATGTTTGTCGAATTCGTGATGCATGTAACGTGTTCGGAATACGGAATGTCATATTGAAGGAAACAATGTTAATTACATGTCTATTGGGTAGAACTCGCTGAAGAGAATTTTTATGCGAAACGTGCCTCATTTCCCAAACTGCCATTAGGAGAACCCTGTGAAATCTGAGAAAATGCTTCTAAGGGTCAATATGCCTTGAATAGTGAATGAAATTCTGGTAATCCACATGTTAATATCAGTGTAGTAATTATTTTTCAAACCGTGATTCATGGAGCGCTTTTGGGAAATGGAATTTCACCATAATGAAACAATGTAAATTACAATTCTATTGGGTAGAACTAGCTAGAATAGAATTTTTCTGTGAAAATTGCATGATTATTGAATCTGAAGTTTGGAGAAAACTTCAAAATGAGAGTAAATATTTCTAGGTGTAAGTATGCCTATATGTTGGAAGAAAGTTCGGTAATCCACATTTTCACAACATATTAAAGAATCTTTTTCTAATCCGTGATGCATATACCGTGTTCGGAACATGGAATTTCACAGTGATTGAAACAATATAAATTATTTCTCTATTGGGTAGAACTCGCTCCAAGTGAATTTTTCTGTGAAAACTGCTTCATTTTTGAAACTGGGGATTGGAAAACGCTGCAAAATCTGAGAAAATACTTGTAAGTATCAATATTCAATCTATTGTGATGAAAGTTCAGTAATCCACATGCTAACAAATCTGTAGTGAATATTTCTCGAAAACATTATGCATGTAGCATGTTCAGAACACGGGATTTCATGGCCAGGGAGTTTATGTAAATTGCAATTCTCTTGGTTAGAAAACACTCCAGGAGATTTTTCCTGAGAAATCTGCCTGATTTTCGAAACTGGCATTAGGAAAACACTGTGAACTCAGATGAATAGATTCTGGGTGTAAATATGCTTGTAGGGTGGATGAAAGTTCGGTAATCCGCATGCTAAAAACTCTGTAGTGAATATTTGTCGAATCCGAGATACATGAAGCGTGTTCGGAACACAGAATATCACGGTGAGCGAATCTACGTAAAATACATTTCTCTTGGGTAGAACTCGCTCCAAGAGCTTTTTCTGCGAATTCTGCCTCAGTTTCAAAACTGGCATTAGGAAAATCTTTCGAAATATGAGAAAATGCTTCAAAGTGTCAATATGGCTTTTATGGTGGATGAAAGTTCGGTAATCCTTATGCTAACGACTCTGTAGTGAATATTTGTCGAATCCGTGATGCATGTAGATTTATCAGAACACGGAATTTCACGATGACGGGTTCTATGTAAATTGCATGTCATCTGGGTAAACTCGATCCAAGAGGATTTTTCTGCGAAAACTGCATGATTTAAAAACTGACATTAGGAGAAATCTACTAAATCAGAAAAAAATTTCTATGTATAAATATGCATTGTAAGGTGGATGAAAGTTCGGTAATAAACATGTTCACCACTCATTAAAGAATGTTTGTCGAATCCGTGATGCATCTAACGTGTTCAGAACACGGAATGTCACGGTGAGTGAAACTCGGTAAATTACATATCTTTTGGGTAGAACTCGCTTCAATAGCATTTTCCTGCCAAATCTGCCTCATTTTCAAATCTGGCATTAAAACTAACCTGTGAAATCTCAGAAAATTCTTCAAAGTGTCAGTAAGCCATGTATGGTGGATGAAAGTGCTGTAATCCACTTGCTAACAACTCTGTACTGAATATTTGTCAAATCCGAGATGCATGTAGCGTGTTCGGAACACGGAATTTCACGGTGAGCGAATCCATGTAAATTACATGTCTATTGTTTAGAACCCGCTCCAAGAGTTTTTTGCCGTGAAATCTGCCTCAGTTTCGAAACTGGCGTTTGGAAAGCTCTGTGAAATCAGAGAAAATGCTTCTAAGCATCAATATGTCTTGTATTGTGATGAAAGTCCTGTAATCCACATGCAAACAACACTGTAGTATAATTTGTCGAATCCTATCTGCATGTAGCGTGTTCGCAACACGAAATTTCACAGCAGGAGAATCTATGTAATTTACATATCTATTGGGTAGAACACGCTCCAATAGTTATTTCCTTAGGAAACTGCCTGAATTTTGAAACAGCTATTAGGAAAATGCTGCAAACTCAGAGTTGATATTTCTAGGTGTAAATATGCCTTGTATGGTGGATGAAATTTCTGTAATACACATGTACACAACTCATTAAAAATGTTTCTCAAATCCGTGATTTATGTAGTGTGTTCGGAACACGGAATGTCACGTTGAAGGAAACTATGTAAATTACATATCTATTGGTGAGAACCCACTCCAGGAGCATTTTCTGTAAAATCTATCTCTGTTTGGAAACTGGTGTTATGAAAACGCTGCAAAATCTGAGCAAATGCTTTAAGTTGACAATATGTCTTCAATGGTTTATTATATATTTGTAATTCACATTCTAAAAACTCAGCTGTGAATATTTGTTGAATCAAATGTGCATGTACCTTTTTCGGATCACGGAATGTTACGGTGATGATATCTATGAAAATGGGATTTCTAGTTGATAGAATATGCAGCAAGAGAATTTTTCTGCTTAAACTGCCTGATTTTCCTAACTGATGTTAGGAAAAATCTGCTAAATCTAAGTAAATATTTCTAGGTGTAAATATGCCTTGTAATGTGGTTGAAAAATCGGTAATTCACATGCTCATGGTCATTAAACAATGTTTGTGGAAGCCGTGATTAATGTAACGTTTTCGGAACATGGAATGTCTCGGTGAGTGAAACTCGGAAAATAACAATTCTACTCGATAGAACTCGCTTGAATTGAATTTTTCTGCGAAAATTTCATGATTTTCGAAACTGGATGTTACGAAAAACCTGCAAAATCAGAATAAACACTTCTAGGTGTAAACATGCCTTGTATGGTGGATGAAAGTTCGGTAATCCACATGCTCACACTCATTAAAGAATGAGTGTCGAATTCGTGATGCATGTAACGTGTTCGGAATTCGGAATATCATATTGAAGGAAACAATGTAAATTACTTGTCTATTGTGTAGAACTCACTTGAAGAGTATTTTTCTACGAAATGTGCCTCATTTTTAAACCTGCCATTATGAGAACACTGTGAAATCTGAGAAAATGCTTCTAAGGGTCAATAAGCCTTGAATGGTGAATGAAAGTCCGGTAATCCACATGTTAATATCAGTGTAGTAATTATTTTTCAAACCGTGATTCATGGAGCGCTTTTGGAAAACGGAATTTCACCGTAATGAAACAATTTAAATTACAATTCTATTGGGTAGAACTAGATAGGATAGAATTTTTCTGCGAAAATTGCATGATTATCGAATCTGAAGTTTGGAGAAAGCTTCAAAATGAGAGTAAATATTTCTAGGTGTAAATATGCCTTTATGTTGGAAGAAAGTTCGGTAATCCACATTTTCACAACATATTAAAGAATCTTTTTCCAATCCGTGTTTCATATACCGTGTTCGGAACGTGGAATTTCATGGTGATTGAAACAATGTAAATTACTTCTCTATTGGGTAGAACTCGTTCCAAGAGTGTTTTTCTGCGAAAACTGCTTCATTTTTGAAACTGGCTTTTGGAAAATGCTGTAAAATCTGAGAAAATATTCCTAAGTATCAATATTCAAACTACTGTGATGAAAGTTCGGTAATCCACATGCTAACAAATCTGTAGTGAATACTTGTCGAATCCATTATGCATGTAGCATGTTCGGAACACGGGATTTCATGGCCAGGAAGTTTATGTTAATTACATTTCTCTTGGTTAAAAATCACTCCAAGAGATTTTTCCTGAGAAATCTGCCTGATTTTCGAAACTGGCGTTAGGAAAAAACTGCAAACTAAGATGAATAGATTTTCGGTGTAATTATGTCTTGTTCTTTGTATGAAAGTTCGGTAATCTGCATGCTAACAACTCTGTAGTGAATATTTGTCGAATCCGAGATACATGAAGCGTGTCCGGAACACAGAATATCACGGTGAGCGAATCTATGCAAAATACATGTCTCTTGGTTAGAATATGCTCCAAAAGCTTTTTCTGAGAATTCTGCCTCATTTTCAAAACTGGCATTAGGAAAAACTTTCGAAATATGAGAAAATGCTTCAAAGTGTCAATATGGCTTTTATGGTGGATGAAAGTTCGGTAATCCTTATGCTAACGACTCTGTAGTGAATATTTGTCGAATCCGTGATGCATGTAGCTTTTTCGGAACACGGAATTTCACGATGAGGGATTCTATGTAAATTGCATGTCTATTGGGTAGAACCCGCTCCAAGAGGATTTTTCTGAGAAATCTGCATGATTTAAAAACTGACATTAGGAGAAAGCTACTAAATCAGAAAAAAAATTTCTATGTATATATATGCATTGTAATGTGGATGATAGTTCGTTAATACACATGTTAACAACTCATTAAAGAATGTTTGTCGAATCCGTGATGCATGTAACGTGTTCAGAACACGGAATGTCATGGTGTGTGAAACAAGGTAAATTACATATCTTTTGGGTAGAAATCGCTCCAAGAGCATTTTCCTGCCAATTCTGCCTCATTTTCAAACCTGGCATAAAAACTAACCTGTGAAATCTCAGAAAATTCTTCAAAGTGTCAGTAAGCCATATATGGTGGATGAAAGTGCTGTAATCCACTTGCTAACAACTCTGTAGTGAATATTTGTCGAATCCGAGATGCATGTAGCGTGTTCGGAACACGAAAATTCACGGTGAGCGAATCCATGTAAATTACATGTCTTTAGTTTTGAACCCACTCCAAGAGGTTTTTGCCGTGAAATCTGCCTCAGTTTCGAAACTGGCGTTTGGAAAGCTCTGTGAAATAAGAGAAAATGCTTCTAAGCATCAATATGCCTTGTATTGTGATGAAAGTCCTGTAATCCACATGTAAACAACTCTGTAGTGTATTTTTGTCGAATCCTATCTGCATGTAGCGAGTTCGAAACATGGAATTTCACAGCAGGGGAATCTATGTAATCTACATATCTATTGGGTAGAACACGCTCCAACAGTTTTTTCCTTAGGAAACTGCCTGATTTTTGAATCTGCTATTAGGAAAAAGCTGCAAACTAAGTGTTTAAGTTTCTAGGTGTAAATATGCCTTGTATGGTGGATGATAGTTCTGTAATACACATGTACACAACTCATTAAAAATGTTTCTCAAATCCGTGATATATTTAGTGTGTTCGGAACACGGAATGTCACGTTGAAGGAAACTATGTAAATTACATATCTATTGGTGAGAACCCGCTCCAGGAGCATTTTACTGTAAAATCTACCTCTGTTTGGAAACTGGTTTTATGAAAACGCTGAAAATCTGAGCAAATGCTTTAAGGTGACAATATGTCTTCAGCGGTTTATTAAAGATGTGTAATTCACATTCTAACAACTCAGCTGTGAAAATTTGCTGAATCCAATGTGCACGTAACTTTTTCAGAACACGGAATGTTACGGTGACGTTATCTATGAAAATGGGATGTCTATTGGATCGAACATGCAGCAAGACTATTTTTCTGCGCAAACTACTTGATTTTCGAAAGTGATGTTAGGAAAAATCTCCAAATCTAAGTAAATATTTCTAGGTGTAAATATGCCTTGTATTGTGGTTGAAACATCGATAATCCACCTGCTCGGTGTCATTCAATAATGATTGTCGAAGCCGTGATTAATGTAATGTTTTCGGAACATGGAATGTCTCGGGGAGTGAAACTCAGAAAATAACAATTCTACTGGATAGAACTCGCTTGAATTGAATTTTTCAGTGAAAATTTCATGATTTTCGAAACTGGATATTACAAAAAACCTGCGAAATAAGAATAAACACTTCTAGGTGTAAATATGCCTTGCATGGTGGATGAAAGTTCGGTAATCCACATGCTCCCACTCATTAAATAATGTTTGTCGAATTCGTGATGCATGTAACGTGTTCGGAATACAGAATGTCATATTGAAGGAAACAATGTAAATTACATGTGTATTGGGTAGAACTCGCTTGAAGAGAATTTTTCTGCGAAACGTGCCTCATTTCCCAAACTGCCATTAGGAGAACCCTGTGAAATCTGAGAAAATGCTTCTAAGGGTCAATATGCCTTTAATGGTGAATGAAATTCCGGTAATCCACATGTTAATATCAGTGTAGTAATTATTTTTCAAACCGTGATTCATGGAGCGCTTTTGGGAAATGGAATTTCACCATAATGAAACAATGTAAATTACAATTCTATTGGGTAGAACTAGCTAGAATAGAATTTTTCTGCGAAAATTGCATGATTATCGAATCTGAAGTTTGGAGAAAACTTCAAAATGAGAGTAAATATTTCTAGGTGTAAGTATGCCTATATGTTGGAAGAAAGTTCGGTAATCCACATTTTCACAACATATTAAAGAATCTTTTTCTAATCCGTGATGCATATACCGTGTTCGGAACGTGGAATTTCACGGTGCTTGAAACAATATAAATTACTTCTCTATTGGGTAGAACTCGCTCCAAGTGAATTTTTCTGTGAAAACTGCTTCATTTTTGAAACTGGGGATTGGAAAACGCTGCAAAATCTGAGAAAATACTTGTAAGTATCAATATTCAATCTATTGTGATGAAAGTTCAGTAATCCACATGCTAACAAGTCTGTTGTGAATATTTCTCGAAAACATTATGCATGTAGCATGTTCAGAACACGGGATTTCATGGCCAGGGAGTTTATGTAAATTGCAATTCTCTTGGTTAGAAAACACTCCAGGAGATTTTTCCTGAGAAATCTGCCTGATTTTCGAAACTGGCATTAGGAAAACACTGTGAACTCAGATGAATAGATTCTGGGTGTAAATATGCTTGTAGGGTGGATGAAAGTTCGGTAATCCGCATGCTAAAAACTCTGTAGTGAATATTTGTCGAATCCGAGATACATGAAGCGTGTTCGGAACACAGAATATCACGGTGAGCGAATCTACGTAAAATACATTTCTCTTGGGTAGAACTCGCTCCAAGAGCTTTTTCTGCGAATTCTGCCTCAGTTTCAAAACTGGCATTAGGAAAAACTTTCGAAATATGAGAAAATGCTTCAAAGTGTCAATATGGCTTTTATGGTGGATGAAAGTTCGGTCATCCTTATGCTAACGACTCTGTAGTGAATATTTGTCGAATCCGTGATGCATGTAGATTTATCGGAACACGGAATTTCACGATGACGGGTTCTATGTAAATTGCATGTCATCTGGGTAAACTCGATCCAAGAGGATTTTTCTGCGAAAACTGCATGATTTAAAAACTGACATTAGGAGAAATCTACTAAATCAAAAAAAATTTCTATGTATAAATATGCATTGTAAGGTGGATGAAAGTTCGGTAATAAACATGTTCACCACTCATTAAAGAATGTTTGTCGAATCCGTGATGCATCTAACGTGTTCAGAACACGGAATGTGACGGTGAGTGAAACTCGGTAAATTACATATCTTTTGGGTAGAACTCGCTTCAATAGCATTTTCCTGCCAAATCTGCCTCATTTTCAAATCTGGCATTAAAACTAACCTGTGAAATCTCAGAAAATTCTTCAAAGTGTCAGTAAGCCATGTATGGTGGATGAAAGTGCTGTAATCCACTTGCTAACAACTCTGTACTGAATATTTGTCAAATCCGAGATGCATGTAGCGTGTTCGGAACACGGAATTTCACGGTGAGCGAATCCATGTAAATTACATGTCTATTGTTTAGAACCCACTCCAAGAGTTTTTTGCCGTGAAATCTGCCTCAGTTTCGAAACTGGCGTTTGGAAAGCTCTGTGAAATCAGAGAAAATGCTTCTAAGCATCAATATGCCTTGTATTGTGATGAAAGTACTGTAATCCACATGCAACCAACTCTGTAGTGTATTTTTGTCGAATCCTATCTGCATGTAGCGTGTTCGAAACATGGAATTTCACAACAGGGGAATCTATGTAATCTACATATCTATTGGGTAGAATACGCTCCAACAGTTTTTTCCTTAGGAAACTGCCTGATTTTTGAATCTGCTATTAGGAAAAAGCTGCAAACTAAGTGTTAAAGTTTCTAGGTGTAAATATGCCTTGTATGGTGGATGAAAGTTCTGTAATACACATGTACACAACTCATTAAAAATGTTTCTCAAATCCGTGATATATGTAGTGTGTTCGGAACACGGAATGTCACGTTGAAGGAAACTATGTAAATTACATATCTATTGGTGAGAACCCGCTCCAGGAGCATTTTACTGTAAAATCTACCTCTGTTTGGAAACTGGTTTTATGAAAACGCTGAAAATCTGAGCAAATGCTTTAAGGTGACAATATGTCTTCAATGGTTTATTAAAGATGTGTAATTCACATTCTAACAACTCAGCTGTGAAAATTTGCTGAATCCAATGTGCACGTAACTTTTTCAGAACACGGAATGTTACGGTGACGTTATCTATGAAAATGGGATGTCTATTGGATCGAACATGCAGCAAGACTATTTTTCTACACAAACTGCTTGATTTTCGAAAATGATGTTAGGAAAAATCTCCCAAATCTAAGTAAATATTTCTAGGTGTAATTATGCCTTTTATTGTGGTTGAAACATCGGTACTCCACATGCTCACGGTCATTAAATAATGTTTGTCGAAGCCGTGATTAATGTAACGTTTTCAGAACGTGAAATGTCTCGGTGAGTGAACCTCGGAAAATAAAAATTCTACTGGAATAGAACTCGCTTGAATTGAATTTTTCTGCGAAAGTTTCATGATTTTCGAAACTGGATATTACAAAAAACCTGCGAAATAAGAATAAACACTTCTAGGTGTAAATATGCCTTGTATGGTGGATGAAAGTTCGGTAATCCACATGCTCACACTCATTAAAGAATGTTTGTCGAATTCGTGATGCATGTAACGTGTTCGGAATACGGAATGTCATATTGAAGGAAACAATGTAAATTACATGTGTATTGGGTAGAACTCGCTTGAAGAGAATTTTTCTGCGAAACGTGCCTCATTTTCCAAACTGCCATTAGGAGAACCCTGTGAAATCTGAGAAAATGCTTCTAAGGGTTAATATGCCTTGGATGGTGAATGAAATTCCGGTAATCCACATGTTAATATCAGTGTAGTAATTATTTTTCAAACCGTGATTCATGGAGCGCTTTTGGGAAATGGAATTTCACCATAATGAAACAATGTAAATTATAATTCTATTGGGTAGAACTAGCTAGAATAGAATTTTTCTGCGAAAATTGCATGATTATTGAATCTGAAGTTTGGAGAAAACTTCAAAATGAGAGTAAATATTTCTAGGTGTAAGTATGCCTATATGTTGGAAGAAAGTTCAGTAATCCACATTTTCACAACATATTAAAGAATCTTTTTCTAATCCGTGATGCATATACCGTGTTCGGAACGTGGAATTTCACGGTGATTGAAACAATATAAATTATTTCTCTATTGGGTAGAACTCGCTCCAAGTGAATTTTTCTGTGAAAACTGCTTCATTTTTGAAACTGGGGATTGGAAAACGCTGCAAAATCTGAGAAAATACTTGTAAGTATCAATATTCAATCTATTGTGATGAAAGTTCAGTTATCCACATGCTAACAAGTCTGTAGTGAATATTTCTCGAAAATATTATGCATGTAGCATGTTCAGAACACGGGATTTCATGGCCAGGGAGTTTATGTAAATTGCAATTCTCTTGGTTAGAAAACACTCCAGGAGATTTTTCCTGAGAAATCTGCCTGATTTTCGAAACTGGCATTAGGAAAACACTGTGAACTCAGATGAATAGATTCTGGGTGTAAATATGCTTGTAGGGTGGATGAAAGTTCGGTAATCCGCATGCTAACAACTCTGTAGTGAATATTTGTCGAATCCGTGATACATGAAGCGTGTTCGGAACACAGAATATCACGGTGAGCGAATCTATGTAAAATACATTTCTCTTGGGTAGAACTCGCTCCAAGAGCTTTTTCTGCGAATTCTGCCTCAGTTTCAAAACTGGCATTAGGAAAATCTTTCGAAATATGAGAAAATGCTTCAAAGTGTCAATATGGCTTTTATGGTGGATGAAAGTTCGTTAATCCTTATGCTTAAGACTCTGTAGTGAATATTTGTCGAATCCGTGATGCATGTAACTTTTTCGGAACACGGAATTTCACGATGACTGGTTCTATGTAAATTGCATGTCTATTAGGTAGAACTTGCTCCAAGAGGATTTTTCTGTGAAAACTGCATGATTTAAAAACTGATATTAGGAGAAATCTACTAAATCAGAAAAAAACTTTCAATGAATAAATATGCATTGTAAGGTGGATGAAAGTTCGGTAATACACATGTTCACAACTCATTAAAGAATGTTTGTCGAATCCGTGATGCATGTAACGTGTTCAGAACACGGAATGTCACGGTGAGTGAAACTCGGTAAATTACATATCTTTTGGGTAGAACTCGCTCCAAGAGCATTTTCCTTCCAAATCTGCCTCATTTTTAAACCTGGCATTAAAACTAACCTGTGAAATCTCAGAAAATTCTTCAAAGTGTCAGTAAGCCATGTATGGTGGGTGAAAGTGCTGTAATCCACTTGCTAACAACTTGTAGTGAATATTTGTCGAATCCGAGGAGCATGTAGCGTGTTCGGAACACGGAATTTCACGGTGAGCTTATCCATGTATATTACATGTCTATTGTTTAGAACCCGCTCCAAGAGTTTTTGCCGTGAAATCTGCCTCAGTTTCGAAACTGGCGTTTGGAAAGCTCTGTGAAATACGAGAAAATGCTTCTAAGCATCAATATGCCTTGTATTGTGATGAAAGTCCTGTAATCCACATGCAAACAACTCTGTAGTGTATTTTTGTCGAATCCTATCTGCATGTAGCGTGTTCGAATCATGGAATTTCACAGCAGGGGAATCTATGTAATCTACATATCTATTGGGTAGAACACGCTCCAACAGTTTTTTCCTTAGGAAACTGCCTGATTTTTGAATCTGCTATTAGGAAAAAGCTGCAAACTAAGTGTTAAAATTTCTAGGTGTAAATATGCCTTGTATGGTGGATGAAAGTTCTGTAATACACATGTACACAACTCATTAAAAATGTTTCTCAAATCCGTGATATATTTAGTGTGTTCGGAACACGGAATGTCACGTTGAAGGAAACTATGTAAATTACATATCTATTGGTGAGAACCCGCTCCAGGAGCATTTTACTGTAAAATCTACCTCTGTTTGGAAACTGGTTTTATGAAAACGCTGAAAATCTGAGCAAATGCTTTAAGGTGACAATATGTTTTCAATGGTTTATTAAAGATGTGTAATTCACATTCTAACAACTCAGCTGTGAAAATTTGCTGAATCCAATGTGCACGTAACTTTTTCACAACACGGAATGTTACGGTGACGTTATCTATGAAAATGGGATGTCTATTGGATCGAACATGCAGCAAGACTATTTTTCTGTGCAAACTGCTTGATTTTCGAAAGTGATGTTAGGAAAAATCTCCAAATCTAAGTAAATATTTCTAGGTGTAAATATGCCTTGTATTGTGGTTGAAACATCGATAATTCACCTGCTCACTGTCATTCAATAATGTTTGTCAAAGCCGTGATTAATGTAATGTTTTCGGAACATGGAATGTCTCGGTGAGTGAAACTCAGAAAATAACAATTCTACTGGATAGAACTCGCTTGAATTGAATTTTTCTGCGAAAATTTCATGATTTTCGAAACTGGATATTACAAAAAACCTGCGAAATAAGAATAAACACTTCTAGGTTTAAATATGCCTTGTATGGTGGATGAAAGTTCGGTAATCCACATGCTCCCACTCATTTAACAATGTTTGTCGAATTCGTGATGCATGTAACGTGTTCGGAATACGGAATGTCATATTGAAGGAAACAATGTTAATTACATGTCTATTGGGTAGAACTCGCTGAAGAGAATTTTTATGCGAAACGTGCCTCATTTCCCAAACTGCCATTAGGAGAACCCTGTGAAATCTGAGAAAATGCTTCTAAGGGTCAATATGCCTTGAATAGTGAATGAAATTCTGGTAATCCACATGTTAATATCAGTGTAGTAATTATTTTTCAAACCGTGATTCATGGAGCGCTTTTGGGAAATGGAATTTCACCATAATGAAACAATGTAAATTACAATTCTATTGGGTAGAACTAGCTAGAATAGAATTTTTCTGTGAAAATTGCATGATTATTGAATCTGAAGTTTGGAGAAAACTTCAAAATGAGAGTAAATATTTCTAGGTGTAAGTATGCCTATATGTTGGAAGAAAGTTCGGTAATCCACATTTTCACAACATATTAAAGAATCTTTTTCTAATCCGTGATGCATATACCGTGTTCGGAACATGGAATTTCACGGTGATTGAAACAATATAAATTATTTCTCTATTGGGTAGAACTCGCTCCAAGTGAATTTTTCTGTGAAAACTGCTTCATTTTTGAAACTGGGGATTGGAAAACGCTGCAAAATCTGAGAAAATACTTGTAAGTATCAATATTCAATCTATTGTGATGAAAGTTCAGTAATCCACATGCTAACAAATCTGTAGTGAATATTTCTCGAAAACATTATGCATGTAGCATGTTCAGAACACGGGATTTCATGGCCAGGGAGTTTATGTAAATTGCAATTCTCTTGGTTAGAAAACACTCCAGGAGATTTTTCCTGAGAAATCTGCCTGATTTTCGAAACTGGCATTAGGAAAACACTGTGAACTCAGATGAATAGATTCTGGGTGTAAATATGCTTGTAGGGTGGATGAAAGTTCGGTAATCCGCATGCTAAAAACTCTGTAGTGAATATTTGTCGAATCCGAGATACATGAAGCGTGTTCGGAACACAGAATATCACGGTGAGCGAATCTACGTAAAATACATTTCTCTTGGGTAGAACTCGCTCCAAGAGCTTTTTCTGCGAATTCTACCTCAGTTTCAAAACTGGCATTAGGAAAATCTTTCGAAATATGAGAAAATGCTTCAAAGTGTCAATATGGCTTTTATGGTGGATGAAAGTTCGGTAATCCTTATGCTAACGACTCTGTAGTGAATATTTGTCGAATCCGTGATGCATGTAGATTTATCAGAACACGGAATTTCACGATGACGGGTTCTATGTAAATTGCATGTCATCTGGGTAAACTCGATCCAAGAGGATTTTTCTGCGAAAACTGCATGATTTAAAAACTGACATTAGGAGAAATCTACTAAATCAGAAAAAAATTTCTATGTATAAATATGCATTGTAAGGTGGATGAAAGTTCGGTAATAAACATGTTCACCACTCATTAAAGAATGTTTGTCGAATCCGTGATGCATCTAACGTGTTCAGAACACGGAATGTGACGGTGAGTGAAACTCGGTAAATTACATATCTTTTGGGTAGAACTCGCTTCAATAGCATTTTCCTGCCAAATCTGCCTCATTTTCAAATCTGGCATTAAAACTAACCTGTGAAATCTCAGAAAATTCTTCAAAGTGTCAGTAAGCCATGTATGGTGGATGAAAGTGCTGTAATCCACTTGCTAACAACTCTGTACTGAATATTTGTCAAATCCGAGATGCATGTAGCGTGTTCGGAACACGGAATTTCACGGTGAGCGAATCCATGTAAATTACATGTCTATTGTTTAGAACCCGCTCCAAGAGTTTTTTGCCGTGAAATCTGCCTCAGTTTCGAAACTGGCGTTTGGAAAGCTCTGTGAAATCAGAGAAAATGCTTCTAAGCATCAATATGTCTTGTATTGTGATGAAAGTCCTGTAATCCACATGCAAACAACACTGTAGTATAATTTGTCGAATCCTATCTGCATGTAGCGTGTTCGCAACACGAAATTTCACAGCAGGAGAATCTATGTAATTTACATATCTATTGGGTAGAACACGCTCCAATAGTTATTTCCTTAGGAAACTGCCTGAATTTTGAAACAGCTATTAGGAAAATGCTGCAAACTCAGAGTTGATATTTCTAGGTGTAAATATGCCTTGTATGGTGGATGAAATTTCTGTAATACACATGTACACAACTCATTAAAAATGTTTCTCAAATCCGTGATTTATGTAGTGTGTTCGGAACACGGAATGTCACGTTGAAGGAAACTATGTAAATTACATATCTATTGGTGAGAACCCACTCCAGGAGCATTTTCTGTAAAATCTATCTCTGTTTGGAAACTGGTGTTATGAAAACGCTGCAAAATCTGAGCAAATGCTTTAAGTTGACAATATGTCTTCAATGGTTTATTATATATTTGTAATTCACATTCTAAAAACTCAGCTGTGAATATTTGTTGAATCAAATGTGCATGTACCTTTTTCGGATCACGGAATGTTACGGTGATGATATCTATGAAAATGGGATTTCTAGTTGATAGAATATGCAGCAAGAGAATTTTTCTGCTTAAACTGCCTGATTTTCCTAACTGATGTTAGGAAAAATCTGCTAAATCTAAGTAAATATTTCTAGGTGTAAATATGCCTTGTACTGTGGTTGAAAAATCGGTAATTCACATGCTCATGGTCATTAAACAATGTTTGTGGAAGCCGTGATTAATGTAACGTTTTCGGAACATGGAATGTCTCGGTGAGTGAAACTCGGAAAATAACAATTCTACTCGATAGAACTCGCTTGAATTGAATTTTTCTGCGAAAATTTCATGATTTTCGAAACTGGATGTTACGAAAAACCTGCAAAATCAGAATAAACACTTCTAGGTGTAAACATGCCTTGTATGGTGGATGAAAGTTCGGTAATCCACATGCTCACACTCATTAAAGAATGAGTGTCGAATTCGTGATGCATGTAACGTGTTCGGAATTCGGAATATCATATTGAAGGAAACAATGTAAATTACTTGTCTATTGTGTAGAACTCACTTGAAGAGTATTTTTCTACGAAATGTGCCTCATTTTTAAACCTGCCATTATGAGAACACTGTGAAATCTGAGAAAATGCTTCTAAGGGTCAATAAGCCTTGAATGGTGAATGAAAGTCCGGTAATCCACATGTTAATATCAGTGTAGTAATTATTTTTCAAACCGTGATTCATGGAGCGCTTTTGGAAAACGGAATTTCACCGTAATGAAACAATTTAAATTACAATTCTATTGGGTAGAACTAGATAGGATAGAATTTTTCTGCGAAAATTGCATGATTATCGAATCTGAAGTTTGGAGAAAGCTTCAAAATGAGAGTAAATATTTCTAGGTGTAAATATGCCTTTATGTTGGAAGAAAGTTCGGTAATCCACATTTTCACAACATATTAAAGAATCTTTTTCCAATCCGTGTTTCATATACCGTGTTCGGAACGTGGAATTTCATGGTGATTGAAACAATGTAAATTACTTCTCTATTGGGTAGAACTCGTTCCAAGAGTGTTTTTCTGCGAAAACTGCTTCATTTTTGAAACTGGCTTTTGGAAAATGCTGTAAAATCTGAGAAAATATTCCTAAGTATCAATATTCAAACTACTGTGATGAAAGTTCGGTAATCCACATGCTAACAAATCTGTAGTGAATACTTGTCGAATCCATTATGCATGTAGCATGTTCGGAACACGGGATTTCATGGCCAGGAAGTTTATGTTAATTACATTTCTCTTGGTTAAAAATCACTCCAAGAGATTTTTCCTGAGAAATCTGCCTGATTTTCGAAACTGGCGTTAGGAAAAAACTGCAAACTAAGATGAATAGATTTTCGGTGTAATTATGTCTTGTTCTTTGTATGAAAGTTCGGTAATCTGCATGCTAACAACTCTGTAGTGAATATTTGTCGAATCCGAGATACATGAAGCGTGTCCGGAACACAGAATATCACGGTGAGCGAATCTATGCAAAATACATGTCTCTTGGTTAGAATACGCTCCAAAAGCTTTTTCTGAGAATTCTGCCTCATTTTCAAAACTGGCATTAGGAAAAACTTTCGAAATATGAGAAAATGCTTCAAAGTGTCAATATGGCTTTTATGGTGGATGAAAGTTCGGTAATCCTTATGCTAACGACTCTGTAGTGAATATTTCTCGAATCCGTGATGCATGTAGCTTTTTCGGAACACGGAATTTCACGATGAGGGATTCTATGTAAATTGCATGTCTATTGGGTAGAACCCGCTCCAAGAGGATTTTTCTGAGAAATCTGCATGATTTAAAAACTGACATTAGGAGAAAGCTACTAAATCAGAAAAAAAATTTCTATGTATATATATGCATTGTAATGTGGATGATAGTTCGTTAATACACATGTTAACAACTCATTAAAGAATGTTTGTCGAATCCGTGATGCATGTAACGTGTTCAGAACACGGAATGTCATGGTGTGTGAAACAAGGTAAATTACATATCTTTTGGGTAGAAATCGCTCCAAGAGCATTTTCCTGCCAATTCTGCCTCATTTTCAAACCTGGCATAAAAACTAACCTGTGAAATCTCAGAAAATTCTTCAAAGTGTCAGTAAGCCATATATGGTGGATGAAAGTGCTGTAATCCACTTGCTAACAACTCTGTAGTGAATATTTGTCGAATCCGAGATGCATGTAGCGTGTTCGGAACACGAAAATTCACGGTGAGCGAATCCATGTAAATTACATGTCTTTAGTTTTGAACCCACTCCAAGAGGTTTTTGCCGTGAAATCTGCCTCAGTTTCGAAACTGGCGTTTGGAAAGCTCTGTGAAATAAGAGAAAATGCTTCTAAGCATCAATATGCCTTGTATTGTGATGAAAGTCCTGTAATCCACATGTAAACAACTCTGTAGTGTATTTTTGTCGAATCCTATCTGCATGTAGCGAGTTCGAAACATGGAATTTCACAGCAGGGGAATCTATGTAATCTACATATCTATTGGGTAGAACACGCTCCAACAGTTTTTTCCTTAGGAAACTGCCTGATTTTTGAATCTGCTATTAGGAAAAAGCTGCAAACTAAGTGTTTAAGTTTCTAGGTGTAAATATGCCTTGTATGGTGGATGATAGTTCTGTAATACACATGTACACAACTCATTAAAAATGTTTCTCAAATCCGTGATATATTTAGTGTGTTCGGAACACGGAATGTCACGTTGAAGGAAACTATGTAAATTACATATCTATTGGTGAGAACCCGCTCCAGGAGCATTTTACTGTAAAATCTACCTCTGTTTGGAAACTGGTTTTATGAAAACGCTGAAAATCTGAGCAAATGCTTTAAGGTGACAATATGTCTTCAGCGGTTTATTAAAGATGTGTAATTCACATTCTAACAACTCAGCTGTGAAAATTTGCTGAATCCAATGTGCACGTAACTTTTTCAGAACACGGAATTTTACGGTGACGTTATCTATGAAAATGGGATGTCTATTGGATCGAACATGCAGCAAGACTATTTTTCTGTGCAAACTGCTTGATTTTCGAAAGTGATGTTAGGAAAAATCTCCAAATCTAAGTAAATATTTCTAGGTGTAAATATGCCTTGTATTGTGGTTGAAACATCGATAATCCACCTGCTCGGTGTCATTCAATAATGATTGTCGAAGCCGTGATTAATGTAATGTTTTCGGAACATGGAATGTCTCGGGGAGTGAAACTCAGAAAATAACAATTCTACTGGATAGAACTCGCTTGAATTGAATTTTTCAGTGAAAATTTCATGATTTTCGAAACTGGATATTACAAAAAACCTGCGAAATAAGAATAAACACTTCTAGGTGTAAATATGCCTTGCATGGTGGATGAAAGTTCGGTAATCCACATGCTCCCACTCATTAAATAATGTTTGTCGAATTCGTGATGCATGTAACGTGTTCGGAATACAGAATGTCATATTGAAGGAAACAATGTAAATTACATGTGTATTGGGTAGAACTCGCTTGAAGAGAATTTTTCTGCGAAACGTGCCTCATTTCCCAAACTGCCATTAGGAGAACCCTGTGAAATCTGAGAAAATGCTTCTAAGGGTCAATATGCCTTGAATGGTGAATGAAATTCCGGTAATCCACATGTTAATATCAGTGTAGTAATTATTTTTCAAACCGTGATTCATGGAGCGCTTTTGGGAAATGGAATTTCACCATAATGAAACAATGTAAATTACAATTCTATTGGGTAGAACTAGCTAGAATAGAATTTTTCTGCGAAAATTGCATGATTATCGAATCTGAAGTTTGGAGAAAACTTCAAAATGAGAGTAAATATTTCTAGGTGTAAGTATGCCTATATGTTGGAAGAAAGTTCGGTAATCCACATTTTCACAACATATTAAAGAATCTTTTTCTAATCCGTGATGCATATACCGTGTTCGGAACGTGGAATTTCACGGTGCTTGAAACAATATAAATTACTTCTCTATTGGGTAGAACTCGCTCCAAGTGAATTTTTCTGTGAAAACTGCTTCATTTTTGAAACTGGGGATTGGAAAACGCTGCAAAATCTGAGAAAATACTTGTAAGTATCAATATTCAATCTATTGTGATGAAAGTTCAGTAATCCACATGCTAACAAGTCTGTTGTGAATATTTCTCGAAAACATTATGCATGTAGCATGTTCAGAACACGGGATTTCATGGCCAGGGAGTTTATGTAAATTGCAATTCTCTTGGTTAGAAAACACTCCAGGAGATTTTTCCTGAGAAATCTGCCTGATTTTCGAAACTGGCATTAGGAAAACACTGTGAACTCAGATGAATAGATTCTGGGTGTAAATATGCTTGTAGGGTGGATGAAAGTTCGGTAATCCGCATGCTAAAAACTCTGTAGTGAATATTTGTCGAATCCGAGATACATGAAGCGTGTTCGGAACACAGAATATCACGGTGAGCGAATCTACGTAAAATACATTTCTCTTGGGTAGAACTCGCTCCAAGAGCTTTTTCTGCGAATTCTGCCTCAGTTTCAAAACTGGCATTAGGAAAAACTTTCGAAATATGAGAAAATGCTTCAAAGTGTCAATATGGCTTTTATGGTGGATGAAAGTTCGGTAATCCTTATGCTAACGACTCTGTAGTGAATATTTGTCGAATCCGTGATGCATGTAGATTTATCGGAACACGGAATTTCACGATGACGGGTTCTATGTAAATTGCATGTCATCTGGGTAAACTCGATCCAAGAGGATTTTTCTGCGAAAACTGCATGATTTAAAAACTGACATTAGGAGAAATCTACTAAATCAGAAAAAAATTTCTATGTATAAATATGCATTGTAAGGTGGATGAAAGTTCGGTAATAAACATGTTCACCACTCATTAAAGAATGTTTGTCGAATCCGTGATGCATCTAACGTGTTCAGAACACGGAATGTGACGGTGAGTGAAACTCGGTAAATTACATATCTTTTGGGTAGAACTCGCTTCAATAGCATTTTCCTGCCAAATCTGCCTCATTTTCAAATCTGGCATTAAAACTAACCTGTGAAATCTCAGAAAATTCTTCAAAGTGTCAGTAAGCCATGTATGGTGGATGAAAGTGCTGTAATCCACTTGCTAACAACTCTGTACTGAATATTTGTCAAATCCGAGATGCATGTAGCGTGTTCGGAACACGGAATTTCACGGTGAGCGAATCCATGTAAATTACATGTCTATTGTTTAGAACACGCTCCAAGAGTTTTTTGCCGTGAAATCTGCCTCAGTTTCGAAACTGGCGTTTGGAAAGCTCTGTGAAATCAGAGAAAATGCTTCTAAGCATCAATATGCCTTGTATTGTGATGAAAGTCCTGTAATCCACATGCAAACAACACTGTAGTATAATTTGTCGAATCCTATCTGCATGTAGCGTGTTCGCAACACGAAATTTCACAGCAGGAGAATCTATGTAATTTACATATCTATTGGGTAGAACACGCTCCAATAGTTATTTCCTTAGGAAACTGCCTGAATTTTGAAACAGCTATTAGGAAAATGCTGCAAACTCAGAGTTGATATTTCTAGGTGTAAATATGCCTTGTATGGTGGATGAAATTTCTGTAATACACATGTACACAACTCATTAAAAATGTTTCTCAAATCCGTGATTTATGTAGTGTGTTCGGAACACGGAATGTCACGTTGAAGGAAACTATGTAAATTACATATCTATTGGTGAGAACCCACTCCAGGAGCATTTTCTGTAAAATCTATCTCTGTTTGGAAACTGGTGTTATGAAAACGCTGCAAAATCTGAGCAAATGCTTTAAGTTGACAATATGTCTTCAATGGTTTATTATATATTTGTAATTCACATTCTAAAAACTCAGCTGTGAATATTTGTTGAATCAAATGTGCATGTACCTTTTTCAGATCACGGAATGTTACGGTGATGATATCTATGAAAATGGGATTTCTAGTTGATAGAATATGCAGCAAGAGAATTTTTCTGCTTAAACTGCCTGATTTTCCTAACTGATGTTAGGAAAAATCTGCTAAATCTAAGTAAATATTTCTAGGTGTAAATATGCCTTGTACTGTGGTTGAAAAATCGGTAATTCACATGCTCATGGTCATTAAACAATGTTTGTGGAAGCCGTGATTAATGTAACGTTTTCGGAACATGGAATGTCTCGGTGAGTGAAACTCGGAAAATAACAATTCTACTCGATAGAACTCGCTTGAATTGAATTTTTCTGCGAAAATTTCATGATTTTCGAAACTGGATGTTACGAAAAACCTGCAAAATCAGAATAAACTCTTCTAGGTGTAAACATGCCTTGTATGGTGGATGAAAGTTCGGTAATCCACATGCTCACACTCATTAAAGAATGAGTGTCGAATTCGTGATGCATGTAACGTGTTCGGAATTCGGAATATCATATTGAAGGAAACAATGTAAATTACTTGTCTATTGTGTACAACTCACTTGAAGAGTATTTTTCTACGAAATGTGCCTCATTTTTAAACCTGCCATTACGAGAACACTGTGAAATCTGAGAAAATGCTTCTAAGGGTCAATAAGCCTTGAATGGTGAATGAAAGTCCGGTAATCCACATGTTAATATCAGTGTAGTAATTATTTTTCAAACCGTGATTCATGGAGCGCTTTTGGAAAACGGAATTTCACCGTAATGAAACAATTTAAATTACAATTCTATTGGGTAGAACTAGATAGGATAGAATTTTTCTGCGAAAATTGCATGATTATCGAATCTGAAGTTTGGAGAAAGCTTCAAAATGAGAGTAAATATTTCTAGGTGTAAATATGCCTTTATGTTGGAAGAAAGTTCGGTAATCCACATTTTCACAACATATTAAAGAATCTTTTTCCAATCCGTGTTTCATATACCGTGTTCGGAACGTGGAATTTCATGGTGATTGAAACAATGTAAATTACTTCTCTATTGGGTAGAACTCGTTCCAAGAGTGTTTTTCTGCGAAAACTGCTTCATTTTTGAAACTGGCTTTTGGAAAATGCTGTAAAATCTGAGAAAATATTCCTAAGTATCAATATTCAAACTACTGTGATGAAAGTTCAGTAATCCACATGCTAACAAATCTGTAGTGAATACTTGTCGAATCCATTATGCATGTAGCATGTTCGGAACACGGGATTTCATGGCCAGGAAGTTTATGTTAATTACATTTCTCTTGGTTAAAAATCACTCCAAGAGATTTTTCCTGAGAAATCTGCCTGATTTTCGAAACTGGCGTGAGGAAAAAACTGCAAACTAAGATGAATAGATTTTCGGTGTAATTATGTCTTGTTCTTTGTATGAAAGTTCGGTAATCTGCATGCTAACAACTCTGTAGTGAATATTTGTCGAATCCGAGATACATGAAGCGTGTCCGGAACACAGAATATCACGGTGAGCGAATCTATGCAAAATACATGTCTCTTGGTTAGAATACGCTCCAAAAGCTTTTTCTGAGAATTCTGCCTCATTTTCAAAACTGGCATTAGGAAAAACTTTCGAAATATGAGAAAATGCTTCAAAGTGTCAATATGGCTTTTATGGTGGATGAAAGTTCGGTAATCCTTATGCTAACGATTCTGTAGTGAATATTTGTCGAATCCGTGATGCATGTAGCTTTTTCGGAACACGGAATTTCACGATGAGGGATTCTATGTAAATTGCATGTCAATTGGGTAGAACCCGCTCCAAGAGGATTTTTCTGAGAAATCTGCATGATTTAAAAACTGACATTAGGAGAAAGCTACTAAATCAGAAAAAAAATTTCTATGTATATATATGCATTGTAATGTGGATGAAAGTTCGTTAATACACATGTTAACAACTCATTAAAGAATGTTTGTCGAATCCGTGATGCATGTAACGTGTTCAGAACACGGAATGTCATGGTGTGTGAAACAAGGTAAATTACATATCTTTTGGGTAGAAATCGCTCCAAGAGCATTTTCCTGCCAATTCTGCCTCATTTTCAAACCTGGCATAAAAACTAACCTGTGAAATCTCAGAAAATTCTTCAAAGTGTCAGTAAGCCATATATGGTGGATGAAAGTGCTGTAATCCACTTGCTAACAACTCTGTAGTGAATATTTGTCGAATCCGAGATGCATGTAGCGTGTTCGGAACACGAAAATTCACGGTGAGCGAATCCATGTAAATTACATGTCTTTAGTTTTGAACCCACTCCAAGAGGTTTTTGCCGTGAAATCTTCCTCAGTTTCGAAACTGGCGTTTGGAAAGCTCTGTGAAATAAGAGAAAATGCTTCTAAGCAACAATATGCCTTGTATTGTGATGAAAGTCCTGTAATCCACATGTAAACAACTCTGTAGTGTATTTTTGTCGAATCCTATCTGCATGTAGCGAGTACGAAACATGGAATTTCACAGCAGGGGAATCTATGTAATCTACATATCTATTGGGTAGAACACGCTCCAACAGTTTTTTCCTTAGGAAACTGCCTGATTTTTGAATCTGCTATTAGGAAAATGCTGCAAACTAAGTGTTAAAGTTTCTAGGTGTAAATATGCCTTGTATGGTGGATGATAGTTCTGTAATACACATGTACACAACTCATTAAAAATGTTTCTCAAATCCGTGATATATTTAGTGTGTTCGGAACACGGAATGTCACGTTGAAGGAAACTAAGTAAATTACATATCTATTGGTGAGAACCCGCTCCAGGAGCATTTTACTGTAAAATCTACCTCTGTTTGGAAACTGGTTTTATGAAAACGCTGAAAATCTGAGCAAATGCTTTAAGGTGACAATATGTTTTCAATGGTTTATTAAAGATGTGTAATTCACATTCTAACAACTCAGCTGTGAAAATTTGCTGAATCCAATGTGCACGTAACTTTTTCACAACACGGAATGTTACGGTGACGTTATCTATGAAAATGGGATGTCTATTGGATCGAACATGCAGCAAGACTATTTTTCTGCGCAAACTGCTTGATTTTCGAAAGTGATGTTAGGAAAAATCTCCAAATCTAAGTAAATATTTCTAGGTGTAAATATGCCTTGTATTGTGGTTGAAACATCGATAATCCACCTGCTCGGTGTCATTCAATAATGATTGTCGAAGCCGTGATTAATGTAATGTTTTCGGAACATGGAATGTCTCGGAGAGTGAAACTCAGAAAATAACAATTCTACTGGATAGAACTCGCTTGAATTGAATTTTTCAGTGAAAATTTCATGATTTTCGAAACTGGATATTACAAAAAACCTGCGAAATAAGAATAAACACTTCTAGGTGTAAATATGCCTTGTATGGTGGATGAAAGTTTGGTAATCCACATGCTCCCACTCATTAAATAATGTTTGTCGAATTCGTGATGCATGTAACGTGTTCGGAATACAGAATGTCATATTGAAGGAAACAATGTAAATTACATGTGTATTGGGTAGAACTCGCTTGAAGAGAATTTTTCTGCGAAACGTGCCTCATTTCCCAAACTGCCATTACGAGAACCCTGTGAAATCTGAGAAAATGCTTCTAAGGGTCAATATGCCTTGAATGGTGAATGAAATTCCGGTAATCCACATGTTAATATCAGTGTAGTAATTATTTTTCAAACCGTGATTCATGGAGCGCTTTTGGGAAATGGAATTTCACCATAATGAAACAATGTAAATTACAATTCTATTGGGTAGAACTAGCTAGAATAGAATTTTTCTGCGAAAATTGCATGATTATCGAATCTGAAGTTTGGAGAAAACTTCAAAATGAGAGTAAATATTTCTAGGTGTAAGTATGCCTATATGTTGGAAGAAAGTTCGGTAATCCACATTTTCACAACATATTAAAGAATCTTTTTCTAATCCGTGATGCATATACCGTGTTCGGAACGTGGAATTTCACGGTGCTTGAAACAATATAAATTACTTCTCTATTGGGTAGAACTCGCTCCAAGTGAATTTTTCTGTGAAAACTGCTTCATTTTTGAAACTGGGGATTGGAAAACGCTGCAAAATCTGAGAAAATACTTGTAAGTATCAATATTCAATCTATTGTGATGAAAGTTCAGTAATCCACATGCTAACAAATCTGTTGTGAATATTTCTCGAAAACATTATGCATGTAGCATGTTCAGAACACGGGATTTCATGGCCAGGGAGTTTATGTAAATTGCAATTCTCTTGGTTAGAAAACACTCCAGGAGATTTTTCCTGAGAAATCTGCCTGATTTTCGAAACTGGCATTAGGAAAACACTGTGAACTCAGATGAATAGATTCTCGGTGTAAATATGCTTGTAGGGTGGATGAAAGTTCGGTAATCCGCATTCTAAAAACTCTGTAGTGAATATTTGTCGAATCCGAGATACATGAAGCGTGTTCGGAACACAGAATATCACGGTGAGCGAATCTACGTAAAATACATTTCTCTTGGGTAGAACTCGCTCCAAGAGCTTTTTCTGCGAATTCTGCCTCAGTTTCAAAACTGGCATTAGGAAAAACTTTCGAAATATGAGAAAATGCTTCAAAGTGTCAATATGGCTTTTATGGTGGATGAAAGTTCGGTCATCCTTATGCTAACGACTCTGTAGTGAATATTTGTCGAATCCGTGATGCATGTAGATTTATCGGAACACGGAATTTCACGATGACGGGTTCTATGTAAATTGCATGTCATCTGGGTAAACTCGATCCAAGAGGATTTTTCTGCGAAAACTGCATGATTTAAAAACTGACATTAGGAGAAATCTACTAAATCAGAAAAAAATTTCTATGTATAAATATGCATTGTAAGGTGGATGAAAGTTCGGTAATAAACATGTTCACCACTCATTAAAGAATGTTTGTCGAATCCGTGATGCATCTAACGTGTTCAGAACACGGAATGTGACGGTGAGTGAAACTCGGTAAATTACATATCTTTTGGGTAGAACTCGCTTCAATAGCATTTTCCTGCCAAATCTGCCTCATTTTCAAATCTGGCATTAAAACTAACCTGTGAAATCTCAGAAAATTCTTCAAAGTGTCAGTAAGCCATGTATGGTGGATGAAAGTGCTGTAATCCACTTGCTAACAACTCTGTACTGAATATTTGTCAAATCCGAGATGCATGTAGCGTGTTCAGAACACGGAATTTCACGGTGAGCGAATCCATGTAAATTACATGTCTATTGTTTAGAACCCGCTCCAAGTGTTTTTTGCCGTGAAATCTGCCTCAGTTTCAAAACTGGCGTTTGGAAAGCTCTGTGAAATCAGAGAAAATGCTTCTAAGCATCAATATGCCTTGTATTGTGATGAAAGTCCTGTAATCCACATGCAAACAACACTGTAGTATAATTTGTCGAATCCTATCTGCATGTAGCGTGTTCGCAACACGAAATTTCACAGCAGAAGAATCTATGTAATTTACATATCTATTGGGTAGAACACGCTCCAATAGTTATTTCCTTAGGAAACTGCCTGAATTTTGAAACAGCTATTAGGAAAATGCTGCAAACTCAGAGTTGATATTTCTAGGTGTAAATATGCCTTGTATGGTGGATGAAATTTCTGTAATACACATGTACACAACTCATTAAAAATGTTTCTCAAATCCGTGATTTATGTAGTGTGTTCGGAACACGGAATGTCACGTTGAAGGAAACTATGTAAATTACATATCTATTGGTGAGAACCCACTCCAGGAGCATTTTCTGTAAAATCTATCTCTGTTTGGAAACTGGTGTTATGAAAACGCTGCAAAATCTGAGCAAATGCTTTAAGTTGACAATATGTCTTCAATGGTTTATTATATATTTGTAATTCACATTCTAAAAACTCAGCTGTGAATATTTGTTGAATCAAATGTGCATGTACCTTTTTCGGATCACGGAATGTTACGGTGATGATATCTATGAAAATGGGATTTCTAGTTGATAGAACATGCAGCAAGAGAATTTTTCTGCTTAAACTGCCTGATTTTCCTAACTGATGTTAGGAAAAATCTGCTAAATCTAAGTAAATATTTCTAGGTGTAAATATGCCTTGTACTGTGGTTGAAAAATCGGTAATTCACATGCTCATGGTCATTAAACAATGTTTGTGGAAGCCGTGATTAATGTAACGTTTTCGAATCATGGAATGTCTCGGTGAGTGAAACTCGGAAAATAACAATTCTACTCGATAGAACTCGCTTGAATTGAATTTTTCAACGAAAATTTCATGATTTTCGAAACTGGATGTTACGAAAAACCTGCAAAATCAGAATAAACACTTCTAGGTGTAAACATGCCTTGTATGGTGGATGAAAGTTCGGTAATCCACATGCTCACACTCATTAAAGAATGAGTGTCGAATTCGTGATGCATGTAACGTGTTCGGAATTCGGAATATCATATTGAAGGAAACAATGTAAATTACTTGTCTATTGTGTAGAACTCACTTGAAGAGTATTTTTCTACGAAATGTGCCTCATTTTTAAACCTGCCATTACGAGAACACTGTGAAATCTGAGAAAATGCTTCTAAGGGTCAATAAGCCTTGAATGGTGAATGAAAGTCCGGTAATCCACATGTTAATATCAGTGTAGTAATTATTTTTCAAACCGTGATTCATGGAGCGCTTTTGGAAAACGTAATTTCACCGTAATGAAACAATTTAAATTACAATTCTATTGGGTAGAACTAGATAGGATAGAATTTTTCTGCGAAAATTGCATGATTATCGAATCTGAAGTTTGGAGAAAGCTTCAAAATGAGAGTAAATATTTCTAGGTGTAAATATGCCTTTATGTTGGAAGAAAGTTCGGTAATCCACATTTTCACAACATATTAAAGAATCTTTTTCCAATCCGTGTTTCACATACCGTGTTCGGAACGTGGAACTTCATGGTGATTGAAACAAGGTAAATTACTTCTCTATTGGGTAGAACTCGTTCCAAGAGTGTTTTTCTGCGAAAACTGCTTCATTTTTGAAACTGGCTTTTGGAAAATGCTGTAAAATCTGAGAAAATATTCCTAAGTATCAATATTCAAACTACTGTGATGAAAGTTCGGTAATCCACATGCTAACAAATCTGTAGTGAATACTTGTCGAATCCATTATGCATGTAGCATGTTCGGAACACGGGATTTCATGGCCAGGAAGTTTATGTTAATTACATTTCTCTTGGTTAAAAATCACTCCAAGAGATTTTTCCTGAGAAATCTGCCTGATTTTCGAAACTGGCGTTAGGAAAAAACTGCAAACTAAGATGAATAGATTTTCGGTGTAATTATGTCTTGTTCTTTGTATGAAAGTTCGGTAATCTGCATGCTAACAACTCTGTAGTGAATATTTGTCGAATCCGAGATACATGAAGCGTGCTCGGAACACAGAATATCACGGTGAGCGAATCTATGCAAAATACATGTCTCTTGGTTAGAATACGCTCCAAAAGCTTTTTCTGAGAATTCGGCCTCATTTTCAAAACGGGCATTAGGAAAAACTTTCGAAATATGAGAAAATGCTTCAAAGTGTCAATATGGCTTTTATGGTGGATGAAAGTTCGGTAATCCTTATGCTAACGACTCTGTAGTGAATATTTGTCGAATCCGTGATGCATGTAGCTTTTTCGGAACACGGAATTTCACGATGAGGGATTCTATGTAAATTGCATGTCTATTGGGTAGAACCCGCTCCAAGAGGATTTTTCTGAGAAATCTGCATGATTTAAAAACTGACATTAGGAGAAAGCTACTAAATCAGAAAAAAAATTTCTATGTATATATATGCATTGTAATGTGGATGATAGTTCGTTAATACACATGTTAACAACTCATTAAAGAATGTTTGTCGAATCCGTGATGCATGTAACGTGTTCAGAACACGGAATGTCATGGTGTGTGAAACAAGGTAAATTACATATCTTTTGGGTAGAAATCGCTCCAAGAGCATTTTCCTGCCAATTCTGCCTCATTTTCAAACCTGGCATAAAAACTAACCTGTGAAATCTCAGAAAATTCTTCAAAGTGTCAGTAAGCCATGTATGGTGGATGAAAGTGCTGTAATCCACTTGCTAACAACTCTGTAGTGAATATTTGTCGAATCCGAGATGCATGTAGCGTGTTCGGAACACGAAAATTCACGGTGAGCGAATCCATGTAAATTACATGTCTTTAGTTTTGAACCCACTCCAAGAGGTTTTTGCCGTGAAATCTGCCTCAGTTTCGAAACTGGCGTTTGGAAATCTCTGTGAAATAAGAGAAAATGCTTCTAAGCAACAATATGCCTTGTATTGTGATGAAAGTCCTGTAATCCACATGTAAACAACTCTGTAGTGTATTTTTGTCGAATCCTATCTGCATGTAGCGAGTACGAAACATGGAATTTCACAGCAGGGGAATCTATGTAATCTACATATCTATTGGGTAGAACACGCTCCAACAGTTTTTTCCTTAGGAAACTGCCTGATTTTTGAATCTGCTATTAGGAAAATGCTGCAAACTAAGTGTTAAAGTTTCTAGGTGTAAATATGCCTTGTATGGTGGATGATAGTTCTGTAATACACATGTACACAACTCATTAAAAATGTTTCTCAAATCCGTGATATATTTAGTGTGTTCGGAACACGGAATGTCACGTTGAAGGAAACTATGTAAATTACATATCTATTGGTGAGAACCCGCTCCAGGAGCATTTTACTGTAAAATCTACCTCTGTTTGGAAACTGGTTTTATGAAAACGCTGAAAATCTCAGCAAATGCTTTAAGGTGACAATATGTCTTCAATGGTTTATTAAAGATGTGTAATTCACATTCTAACAACTCAGCTGTGAAAATTTGCTGAATCCAATATGCACGTAACTTTTTCACAACACGGAATGTTACGGTGACGTTATCTATGAAAATGGGATGTCTATTGGATCGAAAATGCAGCAAGACTATTTTTCTGCGCAAACTGCTTTATTTTCGAAAGTGATGTTAGGAAAAATCTCCAAATCTAAGTAAATATTTCTAGGTGTAAATATGCCTTGTATTGTGGTTGAAACATCGATAATCCACCTGCTCGGTGTCATTCAATAATGATTGTCGAAGCCGTGATTAATGTAATGTTTTCGGAACATGGAATGTCTCGATGAGTGAAACTCAGAAAATAACAATTCTACTGGATAGAACTCGCTTGAATTGAATTTTTCAGTGAAAATTTCATGATTTTCGAAACTGGATATTACAAAAAACCTGCGAAATAAGAATAAACACTTCTAGGTGTAAATATGCCTTGTATGGTGGATGAAAGTTCGGTAATCCACATGCTCCCACTCATTAAATAATGTTTGTCGAATTCGTGATGCATGTAACGTGTTCGGAATACAGAATGTCATATTGAAGGAAACAATGTAAATTACATGTGTATTGGGTAGAACTCGCTTGAAGAGAATTTTTCTGCGAAACGTGCCTCATTTCCCAAACTGCCATTAGGAGAACCCTGTGAAATCTGAGAAAATGCTTCTAAGGGTCAATATGCCTTGAATGGTGAATGAAATTCCGGTAATCCACATGTTAATATCAGTGTAGTAATTATTTTTCAAACCGTGATTCATGGAGTGCTTTTGGGAAATGGAATTTCACCATAATGAAACAATGTAAATTACAATTCTATTGGGTAGAACTAGCTAGAATAGAATTTTTCTGCGAAAATTGCATGATTATCGAATCTGAAGTTTGGAGAAAACTTCAAAATGAGAGTAAATATTTCTAGGTGTAAGTATGCCTATATGTTGGAAGAAAGTTCGGTAATCCACATTTTCACAACATATTAAAGAATCTTTTTCTAATCCGTGATGCATATACCGTGTTCGGAACGTGGAATTTCACGGTGCTTGAATCAATATAAATTACTTCTCTATTGGGTAGAACTCTCTCCAAGTGAATTTTTCTGTGAAAACTGCTTCATTTTTGAAACTGGGGATTGGAAAACGCTGCAAAATCTGAGAAAATACGTGTAAGTATCAATATTCAATCTATTGTGATGAAAGTTCAGTAATCCACATGCTAACAAGTCTGTTGTGAATATTTCTCGAAAACATTATGCATGTAGCATGTTCAGAACACGGGATTTCATGGCCAGGGAGTTTATGTAAATTGCACTTCTCTTGGTTAGAAAACACTCCAGGAGATTTTTCCTGAGAAATCTGCCTGATTTTCGAAACTGGCATTAGGAAAACACTGTGAACTCAGATGAATAGATTCTGGGTGTAAATATGCTTGTAGGGTGGATGAAAGTTCGGTAATCCGCATGCTAAAAACTCTGTAGTGAATATTTGTCGAATCCGAGATACATGAAGCGTGTTCGGAACACAGAATATCACGGTGAGCGAATCTACGTAAAATACATTTCTCTTGGGTAGAACTCGCTCCAAGAGCTTTTTCTGCGAATTCTGCCTCAGTTTCAAAACTGGCATTAGGAAAAACTTTCGAAATATGAGAAAATGCTTCAAAGTGTCAATATGGCTTTTATGGTGGATGAAAGTTCGGTAATCCTTATGCTAACGACTCTGTAGTGAATATTTGTCGAATCCGTGATGCATGTAGATTTATCGGAACACGGAATTTCACGATGACGGGTTCTATGTAAATTGCATGTCATCTGGGTAAACTCGCTCCAAGAGGATTTTTCTGCGAAAACTGCATGATTTAAAAACTGACATTAGGAGAAATCTACTAAATCAGAAAAAAATTTCTATGTATAAATATGCATTGTAAGGTGGATGAAAGTTCGGTAATATACATGTTCACCACTCATTAAAGAATGTTTGTCGAATCCGTGATGCATCTAACGTGTTCAGAACACGGAAAGTGACGGTGAGTGAAACTCGGTAAATTACATATCTTTTGGGTAGAACTCGCTTCAATAGCATTTTCCTGCCAAATCTGCCTCATTTTCAAATCTGGCATTAAAACTAACCTGTGAAATCTCAGAAAATTCTTCAAAGTGTCAGTAAGCCATGTATGGTGGATGAAAGTGCTGTAATCCACTTGCTAACAACTCTGTACTGAATACTTGTCAAATCCGAGATGCATGTAGCGTGTTCGGAACACGGAATTTCACGGTGAGCGAATCCATGTAAATTACATGTCTATTGTTTAGAACCCGCTCCAAGAGTTTTTGCCGTGAAATCTGCCTCAGTTTCGAAACTGGCGTTTGGAAAGCTCTGTGAAATCAGAGAAAATGCTTCTAAGCATCAATATGCCTTGTATTGTGATGAAAGTCCTGTAATCCACATGCAAACAACACTGTAGTATAATTTGTCGAATCCTATCTGCATGTAGCGTGTTCGAAACACGAAATTTCACAGCAGGAGAATCTATGTAATTTACATATCTATTGGGTAGAACACGCTCCAATAGTTATTTCCTTAGGAAACTGCCTGAATTTTGAAACAGCTATTAGGAAAATGCTGCAAACTCAGAGTTGATATTTCTAGGTGTAAATATGCCTTGTATGGTGGATGAAATTTCTGTAATACACATGTACACAACTCATTAAAAATGTTTCTCAAAACCGTGATTTATGTAGTGTGTTCGGAACACGGAATGTCACGTTGAAGGAAACTATGTAAATTACATATCTATTGGTGAGAACCCACTCCAGGAGCATTTTCTGTAAAATCTATCTCTGTTTGGAAACTGGTGTTATGAAAACGCTGCAAAATCTGAGCAAATGCTTTAAGTTGACAATATGTCTTCAATGGTTTATTATATATTTGTAATTCACATTCTAAAAACTCAGCTGTGAATATTTGTTGAATCAAATGTGCATGTACCTTTTTCGGATCACGGAATGTTACGGTGATGGTATCTATGAAAATGGGATTTCTAGTTGATAGAACATGCAGCAAGAGAATTTTTCTGCTTAAACTGCCTGATTTTCCTAACTGATGTTAGGAAAAATCTGCTAAATCTAAGTAAATATTTCTAGGTGTAAATATGCCTTGTATTGTGGTTGAAAAATCGGTAATTCACATGCTCACGGTCATTAAACAATGTTTGTGGAAGCCGTGATTAATGTAACGTTTTCGGAACATGGAATGTCTCGGTGAGTGAAACTCGGAAAATAACAATTCTACTCGATAGAACTCGCTTGAATTGAATTTTTCAGCGAAAATTTCAAGATTTTCAAAACTGGATGTTCGGAAAACCTGCGAAATCAGAATAACTAATTCTAGGTGTAAATATGACTTGTATGGTGGATGAAAGTTCGGTAATCCACATGCTCACACTCATTAAAGAATGAGTGTCGAATTCGTGATGCATGTAACGTGTTCGGAATTCGGAATATCATATTGAAGGAAACAATGTAAATTACTTGTCTATTGTGTAGAACTCGCTTGAAGAGTATTTTTCTACGAAATGTGCCTCATTTTCAAACCTGCCATTACGAGAACCCTGTGAAATCTGAGAAAATGCTTCTAAGGGTCAATATGCCTTGAATGGTGAATGAAATTCCGGTAATCCACATGTTAATATCAGTGTAGTAATTATTTTTCAAACCGTGATTCATGGAGCGCTTTTGGAAAACGGAATTTCACCGTAATGAAACAATGTAAATTACAATTCTATTGGGTAGAACTAGCTAGAATAGAAGTTTTCTGCGAAAATTGCCTGATTATCGAATCTGAAGTTTGGAGAAAGCTTCAAAATGAGAGTAAATATTTCTAGGTGTAAGTATGCCTATATGTTGGAAGAAAGTTCGGTAATCCACATTTTCACAACATATTAAAGAATCTTTTTCTAATCCGTGATGCATATACCGTGTTCGGAACGTGGAATTTCACGGTGCTTGAAACAATATAAATTACTTCTCTATTGGGTAGAACTCGCTCCAAGTGAATTTTTCTGTGAAAACTGCTTCATTTTTGAAACTGGGGATTGGAAAACGCTGCAAAATCTGAGAAAATACTTGTAAGTATCAATATTCAATCTATTGTGATGAAAGTTCAGTAATCCACATGCTAACAAGTCTGTAGTGAATATTTCTCGAAAACATTATGCATGTAGCATGTTCAGAACACGGGATTTCATGGCCAGGGAGTTTATGTAAATTGCAATTCTCTTGGTTAGAAAACACTCCAGGAGATTTTTCCTGAGAAATCTGCCTGATTTTCGAAACTGGCATTAGGAAAACACTGTGAACTCAGATGAATAGATTCTGGGTGTAAATATGCTTGTAGGGTGGATGAAAGTTCGGTAATCCGCATGCTAAAAACTCTGTAGTGAATATTTGTCGAATCCGAGATACATGAAGCGTGTTCGGAACACAGAATATCACGGTGAGCGAATCTACGTAAAATACATTTCTCTTGGGTAGAACTCGCTCCAAGAGCTTTTTCTGCGAATTCTACCTCAGTTTCAAAACTGGCATTAGGAAAAACTTTCGAAATATGAGAAAATGCTTCAAAGTGTCAATATGGCTTTTATGGTGGATGAAAGTTCGGTAATCCTTATGCTAACGACTCTGTAGTGAATATTTGTCGAATCCGTGATGCATGTAGATTTATCGGAACACGGAAATTCACGATGACTGGTTCTATGTAAATTGCATGTCATCTGGGTAAACTCGCTCCAAGAGGATTTTTTCTGCGAAAACTGCATGATTTAAAAACTGACATTAGGAGAAATCTACTAAATCAGAAAAAAATTTCTATGTATAAATATGCATTGTAAGGTGGATGAAAGTTCGGTAATAAACATGTTCACCACTCATTAAAGAATGTTTGTCGAATCCGTGATGCATCTAACGTGTTCAGAACACGGAATGTGACGGTGAGTGAAACTCGGTAAATTACATATCTTTTGGGTAGAACTCGCTTCAATAGCATTTTCCTGCCAAATCTGCCTCATTTTCAAATCTGGCATTAAAACTAACCTGTGAAATCTCAGAAAATTCTTCAAAGTGTCAGTAAGCCATGTATGGTGGATGAAAGTGCTGTAATCCACTTGCTAACAACTCTGTACTGAATACTTGTCAAATCCGAGATGCATGTAGCGTGTTCGGAACACGGAATTTCACGGTGAGCGAATCCATGTAAATTACATGTCTATTGTTTAGAACCCGCTCCAAGAGTTTTTTGCCGTGAAATCTGCCTCAGTTTCGAAACTGGCGTTTGGAAAGCTCTGTGAAATCAGAGAAAATGCTTCTAAGCATCAATATGCCTTGTATTGTGATGAAAGTCCTGTAATCCACATGCAAACAACACTGTAGTATAATTTGTCGAATCCTATCTGCATGTAGCGTGTTCGAAACACGAAATTTCACAGCAGGAGAATCTATGTAATTTACATATCTATTGGGTAGAACACGCTCCAATAGTTATTTCCTTAGGAAACTGCCTGAATTTTGAAACAGCTATTAGGAAAATGCTGCAAACTCAGAGTTGATATTTCTAGGTGTAAATATGCCTTGTATGGTGGATGAAATTTCTGTAATACACATGTACACAACTCATTAAAAATGTTTCTCAAAACCGTGATGTATGTAGTGTGTTCGGAACACGGAATGTCACGTTGAAGGAAACTATGTAAATTACATATCTATTGGTGAGAACCCACTCCAGGAGCATTTTCTGTAAAATCTATCTCTGTTTGGAAACTGGTGTTATGAAAACGCTGCAAAATCTGAGCAAATGCTTTAAGTTGACAATATGTCTTCAATGGTTTATTATATATTTGTAATTCACATTCTAAAAACTCAGCTGTGAATATTTGTTGAATCAAATGTGCATGTACCTTTTTCGGATCACGGAATGTTACGGTGATGGTATCTATGAAAATGGGATTTCTAGTTGATAGAACATGCAGCAAGAGAATTTTTCTGCTTAAACTGCCTGATTTTCCTAACTGATGTTAGGAAAAATCTGCTAAATCTAAGTAAATATTTCTAGGTGTAAATATGCCTTGTATTGTGGTTGAAAAATCGGTAATTCACATGCTCACGGTCATTAAACAATGTTTGTGGAAGCCGTGATTAATGTAACGTTTTCGGAACATGGAATGTCTCGGTGAGTGAAACTCGGAAAATAACAATTCTACTCGATAGAACTCGCTTGAATTGAATTTTTCAGCGAAAATTTCAAGATTTTCGAAACTGGATGTTCGGAAAACCTGCGAAATCAGAATAACTAATTCTAGGTGTAAATATGCCTTGTATGGTGGATGAAAGTTCGGTAATCCACATGCTCACACTCATTAAAGAATGAGTGTCGAATTCGTGATGCATGTAACGTGTTCGGAATTCGGAATATCATATTGAAGGAAACAATGTAAATTACTTGTCTATTGTGTAGAACTCGCTTGAAGAGTATTTTTCTACGAAATGTGCCTCATTTTCAAACCTGCCATTACGAGAACCCTGTGAAATCTGAGAAAATGCTTCTAAGGGTCAATATGCCTTGAATGGTGAATGAAATTCCGGTAATCCACATGTTAATATCAGTGTAGTAATTATTTTTCAAACCGTGATTCATGGAGCGCTTTTGGAAAACGGAATTTCACCGTAATGAAACAATGTAAATTACAATTCTATTGGGTAGAACTAGCTAGAATAGAATTTTTCTGCGAAAATTGCCTGATTATCGAATCTGAAGTTTGGAGAAAGCTTCAAAATGAGAGTAAATATTTCTAGGTGTAAATATGCCTTTATGTTGGAAGAAAGTTCGGTAATCAAAATTTTCACAACATATTAAAGAATCTTTTTCCAATCCGTGTTTCATATACCGTGTTCGGAACGTGGAATTTCATGGTGATTGAAACAATGTAAATTACTTCTCTATTGGGTAGAACTCGCTCCAAGAGTGTTTTTCTGCGAAAACTGCTTCATTTTTGAAACTGGCTTTTGGAAAATGCTGTAAAATCTGAGAAAATATTCCTAAGTATCAATATTCAATCTATTGTGATGAAAGTTCGGTAATCCACATGCTAACAAATCTGTAGTGAATACTTGTCGAATCCATTATGCATGTAGCATGTTCGGAACACGGGATTTCATGGCCAGGGAGTTTATGTTAATTACATTTCTCTTGGTTAAAAATCACTCCAAGAGATTTTTCCTGAGAAATCTGCCTGATTTTCGAAACTGGCGTTAGGAAAACACTGCGAACTCAGATGAATAGATTTTCGGTGTAATTATGTCTTGTTGGTTGTATGAAAGTTCGGTAATCTGCATGCTAACAACTCTGTAGTGAATATTTGTCGAATCCAAGATACATAAAGCTTGTTCAGAACACAGAATATCACGGTGAGCGAATCTATGCAAAATACATGTCTCTTGGTTAGAATTCGCTCCAAAAGCTTTTTCTGAGAATTCTGCCTCATTTTCAAAACTGGCATTAGGAAAAACTTTTGAAATATGAGAAAATGCTTCAAAGTGTCAATATGGCTTTTATGGTGGATGAAAGTGCGGTAACCCTTATGCTAAAGACTGTGTAGTGAATATTTGTCGAATCCGTGATGCATGTAGCTTTTTCGGAACACGGAATATCACGATGAGGGGTTCTATGCAAGTTGCATGTCTATTGGGTAGAACCCGCTCCAAGAGGATTTTTCTGAGAAATCTGCATGATTTAAAAACTGACATTAGGAGAAAGCTACTAAATCAGAAAAAAAATTTCCTTGTATATATATGCATTGTAATGTGGATGAAAGTTCGTTAATACACATGTTAACAACTCATTAAAGAATGTTTGTCGAATCCGTGATGCATGTAACGTGTTCAGAACACGGAATGTCACGGTGTGTGAAACAAGATAAATTACATATCTTTTGGGTAGAAATCGCTCCAAGAGCATTTTCCTGCCAATTCTGCCTCATTTTCAAACCTGGCATAAAAACTAACCTGTGAAATCTCAGAAGATTCTTCAAAGTGTCAGTAAGCCATGTATGGTGGATGAAAGTGCTGTAATCCACTTGCTAACAACTCTGTAGTGAATATTTGTCGAATCCGAGATGCATGTAGCGTGTTCGGAACACGGAACTTCACGGTAAGCGAATCCATGTAAATTACATGTCTATTGTTTTGAACCCACTCCAAGAGGTTTTTGCCGTGAAATCTGCCTCAGTTTCGAAACTGGCGTTTGGAAAGCTCTGTGAAATCAGAGAAAATGCTTCTAAGCATCAATATGCCTTGTATTGTGATGAAAGTCCTGTAATCCACATGCAAACAACTCTGTAGTGTATTTTTGTCGAATCCTATCTGCAAGTAGCGTGTTCGAATCATGGAATTTCACAACAGGGGAATCTATGTAATCTACATATCTATTGGTTAGAACACGCTCCAACAGTTTTTTCCTTAGGAAACTGCCTGATTTTGGAATCTGCTATTAGGAAAATGCTGCAAACTAAGTGTTTAAGTTTCTAGGTGTAAATATGCCTTGTATGGTGGATGAAAGTTCTGTAATACACATGTACACAACTCATTAAAAATGTTTATCAAATCTGTGATATATTTAGTGTGTTCGGAACACGGAATGTCACGTTGAACGAAACTATGTAAATTACATATCTATTGGTGAGAACCCGCTCCAGGAGCATTTTACTGTAAAATCTACCTCTGTTTGGAAACTGGTGTTATGAAAACGCTGCAAAATCTGAGCAAATGCTTTAAGGTGACAATATGTCTTCAATGGTTTATTAAAGATGTGTAATTCACATTCTAACAACTCAGCTGTGAAAATTTGCTGAATCCAATGTGCACGTTAGTTTTTCAGAACACGGAATGTTACGGTGACGGTATCTATGAAAATGGGATATCTATTGGATCGAACATGCAGCAAGAGAATTTTTCTGCAAAAACTGCCTGATTTTCGTAACTGGCGTAAGGAAAAATCTGCGAAATCTAAGTAAAAATTTCTAGGTGTAAATATGCCTTGTATTGTGGTTGAAATATCGGTAATCCACATGCTCACGGTCATTAAATAATGTTTGTCGAAGCCGTGATGAATGTAACATATTCGGAACATGGAATGTCTCGGTGAGTGAAACTCAGGAAATAACAATTCTACTGGATAGAACTCGCTTGAATTGAATATTTCTGCGAAAATTTCATGATTTTCGAAACTGGATATTACAAAAAAACTGCGAAATAAGAATAAACACTTCTAGGTGTAAATATGCCTTTTATGGTGGATGAAAGTTCGGTAATCCCCATGCTCCCACTCATTAAATAATGTTTGTCGAATTCGTGATGCATGTAACGTGTTCGGAATACGGAATGTCATATTGAAGGAAACAATGTAAATTACATGTGTATTGGGTAGAACTCGCTTGAAGAGAATTTTTCTGCGAAACGTGCCTCATTTTCCAAACTGCCATTAGGAGAACACTGTGAAATCTGATAAAATGCTTCTAAGTGTCAATATGCCTTGAATGGTGAATGAAATTCCGGTAATCCACATGTTAATATCAGTGTAGTAATTATTTTTCAAACCGTGATTCATGGAGCGCTTTTGGGAAACGGAATTTCACCGTAATGAAACAATGTAAATTACAATTCTATTGGGTAGAACTAGCTAGAATAGAATTCTTCAGCGAAAATTGCATGATTATCGAATCTGAAGTTTGGAGAAAACTTCAAAATGAGAGTAAATATTTCTAGGTGTAAGTATGCCTATATGTTGGAAGAAAGTTCGGTAATCCACATTTTCACAACATATTAAAGAATCATTTTCTAATCCGTGATGCATATACCGTGTTCGGAACGTGGAATTTCACGGTGCTTGAAACAATATAAATTACTTCTCTATTGGGTAGAACTCGCTCCAAGTGAATTTTTCTGTGAAAACTGCTTCATTTTTGAAACTGGGGATTGGAAAACGCTGCAAAATCTGAGAAAATACTTGTAAGTATCAATATTCAATCTATTGTGATGAAAGTTCAGTAATCCACATGCTAACAAGTCTGTAGTGAATATTTCTCGAAAACATTATGCATGTAGCATGTTCAGAACACGGGATTTCATGGCCAGGGAGTTTATGTAAATTGCAATTCTCTTGGTTAGAAAACACTCCAGGAGATTTTTCCTGAGAAATCTGCCTGATTTTCGAAACTGGCATTAGGAAAACACTGTGAACTCAGATGAATAGATTCTGGGTGTAAATATGCTTGTAGGGTGGATGAAAGTTCGGTAATCCGCATGCTAAAAACTCTGTAGTGAATATTTGTCGAATCCGTGATGCATGTAGATTTATCGGAACACGGAAATTCACGATGACTGGTTCTATGTAAATTGCATGTCATCTGGGTAAACTCGATCCAAGAGGATTTTTCTGCGAAAACTGCATGATTTAAAAACTGACATTAGGAGAAATCTACTAAATCAGAAAAAAATTTCTATGTATAAATATGCATTGTAAGGTGGATGAAAGTTCGGTAATAAACATGTTCACCACTCATTAAAGAATGTTTGTCGAATCCGTGATGCATCTAACGTGTTCAGAACACGGAAAGTGACGGTGAGTGAAACTCGGTAAATTACATATCTTTTGGGTAGAACTCGCTTCAATAGCATTTTCCTGCCAAATCTGCCTCATTTTCAAATCTGGCATTAAAACTAACCTGTGAAATCTCAGAAAATTCTTCAAAGTGTCAGTAAGCCATGTATGGTGGATGAAAGTGCTGTAATCCACTTGCTAACAACTCTGTACTGAATATTTGTCAAATCCGAGATGCATGTAGCTTGTTCGGAACACGGAATTTCACGGTGAGCGAATCCATGTAAATTACATGTCTATTGTTTAGAACCCGCTCCAAGAGTTTTTTGCCGTGAAATCTGCCTCAGTTTCGAAACTGGCATTTGGAAAGCTCTGTGAAATCAGAGAAAATGCTTCTAAGCATCAATATGCCTTGTATTGTGATGAAAGTCCTGTAATCCACATGCAAACAACACTGTAGTATAATTTGTCGAATCCTATCTGCATGTAGCGTGTTCGAAACACGAAATTTCACAGCAGGAGAATCTATGTAATTTACATATCTATTGGGTAGAACACGCTCCAATAGTTATTTCCTTAGGAAACTGCCTGAATTTTGAAACAGCTATTAGGAAAATGCTGCAAACTCAGAGTTGATATTTCTAGGTGTAAATATGCCTTGTATGGTGGATGAAATTTCTGTAATACACATGTACACAACTCATTAAAAATGTTTCTCAAAACCGTGATGTATGTAGTGTGTTCGGAACACGGAATGTCACGTTGAAGGAAACTATGTAAATTACATATCTATTGGTGAGAACCCACTCCAGGAGCATTTTCTGTAAAATCTATCTCTGTTTGGAAACTGGTGTTATGAAAACGCTGCAAAATCTGAGCAAATGCTTTAAGGTGACAATATGTCTTCAATGGTTTATTATATATTTGTAATTCACATTCTAAAAACTCAGCTGTGAATATTTGTTGAATCAAATGTGCATGTACCTTTTTCGGATCACGGAATGTTACGGTGATGGTATCTATGAAAATGGGATTTCTAGTTGATAGAACATGCAGCAAGAGAATTTTTCTGCTTAAACTGCCTGATTTTCCTAACTGATGTTAGGAAAAATCTGCTAAATCTAAGTAAATATTTCTAGGTGTAAATATGCCTTGTATTGTGGTTGAAAAATCGGTAATTCACATGCTCACGGTCATTAAACAATGTTTGTGGAAGCCGTGATTAATGTAACGTTTTCGGAACATGGAATGTCTCGGTGAGTGAAACTCGGAAAATAACAATTCTACTCGATAGAACTCGCTTGAATTGAATTTTTCAGCGAAAATTTCAAGATTTTCGAAACTGGATGTTCGGAAAACCTGCGAAATCAGAATAACTAATTCTAGGTGTAAATATGCCTTGTATGGTGGATGAAAGTTCGGTAATCCACATGCTCACACTCATTAAAGAATGAGTGTCGAATTCGTGATGCATGTAACGTGTTCGGAATTCGGAATATCATATTGAAGGAAACAATGTAAATTACTTGTCTATTGTGTAGAACTCGCTTGAAGAGTATTTTTCTACGAAATGTGCCTCATTTTCAAACCTGCCATTACGAGAACCCTGTGAAATCTGAGAAAATGCTTCTAAGGGTCAATATGCCTTGAATGGTGAATGAAATTCCGGTAATCCACATGTTAATATCAGTGTAGTAATTATTTTTCAAACCGTGATTCATGGAGCGCTTTTGGAAAACGGAATTTCACCGTAATGAAACAATGTAAATTACAATTCTATTGGGTAGAACTAGCTAGAATAGAAGTTTTCTGCGAAAATTGCCTGATTATCGAATCTGAAGTTTGGAGAAAGCTTCAAAATGAGAGTAAATATTTCTAGGTGTAAATATGCCTTTATGTTGGAAGAAAGTTCGGTAATCAAAATTTTCACAACATATTAAAGAATCTTTTTCCAATCCGTGTTTCATATACCGTGTTCGGAACGTGGAATTTCATGGTGATTGAAACAATGTAAATTACTTCTCTATTGGGTAGAACTCGCTCCAAGAGTGTTTTTCTGCAAAAACTGCTTCATTTTTGAAACTGGCTTTTGGAAAATGCTGTAAAATCTGAGAAAATATTCCTAAGTATCAATATTCAATCTATTGTGATGAAAGTTCGGTAATCCACATGCTAACAAATCTGTAGTGAATACTTGTCGAATCCATTATGCATGTAGCATGTTCGGAACACGGGATTTCATGGCCAGGGAGTTTATGTTAATTACATTTCTCTTGGTTAAAAATCACTCCAAGAGATTTTTCCTGAGAAATCTGCCTGATTTTCGAAACTGGCGTTAGGAAAACACTGCGAACTCAGATGAATAGATTTTCGGTGTAATTATGTCTTGTTGGTTGTATGAAAGTTCGGTAATCTGCATGCTAACAACTCTGTAGTGAATATTTGTCGAATCCAAGATACATAAAGCTTGTTCAGAACACAGAATATCACGGTGAGCGAATCTATGCAAAATACATGTCTCTTGGTTAGAATTCGCTCCAAAAGCTTTTTCTGAGAATTCTGCCTCATTTTCAAAACTGGCATTAGGAAAAACTTTTGAAATATGAGAAAATGCTTCAAAGTGTCAATATGGCTTTTATGGTGGATGAAAGTGCGGTAACCCTTATGCTAAAGACTGTGTAGTGAATATTTGTCGAATCCGTGATGCATGTAGCTTTTTCGGAACACGGAATATCACGATGAGGGGTTCTATGCAAGTTGCATGTCTATTGGGTAGAACCCGCTCCAAGAGGATTTTTCTGAGAAATCTGCATGATTTAAAAACTGACATTAGGAGAAAGCTACTAAATCAGAAAAAAAATTTCCTTGTATATATATGCATTGTAATGTGGATGAAAGTTCGTTAATACACATGTTAACAACTCATTAAAGAATGTTTGTCGAATCCGTGATGCATGTAACGTGTTCAGAACACGGAATGTCACGGTGTGTGAAACAAGATAAATTACATATCTTTTGGGTAGAAATCGCTCCAAGAGCATTTTCCTGCCAATTCTGCCTCATTTTCAAACCTGGCATAAAAACTAACCTGTGAAATCTCAGAAGATTCTTCAAAGTGTCAGTAAGCCATGTATGGTGGATGAAAGTGCTGTAATCCACTTGCTAACAACTCTGTAGTGAATATTTGTCGAATCCGAGATGCATGTAGCGTGTTCGGAACACGGAACTTCACGGTAAGCGAATCCATGTAAATTACATGTCTATTGTTTTGAACCCACTCCAAGAGGTTTTTGCCGTGAAATCTGCCTCAGTTTCGAAACTGGCGTTTGGAAAGCTCTGTGAAATCAGAGAAAATGCTTCTAAGCATCAATATGCCTTGTATTGTGATGAAAGTCCTGTAATCCACATGCAAACAACTCTGTAGTGTATTTTTGTCGAATCCTATCTGCAAGTAGCGTGTTCGAATCATGGAATTTCACAACAGGGGAATCTATGTAATCTACATATCTATTGGTTAGAACACGCTCCAACAGTTTTTTCCTTAGGAAACTGCCTGATTTTGGAATCTGCTATTAGGAAAATGCTGCAAACTAAGTGTTTAAGTTTCTAGGTGTAAATATGCCTTGTATGGTGGATGAAAGTTCTGTAATACACATGTACACAACTCATTAAAAATGTTTATCAAATCTGTGATATATTTAGTGTGTTCGGAACACGGAATGTCACGTTGAACGAAACTATGTAAATTACATATCTATTGGTGAGAACCCGCTCCAGGAGCATTTTACTGTAAAATCTACCTCTGTTTGGAAACTGGTGTTATGAAAACGCTGCAAAATCTGAGCAAATGCTTTAAGGTGACAATATGTCTTCAATGGTTTATTAAAGATGTGTAATTCACATTCTAACAACTCAGCTGTGAAAATTTGCTGAATCCAATGTGCACGTTAGTTTTTCAGAACACGGAATGTTACGGTGACGGTATCTATGAAAATGGGATATCTATTGGATCGAACATGCAGCAAGAGAATTTTTCTGCAAAAACTGCCTGATTTTCGTAACTGGCGTAAGGAAAAATCTGCGAAATCTAAGTAAAAATTTCTAGGTGTAAATATGCCTTGTATTGTGGTTGAAATATCGGTAATCCACATGCTCACGGTCATTAAATAATGTTTGTCGAAGCCGTGATGAATGTAACATATTCGGAACATGGAATGTCTCGGTGAGTGAAACTCAGGAAATAACAATTCTACTGGATAGAACTCGCTTGAATTGAATATTTCTGCGAAAATTTCATGATTTTCGAAACTGGATATTACAAAAAAACTGCGAAATAAGAATAAACACTTCTAGGTGTAAATATGCCTTTTATGGTGGATGAAAGTTCGGTAATCCCCATGCTCCCACTCATTAAATAATGTTTGTCGAATTCGTGATGCATGTAACGTGTTCGGAATACGGAATGTCATATTGAAGGAAACAATGTAAATTACATGTGTATTGGGTAGAACTCGCTTGAAGAGAATTTTTCTGCGAAACGTGCCTCATTTTCCAAACTGCCATTAGGAGAACACTGTGAAATCTGATAAAATGCTTCTAAGTGTCAATATGCCTTGAATGGTGAATGAAATTCCGGTAATCCACATGTTAATATCAGTGTAGTAATTATTTTTCAAACCGTGATTCATGGAGCGCTTTTGGGAAACGGAATTTCACCGTAATGAAACAATGTAAATTACAATTCTATTGGGTAGAACTAGCTAGAATAGAATTCTTCAGCGAAAATTGCATGATTATCGAATCTGAAGTTTGGAGAAAACTTCAAAATGAGAGTAAATATTTCTAGGTGTAAGTATGCCTATATGTTGGAAGAAAGTTCGGTAATCCACATTTTCACAACATATTAAAGAATCATTTTCTAATCCGTGATGCATATACCGTGTTCGGAACGTGGAATTTCACGGTGCTTGAAACAATATAAATTACTTCTCTATTGGGTAGAACTCGCTCCAAGTGAATTTTTCTGTGAAAACTGCTTCATTTTTGAAACTGGGGATTGGAAAACGCTGCAAAATCTGAGAAAATACTTGTAAGTATCAATATTCAATCTATTGTGATGAAAGTTCAGTAATCCACATGCTAACAAGTCTGTAGTGAATATTTCTCGAAAACATTATGCATGTAGCATGTTCAGAACACGGGATTTCATGGCCAGGGAGTTTATGTAAATTGCAATTCTCTTGGTTAGAAAACACTCCAGGAGATTTTTCCTGAGAAATCTGCCTGATTTTCGAAACTGGCATTAGGAAAACACTGTGAACTCAGATGAATAGATTCTGGGTGTAAATATGCTTGTAGGGTGGATGAAAGTTCGGTAATCCGCATGCTAAAAACTCTGTAGTGAATATTTGTCGAATCCGAGATACATGAAGCGTGTTCGGAACACAGAATATCACGGTGAGCGAATCTACGTAAAATACATTTCTCTTGGGTAGAACTCGCTCCAAGAGCTTTTTCTGCGAATTCTACCTCAGTTTCAAAACTGGCATTAGGAAAAACTTTCGAAATATGAGAAAATGCTTCAAAGTGTCAATATGGCTTTTATGGTGGATGAAAGTTCGGTAATCCTTATGCTAACGACTCTGTAGTGAATATTTGTCGAATCCGTGATGCATGTAGATTTATCGGAACACGGAAATTCACGATGACTGGTTCTATGTAAATTGCATGTCATCTGGGTAAACTCGATCCAAGAGGATTTTTCTGCGAAAACTGCATGATTTAAAAACTGACATTAGGAGAAATCTACTAAATCAGAAAAAAATTTCTATGTATAAATATGCATTGTAAGGTGGATGAAAGTTCGGTAATAAACATGTTCACCACTCATTAAAGAATGTTTGTCGAATCCGTGATGCATCTAACGTGTTCAGAACACGGAAAGTGACGGTGAGTGAAACTCGGTAAATTACATATCTTTTGGGTAGAACTCGCTTCAATAGCATTTTCCTGCCAAATCTGCCTCATTTTCAAATCTGGCATTAAAACTAACCTGTGAAATCTCAGAAAATTCTTCAAAGTGTCAGTAAGCCATGTATGGTGGATGAAAGTGCTGTAATCCACTTGCTAACAACTCTGTACTGAATATTTGTCAAATCCGAGATGCATGTAGCTTGTTCGGAACACGGAATTTCACGGTGAGCGAATCCATGTAAATTACATGTCTATTGTTTAGAACCCGCTCCAAGAGTTTTTTGCCGTGAAATCTGCCTCAGTTTCGAAACTGGCATTTGGAAAGCTCTGTGAAATCAGAGAAAATGCTTCTAAGCATCAATATGCCTTGTATTGTGATGAAAGTCCTGTAATCCACATGCAAACAACACTGTAGTATAATTTGTCGAATCCTATCTGCATGTAGCGTGTTCGAAACACGAAATTTCACAGCAGGAGAATCTATGTAATTTACATATCTATTGGGTAGAACACGCTCCAATAGTTATTTCCTTAGGAAACTGCCTGAATTTTGAAACAGCTATTAGGAAAATGCTGCAAACTCAGAGTTGATATTTCTAGGTGTAAATATGCCTTGTATGGTGGATGAAATTTCTGTAATACACATGTACACAACTCATTAAAAATGTTACTCAAAACCGTGATGTATGTAGTGTGTTCGGAACACGGAATGTCACGTTGAAGGAAACTATGTAAATTACATATCTATTGGTGAGAACCCACTCCAGGAGCATTTTCTGTAAAATCTATCTCTGTTTGGAAACTGGTGTTATGAAAACGCTGCAAAATCTGAGCAAATGCTTTAAGGTGACAATATGTCTTCAATGGTTTATTATATATTTGTAATTCACATTCTAAAAACTCAGCTGTGAATATTTGTTGAATCAAATGTGCATGTACCTTTTTCGGATCACGGAATGTTACGGTGATGGTATCTATGAAAATGGGATTTCTAGTTGATAGAACATGCAGCAAGAGAATTTTTCTGCTTAAACTGCCTGATTTTCCTAACTGATGTTAGGAAAAATCTGCTAAATCTAAGTAAATATTTCTAGGTGTAAATATGCCTTGTATTGTGGTTGAAAAATCGGTAATTCACATGCTCACGGTCATTAAACAATGTTTGTGGAAGCCGTGATTAATGTAACGTTTTCGGAACATGGAATGTCTCGGTGAGTGAAACTCGGAAAATAACAATTCTACTCGATAGAACTCGCTTGAATTGAATTTTTCAGCGAAAATTTCAAGATTTTCGAAACTGGATGTTCGGAAAACCTGCGAAATCAGAATAACTAATTCTAGGTGTAAATATGCCTTGTATGGTGGATGAAAGTTCGGTAATCCACATGCTCACACTCATTAAAGAATGAGTGTCGAATTCGTGATGCATGTAACGTGTTCGGAATTCGGAATATCATATTGAAGGAAACAATGTAAATTACTTGTCTATTGTGTAGAACTCGCTTGAAGAGTATTTTTCTACGAAATGTGCCTCATTTTCAAACCTGCCATTACGAGAACCCTGTGAAATCTGAGAAAATGCTTCTAAGGGTCAATATGCCTTGAATGGTGAATGAAATTCCGGTAATCCACATGTTAATATCAGTGTAGTAATTATTTTTCAAACCGTGATTCATGGAGCGCTTTTGGAAAACGGAATTTCACCGTAATGAAACAATGTAAATTACAATTCTATTGGGTAGAACTAGCTAGAATAGAAGTTTTCTGCGAAAATTGCCTGATTATCGAATCTGAAGTTTGGAGAAAGCTTCAAAATGAGAGTAAATATTTCTAGGTGTAAATATGCCTTTATGTTGGAAGAAAGTTCGGTAATCAAAATTTTCACAACATATTAAAGAATCTTTTTCCAATCCGTGTTTCATATACCGTGTTCGGAACGTGGAATTTCATGGTGATTGAAACAATGTAAATTACTTCTCTATTGGGTAGAACTCGCTCCAAGAGTGTTTTTCTGCAAAAACTGCTTCATTTTTGAAACTGGCTTTTGGAAAATGCTGTAAAATCTGAGAAAATATTCCTAAGTATCAATATTCAATCTATTGTGATGAAAGTTCGGTAATCCACATGCTAACAAATCTGTAGTGAATACTTGTCGAATCCATTATGCATGTAGCATGTTCGGAACACGGGATTTCATGGCCAGGGAGTTTATGTTAATTACATTTCTCTTGGTTAAAAATCACTCCAAGAGATTTTTCCTGAGAAATCTGCCTGATTTTCGAAACTGGCGTTAGGAAAACACTGCGAACTCAGATGAATAGATTTTCGGTGTAATTATGTCTTGTTGGTTGTATGAAAGTTCGGTAATCTGCATGCTAACAACTCTGTAGTGAATATTTGTCGAATCCAAGATACATAAAGCTTGTTCAGAACACAGAATATCACGGTGAGCGAATCTATGCAAAATACATGTCTCTTGGTTAGAATTCGCTCCAAAAGCTTTTTCTGAGAATTCTGCCTCATTTTCAAAACTGGCATTAGGAAAAACTTTTGAAATATGAGAAAATGCTTCAAAGTGTCAATATGGCTTTTATGGTGGATGAAAGTGCGGTAACCCTTATGCTAAAGACTGTGTAGTGAATATTTGTCGAATCCGTGATGCATGTAGCTTTTTCGGAACACGGAATATCACGATGAGGGGTTCTATGCAAGTTGCATGTCTATTGGGTAGAACCCGCTCCAAGAGGATTTTTCTGAGAAATCTGCATGATTTAAAAACTGACATTAGGAGAAAGCTACTAAATCAGAAAAAAAATTTCCTTGTATATATATGCATTGTAATGTGGATGAAAGTTCGTTAATACACATGTTAACAACTCATTAAAGAATGTTTGTCGAATCCGTGATGCATGTAACGTGTTCAGAACACGGAATGTCACGGTGTGTGAAACAAGATAAATTACATATCTTTTGGGTAGAAATCGCTCCAAGAGCATTTTCCTGCCAATTCTGCCTCATTTTCAAACCTGGCATAAAAACTAACCTGTGAAATCTCAGAAGATTCTTCAAAGTGTCAGTAAGCCATGTATGGTGGATGAAAGTGCTGTAATCCACTTGCTAACAACTCTGTAGTGAATATTTGTCGAATCCGAGATGCATGTAGCGTGTTCGGAACACGGAACTTCACGGTAAGCGAATCCATGTAAATTACATGTCTATTGTTTTGAACCCACTCCAAGAGGTTTTTGCCGTGAAATCTGCCTCAGTTTCGAAACTGGCGTTTGGAAAGCTCTGTGAAATCAGAGAAAATGCTTCTAAGCATCAATATGCCTTGTATTGTGATGAAAGTCCTGTAATCCACATGCAAACAACTCTGTAGTGTATTTTTGTCGAATCCTATCTGCAAGTAGCGTGTTCGAATCATGGAATTTCACAACAGGGGAATCTATGTAATCTACATATCTATTGGTTAGAACACGCTCCAACAGTTTTTTCCTTAGGAAACTGCCTGATTTTGGAATCTGCTATTAGGAAAATGCTGCAAACTAAGTGTTTAAGTTTCTAGGTGTAAATATGCCTTGTATGGTGGATGAAAGTTCTGTAATACACATGTACACAACTCATTAAAAATGTTTATCAAATCTGTGATATATTTAGTGTGTTCGGAACACGGAATGTCACGTTGAACGAAACTATGTAAATTACATATCTATTGGTGAGAACCCGCTCCAGGAGCATTTTACTGTAAAATCTACCTCTGTTTGGAAACTGGTGTTATGAAAACGCTGCAAAATCTGAGCAAATGCTTTAAGGTGACAATATGTCTTCAATGGTTTATTAAAGATGTGTAATTCACATTCTAACAACTCAGCTGTGAAAATTTGCTGAATCCAATGTGCACGTTAGTTTTTCAGAACACGGAATGTTACGGTGACGGTATCTATGAAAATGGGATATCTATTGGATCGAACATGCAGCAAGAGAATTTTTCTGCAAAAACTGCCTGATTTTCGTAACTGGCGTAAGGAAAAATCTGCGAAATCTAAGTAAAAATTTCTAGGTGTAAATATGCCTTGTATTGTGGTTGAAATATCGGTAATCCACATGCTCACGGTCATTAAATAATGTTTGTCGAAGCCGTGATGAATGTAACATATTCGGAACATGGAATGTCTCGGTGAGTGAAACTCAGGAAATAACAATTCTACTGGATAGAACTCGCTTGAATTGAATATTTCTGCGAAAATTTCATGATTTTCGAAACTGGATATTACAAAAAAACTGCGAAATAAGAATAAACACTTCTAGGTGTAAATATGCCTTTTATGGTGGATGAAAGTTCGGTAATCCCCATGCTCCCACTCATTAAATAATGTTTGTCGAATTCGTGATGCATGTAACGTGTTCGGAATACGGAATGTCATATTGAAGGAAACAATGTAAATTACATGTGTATTGGGTAGAACTCGCTTGAAGAGAATTTTTCTGCGAAACGTGCCTCATTTTCCAAACTGCCATTAGGAGAACACTGTGAAATCTGATAAAATGCTTCTAAGTGTCAATATGCCTTGAATGGTGAATGAAATTCCGGTAATCCACATGTTAATATCAGTGTAGTAATTATTTTTCAAACCGTGATTCATGGAGCGCTTTTGGGAAACGGAATTTCACCGTAATGAAACAATGTAAATTACAATTCTATTGGGTAGAACTAGCTAGAATAGAATTCTTCAGCGAAAATTGCATGATTATCGAATCTGAAGTTTGGAGAAAACTTCAAAATGAGAGTAAATATTTCTAGGTGTAAGTATGCCTATATGTTGGAAGAAAGTTCGGTAATCCACATTTTCACAACATATTAAAGAATCATTTTCTAATCCGTGATGCATATACCGTGTTCGGAACGTGGAATTTCACGGTGCTTGAAACAATATAAATTACTTCTCTATTGGGTAGAACTCGCTCCAAGTGAATTTTTCTGTGAAAACTGCTTCATTTTTGAAACTGGGGATTGGAAAACGCTGCAAAATCTGAGAAAATACTTGTAAGTATCAATATTCAATCTATTGTGATGAAAGTTCAGTAATCCACATGCTAACAAGTCTGTAGTGAATATTTCTCGAAAACATTATGCATGTAGCATGTTCAGAACACGGGATTTCATGGCCAGGGAGTTTATGTAAATTGCAATTCTCTTGGTTAGAAAACACTCCAGGAGATTTTTCCTGAGAAATCTGCCTGATTTTCGAAACTGGCATTAGGAAAACACTGTGAACTCAGATGAATAGATTCTGGGTGTAAATATGCTTGTAGGGTGGATGAAAGTTCGGTAATCCGCATGCTAAAAACTCTGTAGTGAATATTTGTCGAATCCGAGATACATGAAGCGTGTTCGGAACACAGAATATCACGGTGAGCGAATCTACGTAAAATACATTTCTCTTGGGTAGAACTCGCTCCAAGAGCTTTTTCTGCGAATTCTACCTCAGTTTCAAAACTGGCATTAGGAAAAACTTTCGAAATATGAGAAAATGCTTCAAAGTGTCAATATGGCTTTTATGGTGGATGAAAGTTCGGTAATCCTTATGCTAACGACTCTGTAGTGAATATTTGTCGAATCCGTGATGCATGTAGATTTATCGGAACACGGAAATTCACGATGACTGGTTCTATGTAAATTGCATGTCATCTGGGTAAACTCGATCCAAGAGGATTTTTCTGCGAAAACTGCATGATTTAAAAACTGACATTAGGAGAAATCTACTAAATCAGAAAAAAATTTCTATGTATAAATATGCATTGTAAGGTGGATGAAAGTTCGGTAATAAACATGTTCACCACTCATTAAAGAATGTTTGTCGAATCCGTGATGCATCTAACGTGTTCAGAACACGGAAAGTGACGGTGAGTGAAACTCGGTAAATTACATATCTTTTGGGTAGAACTCGCTTCAATAGCATTTTCCTGCCAAATCTGCCTCATTTTCAAATCTGGCATTAAAACTAACCTGTGAAATCTCAGAAAATTCTTCAAAGTGTCAGTAAGCCATGTATGGTGGATGAAAGTGCTGTAATCCACTTGCTAACAACTCTGTACTGAATATTTGTCAAATCCGAGATGCATGTAGCTTGTTCGGAACACGGAATTTCACGGTGAGCGAATCCATGTAAATTACATGTCTATTGTTTAGAACCCGCTCCAAGAGTTTTTTGCCGTGAAATCTGCCTCAGTTTCGAAACTGGCATTTGGAAAGCTCTGTGAAATCAGAGAAAATGCTTCTAAGCATCAATATGCCTTGTATTGTGATGAAAGTCCTGTAATCCACATGCAAACAACACTGTAGTATAATTTGTCGAATCCTATCTGCATGTAGCGTGTTCGAAACACGAAATTTCACAGCAGGAGAATCTATGTAATTTACATATCTATTGGGTAGAACACGCTCCAATAGTTATTTCCTTAGGAAACTGCCTGAATTTTGAAACAGCTATTAGGAAAATGCTGCAAACTCAGAGTTGATATTTCTAGGTGTAAATATGCCTTGTATGGTGGATGAAATTTCTGTAATACACATGTACACAACTCATTAAAAATGTTACTCAAAACCGTGATGTATGTAGTGTGTTCGGAACACGGAATGTCACGTTGAAGGAAACTATGTAAATTACATATCTATTGGTGAGAACCCACTCCAGGAGCATTTTCTGTAAAATCTATCTCTGTTTGGAAACTGGTGTTATGAAAACGCTGCAAAATCTGAGCAAATGCTTTAAGGTGACAATATGTCTTCAATGGTTTATTATATATTTGTAATTCACATTCTAAAAACTCAGCTGTGAATATTTGTTGAATCAAATGTGCATGTACCTTTTTCGGATCACGGAATGTTACGGTGATGGTATCTATGAAAATGGGATTTCTAGTTGATAGAACATGCAGCAAGAGAATTTTTCTGCTTAAACTGCCTGATTTTCCTAACTGATGTTAGGAAAAATCTGCTAAATCTAAGTAAATATTTCTAGGTGTAAATATGCCTTGTATTGTGGTTGAAAAATCGGTAATTCACATGCTCACGGTCATTAAACAATGTTTGTGGAAGCCGTGATTAATGTAACGTTTTCGGAACATGGAATGTCTCGGTGAGTGAAACTCGGAAAATAACAATTCTACTCGATAGAACTCGCTTGAATTGAATTTTTCAGCGAAAATTTCAAGATTTTCGAAACTGGATGTTCGGAAAACCTGCGAAATCAGAATAACTAATTCTAGGTGTAAATATGCCTTGTATGGTGGATGAAAGTTCGGTAATCCACATGCTCACACTCATTAAAGAATGAGTGTCGAATTCGTGATGCATGTAACGTGTTCGGAATTCGGAATATCATATTGAAGGAAACAATGTAAATTACTTGTCTATTGTGTAGAACTCGCTTGAAGAGTATTTTTCTACGAAATGTGCCTCATTTTCAAACCTGCCATTACGAGAACCCTGTGAAATCTGAGAAAATGCTTCTAAGGGTCAATATGCCTTGAATGGTGAATGAAATTCCGGTAATCCACATGTTAATATCAGTGTAGTAATTATTTTTCAAACCGTGATTCATGGAGCGCTTTTGGAAAACGGAATTTCACCGTAATGAAACAATGTAAATTACAATTCTATTGGGTAGAACTAGCTAGAATAGAAGTTTTCTGCGAAAATTGCCTGATTATCGAATCTGAAGTTTGGAGAAAGCTTCAAAATGAGAGTAAATATTTCTAGGTGTAAATATGCCTTTATGTTGGAAGAAAGTTCGGTAATCAAAATTTTCACAACATATTAAAGAATCTTTTTCCAATCCGTGTTTCATATACCGTGTTCGGAACGTGGAATTTCATGGTGATTGAAACAATGTAAATTACTTCTCTATTGGGTAGAACTCGCTCCAAGAGTGTTTTTCTGCAAAAACTGCTTCATTTTTGAAACTGGCTTTTGGAAAATGCTGTAAAATCTGAGAAAATATTCCTAAGTATCAATATTCAATCTATTGTGATGAAAGTTCGGTAATCCACATGCTAACAAATCTGTAGTGAATACTTGTCGAATCCATTATGCATGTAGCATGTTCGGAACACGGGATTTCATGGCCAGGGAGTTTATGTTAATTACATTTCTCTTGGTTAAAAATCACTCCAAGAGATTTTTCCTGAGAAATCTGCCTGATTTTCGAAACTGGCGTTAGGAAAACACTGCGAACTCAGATGAATAGATTTTCGGTGTAATTATGTCTTGTTGGTTGTATGAAAGTTCGGTAATCTGCATGCTAACAACTCTGTAGTGAATATTTGTCGAATCCAAGATACATAAAGCTTGTTCAGAACACAGAATATCACGGTGAGCGAATCTATGCAAAATACATGTCTCTTGGTTAGAATTCGCTCCAAAAGCTTTTTCTGAGAATTCTGCCTCATTTTCAAAACTGGCATTAGGAAAAACTTTTGAAATATGAGAAAATGCTTCAAAGTGTCAATATGGCTTTTATGGTGGATGAAAGTGCGGTAACCCTTATGCTAAAGACTGTGTAGTGAATATTTGTCGAATCCGTGATGCATGTAGCTTTTTCGGAACACGGAATTTCACGATGAGGGGTTCTATGTAAATTGCATGTCTATTGGGTAGAACCCGCTCCAAGAGGATTTTTCTGAGAAATCTGCATGATTTAAAAACTGACATTAGGAGAAAGCTACTAAATCAGAAAAAAAAATTTCTTTGTATATATATGCATTGTAATGTGGATGAAAGTTCGTTAATACACATGTTAACAACTCATTAAAGAATGTTTGTCGAATCCGTGATGCATGTAACGTGTTCAGAACACGGAATGTCACGGTGTGTGAAACAAGATAAATTACATATCTTTTGGGTAGAAATCGCTCCAAGAGCATTTTCCTGCCAATTCTGCCTCATTTTCAAACCTGGCATAAAAACTAAACTGTGAAATCTCAGAAGATTCTTCAAAGTGTCAGTAAGCCATGTATGGTGGATGAAAGTGCTGTAATCCACTTGCTAACAACTCTGTAGTGAATATTTGTCGAATCCGAGATGCATGTAGCGTGTTCGGAACACGGAACTTCACGGTGAGCGAATCCATGTAAATTACATGTCTATTGTTTTGAACCCACTCCAAGAGGTTTTTGCCGTGAAATCTGCCTCAGTTTCGAAACTGGCGTTTGGAAAGCTCTGTGAAATCAGAGAAAATGCTTCTAAGCATCAATATGCCTTGTATTGTGATGAAAGTCCTGTAATCCACATGCAAACAACTCTGTAGTGTATTTTTGTCGAATCCTATCTGCAAGTAGCGTGTTCGAATCATGGAAATTCACAACAGGGGAATCTATGTAATCTACATATCTATTGGTTAGAACACGCTCCAACAGTTTTTTCCTTAGGAAACTGCCTGATTTTGAATCTGCTATTAGGAAAATGCTGCAAACTAAGTGTTTAAGTTTCTAGGTGTAAATATGCCTTGTATGGTGGATGAAAGTTCTGTAATACACATGTACACAACTCATTAAAAATGTTTATCAAATCTGTGATATATTTAGTGTGTTCGGAACACGGAATGTCACGTTGAAGGAAACTATGTAAATTACATATCTATTGGTGAGAACCCGCTCCAGGAGCATTTTACTGTAAAATCTACCTCTGTTTGGAAACTGGTGTTATGAAAACGCTGCAAAATCTGAGCAAATGCTTTAAGGTGACAATATGTCTTCAATGGTTTATTAAAGATGTGTAATTCACATTCTAACAACTCAGCTGTGAAAATTTGCTGAATCCAATGTGCACGTTACTTTTTCAGAACACGGAATGTTACGGTGACGGTATCTATGAAAATGGGATATCTATTGGATCGAACATGCAGCAAGAGTATTTTTCTGCAAAAACTGCCTGATTTTCATAACTGACGTTAGGAAAAATCTGCGAAATCTAAGTAAAAATTTCTAGGTGTAAATATGCCTTGTATTGTGGTTGAAATATCGGTAATCCACATGCTCACGGTCATTAAATAATGTTTGTCGAAGCCGTGATGAATGTAACATATTCGGAACATGGAATGTCTCGGTGAGTGAAACTCAGGAAATAACAATTCTACTGGATAGAACTCGCTTGAATTGAATATTTCTGCGAAAATTTCATGATTTTTGAAACTGGATATTACAAAAAAACTGCGAAATAAGAATAAACACTTCTAGGTGTAAATATGCCTTGTATGGTGGATGAAAGTTCGGTAATCCCCATGCTCCCACTCATTAAATAATGTTTGTCGAATTCGTGATTCATGTAACGTGTTCGGAATACGGAATGTCATATTGAAGGAAACAATGTAAATTACATTTGTATTGGGTAGGAATCGCTTGAAGAGAATTTTTCTGCGAAACGTGCCTCATTTTCCAAACTGCCATTAGGAGAACACTGTGAAATCTGAGAAAATGCTTCTAAGTGTCAATATGCCTTGAATGGTGAATGAAAGTCCGGTAATCCACATGTTAATAACAGTGTAGTAATTATTTTTCAAACCGTGATTCATGGAGCGCTTTTGGAATACGGAATTTCACCTTTATGAAACAATGTAAATTACAATTCTATTGGGTAGAACTAGCTAGAATAGAATTTTTTGCAAAAATTGCATGATTATAGAATCTGAAATTTGGAGAAAGCTTCAAAATGAGAGTAAATATTTCTACGTGTAAATATGCCTTTATGTTGGAAGAAAGTTTGGTAATCCACATTTTCACAACATATTAAAGAATCTTTTTCTAATCCGTGATGCATATACCGTGTTCGGAACATGGAATTTCACGGTGATTGAAACAATGTAAATTACTTCTCTATTGGGTAGAACTCGCTCCAAGAGTATTTTTCTGCGAAAACTGGTGCATGTTTGAAACTGGCGTTTGGAAAACGCTGCAAAATCTGAGAAAATACTTCTAAGTATCAATATTCAATCTATTGTGATGAAAGATCGTTAATCCACATGCTAACAAATCTGTAGTGAATATTTGTCGAAACCATTATGCATGTAACATGTTCGGAACACAGGATTTCATGGCCAGGGAGTTTATATAAATTACATTTCTCTTGGTTAGAAATCACTCCAAGAGATTTTTCCTGAGAAATCGGCCTGATTTTCGAAACTGGAATTAGGAAATAACTGCGAACTCAGATGAATAGATTCTCGGTGTAAATATGCCTTGTAGGGTGGAAGAAAGTTCGGTAATCCGCATGCTAACAACTCTGTAGTGAATATTTGTCGAATCCGTGATGCATGTAGCTTTTTCGGAACACGGAATTTCACGATGACGTGTTCTATGTAAATTGCATGTCTATTGGGTAGAATCGGCTCCAAGAGGATTTTTCTGCGAAAACTGCATGATTTAAAAACTGACATTAGGAGAAATCTACTAAATCAGAAAAAAAATTTCTATGTATATATATGCATTGTAAGGTGGATGAAAGTTCGTTAATACACATGTTAACAACTCATTAAAGAATGTTTTTCGAATCCGTGATGCATGTAACATGTTCAGAACACGGAAAGTCACGGTGAGTGAAACTAGGTAAATTACATATCTATTGGGTAGAACTGGCTCCAAGAGTATTTTCCTGCCAAATCTGCCTCATTTTCAAACCTGGCATTAAAACTAACATGTGAAATCTCAGAAAATTTTTCAAAATGTCAGTAAGCCATGTATGGTGGATGAAAGTGCTGTAATCCACTTGCTAACAACTCTGTAGTGAATATTTGTCGGATCCGAGATGCATGTAGCGTGTTTGGAACACGGAATATCACGGTGAGCGAATCCATGTAAATTACATGTCTATAGTTTTGAACCCGCTCCAAGATTTTTTTGACGTTATATCTACCTCACTTTCGAATCCGGCGTTTGGAAAGCTCTGTGAAATCAGGGAAAATGCTTCTAAGCATCAATATGCCTTGTATTGTGATGAAAGTCCTGTAATCCACATGCAAACAACTCTGTAGTGTATTTTGTAGAATCCTATCTGCATGTAGCGTGTTCGAAATACGGAATTTCACAGCAGGAGAATCTATGTAATTTACATATCTATTGGGTAGAACACGCTCCAACAGTTTTTTCCTTAGGAAACTGCCTGATTTTTGAAACTGCTATTAGGAAAAAGCTGCAAACAAAGAGTTAAATTTTCTAGGTGTAAATATGCCTTATATGGTGGATGAAAGTTCTGTAATACACATGTACACAACTCATTAAAAATGTTTCTCAAATCCGTGATGTATGTAGTGTGTTCGGAACACGGAATGTCACGTTGAAGAAACTATGTAAATTACATATCTATTGGTGAGAACCCGCTCCAGGAGCATTTTACTGTAAAATCTACCTCTGTTTGGAAACTGGTGTTATGAAAACGCTGCAAAATCTGAGCAAATGCTTTAAGGTGACAATATGTCTTCAATGGTTTATTAAAGATGTGTAATTCACATTCTAACAACTCAGCTGTGAAAATTTGCTGAATCCAATGTGCACGTTACTTTTTCAGAACACGGAATGTTACGGTGACGGTATCTATGAAAATGGGATATCTATTGGATCGAACATGCAGCAAGAGTATTTTTCTGCAAAAACTGCCTGATTTTCATAACTGACGTTAGGAAAAATCTGTGAAATCTAAGTAAAAATTTCTAGGTGTAAATATGCCTTGTATTGTCGTTGAAATATCGGTAATCCACATGCTCACGGTCATGAAATAATGTTTGTCGAAGCCGTGATGAATGTAACATATTCGGAACATGGAATGTCTCGGTGAGTGAAACTCAGGAAATAACAATTCTACTGGATAGAACTCGCTTGAATTGAATATTTCTGCGAAAATTTCATGATTTTTGAAACTGGATATTACAAAAAAACTGCGAAATAAGAATAAACACTTCTAGGTGTAAATATGCCTTGTATGGTGGATGAAAGTTCGGTAATCCCCATGCTCCCACTCATTAAATAATGTTTGTCGAATTCGTGATTCATGTAACGTGTTCGGAATACGGAATGTCATATTGAAGGAAACAATGTTAATTACATGTCTATTGGGTAGAACTCGCTTGAAGAGAATTTTTCTGCGAAACGTGCCTCATTTTCCAAACTGCCATTAGGAGAACACTGTGAAATCTGAGAAAATGCTTCTAAGTGTCAATATGCCTTGAATGGTGAATGAAAGTCCGGTAATCCACATGTTAATAACAGTGTAGTAATTATTTTTCAAACCGTGATTCATGGAGCGCTTTTGGAATACGGAATTTCACCTTTATGAAACAATGTAAATTACAATTCTATTGGGTAGAACTAGCTAGAATAGAATTTTTTGCAAAAATTGCATGATTATAGAATCTGAAATTTGGAGAAAGCTTCAAAATGAGAGTAAATATTTCTACGTGTAAATATGCCTTTATGTTGGAAGAAAGTTTGGTAATCCACATTTTCACAACATATTAAAGAATCTTTTTCTAATCCGTGATGCATATATCGTGTTCGGAACGTGGAATTTCACGGTGATTGAAACAATGTAAATTACTTCTCTATTGGGTAGAACTCGCTCCAAGAGTATTTTTCTGCGAAAACTGGTGCATTTTTGAAACTGGCGTTTGGAAAACGCTGCAAAATCTGAGAAAATACTTCTAAGTATCAATATTCAATCTATTGTGATGAAAGATCGTTAATCCACATGCTAACAAATCTGTAGTGAATATTTGTCGAAACCATTATGCATGTAACATGTTCGGAACACAGGATTTCATGGCCAGGGAGTTTATATAAATTACATTTCTCTTGGTTAGAAATCACTCCAAGAGATTTTTCCTGAGAAATCGGCCTGATTTTCGAAACTGGAATTAGGAAATAACTGCGAACTCAGATGAATAGATTCTCGGTGTAAATATGCCTTGTAGGGTGGAAGAAAGTTCGGTAATCCGCATGCTAACAACTCTGTAGTGAATATTTGTCGAATCCGCGATACATGAAGCGTGTTCGGAACACAGAATATCACGGTGAGTGAATCTATGCAAAATACATGTCTCTTGGTTAGAATTCGCTCCAAGAGCTTTTTCTGCGAATTCTGCCTCATTTTCAAAGCTGCCATTAGGAAAACGTTTTGAAATATGAGAAAGTGCTTCAAAGTGTCAATATGGCTTTTATGGTGGATGAAAGTTCGGTAATCCTTATGCTAACGACTCTGTAGTGAATATTTGTCGAATCCGTGATGCATGTAGCTTTTTCGGAACACGGAATTTCACGATGACGGGTTCTTTGTAAATTGCATGTCTATTGGGTAGAATCGTCTCCAAGAGGATTTTTCTGCGAAAACTGCATGATTTAAAAACTGACATTAGGAGAAATCTACTAAATCAGAAAAAAAATTTCTATGTATATATATGCATTGTAAGGTGGATGAAAGTTCGTTAATACACATGTTAACAACTCATTAAAGAATGTTTGTCGAATCCGTGATGCATGTAACGTGTTCAGAACACGGAATGTCACGGTGAGTGAAACTAGGTAAATTACATATCTATTGGGTAGAACTGGCTCCAAGAGAATTTTCCTGCCAAATCTGCCTCATTTTCAAACCTGGCATTAAAACTAACATGTGAAATCTCAGAAAATTTTTCAAAGTGTCAGTAAGCCATGTATGGTGGATGAAAGTGCTGTAATCCACTTGCTAACAACTCTGTAGTGAATATTTGTCGGATCCGAGATGCATGTAGCGTGTTTGGAACACGGAATATCACGGTGAGCGAATCCATGTAAATTACATGTCTATAGTTTTGAACCCGCTCCAAGATTTTTTTGACGTTATATCTACCTCACTTTCGAAACCGGCGTTTGGAAAGCTCTGTGAAATCAGGGAAAATGCTTCTAAGCATCAATATGCCTTGTATTGTGATGAAAGTCCTGTAATCCACATGCAAACAAATTTGTAGTGTATTTTGTAGAATCCTATCTGCATGTAGCGTGTTCGAAATACGGAATTTCACAGCAGGAGAATCTATGTAATTTACATATCTATTGGGTAGAACACGCTCCAACAGTTTTTTCCTTAGGAAACTGCCTGATTTTTGAAACTGCTATTAGGAAAAAGCTGCAAACAGAGTTAAATTTTCTAGGTGTAAATATGCCTTATATGGTGGATGAAAGTTCTGTAATACACATGTACACAACTCATTAAAAATGTTTCTCAAATCCGTGATGTATGTAGTGTGTTCGGAACACGGAATGTCACGTTGAAGGAAACTATGTAAATTACATATCTATTGGTGAGAACCCGCTCCAGGAGCATTTTACTGTAAAATCTACCTCTGTTTGGAAACTGGTGTTATGAAAACGCTGCAAAATCTGAGCAAATGCTTTAAGGTGACAATATGTCTTCAATGGTTTATTAAAGATGTGTAATTCACATTCTAATAACTCAGCTGTGAAAATTTGCTGAATCCAATGTGCACGTTACTTTTTCAGAACACGAAATGTTACGGTGACGGTATCTATGAAAATGGGATATCTATTGGATCGAACATGCAGCAAGAGAATTTTTCTGCAAAAACTGCCTGATTTTCATAACTGACATTAGGAAAAATCTGCGAAATCTAAGTAAAAATTTCTAGGTGTAAATATGCCTTGTATTGTGGTTGAAACATCGATAATCCACATGCTCACGGTCATTAAATAATGTTTGTCGAAGCCGTGATGAATGTAACGTTTTCGGAACATGGAATGTCTCGGTGAGTGAAACTCAGAAAATAACAATTCTGCTGGATAGAACTCGCTTGAATTGAATTTTTCAGCGAAAATTTCATGATTTTCGAAACTGGATGTTAGGAAAAACTTTCAAAATCAGAATAAAAACTTCTAGGTGTAAATAAGCTTTTTATGGTGAAAGAAATTTCGGTAATCCACATGCTCCCACTCATTAAAGAATGTTTGTCGAATTCGTGATGCATGTAATGTGTTCGGAATACGGAATGTCATATTGAAGGATACAATGTAAATTACATGTCTATTGGGTAGAACTCGCTTGAAGAGAGTTTTTCTGCGAAATGTGCCTCATTTTCAAAACTGCCATTAGGAGAACACTGTGAAAGCTGAGAAAATGCTTCTAAGTGTCAATATGCCTTGAATGGTGAATGAAAGTCCGGTAATCCACATGTTAATAACAGTGTAGTAATTATTTTTCAAACCGTGATTCATGGAGCGCTTTTGCAAAACGGAATTTCACCGTAATGAAACAATGTAAATTACAATTCTATTGGGTAGAACTAGCTAGAATAGAAGTTTTCTGCGAAAATTGCATGATTATCGGATCTGAAGTTTGGAGAAAGCTTCAAAATGAGAGTAAATATTTCTAGGTGTAAATATGCCTTTATGTTGGAAGAAAGTTCGGTAATCAAAATTTTCACAACATATTAAAGAATCTTTTTCCAATCCGTGTTTCATATACCGTGTTCGGAACGTGGAATTTCATGGTGATTGAAACAATGTAAATTACTTCTCTATTGGGTAGAACTCGCTCCAAGAGTGTTTTTCTGCAAAAACTGCTTCATTTTTGAAACTGGCTTTTGGAAAATGCTGTAAAATCTGAGAAAATATTCCTAAGTATCAATATTCAATCTATTGTGATGAAAGTTCGGTAATCCACATGCTAACAAATCTGTAGTGAATACTTGTCGAATCCATTATGCATGTAGCATGTTCGGAACACGGGATTTCATGGCCAGGGAGTTTATGTTAATTACATTTCTCTTGGTTAAAAATCACTCCAAGAGATTTTTCCTGAGAAATCTGCCTGATTTTCGAAACTGGCGTTAGGAAAACACTGCGAACTCAGATGAATAGATTTTCGGTGTAATTATGTCTTGTTGGTTGTATGAAAGTTCGGTAATCTGCATGCTAACAACTCTGTAGTGAATATTTGTCGAATCCAAGATACATAAAGCTTGTTCAGAACACAGAATATCACGGTGAGCGAATCTATGCAAAATACATGTCTCTTGGTTAGAATTCGCTCCAAAAGCTTTTTCTGCGAATTCTGCCTCATTTTCAAAACTGGCATTAGGAAAAACTTTTGAAATATGAGAAAATGCTTCAAAGTGTCAATATGGCTTTTATGGTGGATGAAAGTGCGGTAACCCTTATGCTAAAGACTGTGTAGTGAATATTTGTCGAATCCGTGATGCATGTAGCTTTTTCGGAACACGGAATTTCACGATGAGGGGTTCTATGTAAATTGCATGTCTATTGGGTAGAACCCGCTCCAAGAGGATTTTTCTGAGAAATCTGCATGATTTAAAAACTGACATTAGGAGAAAGCTACTAAATCAGAAAAAAAAATTTCTTTGTATATATATGCATTGTAATGTGGATGAAAGTTCGTTAATACACATGTTAACAACTCATTAAAGAATGTTTGTCGAATCCGTGATGCATGTAACGTGTTCAGAACACGGAATGTCACGGTGTGTGAAACAAGATAAATTACATATCTTTTGGGTAGAAATCGCTCCAAGAGCATTTTCCTGCCAATTCTGCCTCATTTTCAAACCTGGCATAAAAACTAAACTGTGAAATCTCAGAAGATTCTTCAAAGTGTCAGTAAGCCATGTATGGTGGATGAAAGTGCTGTAATCCACTTGCTAACAACTCTGTAGTGAATATTTGTCGAATCCGAGATGCATGTAGCGTGTTCGGAACACGGAACTTCACGGTGAGCGAATCCATGTAAATTACATGTCTATTGTTTTGAACCCACTCCAAGAGGTTTTTGCCGTGAAATCTGCCTCAGTTTCGAAACTGGCGTTTGGAAAGCTCTGTGAAATCAGAGAAAATGCTTCTAAGCATCAATATGCCTTGTATTGTGATGAAAGTCCTGTAATCCACATGCAAACAACTCTGTAGTGTATTTTTGTCGAATCCTATCTGCAAGTAGCGTGTTCGAATCATGGAAATTCACAACAGGGGAATCTATGTAATCTACATATCTATTGGTTAGAACACGCTCCAACAGTTTTTTCCTTAGGAAACTGCCTGATTTTGAATCTGCTATTAGGAAAATGCTGCAAACTAAGTGTTTAAGTTTCTAGGTGTAAATATGCCTTGTATGGTGGATGAAAGTTCTGTAATACACATGTACACAACTCATTAAAAATGTTTATCAAATCTGTGATATATTTAGTGTGTTCGGAACACGGAATGTCACGTTGAAGGAAACTATGTAAATTACATATCTATTGGTGAGAACCCGCTCCAGGAGCATTTTACTGTAAAATCTACCTCTGTTTGGAAACTGGTGTTATGAAAACGCTGCAAAATCTGAGCAAATGCTTTAAGGTGACAATATGTCTTCAATGGTTTATTAAAGATGTGTAATTCACATTCTAACAACTCAGCTGTGAAAATTTGCTGAATCCAATGTGCACGTTACTTTTTCAGAACACGGAATGTTACGGTGACGGTATCTATGAAAATGGGATATCTATTGGATCGAACATGCAGCAAGAGTATTTTTCTGCAAAAACTGCCTGATTTTCATAACTGACGTTAGGAAAAATCTGCGAAATCTAAGTAAAAATTTCTAGGTGTAAATATGCCTTGTATTGTGGTTGAAATATCGGTAATCCACATGCTCACGGTCATTAAATAATGTTTGTCGAAGCCGTGATGAATGTAACATATTCGGAACATGGAATGTCTCGGTGAGTGAAACTCAGGAAATAACAATTCTACTGGATAGAACTCGCTTGAATTGAATATTTCTGCGAAAATTTCATGATTTTTGAAACTGGATATTACAAAAAAACTGCGAAATAAGAATAAACACTTCTAGGTGTAAATATGCCTTGTATGGTGGATGAAAGTTCGGTAATCCCCATGCTCCCACTCATTAAATAATGTTTGTCGAATTCGTGATTCATGTAACGTGTTCGGAATACGGAATGTCATATTGAAGGAAACAATGTAAATTACATTTGTATTGGGTAGGAATCGCTTGAAGAGAATTTTTCTGCGAAACGTGCCTCATTTTCCAAACTGCCATTAGGAGAACACTGTGAAATCTGAGAAAATGCTTCTAAGTGTCAATATGCCTTGAATGGTGAATGAAAGTCCGGTAATCCACATGTTAATAACAGTGTAGTAATTATTTTTCAAACCGTGATTCATGGAGCGCTTTTGGAATACGGAATTTCACCTTTATGAAACAATGTAAATTACAATTCTATTGGGTAGAACTAGCTAGAATAGAATTTTTTGCAAAAATTGCATGATTATAGAATCTGAAATTTGGAGAAAGCTTCAAAATGAGAGTAAATATTTCTACGTGTAAATATGCCTTTATGTTGGAAGAAAGTTTGGTAATCCACATTTTCACAACATATTAAAGAATCTTTTTCTAATCCGTGATGCATATACCGTGTTCGGAACATGGAATTTCACGGTGATTGAAACAATGTAAATTACTTCTCTATTGGGTAGAACTCGCTCCAAGAGTATTTTTCTGCGAAAACTGGTGCATGTTTGAAACTGGCGTTTGGAAAACGCTGCAAAATCTGAGAAAATACTTCTAAGTATCAATATTCAATCTATTGTGATGAAAGATCGTTAATCCACATGCTAACAAATCTGTAGTGAATATTTGTCGAAACCATTATGCATGTAACATGTTCGGAACACAGGATTTCATGGCCAGGGAGTTTATATAAATTACATTTCTCTTGGTTAGAAATCACTCCAAGAGATTTTTCCTGAGAAATCGGCCTGATTTTCGAAACTGGAATTAGGAAATAACTGCGAACTCAGATGAATAGATTCTCGGTGTAAATATGCCTTGTAGGGTGGAAGAAAGTTCGGTAATCCGCATGCTAACAACTCTGTAGTGAATATTTGTCGAATCCGTGATGCATGTAGCTTTTTCGGAACACGGAATTTCACGATGACGTGTTCTATGTAAATTGCATGTCTATTGGGTAGAATCGGCTCCAAGAGGATTTTTCTGCGAAAACTGCATGATTTAAAAACTGACATTAGGAGAAATCTACTAAATCAGAAAAAAAATTTCTATGTATATATATGCATTGTAAGGTGGATGAAAGTTCGTTAATACACATGTTAACAACTCATTAAAGAATGTTTTTCGAATCCGTGATGCATGTAACATGTTCAGAACACGGAAAGTCACGGTGAGTGAAACTAGGTAAATTACATATCTATTGGGTAGAACTGGCTCCAAGAGTATTTTCCTGCCAAATCTGCCTCATTTTCAAACCTGGCATTAAAACTAACATGTGAAATCTCAGAAAATTTTTCAAAATGTCAGTAAGCCATGTATGGTGGATGAAAGTGCTGTAATCCACTTGCTAACAACTCTGTAGTGAATATTTGTCGGATCCGAGATGCATGTAGCGTGTTTGGAACACGGAATATCACGGTGAGCGAATCCATGTAAATTACATGTCTATAGTTTTGAACCCGCTCCAAGATTTTTTTGACGTTATATCTACCTCACTTTCGAATCCGGCGTTTGGAAAGCTCTGTGAAATCAGGGAAAATGCTTCTAAGCATCAATATGCCTTGTATTGTGATGAAAGTCCTGTAATCCACATGCAAACAACTCTGTAGTGTATTTTGTAGAATCCTATCTGCATGTAGCGTGTTCGAAATACGGAATTTCACAGCAGGAGAATCTATGTAATTTACATATCTATTGGGTAGAACACGCTCCAACAGTTTTTTCCTTAGGAAACTGCCTGATTTTTGAAACTGCTATTAGGAAAAAGCTGCAAACAAAGAGTTAAATTTTCTAGGTGTAAATATGCCTTATATGGTGGATGAAAGTTCTGTAATACACATGTACACAACTCATTAAAAATGTTTCTCAAATCCGTGATGTATGTAGTGTGTTCGGAACACGGAATGTCACGTTGAAGAAACTATGTAAATTACATATCTATTGGTGAGAACCCGCTCCAGGAGCATTTTACTGTAAAATCTACCTCTGTTTGGAAACTGGTGTTATGAAAACGCTGCAAAATCTGAGCAAATGCTTTAAGGTGACAATATGTCTTCAATGGTTTATTAAAGATGTGTAATTCACATTCTAACAACTCAGCTGTGAAAATTTGCTGAATCCAATGTGCACGTTACTTTTTCAGAACACGGAATGTTACGGTGACGGTATCTATGAAAATGGGATATCTATTGGATCGAACATGCAGCAAGAGTATTTTTCTGCAAAAACTGCCTGATTTTCATAACTGACGTTAGGAAAAATCTGTGAAATCTAAGTAAAAATTTCTAGGTGTAAATATGCCTTGTATTGTCGTTGAAATATCGGTAATCCACATGCTCACGGTCATGAAATAATGTTTGTCGAAGCCGTGATGAATGTAACATATTCGGAACATGGAATGTCTCGGTGAGTGAAACTCAGGAAATAACAATTCTACTGGATAGAACTCGCTTGAATTGAATATTTCTGCGAAAATTTCATGATTTTTGAAACTGGATATTACAAAAAAACTGCGAAATAAGAATAAACACTTCTAGGTGTAAATATGCCTTGTATGGTGGATGAAAGTTCGGTAATCCCCATGCTCCCACTCATTAAATAATGTTTGTCGAATTCGTGATTCATGTAACGTGTTCGGAATACGGAATGTCATATTGAAGGAAACAATGTTAATTACATGTCTATTGGGTAGAACTCGCTTGAAGAGAATTTTTCTGCGAAACGTGCCTCATTTTCCAAACTGCCATTAGGAGAACACTGTGAAATCTGAGAAAATGCTTCTAAGTGTCAATATGCCTTGAATGGTGAATGAAAGTCCGGTAATCCACATGTTAATAACAGTGTAGTAATTATTTTTCAAACCGTGATTCATGGAGCGCTTTTGGAATACGGAATTTCACCTTTATGAAACAATGTAAATTACAATTCTATTGGGTAGAACTAGCTAGAATAGAATTTTTTGCAAAAATTGCATGATTATAGAATCTGAAATTTGGAGAAAGCTTCAAAATGAGAGTAAATATTTCTACGTGTAAATATGCCTTTATGTTGGAAGAAAGTTTGGTAATCCACATTTTCACAACATATTAAAGAATCTTTTTCTAATCCGTGATGCATATATCGTGTTCGGAACGTGGAATTTCACGGTGATTGAAACAATGTAAATTACTTCTCTATTGGGTAGAACTCGCTCCAAGAGTATTTTTCTGCGAAAACTGGTGCATTTTTGAAACTGGCGTTTGGAAAACGCTGCAAAATCTGAGAAAATACTTCTAAGTATCAATATTCAATCTATTGTGATGAAAGTTCGGTAATCCACATGCTAACAAATCTGTAGTGAATATTTGTCGAAACCATTATGCATGTAACATGTTCGGAACACAGGATTTCATGGCCAGGGAGTTTATATAAATTACATTTCTCTTGGTTAGAAATCACTCCAAGAGATTTTTCCTGAGAAATCGGCCTGATTTTCGAAACTGGAATTAGGAAATAACTGCGAACTCAGATGAATAGATTCTCGGTGTAAATATGCCTTGTAGGGTGGAAGAAAGTTCGGTAATCCGCATGCTAACAACTCTGTAGTGAATATTTGTCGAATCCGCGATACATGAAGCGTGTTCGGAACACAGAATATCACGGTGAGTGAATCTATGCAAAATACATGTCTCTTGGTTAGAATTCGCTCCAAGAGCTTTTTCTGCGAATTCTGCCTCATTTTCAAAGCTGCCATTAGGAAAACGTTTTGAAATATGAGAAAGTGCTTCAAAGTGTCAATATGGCTTTTATGGTGGATGAAAGTTCGGTAATCCTTATGCTAACGACTCTGTAGTGAATATTTGTCGAATCCGTGATGCATGTAGCTTTTTCGGAACACGGAATTTCACGATGACGGGTTCTTTGTAAATTGCATGTCTATTGGGTAGAATCGTCTCCAAGAGGATTTTTCTGCGAAAACTGCATGATTTAAAAACTGACATTAGGAGAAATCTACTAAATCAGAAAAAAAATTTCTATGTATATATATGCATTGTAAGGTGGATGAAAGTTCGTTAATACACATGTTAACAACTCATTAAAGAATGTTTGTCGAATCCGTGATGCATGTAACGTGTTCAGAACACGGAATGTCACGGTGAGTGAAACTAGGTAAATTACATATCTATTGGGTAGAACTGGCTCCAAGAGAATTTTCCTGCCAAATCTGCCTCATTTTCAAACCTGGCATTAAAACTAACATGTGAAATCTCAGAAAATTTTTCAAAGTGTCAGTAAGCCATGTATGGTGGATGAAAGTGCTGTAATCCACTTGCTAACAACTCTGTAGTGAATATTTGTCGGATCCGAGATGCATGTAGCGTGTTTGGAACACGGAATATCACGGTGAGCGAATCCATGTAAATTACATGTCTATAGTTTTGAACCCGCTCCAAGATTTTTTTGACGTTATATCTACCTCACTTTCGAAACCGGCGTTTGGAAAGCTCTGTGAAATCAGGGAAAATGCTTCTAAGCATCAATATGCCTTGTATTGTGATGAAAGTCCTGTAATCCACATGCAAACAAATTTGTAGTGTATTTTGTAGAATCCTATCTGCATGTAGCGTGTTCGAAATACGGAATTTCACAGCAGGAGAATCTATGTAATTTACATATCTATTGGGTAGAACACGCTCCAACAGTTTTTTCCTTAGGAAACTGCCTGATTTTTGAAACTGCTATTAGGAAAAAGCTGCAAACAGAGTTAAATTTTCTAGGTGTAAATATGCCTTATATGGTGGATGAAAGTTCTGTAATACACATGTACACAACTCATTAAAAATGTTTCTCAAATCCGTGATGTATGTAGTGTGTTCGGAACACGGAATGTCACGTTGAAGGAAACTATGTAAATTACATATCTATTGGTGAGAACCCGCTCCAGGAGCATTTTACTGTAAAATCTACCTCTGTTTGGAAACTGGTGTTATGAAAACGCTGCAAAATCTGAGCAAATGCTTTAAGGTGACAATATGTCTTCAATGGTTTATTAAAGATGTGTAATTCACATTCTAATAACTCAGCTGTGAAAATTTGCTGAATCCAATGTGCACGTTACTTTTTCAGAACACGAAATGTTACGGTGACGGTATCTATGAAAATGGGATATCTATTGGATCGAACATGCAGCAAGAGAATTTTTCTGCAAAAACTGCCTGATTTTCATAACTGACATTAGGAAAAATCTGCGAAATCTAAGTAAAAATTTCTAGGTGTAAATATGCCTTGTATTGTGGTTGAAACATCGATAATCCACATGCTCACGGTCATTAAATAATGTTTGTCGAAGCCGTGATGAATGTAACGTTTTCGGAACATGGAATGTCTCGGTGAGTGAAACTCAGAAAATAACAATTCTGCTGGATAGAACTCGCTTGAATTGAATTTTTCAGCGAAAATTTCATGATTTTCGAAACTGGATGTTAGAAAAAACTTTCAAAATCAGAATAAAAACTTCTAGGTGTAAATAAGCTTTTTATGGTGAAAGAAATTTCGGTAATCCACATGCTCCCACTCATTAAAGAATGTTTGTCGAATTCGTGATGCATGTAATGTGTTCGGAATACGGAATGTCATATTGAAGGATACAATGTAAATTACATGTCTATTGGGTAGAACTCGCTTGAAGAGAGTTTTTCTGCGAAATGTGCCTCATTTTCAAAACTGCCATTAGGAGAACACTGTGAAAGCTGAGAAAATGCTTCTAAGTGTCAATATGCCTTGAATGGTGAATGAAAGTCCGGTAATCCACATGTTAATAACAGTGTAGTAATTATTTTTCAAACCGTGATTCATGGAGCGCTTTTGCAAAACGGAATTTCACCGTAATGAAACAATGTAAATTACAATTCTATTGGGTAGAACTAGCTAGAATAGAATTTTTCTGCGAAAATTGCATGATTATCGGATCTGAAGTTTGGAGAAAGCTTCAAAAAGAGTAAATATTTCTAGGTGTAAATATGCCTTTATGTTGGAAGAAAGTTCGGTAATCCACATTTTCACAACATATTAAAGAATATTTTTCTAATCCGTAATGCATATACCGTGTTTGGAACGTGGAATTTCACGGTGATTGAAACAATGTAAATTATTTCTCTATTGGGTAGAACTAGCTCCAATAGAATTTTTCTGCGAAAACTGCTGCATTTTTGAAACTGACGTTAGGAAAACACTGCAAACTCGGATGAAGAGCTTCTCGATGTAAATATGCTTTGTAGGGTGGATGAAAGTTCACTTATCCGCATGCTAACAAATCTATAGTGAATATTTGTCGAATACGAGATACATGAAGCGTTTTCGGAACACAGAATATCACGGTGAGTGAGTCTATGTAAATTACGTGTCTATTGTTTTGAACCCGCTCCAAGAGGTTTTTGCCGTTAAATCTGCCTCAGTTTCGAACCTGGCGTTTGGAAAGCTCTGTGAAATCAGAGAAAATGCTTCTAAGCATCAATATGCCTTGTATTGTGATGAAAGTACTGTAATCCACATGCAAACAACTCTGTAGTGTATTTTTGTCGAATCCTATCTGCATGTAGCGTGTTCGAATCACAGAATTTCACAGCATGAGAATCTATGTAATTTAGATATCTATTGGGTAGAACACGCTCCAATAATTTTTTCCTTCGGAAAATGCCTGATTTTTGAAACTGCTATTAGGAGATAGCTGCAAACTTAGAGTTAAAGTTTCTAGGTGTAAATATGCCTTGTATGGTGGATGAAAGTTCTGTAATACACATGTACACAATTCATTAAAAATGTTTCTCAAATCCGTGATGTATGTAGTGTGTACAGAACACGGAATGTCACGTTGAAAGAAACTATGTAAATTACATATCTATTAGTGAGTACCGGCTCCAGGAGCATTTTACTGTAAAATCTACCTCTGTTTGGAAACTGGTGTTATGAAAACGCTGCAAAATCTGAGCAAATGCTTTAAGGTGACAATATGTCTTCAATGGATTATTAAAGATGTGTAATTCACATTCTAACAACTCAGCTGTGAAAATTTGCTGAATCCAATATGCACATTACTTTTTCAGAACACGGAATGTTACGGTGACGGTATCTATGAAAATGGGATGTCTATTGGATCGAACATGCAGCAAGAGAATTTTTCTGCGAAAACTGCCTGATTTTCGTAACTGGCGTTATGAAAAACCTGCGAAATCTAAGTAAAAATTTCTAGGTGTAATCATGCCTTGTATTGTGGTTGAAATATCGGTAATCCACATGCTCACGGTCAAAAAATAATGTTTGTCGAAGCCGTGATGAATGTAACGTTTTCGGAACATGGAATGTCTCGGTGAGTGAAACTCAGGAAATAACAATTCTGCTGGATAGAACTCGCTTGAATTGAATTTTTCAGCGAAAATTTCATGATTTTCGAAACTGGATGTTAGGAAAAACTTTCAAAATCAGAATAAAAACTTCTAGGTGTAAATATGCTTTTTATGGTGAAAGAAAGTTCGGTAATCCACATGCTCCCACACATTAAAGAATGTTTGTCGAATTCGTGATGCATGTAACGTGTTCGGAATACGGAATGTCATATTGAAGCTTACAATGTAAATTACATATCTATTGGGTAGAACTCGCTTGAAGAGAATTTTTCTGTGAAATGTGCCTCATTTTCAAAACTGCCATTAGGAGAACACTGTGAAATCTGAGAAAATGCTTCTAAGTGTCAATATGCCTTGAATGGTGAATGAAAGTCCGGTAATCCACATGTTAATAACAGTGTAGTAATTATTTTTCAAACCGTGATTCATGGAGCGCTTTTGGAAAACGGAATTTCACCTTAATGAAACAATGTAAATTACAATTCTATTGGGTAGAACTAGCTAGAATAGAATTTTTTGCGAAAATTGCATGATTATAGAATCTGAAATTTGGAGAAAGCTTCAAAATGAGAGTAAATATTTCTAGGTGTAAATATGCCTTTATGTTGGAAGAAAGTTCGGTAATCCACATTTTCACAACATATTAAAGAATCATTTTCTAATCCGTGATGCATATACCGTGTTCGGAACGTGGAATTTCACGGTGATTGAAACAATGTAAATTACTTCTCTATTGGGTAGAACTCGCTCCAAGAGTATTTTTCTGTGAAAACTGGTGCATTTTTGAAACTGGCGTTTGGAAAACGCTGCAAAATCTGAGAAAATACTTCTAAGTATCAATATTCAATCTATTGTGATGAAAGTTCGTTAATCCACATGCTAACAAATCTGTAGTGAATATTTGTCGAAAGCATTATGCATGTAACATGTTCGGAACACAGGATTTCATGGCCAGGGAGTTTATGTAAATTACATTTCTCTTGGTTAGAAATCACTCCAAGAGATTTTTCCTGAGAAATCTGCCTGATTTTCGAAACTGGCATTAGGAAATCACTGCGAACTCAGATGAATAGATTCTCGGTGTAAATATGCCTTGTAGGGTGGATGAAAGTTCAGTAATCCGCATGCTAACAACTCTGTAGTGAATATTTGTCGAATCCGCGATACATGAAGCGTGTTCGGAACACAGAATATCACGGTGAGTGAATCTATGCAAAATACATGTCTCTTGGTTAGAATTCGCTCCAAGAGCTTTTTCTGCGAATTCTGCCTCATTTTCAAAGCTGCCATTAGGAAAACGTTTTGAAATATGAGAAAGTGCTTCAAAGTGTCAATATGGCTTTTATGGTGGATGAAAGTTCGGTAATCCTTATGCTAACGACTCTGTAGTGAATATTTGTCGAATCCGTGATGCATGTAGCTTTTTCGGAACACGGAATTTCACGATGACGGGTTCTATGTAAATTGCATGTCTATTGGGTAGAATCGTCTCCAAGAGGATTTTTCTGCGAAAACTGCATGATTTAAAAACTGACATTAGGAGAAATCTACTAAATCAGAAAAAAAATTTCTATGTATATATATGCATTGTAAGGTGGATGAAAGTTCGTTAATACACATGTTAACAACTCATTAAAGAATGTTTTTCGAATCCGTGATGCATGTAACGTGTTCAGAACACGGAATGTCACGGTGAGTGAAACTAGGTAAATTACATATCTATTGGGTAGAACTGGCTCCAAGAGAATTTTCCTGCCAAATCTGCCTCATTTTCAAACCTGGCATTAAAACTAACATGTGAAATCTCAGAAAATTTTTCAAAGTGTCAGTAAGCCATGTATGGTGGATGAAAGTGCTGTAATCCACTTGCTAACAACTCTGTAGTGAATATTTGTCGGATCCGAGATGCATGTAGCGTGTTTGGAACACGGAATATCACGGTGAGCGAATCCATGTAAATTACATGTCTATAGTTTTGAACCCGCTCCAAGATTTTTTTGACGTTATATCTACCTCACTTTCGAAACCGGCGTTTGGAAAGCTCTGTGAAATCAGGGAAAATGCTTCTAAGCATCAATATGCCTTGTATTGTGATGAAAGTCCTGTAATCCACATGCAAACAACTCTGTAGTGTATTTTGTAGAATCCTATCTGCATGTAGCGTGTTCGAAATACGGAATTTCACAGCATGAGAATCTATGTAATTTACATATCTATTGGGTAGAACACGCTCCAACAGTTTTTTCCTTAGGAAACCGCCTGATTTTTGAAACTGCTATTAGGAAAAAGCTGCAAACAGAGTTAAATTTTCTAGGTGTAAATATGCCTTATATGGTGGATGAAAGTTCTGTAATACACATGTACACAACTCATTAAAAATGTTTCTCAAATCCGTGATGTATGTAGTGTGTTCGGAACACGGAATGTCACGTTGAAGGAAACTATGTAAATTACATATCTATTGGTGAGAACCCGCTCCAGGAGCATTTTACTGTAAAATCTACCTCTGTTTGGAAACTGGTTTTATGAAAACGCTGCAAAATCTGAGCAAATGCTTTAAGGTGACAATATGTCTTCAATGGTTTATTAAAGATGTGTAATTCACATTCTAACAACTCAGCTGTGAAAATTTGCTGAATCCAATGTGCACGTTACTTTTTCAGAACACGGAATGTTACGGTGACGGTATCTATGAAAATGGGATATCTATTGGATCGAACATGCAGCAAGAGAATTTTTCTCAAAAACTGCCTGATTTTCATAACTGACGTTAGGAAAAATCTGCGAAATCTAAGTAAAAATTTCTAGGTGTAAATATGCCTTGTATTGTGGTTGAAACATCGGTAATCCACATGCTCACGGTCATTAAATAATGTTTGTCGAAGCCGTGATGAATGTAACGTTTTCGGAACATGGAATGTCTCGGTGAGTGAAACTCAGGAAATAACAATTCTACTGGATAGAACTCGCATGAATTGAATTTTTCGCGAAAATTTCATAATTTTCGAAACTGGATGTAAGGAAAAACCTGCGAAATCAGAATAAACACTTCTAGGTGTAAATATTCCTTTTATGGTGGATGAAAGTTCAGTAATCCACATGCTCCCACTCATTAAAGAATGTTTGTCGAATTCGTGATGCATGTAACGTGTTCGGAATACGGAATGTCATATTGAAGGATACAATGTAAATTACATGTCTATTGGGTAGAACTCGCTTGAAGAGAGTTTTTCTGCGAAATGTGCCTCATTTTCAAAACTGCCATTAGGAGAACACTGTGAAAGCTGAGAAAATGCTTCTAATTGTCATTATGCCTTGAATGGTGAATGAAAGTCCGGTAATCCACATGTTAATAACAGTGTAGTAATTATTATTCAAACCGTGATTCATGGAGCGCTTTTGCAAAATGGAATTTCACCGTAATGAAACAATGTAAATTACAATTCTATTGGGTAGAACTAGCTAGAATAGAATTTTTCTGCGAAAATTGCATGATTATCGGATCTGAAGTTTGGAGAAAGCTTCAAAAAAAGTAAATATTTCTAGGTGTAAATATGCCTTTATGTTGGAAGAAAGTTCGGTAATCCACATTATCACAACATATTAAAGAATATTTTTCTAATCCGTAATGCATATACCGTGTTCGGAACGTGGAATTTCACGGTGATTGAAACAATGTAAATTATTTCTCTATTGGGTAGAACTAGCTCCAAGAGAATTTTTCTGCGAAAACTGCTGCATTTTTGAAACTGACGTTAGGAAAACACTGCAAACTCAGATGAAGAGTTTCTCGGTGTAAATATGCCTTGTAGGGTGGATGAAAGTTCACTTATCCGCATTCTAACAACTCTGTAGTGAATATTTGTCGAATACGAGATACATGAAGCGTGTTCAGAACACAGAATATCACGGTGAGTGAGTCTATGTAAATTACGTGTCTACTGTTTTGAACCCGCTCCAAGAGGTTTTTGCCGTGAAATCTGCCTCAGTTTCGAACCTGGCGTTTGGAAAGCTCTGTGAAATCAGAGAAAATGCTTGTAAGCATCAATATGCCTTGTATTGTGATGAAAGTACTGTAATCCACATGCAAACAACTCTGTAGTGTATTTTTGTCGAATCCTATCTGCATGTAGCGTGTTCGAATCACAGAATTTCACAGCATGAGAATCTATGTAATTTACATATCTATTGTGTAGAACACGCTCCAATAGTTTTTTCCTTCGGAAAATGCCTGATTTTTGAAACTGCTATTAGGAAATAGCTGCAAACTTAGAGTTAAAGTTTCTAGGTGTAAATATGCCTTGTATGGTGGATGAAAGTTCTGTAATACACATGTACACAACTCATTAAAAATGTTTCTCAAATCCGTGATGTATGTAGTGTGTACAGAACACGGAATGTCACGTTGAAAGAAACTATGTAAATTACATATCTATTAGTGAGTACCGGCTCCAGGAGCATTTTACTGTAAAATCTACCTCTGTTTGGAAACTGGTGTTCTGAAAACGCTGCAAAATCTGAGCAAATGCTTTAAGGCGACAATATGTCTTCAATGGATTATTAAAGATGTGTAATTCACATTCTAACAACTCAGCTGTGAAAATTTGCTGAATCCAATATGCACGTTACTTTTTCAGAACACGGAATGTTACGGTGACGGTATCTATGATAATGGGATGTCTATTGGATCGAACATGCAGCAAGAGAATTTTTCTGTGAAAACTGCCTGATTTTCGTAACTTGCGTTAGGAAAAATCTGCGAAATCTAAGTAAAAATTTCTAGGGGTAATCATGCCTTGTATTGTGGTTGAAACATCGGTAATCCACATGCTCACGGTCATTAAATAATGTTTGTCGAAGCCGTGATGAATGTAACGTTTTCGGAACATGGAATGTCTCGGTGAGTGAAACTCAGAAAATAACAATTCTGCTGGATAGAACTCGCTTGAATTGAATTTTTCAGCGAAAATTTCATGATTTTCGAAACTGGATGTTAGGAAAAACTTTCAAAATCAGAATAAAAACTTCTAGGTGTAAATATGCTTTTTATGGTGAAAGAAAGTTCGGTAATCCACATGCTCCCACTCATTAAAGAATGTTTGTCGAATTCGTGATGCATGTAACATGTTCGGAATACGGAATGTCATATTGAAGGTTACAATGTAAATTACATGTCTATTGGGTAGAACTCGCTTGAAGAGAATTTTTCTGCGAAATGTGCCTCATTTTCAAACTGCCATTAGGAGAAAACTGTGAAATCTGAGAAAATGCTTCTAAGTGTCAATATGCCTTGAATGGTGAGTGAAAGTCCGGTAATCCACATGTTAATAACAGTGTAGTAATTATTTTTCAAACCGTGATTCATGGAGCGCTTTTGGAAAACGGAATTTCACCTTAATGAAACAATGTAAATTACAATTCTATTGGGTAGAACTAGCTAGAATAGAATTTTTTGCGAAAATTGCATGATTATAGAATCTGAAATTTGGAGAAAGCTTCAAAATGAGAGTAAATATTTCTAGGTGTAAATATGCCTTTATGTTGGAAGAAAGTTCGGTAATCCACATTTTCACAACATATTAAAGAATCTTTTTCTAATCCGTGATGCATATACCGTGTTCGGAACGTGGAATTTCACGGTGATTGAAACAATGTAAATTACTTCTCTATTGGGTAGAACTCGCTCCAAGAGTATTTTTCTGCGAAAACTGGTGCATTTTTGAAACTGGCGTTTGGAAAACGCTGCAAAATCTGAGAAAATACTTCTAAGTATCAATATTCAATCTATTGTGATGAAAGTTCGGTAATCCACATGCTAACAAATCTGTAGTGAATATTTGTCGAAACCATTATGCATGTAACATGTTCGGAACACAGGATTTCATGGCCAGGGAGTTTATGTAAATTACATTTCTCTTGGTTAGAAATCACTCCAAGAGATTTTTCCTGAGAAATCTGCCTGATTTTCGAAACTGGCATTAGGAAATCACTGCGAACTCAGATGAATAGATTCTCGGTGTAAATATGCCTTGTAGGGTGGATGAAATTTCGGTAATCCACATGCTAACAACTCTGTAGTGAATATTTGTCGAATCCGCGATACATGAAGCGTGTTCGGAACACAGAATATCACGGTGAGTGAATCTATGCAAAATACATGTCTCTTGGTTAGAATTCGCTCCAAGAGCTTTTTCTGCGAATTCTGCCTCATTTTCAAAACTGGCATTAGGAAAACGTTTTGAAATATGAGAAAGTGCTTCAAAGTGTCAATATGGCTTTTATGGTGGATGAAAGTTCGGTAATCCTTATGCTAACGACTCTGTAGTGAATATTTGTCGAATCCGTGATGCATGTAGCTTTTTCGGAACACGGAATTTCACGATGACGTGTTCTATGTAAATTGCATGTCTATTGGGTAGAACCGGCTCCAAGAGGATTTTTCTGCGAAAACTGCATGATTTAAAAACTGACATTAGGAGAAATCTACTAAATCAGAAAAAAAATTTCTATTTATATATATGCATTGTAAGGTGGATGAAAGTTCGTTAATACACATGTTAACAACTCATTAAAGAATGTTTTTCGAATCCGTGATGCATGTAACATGTTCAGAACACGGAATGTCACGGTGAGTGAAACTAGGTAAATTACATATCTATCGGGTAGAACTGGCTCCAAGAGTATTTTCCTGCCAAATCTGCCTCATTTTCAAACCTGGCATTAAAACTAACATGTGAAACCTCAGAAAATTTTTCAAAGTGTCAGTAAGCCATGTATGGTGGATGAAAGTGCTGTAATCCACTTGCTAACAACTCTGTAGTGAATATTTGTCGGATCCGAGATGCATGTAGCGTGTTTGGAACACGGAATATCACGGTGAGCGAATCCATGTAAATTACATGTCTATAGTTTTGAACCAGCTCCAAGATTTTTTGACGTTATATCTACCTCACTTTAGAAACCGGCATTTGGAAAGCTCTGTGAAATCAGGGAAAATGCTTCTAAGCATCAATATGCCTTGTATTGTGATGAAAGTCCTGTAATCCACATGCAAACAAATTTGTAGTGTATTTTGTAGAATCCTATCTGCATGTAGCGTGTTCGAAATACGGAATTTCACAGCAGGAGAATCTATGTAATTTACATATCTATTGGGTAGGACACGCTCCAACAGTTTTTTCCTTAGGAAACTGCCTGATTTTTGAAACTGCTATTAGGAAAAAGCTGCAAACAAAGAGTTAAATTTTCTAGGTGTAAATATGCCTTATATGGTGGATGAAAGTTCAGTAATCCACATGCTCCCACTCATTAAAGAATGTTTGTCGAATTCGTGATGCATGTAACGTGTTCGGAATACGGAATGTCATATTGAAGGATACAATGTAAATTACATGTCTATTGGGTAGAACTCGCTTGAAGAGAGTTTTTCTGCGAAATGTGCCTCATTTTCAAAACTGCCATTAGGAGAACACTGTGAAAGCTGAGAAAATGCTTCTAAGTGTCAAAATGCCTTGAATGGTGAATGAAAGTCCGGTAATCCACATGTTAATAACAGTGTAGTAATTATTTTTCAAACCGTGATTCATGGAGCGCTTTTGCAAAACGGAATTTCACCGTAACGAAACAATGTAAATTACAATTCTATTGGGTAGAACTAGCTAGAATAGAATTTTTCTGCGAAAATTGCATGATTATCGGATCTGAAGTTTGGAGAAAGCTTCAAAAAGAGTAAATATTTCTAGGTGTAAATATGCCTTTATGTTGGAAGAAAGTTCGGTAATCCACATTTTCACAACATATTAAAGGATATTTTTCTAATCCGTAATGCATATACCGTGTTCGGAACGTGGAATTTCACGGTGATTGAAACAATGTAAATTATTTCTCTATTGGGTAGAACTAGCTCCAAGAGAATTTTTCTGCGAAAACTGCTGCATTTTTGAAACTGTCGTTAGGAAAACACTGCAAACTCAGATGAAGTATTTCTCGGTGTAAATATGCCTTGTAGGGTGGATGAAAGTTCACTTATCCGCATGCTAACAACTCTGTAGTGAATATTTGTCGAATACGAGATACATGATGCGTGTTCGGAACACAGAATATCACGGTGAGTGAGTCTATGTAAATTACGTGTCTATTGTTTTGAACCCGCTCCAAGAGGTTTTTGCCGTGAAATCTGCCTCAGTTTCGAACCTGGCATTTGGAAAGCTCTGTGAAATCAGAGAAAATGCTTCTAAGCATCAATATGCCTTGTATTGTGATGAAAGTACTGTAATCCACATGCAAACAACTCTGTAGTGTATTTTTGTCGAATCCTATCTGCATGTAGCGTGTTCGAATCACAGAATTTCACAGCATGAGAATCTATGTAATTTACATATCTTTGTGTAGAACACGCTAAAATAGTTTTTTCCTTCGGAAAATGCCTGAATTTTGAAACTGCTATTAGGAAATAGCTGCAAACTTAGAGTTAAAGTTTCTAGGTGTAAATATGCCTTGTATGGTGGATGAACGTTCTGTAATACACATGTACACAACTCATTAAAAATGTTTCTCAAATCCGTGATGTATGTAGTGTGTACAGAACACGGAATGTCACGCTGAAAGAAACTATGTAAATTACATATCTATTAGTGAGTACCGGCTCCAGGAGCATTTTACTGTAAAATCTACCTCTGTTTGGAAACTGGTGTTCTGAAAACGCTGCAAAATCTGAGCAAATGCTTTAAGGCGACAATATGTCTTCAATGGATTATTAAAGATGTGTAATTCACATTCTAACAACTCAGCTGTGAAAATTTGCTGAATCCAATATGCACGTTACTTTTTCAGAACACGGAATGTTACGGTGACGGTATCTATGAAAATGGGATGTCTATTGGATCGAACATGCAGCAAGAGAACTTTTCGGCGAAAACTGCCTGATTTTCGTAACTGGCGTTAGGAAAAATCTGCGAAATCTAAGTAAAAATTTCTAGGGGTAATCATGCCTTGTATTGTGGTTGAAACATCGGTAATCCACATGCTCACGGTCATTAAATAATGTTTGTCGAAGCCGTGATGAATGTAACGTTTTCGGAACATGGAATGTCTCGGTGAGTGAAACTCAGAAAATAACAATTCTGCTGGATAGAACTCGCTTGAATTGAATTTTTCAGCGAAAATTTCATGATTTTCGAAACTGGATGTTAGGAAAAACTTTCAAAATATGAATAAAAACTTCTAGGTGTAAATATGCTTTTTATGGGGAAAGAAAGTTCGGTAATCCACATGCTCCCACTCATTAAAGAATGTTTGTCGAATTCGTGATGCATGTAACGTGTTCGGAATACGGAATGTCATATTGAAGGAAACAATGTTAATTACATGTCTATTGGGTAGAACTCGCTTGAAGAGAATTTTTCTATGAAATGTGCCTCATTTTCAAAACTGCCATTAGGAGAAAACTGTGAAATCTGAGAAAATGCTTCTAAGTGTCAATATGCCTTGAATGGTGAATGAAAGTCCGGTAATCCACATGTTAATAACAGTGTAGTAATTATTTTTCAAACCGTGATTCATGGAGTGCTTTTGGAAAACGGAATTTCACCTTAATGAAACAATGTAAATTACAATTCTATTGGGTAGAACTAGCTAGAATAGAATTTTTTGCGAAAATTGCATGATTATATAATCTGAAATTTGGAGAAAGCTTCAAAATGAGAGTAAATATTTCTAGGTGTAAATATGCCTTTATGTTGGAAGAAAGTTCGGTAATCCACATTTTCACAACATATTAAAGAATCTTTTTCTAATCCGTGATTCATATACCGTGTTCGGAACGTGGAATTTCACGGTGATTGAAACAATGTAAATTACTTCTCTATTGGGTAGAACTCGCTCCAAGAGTATTTTTCTGCGAAAACTGGTGCATTTTTGAAACTGGCGTTTGGAAAACGCTGCAAAATCTGAGAAAATACTTCTAAGTATCAATATTCAATCTATTGTGATGAAAGTTCGGTAATCCACATGCTAACAAGTCTGTAGTGAATATTTGTCGAAAGCATTATGCATGTAACATGTTCGGAACACAGGATTTCATGGCTAGGGAGTTTATGTAAATTACATTTCTCTTGGTTAGAAATCACTCCAAGAGATTTTTCCTGAGAAATCTGCCTGATTTTCGAAACTGGCATTAGGAAATCACTGCGAACTCAGATGAATAGATTCTCGGTGTAAATATGCCTTGTAGGGTGGATGAAATTTCGGTAATCCGCATGCTAACAACTCTGTAGTGAATATTTGTCGAATCCGAGATACATGAAGCGTGTTCAGAACACAGAATATCACGGTGAGTGAATCTATGCAAAATACATGTCTCTTGGTTAGAATTCGCTCCAAGAGCTTTTTCTGCGAATTCTGCCTCATTTTCAAAACTGGCATTAGGAAAACGTTTTGAAATATGAGAAAGTGCTTCAAAGTGTCAATATGGCTTTTATAGTGGATGAAAGTTCGGTAATCCTTATGCTAACGACTCTGTAGTGAATATTTGTCGAATCCGTGATGCATGTAGCTTTTTCGGAACACGGAATTTCACGATGACGGGTTCTTTGTAAATTGCATGTCTATTTTGTAGAACCGGCTCCAAGAGGATTTTTCTGCGAAAACTGCATGATTTAAAAACTGACATTAGGAGAAATCTACTAAATCAGAAAAAAAATTTCTATGTATATATATGCATTGTAAGGTGGATGAAAGTTCGTTAATACACATGTTAACAACTCATTAAAGAATGTTTGTCGAATCCGTGATGCATGTAACGTGTTCAGAACACGGAATGTCACAGTGAGTGAAACTAGGTAAATTACATATCTATTGGGTAGAACTGGCTCCAAGAGAATTTTCCTGCCAAATCTGCCTCATTTTCAAACCTGGCAATAAAACTAACATGTGAAATCACAGAACATTTTTCAAAGTGTCAGTAAGCCATGTATGGTGGATGAAAGTGCTGTAATCCACTTGCTAACAACTCTGTAGTGAATATTTGTCGGATCCGAGATGCATGTAGCGTGTTTGGAACACGGAGTATCACGGTGAGCGAATCCATGTAAATTACATGTCTATAGTTTTGAACCCACTGCAAGATTTTTTTGACGTTATATCTACCTCAATTTCGAAACCGGCGTTTAGAAAGCTCTGTGAAATCAGGGAAAATGCTTCTAAGCATCAATATGCCTTGTATTATGATGAAAGTCCTGTAATCCACATGCAAACAAATTTGTAGTGTATTTTGTAGAATCCTATCTGCATGTACCGTGTTCGAAATACGGAATTTCACAGCAGGAGAATCTATGTAATTTACATATCTATTGGGTAGAACACGCTCCAACATTTTTTTCCTTAGGAAACTGCCTGATTTTTGAAACTGCTATTAGGGAAAAGCTGCAAACAAAGAGTTAAATTTTCTAGGTGTAAATATGCCTTATATGGTGGATGAAAGTTCTGTAATACACATGTACACAACTCATTAAAAATGTTTCTCAAATCCGTGATGTATGTAGTGTCTTCGGAACACGGAATGTCACGTTGAACGAAACTATGTAAATTACATATCTATTGGTGAGAACCCGCTCCAGGAGCATTTTACTGTAAAATCTACCTCTGTTTGGAAACTGGTGTTATGAAAACGCTGCAAAATCTGAGCAAATGCTTTAAGGTGACAATATGTCTTCAATGGTTTATTAAAGATGTGTAATTCACATTCTAAAAACTCAGCTGTGAAAATTTGCTGAATCCAATGTGCACGTTACTTTTTCAGAACACGGAATGTTACGGTGACGGTATCTATGAAAATGGGATATCTATTGGATCGAACATGCAGCAAGAGAATTTTTCTGCAAAAACTGCCTGATTTTCATAACTGACGTAAGGAAAAAGCTGAGAAATCTAAGTAAAAATTTCTAGGTGTAAATATGCCTTGTATTGTGGTTGAAACATCAGTAATCCACATGCTCACGGTCATTAAATAATGTTTGTCGAAGCCGTGATGAATGTAACGTTTTCGGAACATGGAATGTCTCGGTGAGTGAAAATCAGAAAATAAAAATTCTACTGGATAGAACTCGCATGAAATGAATTTTTCGCGAAAATTTCATGATTTTCGAAACTGGATGTAAGGAAAAACCTGCGAAATCAGAATAAACACTTCTAGGTGTAAATATTCCTTTTATGGTGGATGAAAGTTCAGTAATCCACATGCTCCCACTCATTAAAGAATGTTTGTCGAATTCGTGATGCATAAATTGTTGGGAATACGGAATGTCATATTGAAGGATACAATGTAAATTACATTTCTATTGGGTAGAACTCGCTTGAAGAGAGTTTTTCTGCGAAATGTGCCTCATTTTCAAAACTGCCATTAGGAGAACACTGTGAAAGCTGAGAAAATGCTTCTAAGTGTCAATATGCCTTGAATGGTGAATGAAAGTCCGGTAATCCACATGTTAATAACAGTGTAGTAATTATTTTTCAAACCGTGATTCATGGAGCGCTTTTGCAAAACGGAATTTCACCGTAATGAAACAATGTAAATTACAATTCTATTGGGTAGAACTAGCTAGAATAGAATTTTTCTGCGAAAATTGCATGAATATCGGATCTGAAGTTTGGAGAAAGCTTCAAAAAGAGTAAATATTTCTAGGTGTAAGTATGCCTTTATGTTGGAAGAAAGTTCGGTAATCCACATTTTCACAACATATTAAAGAATATTTTTCTAATCCGTGATGCATATACCGTGTTCGGAACGTGGAATTTCACGGTGATTGAAACAATGTAAATTACTTCTCTATTGGGTAGAACTCGCTCCAAGAGAATTTTTCTGTGAAAACTGCTGCATTTTTGAAACTGACGTTAGGAAAAGAGTGCAAACTCAGATGAAGAGTTTCTCGGTGTAAATATGCCTTGTAGGGTGGATGAAAGTTCACTTATCCGCATGCTAACAACTCCGTAATGAATATTTGTCGAACACGAGATACATGAAGCGTGTTCGGAACACAGAATATCACGGTGAGCGAGTCTATGTAAATTACATGTCTATTGTTTTGAACCCGCTCCAAGAGTTTTTTGCCGTGAAATCTGCCTCAGTTTCGAACCTGGCATTTGGAAAGCTCTGTGAAATCAGAGAAAATGCTTCTAAGCATCAATATGCCTTGTATTGTGATGAAAGTATTTTAATCCACATGCAAACAAACATGTAGTGTATTTTGTAGAAACCTATCTGCATGTAGCGTGTTCGAAACACGGAATTTCACAGCATGAGAATCTATGTAATTTACATATCTATTGGGTAGAACACGCTCCAACAGTTTTTTCCTTAGGAAACTGCCTGAGTTTGAAACTGCTATTAGGAAAAAGCTGCAAACAAAGAGTTAAATTTTCTAGGTGTAAATATGCCTTATATGGTGGATGAAAGTTCTGTAATACACATGTACACAACTCATTAAAAATGTTTCTCAAATCCGTGATGTATGTAGTGTGTTCGGAACACGGAATGGCACGTTGAAGGAAACTATGTAAATTACATATCTATTTTTGAGAACTAGCTCCAGGAGCATTTTACTGTAAAATCTACCTCTGTTTGGAAACTGGTGTTATGAAAACGCTGCAAAATCTGAGCAAATGCTTTAAGGTGACAATATGTTTTCAATGGTTTATTAAAGATGTGCATTTCACATTCTAACAACTCAGCTGTGAAAATTTGCTGAATCCAATGTGCACGTTACTTTTTCAGAACACGGAATGTTACGGTGACGGTATCTATGAAAATGGGATATCTATTGGATCGAACATGCAGCAAGAGAATTTTTCTGCAAAAACTGCCTGATTTTCATAACTGACGTTAGGAAAAATCTGCGAAATCAAAGTAAAAATTTCTAGGTGTAAATAGGCCTTGTATTGTGGTTGAAACATCGGTAATCCACATGCTCACGGTCATTAAATAATGTTTGTCGAAGCCGTGATGAATGTAAAGTTTTCGGAACATGGAATGTCTCGGGGAGTGAAACTCAGAAAATAACAATTCTACTGGATAGAACTCGCATGAATTGAATTTTTCAGCGAAAATTTCATGATTTTCGAAACTGGATGTAAGGAAAAACCTGCGAAATCAGAATAAACACTTCTCGGTGTAAATATGCCTTGTATGCTGGATGAAAGTTCAGTAATCCACATGCTCCCACTCATTAAACAATGTTTGTCGAATTCGTGATGCATAAATTGTTGGGAATACGGAATGTCATATTGAAGGATACAATGTAAATTTCATGTCTATTGTGTAGAACTCGCTTGAAGAGAGTTTTTCTGCGAAATGTGCCTCATTTTCAAAACTGCCATTAGGAGAACACTGTGAAAGCTGAGAAAATGCTTCTAAGTGTCAATATGCCTTGAATGGTGAATGAAAGTCCGGTAATCCACATGTTAATAACAGTGTAGTAATTATTTTTCAAACCGTGATTCATGGAGCGCTTTTGCAAAACGGAATTTCACCGTAATGAAACAATGTAAATTACAATTCTATTGGGTAGAACTAGCTAGAATAGAATTTTTCTGCGAAAATTGCATGAATATCGGATCTGAAGTTTGGAGAAAGCTTCAAAAAGAGTAAATATTTCTAGGTGTAAGTATGCCTTTATGTTGGAAGAAAGTTCGGTAATCCACATTTTCACAACATATTAAAGAATATTTTTCTAATCCGTGATGCATATACCGTGTTCGGAACGTGGAATTTCACGGTGATTGAAACAATGTAAATTACTTCTCTATTGGGTAGAACTCGCTCCAAGAGAATTTTTCTGTGAAAACTGCTGCATTTTTGAAACTGACGTTAGGAAAAGAGTGCAAACTCAGATGAAGAGTTTCTCGGTGTAAATATGCCTTGTAGGGTGGATGAAAGTTCACTTATCCGCATGCTAACAACTCCGTAATGAATATTTGTCGAACACGAGATACATGAAGCGTGTTCGGAACACAGAATATCACGGTGAGCGAGTCTATGTAAATTACATGTCTATTGTTTTGAACCCGCTCCAAGAGTTTTTTGCCGTGAAATCTGCCTCAGTTTCGAACCTGGCATTTGGAAAGCTCTGTGAAATCAGAGAAAATGCTTCTAAGCATCAATATGCCTTGTATTGTGATGAAAGTATTTTAATCCACATGCAAACAAACATGTAGTGTATTTTGTAGAAACCTATCTGCATGTAGCGTGTTCGAAACACGGAATTTCACAGCATGAGAATCTATGTAATTTACATATCTATTGGGTAGAACACGCTCCAACAGTTTTTTCCTTAGGAAACTGCCTGAGTTTGAAACTGCTATTAGGAAAAAGCTGCAAACAAAGAGTTAAATTTTCTAGGTGTAAATATGCCTTATATGGTGGATGAAAGTTCTGTAATACACATGTACACAACTCATTAAAAATGTTTCTCAAATCCGTGATGTATGTAGTGTGTTCGGAACACGGAATGGCACGTTGAAGGAAACTATGTAAATTACATATCTATTTTTGAGAACTAGCTCCAGGAGCATTTTACTGTAAAATCTACCTCTGTTTGGAAACTGGTGTTATGAAAACGCTGCAAAATCTGAGCAAATGCTTTAAGGTGACAATATGTTTTCAATGGTTTATTAAAGATGTGCATTTCACATTCTAACAACTCAGCTGTGAAAATTTGCTGAATCCAATGTGCACGTTACTTTTTCAGAACACGGAATGTTACGGTGACGGTATCTATGAAAATGGGATATCTATTGGATCGAACATGCAGCAAGAGAATTTTTCTGCAAAAACTGCCTGATTTTCATAACTGACGTTAGGAAAAATCTGCGAAATCAAAGTAAAAATTTCTAGGTGTAAATAGGCCTTGTATTGTGGTTGAAACATCGGTAATCCACATGCTCACGGTCATTAAATAATGTTTGTCGAAGCCGTGATGAATGTAAAGTTTTCGGAACATGGAATGTCTCGGGGAGTGAAACTCAGAAAATAACAATTCTACTGGATAGAACTCGCATGAATTGAATTTTTCAGCGAAAATTTCATGATTTTCGAAACTGGATGTAAGGAAAAACCTGCGAAATCAGAATAAACACTTCTCGGTGTAAATATGCCTTGTATGCTGGATGAAAGTTCAGTAATCCACATGCTCCCACTCATTAAACAATGTTTGTCGAATTCGTGATGCATAAATTGTTGGGAATACGGAATGTCATATTGAAGGATACAATGTAAATTTCATGTCTATTGTGTAGAACTCGCTTGAAGAGAGTTTTTCTGCGAAATGTGCCTCATTTTCAAAACTGCCATTAGGAGAACACTGTGAAAGCTGAGAAAATGCTTCTAAGTGTCAATATGCCTTGAATGGTGAATGAAAGTCCGGTAATCCACATGTTAATAACAGTGTAGTAATTATTTTTCAAACCGTGATTCATGGAGCGCTTTTGCAAAACGGAATTTCACCGTAATGAAACAATGTAAATTACAATTCTATTGGGTAGAACTAGCTAGAATAGAATTTTTCTGCGAAAATTGCATGAATATCGGATCTGAAGTTTGGAGAAAGCTTCAAAAAGAGTAAATATTTCTAGGTGTAAGTATGCCTTTATGTTGGAAGAAAGTTCGGTAATCCACATTTTCACAACATATTAAAGAATATTTTTCTAAACCGTGATGCATATACCGTGTTCGGAACGTGGAATTTCACGGTGATTGAAACAATGTAAATTATTTCTCTATTGGGTAGAACTAGCTCCAAGAGAATTTTTCTGCGAAAACTGCTGCATTTTTGAAACTGACGTTAGGAAAACACTGCAAACTCAGATGAAGAGATTCTCGGTGTAAATATGCCTTGTATGGTGGATGAAAGTTCACTTATCCGCATTCTAACAACTCTGTAGTGAATATTTGTCGAATACGAGATACATGAAGCGTGTTCAGAAAACAGAATATCACGGTGAGTGAGTCTATGTAAATTACGTGTCTACTGTTTTGAACCCGCTCCAAGAGGTTTTTGCCGTGAAATCTGCCTCAGTTTCGAACCTGGCGTTTGGAAAGCTCTGTGAAATCAGAGAAAATGCTTGTAAGCATCAATATGCCTTGTATTGTGATGAAAGTACTGTAATCCACATGCAAACAACTCTGTAGTGTATTTTTGTCGAATCCTATCTGCATGTAGCGTGTTCGAATCACAGAATTTCACAGCATGAGAATCTATGTAATTTACATATCTATTGTGTAGAACACGCTCCAATAGTTTTTTCCTTCGGAAAATGCCTGATTTTTGAAACTGCTATTAGGAAATAGCTGCAAACTTAGAGTTAAAGTTTCTAGGTGTAAATATGCCTTGTATGGTGGATGAAAGTTCTGTAATACACATGTACACAACTCATTAAAAATGTTTCTCAAATCCGTGATGTATGTAGTGTGTACAGAACACGGAATGTCACGTTGAAAGAAACTATGTAAATTACATATCTATTAGTGAGTACCGGCTCCAGGAGCATTTTACTGTAAAATCTACCTCTGTTTGGAAACTGGTGTTCTGAAAACGCTGCAAAATCTGAGCAAATGCTTTAAGGCGACAATATGTCTTCAATGGATTATTAAAGATGTGTAATTCACATTCTAACAACTCAGCTGTGAAAATTTGCTGAATCCAATATGCACGTTACTTTTTCAGAACACGGAATGTTACGGTGACGGTATCTATGAAAATGGGATGTCTATTGGATCGAACATGCAGCAAGAGAATTTTTCTGTGAAAACTGCCTGATTTTCGTAACTTGCGTTAGGAAAAATCTGCGAAATCTAAGTAAAAATTTCTAGGGGTAATCATGCCTTGTATTGTGGTTGAAACATCGGTAATCCACATGCTCACGGTCATTAAATAATGTTTGTCGAAGCCGTGATGAATGTAACGTTTTCGGAACATGGAATGTCTCGGTGAGTGAAACTCAGAAAATAACAATTCTGCTGGATAGAACTCGCTTGAATTGAATTTTTCAGCGAAAATTTCATGATTTTCGAAACTGGATGTTAGGAAAAACTTTCAAAATCAGAATAAAAACTTCTAGGTGTAAATATGCTTTTTATGGTGAAAGAAAGTTCGGTAATCCACATGCTCCCACTCATTAAAGAATGTTTGTCGAATTCGTGATGCATGTAACATGTTCGGAATACGGAATGTCATATTGAAGGTTACAATGTAAATTACATGTCTATTGGGTAGAACTCGCTTGAAGAGAATTTTTCTGCGAAATGTGCCTCATTTTCAAACTGCCATTAGGAGAACACTGTGAAATCTGAGAAAATGCTTCTAAGTGTCAATATGCCTTGAATGGTGAATGAAAGTCCGGTAATCCACATGTTAATAACAGTGTAGTAATTATTTTTCAAACCGTGATTCATGGAGCGCTTTTGGAAAACGGAATTTCACCTTAATGAAACAATGTAAATTACAATTCTATTGGGTAGAACTAGCTAGAATAGAATTTTTTGCGAAAATTGCATGATTATAGAACCTGAAATTTGGAGAAAGCTTCAAAATGAGAGTAAATATTTCTAGGTGTAAATATGCCTTTATGTTGGAAGAAAGTTCGGTAATCCACATTTTCACAACATATTAAAGAATCTTTTTCTAATCCGTGATGCATATACCGTGTTCGGAACGTGGAATTTCACGGTGATTGAAACAATGTAAATTACTTCTCTATTGGGTAGAACTCGCTCCAAGAGTATTTTTCTGCGAAAACTGGTGCATTTTTGAAACTGGCGTTTGGAAAACGCTGCAAAATCTGAGAAAATACTTCTAAGTATCAATATTCAATCTATTGTGATGAAAGTTCGGTAATCCACATGCTAACAAATCTGTAGTGAATATTTGTCGAAACCATTATGCATGTAACATGTTCGGAACACAGGATTTCATGGCCAGGGAGTTTATGTAAATTACATTTCTCTTGGTTAGAAATCACTCCAAGAGATTTTTCCTGAGAAATCTGCCTGATTTTCGAAACTGGCATTAGGAAATCACTGCGAACTCAGATGAATAGATTCTCGGTGTAAATATGCCTTGTAGGGTGGATGAAATTTCGGTAATCCACATGCTAACAACTCTGTAGTGAATATTTGTCGAATCCGAGATACATGAAGCGTGTTCGGAACACAGAATATCACGGTGAGTGAATCTATGCAAAATACATGTCTCTTGGTTAGAATTCGCTCCAAGAGCTTTTTCTGCGAATTCTGCCTCATTTTCAAAACTGGCATTAGGAAAACGTTTTGAAATATGAGAAAGTGCTTCAAAGTGTCAATATGGCTTTTATGGTGGATGAAAGTTCGGTAATCCTTATGCTAACGACTCTGTAGTGAATATTTGTCGAATCCGTGATGCATGTAGCTTTTTCGGAACACGGAATTTCACGATGACGTGTTCTATGTAAATTGCATGTCTATTGGGTAGAACCGGCTCCAAGAGGATTTTTCTGCGAAAACTGCATGATTTAAAAACTGACATTAGGAGAAATCTACTAAATCAGAAAAAAAATTTCTATTTATATATATGCATTGTAAGGTGGATGAAAGTTCGTTAATACACATGTTAACAACTCATTAAAGAATGTTTTTCGAATCCGTGATGCATGTAACATGTTCAGAACACGGAATGTCACGGTGAGTGAAACTAGGTAAATTACATATCTATCGGGTAGAACTGGCTCCAAGAGTATTTTCCTGCCAAATCTGCCTCATTTTCAAACCTGGCATTAAAACTAACATGTGAAACCTCAGAAAATTTTTCAAAGTGTCAGTAAGCCATGTTTGGTGGATGAAAGTGCTGTAATCCACTTGCTAACAACTCTGTAGTGAATATTTGTCGGATCCGAGATGCATGTAGCGTGTTTGGAACACGGAATATCACGGTGAGCGAATCCATGTAAATTACATGTCTATAGTTTTGAACCAGCTCCAAGATTTTTTTGACGTTATATCTACCTCACTTTAGAAACCGGCATTTGGAAAGCTCTGTGAAATCAGGGAAAATGCTTCTAAGCATCAATATGCCTTGTATTGTGATGAAAGTCCTGTAATCCACATGCAAACAAATTTGTAGTGTATTTTGTAGAATCCTATCTGCATGTAGCGTGTTCGAAATACGGAATTTCACAGCAGGAGAATCTATGTAATTTACATATCTATTGGGTAGGACACGCTCCAACAGTTTTTTCCTTAGGAAACTGCCTGATTTTTGAAACTGCTATTAGGAAAAAGCTGCAAACAAAGAGTTAAATTTTCTAGGTGTAAATATGCCTTATATGGTGGATGAAAGTTCAGTAATCCACATGCTCCCACTCATTAAAGAATGTTTGTCGAATTCGTGATGCATGTAACGTGTTCGGAATACGGAATGTCATATTGAAGGATACAATGTAAATTACATGTCTATTGGGTAGAACTCGCTTGAAGAGAGTTTTTCTGCGAAATGTGCCTCATTTTCAAAACTGCCATTAGGAGAACACTGTGAAAGCTGAGAAAATGCTTCTAAGTGTCAAAATGCCTTGAATGGTGAATGAAAGTCCGGTAATCCACATGTTAATAACAGTGTAGTAATTATTTTTCAAACCGTGATTCATGGAGCGCTTTTGCAAAACGGAATTTCACCGTAACGAAACAATGTAAATTACAATTCTATTGGGTAGAACTAGCTAGAATAGAATTTTTCTGCGAAAATTGCATGATTATCGGATCTGAAGTTTGGAGAAAGCTTCAAAAAGAGTAAATATTTCTAGGTGTAAATATGCCTTTATGTTGGAAGAAAGTTCGGTAATCCACATTTTCACAACATATTAAAGGATATTTTTCTAATCCGTAATGCATATACCGTGTTCGGAACGTGGAATTTCACGGTGATTGAAACAATGTAAATTATTTCTCTATTGGGTAGAACTAGCTCCAAGAGAATTTTTCTGCGAAAACTGCTGCATTTTTGAAACTGTCGTTAGGAAAACACTGCAAACTCAGATGAAGTATTTCTCGGTGTAAATATGCCTTGTAGGGTGGATGAAAGTTCACTTATCCGCATGCTAACAACTCTGTAGTGAATATTTGTCGAATACGAGATACATGATGCGTGTTCGGAACACAGAATATCACGGTGAGTGAGTCTATGTAAATTACGTGTCTATTGTTTTGAACCCGCTCCAAGAGGTTTTTGCCGTGAAATCTGCCTCAGTTTCGAACCTGGCATTTGGAAAGCTCTGTGAAATCAGAGAAAATGCTTCTAAGCATCAATATGCCTTGTATTGTGATGAAAGTACTGTAATCCACATGCAAACAACTCTGTAGTGTATTTTTGTCGAATCCTATCTGCATGTAGCGTGTTCGAATCACAGAATTTCACAGCATGAGAATCTATGTAATTTACATATCTTTGTGTAGAACACGCTCCAATAGTTTTTTCCTTCGGAAAATGCCTGAATTTTGAAACTGCTATTAGGAAATAGCTGCAAACTTAGAGTTAAAGTTTCTAGGTGTAAATATGCCTTGTATGGTGGATGAACGTTCTGTAATACACATGTACACAACTCATTAAAAATGTTTCTCAAATCCGTGATGTATGTAGTGTGTACAGAACACGGAATGTCACGTTGAAAGAAACTATGTAAATTACATATCTATTAGTGAGTACCGGCTCCAGGAGCATTTTACTGTAAAATCTACCTCTGTTTGGAAACTGGTGTTATGAAAACGCTGCAAAATCTGAGCAAATGCTTTAAGGCGACAATATGTCTTCAATGGATTATTAAAGATGTGTAATTCACATTCTAACAACTCAGCTGTGAAAATTTGCTGAATCCAATATGCACATTACTTTTTCAGAACACGGAATGTTACGGTGACGGTATCTATGAAAATGGGATGTCTATTGGATCGAACATGCAGCAAGAGAACTTTTCGGCGAAAACTGCCTGATTTTCGTAACTGGCGTTAGGAAAAATCTGCGAAATCTAAGTAAAAATTTCTAGGGGTAATCATGCCTTGTATTGTGGTTGAAACATCGGTAATCCACATGCTCACGGTCATTAAATAATGTTTGTCGAAGCCGTGATGAATGTAACGTTTTCGGAACATGGAATGTCTCGGTGAGTGAAACTCAGAAAATAACAATTCTGCTGGATAGAACTCGCTTGAATTGAATTTTTCAGCGAAAATTTCATGATTTTCGAAACTGGATGTTAGGAAAAACTTTCAAAATATGAATAAAAACTTCTAGGTGTAAATATGCTTTTTATGGGGAAAGAAAGTTCGGTAATCCACATGCTCCCACTCATTAAAGAATGTTTGTCGAATTCGTGATGCATGTAACGTGTTCGGAATACGGAATGTCATATTGAAGGAAACAATGTTAATTACATGTCTATTGGGTAGAACTCGCTTGAAGAGAATTTTTCTATGAAATGTGCCTCATTTTCAAAACTGCCATTACGAGAACACTGTGAAATCTGAGAAAATGCTTCTAAGTGTCAATATGCCTTGAATGGTGAATGAAAGTCCGGTAATCCACATGTTAATAACAGTGTAGTAATTATTTTTCAAACCGTGATTCATGGAGTGCTTTTGGAAAACGGAATTTCACCTTAATGAAACAATGTAAATTACAATTCTATTGGGTAGAACTAGCTAGAATAGAATTTTTTGCGAAAATTGCATGATTATAGAATCTGAAATTTGGAGAAAGCTTCAAAATGAGAGTAAATATTTCTAGGTGTAAATATGCCTTTATGTTGGAAGAAAGTTCGGTAATCCACATTTTCACAACATATTAAAGAATCTTTTTCTAATCCGTGATGCATATACCGTGTTCGGAACGTGGAATTTCACGGTGATTGAAACAATGTAAATTACTTCTCTATTGGGTAGAACTCGCTCCAAGAGTATTTTTCTGCGAAAACTGGTGCATTTTTGAAACTGGCGTTTGGAAAACGCTGCAAAATCTGAGAAAATACTTCTAAGTATCAATATTCAATCTATTGTGATGAAAGTTCGGTAATCCACATGCTAACAAGTCTGTAGTGAATATTTGTCGAAACCATTATGCATGTAACATGTTCGGAACACAGGATTTCATGGCTAGGGAGTTTATGTAAATTACATTTCTCTTGGTTAGAAATCACTCCAAGAGATTTTTCCTGAGAAATCTGCCTGATTTTCGAAACTGGCATTAGGAAATCACTGCGAACTCAGATGAATAGATTCTCGGTGTAAATATGCCTTGTAGGGTGGATGAAATTTCGGTAATCCGCATGCTAACAACTCTGTAGTGAATATTTGTCGAATCCGAGATACATGAAGCGTGTTCAGAACACAGAATATCACGGTGAGTGAATCTATGCAAAATACATGTCTCTTGGTTAGAATTCGCTCCAAGAGCTTTTTCTGCGAATTCTGCCTCATTTTCAAAACTGGCATTAGGAAAACGTTTTGAAATATGAGAAAGTGCTTCAAAGTGTCAATATGACTTTTATAGTGGATGAAAGTTCGGTAATCCTTATGCTAACGACTCTGTAGTGAATATTTGTCGAATCCGTGATTCATGTAGCTTTTTCGGAACACGGAATTTCACGATGACGGGTTCTTTGTAAATTGCATGTCTATTTTGTAGAACCGGCTCCAAGAGGATTTTTCTGCGAAAACTGCATGATTTAAAAACTGACATTAGGAGAAATCTACTAAATCAGAAAAAAAATTTCTATGTATATATATGCATTGTAAGGTGGATGAAAGTTCGTTAATACACATGTTAACAACTCATTAAAGAATGTTTGTCGAATCCGTGATGCATGTAACGTGTTCAGAACACGGAATGTCACGGTGAGTGAAACTAGGTAAATTACATATCTATTGGGTAGAACTGGCTCCAAGAGAATTTTCCTGCCAAATCTGCCTCATTTTCAAACCTGGCAATAAAACTAACATGTGAAATCACAGAACATTTTTCAAAGTGTCAGTAAGCCATGTATGGTGGATGAAAGTGCTGTAATCCACTTGCTAACAACTCTGTAGTGAATATTTGTCGGATCCGAGATGCATGTAGCGTGTTTGGAACACGGAATATCACGGTGAGCGAATCCATGTAAATTACATGTCTATAGTTTTGAACCCACTGCAAGATTTTTTTGACGTTATATCTACCTCAATTTCGAAACCGGCGTTTAGAAAGCTCTGTGAAATCAGGGAAAATGCTTCTAAGCATCAATATGCCTTGTATTATGATGAAAGTCCTGTAATCCACATGCAAACAAATTTGTAGTGTATTTTGTAGAATCCTATCTGCATGTACCGTGTTCGAAATACGGAATTTCACAGCAGGAGAATCTATGTAATTTACATATCTATTGGGTAGAACACGCTCCAACATTTTTTTCCTTAGGAAACTGCCTGATTTTTGAAACTGCTATTAGGGAAAAGCTGCAAACAAAGAGTTAAATTTTCTAGGTGTAAATATGCCTTATATGGTGGATGAAAGTTCTGTAATACACATGTACACAACTCATTAAAAATGTTTCTCAAATCCGTGATGTATGTAGTGTCTTCGGAACACGGAATGTCACGTTGAACGAAACTATGTAAATTACATATCTATTGGTGAGAACCCGCTCCAGGAGCATTTTACTGTAAAATCTACCTCTGTTTGGAAACTGGTGTTATGAAAACGCTGCAAAATCTGAGCAAATGCTTTAAGGTGACAATATGTCTTCAATGGTTTATTAAAGATGTGTAATTCACATTCTAAAAACTCAGCTGTGAAAATTTGCTGAATCCAATGTGCACGTTACTTTTTCAGAACACGGAATGTTACGGTGACGGTATCTATGAAAATGGGATATCTATTGGATCGAACATGCAGCAAGAGAATTTTTCTGCAAAAACTGCCTGATTTTCATAACTGACGTAAGGAAAAAGCTGAGAAATCTAAGTAAAAATTTCTAGGTGTAAATATGCCTTGTATTGTGGTTGAAACATCAGTAATCCACATGCTCACGGTCATTAAATAATGTTTGTCGAAGCCGTGATGAATGTAACGTTTTCGGAACATGGAATGTCTCGGTGAGTGAAAATCAGAAAATAAAAATTCTACTGGATAGAACTCGCATGAAATGAATTTTTCGCGAAAATTTCATGATTTTCGAAACTGGATGTAAGGAAAAACCTGCGAAATCAGAATAAACACTTCTAGGTGTAAATATTCCTTTTATGGTGGATGAAAGTTCAGTAATCCACATGCTCCCACTCATTAAAGAATGTTTGTCGAATTCGTGATGCATAAATTGTTGGGAATACGGAATGTCATATTGAAGGATACAATGTAAATTACATTTCTATTGGGTAGAACTCGCTTGAAGAGAGTTTTTCTGCGAAATGTGCCTCATTTTCAAAACTGCCATTAGGAGAACACTGTGAAAGCTGAGAAAATGCTTCTAAGTGTCAATATGCCTTGAATGGTGAATGAAAGTCCGGTAATCCACATGTTAATAACAGTGTAGTAATTATTTTTCAAACCGTGATTCATGGAGCGCTTTTGCAAAACGGAATTTCACCGTAATGAAACAATGTAAATTACAATTCTATTGGGTAGAACTAGCTAGAATAGAATTTTTCTGCGAAAATTGCATGAATATCGGATCTGAAGTTTGGAGAAAGCTTCAAAAAGAGTAAATATTTCTAGGTGTAAGTATGCCTTTATGTTGGAAGAAAGTTCGGTAATCCACATTTTCACAACATATTAAAGAATATTTTTCTAATCCGTGATGCATATACCGTGTTCGGAACGTGGAATTTCACGGTGATTGAAACAATGTAAATTACTTCTCTATTGGGTAGAACTCGCTCCAAGAGTATTTTTCTGCGAAAACTGGTGCATTTTTGAAACTGGCGTTTGGAAAACGCTGCAAAATCTGAGAAAATACTTCTAAGTATCAATATTCAATCTATTGTGATGAAAGTTCGGTAATCCACATGCTAACAAGTCTGTAGTGAATATTTGTCGAAACCATTATACATGTAACATGTTCGGAACACAGGATTTCATGGCTAGGGAGTTTATGTAAATTACATTTCTCTTGGTTAGAAATCACTCCAAGAGATTTTTCCTGAGAAATCTGCCTGATTTTCGAAACTGGCATTAGGAAATCACTGCGAACTCAGATGAATAGATTCTCGGTGTAAATATGCCTTGTAGGGTGGATGAAATTTCGGTAATCCGCATGCTAACAACTCTGTAGTGAATATTTGTCGAATCCGAGATACATGAAGCGTGTTCAGAACACAGAATATCACGGTGAGTGAATCTATGCAAAATACATGTCTCTTGGTTAGAATTCGCTCCAAGAGCTTTTTCTGCGAATTCTGCCTCATTTTCAAAACTGGGATTAGGAAAACGTTTTGAAATATGAGAAAGTGCTTCAAAGTGTCAATATGACTTTTATAGTGGATGAAAGTTCGGTAATCCTTATGCTAACGACTCTGTAGTGAATATTTGTCGAATCCGTGATGCATGTAGCTTTTTCGGAACACGGAATTTCACGATGACGCGTTCTTTGTAAATTGCATGTCTATTTTGTAGAACCGGCTCCAAGAGGATTTTTCTGCGAAAACTGCATGATTTAAAAACTGACATTAGGAGAAATCTACTAAATCAGAAAAAAATTTCTATGTATATATATGCATTGTAAGGTGGATGAAAGTTCGTTAATACACATGTTAACAACTCATTAAAGAATGTTTGTCGAATCCGTGATGCATGTAACGTGTTCAGAACACGGAATGTCACGGTGAGTGAAACTAGGTAAATACATATCTATTGGGTAGAACTGGCTCCAAGAGAATTTTCCTGCCAAATCTGCCTCATTTTCAAACCTGGCAATAAAACTAACATGTGAAATCACAGAACATTTTTCAAAGTGTCAGTAAGCCATGTATGGTGGATGAAAGTGCTGTAATCCACTTGCTAACAACTCTGTAGTGAATATTTGTCGGATCCGAGATGCATGTAGCGTGTTTGGAACACGGAATATCACGGTGAGCGAATCCATGTAAATTACATGTCTATAGTTTTGAACCCACTGCAAGATTTTTTTGACGTTATATCTACCTCAATTTCGAAACCGGCGTTTAGAAAGCTCTGTGAAATCAGGGAAAATGCTTCTAAGCATCAATATGCCTTGTATTATGATGAAAGTCCTGTAATCCACATGCAAACAAATTTGTAGTGTATTTTGTAGAATCCTATCTGCATGTACCGTGTTCGAAATACGGAATTTCACAGCAGGAGAATCTATGTAATTTACATATCTATTGGGTAGAACACGCTCCAACATTTTTTTCCTTAGGAAACTGCCTGATTTTTGAAACTGCTATTAGGGAAAAGCTGCAAACAAAGAGTTAAATTTTCTAGGTGTAAATATGCCTTATATGGTGGATGAAAGTTCTGTAATACACATGTACACAACTCATTAAAAATGTTTCTCAAATCCGTGATGTATGTAGTGTCTTCGGAACACGGAATGTCACGTTGAACGAAACTATGTAAATTACATATCTATTGGTGAGAACCCGCTCCAGGAGCATTTTACTGTAAAATCTACCTCTGTTTGGAAACTGGTGTTATGAAAACGCTGCAAAATCTGAGCAAATGCTTTAAGGTGACAATATGTCTTCAATGGTTTATTAAAGATGTGTAATTCACATTCTAAAAACTCAGCTGTGAAAATTTGCTGAATCCAATGTGCACGTTACTTTTTCAGAACACGGAATGTTACGGTGACGGTATCTATGAAAATGGGATATCTATTGGATCGAACATGCAGCAAGAGAATTTTTCTGCAAAAACTGCCTGATTTTCATAACTGACGTAAGGAAAAAGCTGAGAAATCTAAGTAAAAATTTCTAGGTGTAAATATGCCTTGTATTGTGGTTGAAACATCAGTAATCCACATGCTCACGGTCATTAAATAATGTTTGTCGAAGCCGTGATGAATGTAACGTTTTCGGAACATGGAATGTCTCGGTGAGTGAAAATCAGAAAATAAAAATTCTACTGGATAGAACTCGCATGAAATGAATTTTTCGCGAAAATTTCATGATTTTCGAAACTGGATGTAAGGAAAAACCTGCGAAATCAGAATAAACACTTCTAGGTGTAAATATTCCTTTTATGGTGGATGAAAGTTCAGTAATCCACATGCTCCCACTCATTAAAGAATGTTTGTCGAATTCGTGATGCATAAATTGTTGGGAATACGGAATGTCATATTGAAGGATACAATGTAAATTACATTTCTATTGGGTAGAACTCGCTTGAAGAGAGTTTTTCTGCGAAATGTGCCTCATTTTCAAAACTGCCATTAGGAGAACACTGTGAAAGCTGAGAAAATGCTTCTAAGTGTCAATATGCCTTGAATGGTGAATGAAAGTCCGGTAATCCACATGTTAATAACAGTGTAGTAATTATTTTTCAAACCGTGATTCATGGAGCGCTTTTGCAAAACGGAATTTCACCGTAATGAAACAATGTAAATTACAATTCTATTGGGTAGAACTAGCTAGAATAGAATTTTTCTGCGAAAATTGCATGAATATCGGATCTGAAGTTTGGAGAAAGCTTCAAAAAGAGTAAATATTTCTAGGTGTAAGTATGCCTTTATGTTGGAAGAAAGTTCGGTAATCCACATTTTCACAACATATTAAAGAATATTTTTCTAATCCGTGATGCATATACCGTGTTCGGAACGTGGAATTTCACGGTGATTGAAACAATGTAAATTACTTCTCTATTGGGTAGAACTCGCTCCAAGAGAATTTTTCTGTGAAAACTGCTGCATTTTTGAAACTGACGTTAGGAAAAGAGTGCAAACTCAGATGAAGAGTTTCTCGGTGTAAATATGCCTTGTAGGGTGGATGAAAGTTCACTTATCCGCATGCTAACAACTCCGTAATGAATATTTGTCGAACACGAGATACATGAAGCGTGTTCGGAACACAGAATATCACGGTGAGCGAGTCTATGTAAATTACATGTCTATTGTTTTGAACCCGCTCCAAGAGTTTTTTGCCGTGAAATCTGCCTCAGTTTCGAACCTGGCATTTGGAAAGCTCTGTGAAATCAGAGAAAATGCTTCTAAGCATCAATATGCCTTGTATTGTGATGGAAGTATTTTAATCCACATGCAAACAAACATGTAGTGTATTTTGTAGAAACCTATCTGCATGTAGCGTGTTCGAAACACGGAATTTCACAGCATGAGAATCTATGTAATTTACATATCTATTGGGTAGAACACGCTCCAACAGTTTTTTCCTTAGGAAACTGCCTGAGTTTGAAACTGCTATTAGGAAAAAGCTGCAAACAAAGAGTTAAATTTTCTAGGTGTAAATATGCCTTATATGGTGGATGAAAGTTCTGTAATACACATGTACACAACTCATTAAAAATGTTTCTCAAATCCGTGATGTATGTAGTGTGTTCGGAACACGGAATGTCACGTTGAAGGAAACTATGTAAATTACATATCTATTTTTGAGAACTAGCTCCAGGAGCATTTTACTGTAAAATCTACCTCTGTTTGGAAACTGGTGTTATGAAAACGCTGCAAAATCTGAGCAAATGCTTTAAGGTGACAATATGTTTTCAATGGTTTATTAAAGATGTGCATTTCACATTCTAACAACTCAGCTGTGAAAATTTGCTGAATCCAATGTGCACGTTACTTTTTCAGAACACGGAATGTTACGGTGACGGTATCTATGAAAATGGGATATCTATTGGATCGAACATGCAGCAAGAGAATTTTTCTGCAAAAACTGCCTGATTTTCATAACTGACGTTAGGAAAAATCTGCGAAATCAAAGTAAAAATTTCTAGGTGTAAATAGGCCTTGTATTGTGGTTGAAACATCGGTAATCCACATGCTCACGGTCATTAAATAATGTTTGTCGAAGCCGTGATGAATGTAAAGTTTTCGGAACATGGAATGTCTCGGGGAGTGAAACTCAGAAAATAACAATTCTACTGGATAGAACTCGCATGAATTGAATTTTTCAGCGAAAATTTCATGATTTTCGAAACTGGATGTAAGGAAAAACCTGCGAAATCAGAATAAACACTTCTCGGTGTAAATATGCCTTGTATGCTGGATGAAAGTTCAGTAATCCACATGCTCCCACTCATTAAACAATGTTTGTCGAATTCGTGATGCATAAATTGTTGGGAATACGGAATGTCATATTGAAGGATACAATGTAAATTTCATGTCTATTGTGTAGAACTCGCTTGAAGAGAGTTTTTCTGCGAAATGTGCCTCATTTTCAAAACTGCCATTAGGAGAACACTGTGAAAGCTGAGAAAATGCTTCTAAGTGTCAATATGCCTTGAATGGTGAATGAAAGTCCGGTAATCCACATGTTAATAACAGTGTAGTAATTATTTTTCAAACCGTGATTCATGGAGCGCTTTTGCAAAACGGAATTTCACCGTAATGAAACAATGTAAATTACAATTCTATTGGGTAGAACTAGCTAGAATAGAATTTTTCTGCGAAAATTGCATGAATATCGGATCTGAAGTTTGGAGAAAGCTTCAAAAAGAGTAAATATTTCTAGGTGTAAGTATGCCTTTATGTTGGAAGAAAGTTCGGTAATCCACATTTTCACAACATATTAAAGAATATTTTTCTAATCCGTGATGCATATACCGTGTTCGGAACGTGGAATTTCACGGTGATTGAAACAATGTAAATTACTTCTCTATTGGGTAGAACTCGCTCCAAGAGAATTTTTCTGTGAAAACTGCTGCATTTTTGAAACTGACGTTAGGAAAAGAGTGCAAACTCAGATGAAGAGTTTCTCGGTGTAAATATGCCTTGTAGGGTGGATGAAAGTTCACTTATCCGCATGCTAACAACTCCGTAATGAATATTTGTCGAACACGAGATACATGAAGCGTGTTCGGAACACAGAATATCACGGTGAGCGAGTCTATGTAAATTACATGTCTATTGTTTTGAACCCGCTCCAAGAGTTTTTTGCCGTGAAATCTGCCTCAGTTTCGAACCTGGCATTTGGAAAGCTCTGTGAAATCAGAGAAAATGCTTCTAAGCATCAATATGCCTTGTATTGTGATGAAAGTATTTTAATCCACATGCAAACAAACATGTAGTGTATTTTGTAGAAACCTATCTGCATGTAGCGTGTTCGAAACACGGAATTTCACAGCATGAGAATCTATGTAATTTACATATCTATTGGGTAGAACACGCTCCAACAGTTTTTTCCTTAGGAAACTGCCTGAGTTTGAAACTGCTATTAGGAAAAAGCTGCAAACAAAGAGTTAAATTTTCTAGGTGTAAATATGCCTTATATGGTGGATGAAAGTTCTGTAATACACATGTACACAACTCATTAAAAATGTTTCTCAAATCCGTGATGTATGTAGTGTGTTCGGAACACGGAATGGCACGTTGAAGGAAACTATGTAAATTACATATCTATTTTTGAGAACTAGCTCCAGGAGCATTTTACTGTAAAATCTACCTCTGTTTGGAAACTGGTGTTATGAAAACGCTGCAAAATCTGAGCAAATGCTTTAAGGTGACAATATGTTTTCAATGGTTTATTAAAGATGTGCATTTCACATTCTAACAACTCAGCTGTGAAAATTTGCTGAATCCAATGTGCACGTTACTTTTTCAGAACACGGAATGTTACGGTGACGGTATCTATGAAAATGGGATATCTATTGGATCGAACATGCAGCAAGAGAATTTTTCTGCAAAAACTGCCTGATTTTCATAACTGACGTTAGGAAAAATCTGCGAAATCAAAGTAAAAATTTCTAGGTGTAAATAGGCCTTGTATTGTGGTTGAAACATCGGTAATCCACATGCTCACGGTCATTAAATAATGTTTGTCGAAGCCGTGATGAATGTAAAGTTTTTGGAACATGGAATGTCTCGGGGAGTGAAACTCAGAAAATAACAATTCTACTGGATAGAACTCGCATGAATTGAATTTTTCAGCGAAAATTTCATGATTTTCGAAACTGGATGTAAGGAAAAACCTGCGAAATCAGAATAAACACTTCTCGGTGTAAATATGCCTTGTATGCTGGATGAAAGTTCAGTAATCCACATGCTCCCACTCATTAAACAATGTTTGTCGAATTCGTGATGCATAAATTGTTGGGAATACGGAATGTCATATTGAAGGATACAATGTAAATTTCATGTCTATTGTGTAGAACTCGCTTGAAGAGAGTTTTTCTGCGAAATGTGCCTCATTTTCAAAACTGCCATTAGGAGAACACTGTGAAAGCTGAGAAAATGCTTCTAAGTGTCAATATGCCTTGAATGGTGAATGAAAGTCCGGTAATCCACATGTTAATAACAGTGTAGTAATTATTTTTCAAACCGTGATTCATGGAGCGCTTTTGCAAAACGGAATTTCACCGTAATGAAACAATGTAAATTACAATTCTATTGGGTAGAACTAGCTAGAATAGAATTTTTCTGCGAAAATTGCATGAATATCGGATCTGAAGTTTGGAGAAAGCTTCAAAAAGAGTAAATATTTCTAGGTGTAAGTATGCCTTTATGTTGGAAGAAAGTTCGGTAATCCACATTTTCACAACATATTAAAGAATATTTTTCTAATCCGTGATGCATATACCGTGTTCGGAACGTGGAATTTCACGGTGATTGAAACAATGTAAATTACTTCTCTATTGGGTAGAACTCGCTCCAAGAGAATTTTTCTGTGAAAACTGCTGCATTTTTGAAACTGACGTTAGGAAAAGAGTGCAAACTCAGATGAAGAGTTTCTCGGTGTAAATATGCCTTGTAGGGTGGATGAAAGTTCACTTATCCGCATGCTAACAACTCCGTAATGAATATTTGTCGAACACGAGATACATGAAGCGTGTTCGGAACACAGAATATCACGGTGAGCGAGTCTATGTAAATTACATGTCTATTGTTTTGAACCCGCTCCAAGAGTTTTTTGCCGTGAAATCTGCCTCAGTTTCGAACCTGGCATTTGGAAAGCTCTGTGAAATCAGAGAAAATGCTTCTAAGCATCAATATGCCTTGTATTGTGATGAAAGTATTTTAATCCACATGCAAACAAACATGTAGTGTATTTTGTAGAAACCTATCTGCATGTAGCGTGTTCGAAACACGGAATTTCACAGCATGAGAATCTATGTAATTTACATATCTATTGGGTAGAACACGCTCCAACAGTTTTTTCCTTAGGAAACTGCCTGAGTTTGAAACTGCTATTAGGAAAAAGCTGCAAACAAAGAGTTAAATTTTCTAGGTGTAAATATGCCTTATATGGTGGATGAAAGTTCTGTAATACACATGTACACAACTCATTAAAAATGTTTCTCAAATCCGTGATGTATGTAGTGTGTTCGGAACACGGAATGTCACGTTGAAGGAAACTATGTAAATTACATATCTATTTTTGAGAACTAGCTCCAGGAGCATTTTACTGTAAAATCTACCTCTGTTTGGAAACTGGTGTTATGAAAACGCTGCAAAATCTGAGCAAATGCTTTAAGGTGACAATATGTTTTCAATGGTTTATTAAAGATGTGCATTTCACATTCTAACAACTCAGCTGTGAAAATTTGCTGAATCCAATGTGCACGTTACTTTTTCAGAACACGGAATGTTACGGTGACGGTATCTATGAAAATGGGATATCTATTGGATCGAACATGCAGCAAGAGAATTTTTCTGCAAAAACTGCCTGATTTTCATAACTGACGTTAGGAAAAATCTGCGAAATCAAAGTAAAAATTTCTAGGTGTAAATAGGCCTTGTATTGTGGTTGAAACATCGGTAATCCACATGCTCACGGTCATTAAATAATGTTTGTCGAAGCCGTGATGAATGTAAAGTTTTCGGAACATGGAATGTCTCGGGGAGTGAAACTCAGAAAATAACAATTCTACTGGATAGAACTCGCATGAATTGAATTTTTCAGCGAAAATTTCATGATTTTCGAAACTGGATGTAAGGAAAAACCTGCGAAATCAGAATAAACACTTCTCGGTGTAAATATGCCTTGTATGCTGGATGAAAGTTCAGTAATCCACATGCTCCCACTCATTAAACAATGTTTGTCGAATTCGTGATGCATAAATTGTTGGGAATACGGAATGTCATATTGAAGGATACAATGTAAATTTCATGTCTATTGTGTAGAACTCGCTTGAAGAGAGTTTTTCTGCGAAATGTGCCTCATTTTCAAAACTGCAATTAGGAGATCCCTGTGAAAGCTGAGAAAATGCTTCTAAGTATCAATATGCCTTGAATGGTGAATGAAAGTCCGGTAATCCACATGTTAATAACAGTGTAGTAATTATTTTTCAAACCGTGATTCATGGAGCGCTTTTGCAAAACGGAATTTCACCGTAATGAAACAATGTAAATTATAATTCTATTGGGTAGAACTAGCTAGAATACAATTTTTCTGCGAAAATTGCATGATTATCGGATCTGAAGTTTGGAGAAAGCTTCAAAAAGTGTAAATATTTCTAGGTGTAAATATGCATTTATGTTGGAAGAAAGTTCGGTAATCCACATTTTCACAACATATTAAAGAATCCTTTTCTAATCCGTAATGCATATACTGTGTTCGGAACGTGGAATTTCACGGTGATTGAAACAATATAAATTATTTCTCTATTGGGTAGAACTCGCTCCAAGAGAATTTTTCTGCGAAAACTGCTGCATTTTTGAAACTGACGTTAGGAAAACAGTGCAAACTCAGATGAAGAGTTTCTCGGTGTAAATATGCCTTGTAGGGTGGATGAAAGTTCACTTATCCGCATGCTAACAACTCAGTAGTGAATATTTGTCGAATACGATATACATGAAGCATGTTCGGAACACAGAATATCACGGTGAGCGAGTCTACATAAATTACATGTCTATTGTTTTGAACCCGCTCCAAGAGATTTTTGCCGTGAAATCTGCTTCATTTTCGAACCTGGCGTTTGGAAAGCTCTGTGAAATCAGAGAAAATGCTTCTAAGCATCAATATGCCTTGTATTGTGATGAAAGTACTGTAATCCACACGCAAACAACTCTGTTGTGTATTTTTGTCGAATCCTATCTGCATGTAGCGTGTTCGAATCACAGAATTTCACAGCATGAGAATCTATGTAATTTACATATCTATTGGGTAGAACACGCTCCAATAGTTTTTTCCTTCGGAAAATGCCTGATTTTTGGAACTGCTATTAGGAAAAAACTGCAAACTAAGAGTTAAAGTTTCTAGGTGTAAATATGCCTTGTATGGTGGATGAAAGTTCTGTAATACACATGTACACAACTAATTAAAAATGTTTCTCAAATCCGTGATGTATGAAGTGTGTACAGATCACGGAATGTCACATTGAAAGAAACTATGTAAATTACATATCTATTAGTGAGTACCGCCTCCAGGAGCATTTTACTGTAAAATCTACCTCTGTTTGGAAACTGTTGTTATGAAAACGCTGCAAAATCTGAGCAAATGCTTTAAGGTGACAATATGTCTTCAATGGTTTATTAAAGATGTGTAATTCACATTCTAACAACTCAGCTGTGAAAATTTGCTGAATCCAAATGCACGTTACTTTTTCAGAACCCGGAATGTTACGGTGAAGGTATCTATGAAAATGGGATGTCTATTGGATCGAACATGCAGCAAGAGAATTTTTCTGCAAAAACTGCCTGATTTCGTAACTGACGTTAGGAAAAATCTGCGAAATCTAAGTAAAAATTTCTAGGGGTAAACATGCCTTGTATTGTGGTTGAAACATCGGTAATCCACATGCTCACGGTCATTAAAGAATGTTTGTCGAAGCCGTGATGAATGTAACGTTTTCGGAACATGGAATGTCTCGGTGAGTGAAACTCGAAAATAACAATTCTGCTGGATAGAACTCGCTTGAATTGAATTTTTCAGCGAAAATTTCATGATTTTCGAAACTGGATGTTAGGAAAAACTTTCAAAATCAGAATAAAAACTTCTAGGTGTAAATATGCTTTGTATGGTGAAAGAAAGTTCGGTAATCCACATGCTCCCACTCATTAAATAATGTTTGTCGAATTCGTAATGCATGTAACGTGTTCGGAATACGGAATGTCATATTGAAGGTTAAAATGTAAATTACATGTCTATTGGGTAGAACTCGCTTGAAGAGAATTTTTCTGCGAAACGTGCCTCATTTTCCAAACTGCCATTAGGAGAACCCTGTGAAATCTGAGAAAATGCTTCTAAGGGTCAATATGCCTTGAATGGTGAATGAAAGTCCGGTAATCCACATGTTAATAACAGTGTAGTAATTATTTTTCAAACCGTGATTCATGGAGCGCTTTTGGAAAACGGAATTTCACCTTAATGAAACAATGTAAATTACAATTCTATTGGGTAGAACTAGCTAGAATAGAATTTTTTGCGAAAACTGCATGATTATAGACTCTGAAGTTTGGAGAAAGCTTCAAGATGAGAGTAAATATATCTAGGTGTAAATATGCCTTTATGTTGGAAGAAAGTTCGGTAATCCACATTTTCACAACATATTAAAGAATCTTTTTCTAATCCGTGATGCATATACCGTGTTCGGAACGTGGAATTTCACGGTGATTGAAACAATGTAAATTACTTCTCTATTGGGTAGAACTCGCTCCAAGAGTATTTTTCTGCGAAAACTGGTGCATTTTTGACACTGACGTTTGGAAAACGCTGCAAAATCTGAGAAAATACTTGTAAGTATCAATATTCAATCTATTGTGATGAAAGTTCGTTAATCCACATGCTAACAAATCTGTAGTGAATATTTGTCGAAACCATTATGCATGTAACATGTTCGGAACACAGGATTTCATGGCCAGGGAGTTTATGTAACTTACATTTCTCTTGGTTAGAAATCACTCCAAGAGATTTTTCCTGAGAAATCTGCCTGATTTTCGAAACTGGCATTAGGAAATCACTGCGAACTCAGATGAATAGATTCTCGGTGTAAATATGCCTTGTAGGGTGGATGAAATTTCGGTAATCCGCATGCTAACAACTCTGTAGTGAATATTTGTCGAATCCGAGATACATGAAGCGTGTTCGGAACACAGAATATCACGGTGAGTGAATCTATGCAAAATACATGTCTCTTGGTTAGAATTCGCCCCAAGAGCTTTTTCTGCGAATTCTGCCTCATTTTCAAAACTGGCATTAGGAAAACGTTTTGAAATATGAGAAAGTGCTTCAAAGTGTCAATATGGCTTTTATGGTGGATGAAAGTTCGGTAATCCTAATGCTAACGACTCTGTAGTGAATATTTGTCGAATCCGTGATGCATGTAGCTTTTTCGGAACACGGAATTTCACGATGACGGGTTCTATGTAAATTGCATGTCTATTGGGTAGAACCGGCTCCAAGAGGATTTTTCTGCGAAAACTGAATGATTTAAAAACTGACATTAGGAGAAATCTACTAAATCAGAAAAAAAATTTCTATGTATATATATGCATTGTAAGGTGGATGAAAGTTCGTTAATACACATGTTAACAACTCATTAAAGAATGTTTTTCGAATCCGTGATGCATGTAACGTGTTCAGAACACGGAATGTCACGGTGAGTGAAACTAGGTAAATTACATATCTATTGGGTAGAACTGGCTCCAAGAGAATTTTCCTGCCAAATCTGCCTCATTTTCAAAGCTGGCATTAAAACTAACGTGTGAAATCTCAGAAAATTTTTCAAAGTGTCAGTAAGCCATGTATGGTGGATGAAAGAGCTGTAATCCACTTGCTAACAACTCTGTAGTGAATATTTGTCGGATCCTAGATGCATGTAGCGTGTTCGGAACACGGAATATCAAGGTGAGCGAATCCATGTAAATTATATGTCTATAGTTTTGAACCCGCTCCAAGATTTTTTTGACGTTATATCTACCTCACTTTCGAAACCGGCGTTTGGAAAGTTCTGTGAAATCAGGGAAAATGCTTCTAAGCATCAATATGCCTTGTATTGTGATGAAAGTCCTGTAATCCACATGCAAACACCTCTGTAGTGTATTTTGTAGAATCCTATCTGCATGTAGCGTGTTCAAAATACGGAATTTCACAGCAGGAGAATCTATGTATTTTACATATCTATTGGGTAGAACACGCTCCAACAGTTTTTTCCTTAGGAAACTGCCTGATTTTTGAAACTGCTATTAGGAATAAGCTGCAAACAAAGAGTTAAATTTTCTAGGTGTAAATATGCCTTATATGGTGGATGAAAGTTCTGTAATACACATGTACACAACTCATTAAAAATGTTTCTCAAATCCGTGATGTATGTAGTTTGTTCGGAACACGGAATGTCACGTTGAAGGAAACTATGTAAATTACATATCTATTGGTGAGAACTCGCTCCAGGAGCATTTTACTGTAAAATCTACCTCTGTTTGGAAACTGGTGTTATGAAAACGCTGCAAAATCTGAGCAAATGCTTTAAGGTGACAATATGTCTTCAATGGATTATTAAAGATGTGTAATTCACATTCTAACAACTCAGCTGTGAAAATTTGCTGAATCCAATGTGCACGTTACTTTTTCAGAACACGGAATGTTACGGTGACGGTATCTATGAAAATGGGATATCTATTGGATCGAACATGCAGCAAGAGAATTTTTCTGCAAAAACTGCCTGATTTTCATAACTGATGTTAGGAAAAATCTGCGAAATCTAAGTAAAAATTTCTAGGTGTAAATATGCCTTGTATTGTGGTTGAAACATCGGTAATCCACATGCTCACGGTCATTAAATAATGTTTGTCGAAGCCGTGATTAATGTAACGTTTTCGGAACATGGAATGTCTCGGTGAGTGAAACTCAGAAAATAACAATTCTACTGGATAGAACTCGCATGAATTGAATTTTTCAGCGAAAATTTCATGATTTTTGAAACTGGATGTTAGGAAAAACCTGCAAAATTAGAATAAACACTTCTCGGTGTAAATATGCCTTTTATGGTGGATGAAAGTTCGGTAAACCACATGCTCCCACTCATTTATGAATGTTTGTCGAATTCGTGATGCATGTAACGTGTTCGGAATACGTAATGTCATATTGAAGGAAACAATGTAAATTACATGTCTATTGGGTAGAACTCGCTTGAAGAGAATTTTTCTGTGAAATGTGCCTCATTTTCAAAACTGCCATTAGGAGAACCCTGTGAAATCTGAGAAAATGCTTCTAAGTGTCAATATGCCTTGAATGGTGAATGAAAGTCCGGTAATCCACACGTTAATAACAGTGTAGTAATTATTTTTCAAACCGTGATTCATGGAGCGCTTTTGGAAAACGGAATTTCACCGTAATGAAACAATGTAAATTACAATTCTATTGGGTAGAACTAGCTAGAATAGAATTTTTCTGCGAAAATTGCATGATTATCGAATCTGAAGTTTGGAGAAAGCTTCAAAATGAGAGTAAATATTTCTAGGTGTAAATATGCCTTTATGTTGGAAGAAAGTTCGGTAATCCACATTTTCACAACATATTAAAGAATCTTTTCCTAATCTGTGATGCATATACCGTTTTCGGAACGTGGAAATTCACGGTGATTGAAACAATGTAAATTACTTCTCTATTGGGTAGAACTAGCTCCAAGAGTATTTTTCTGTGAAAACTGCTTCATTTTTGAATCTGGCGTTTGGAAAACGCTGCAAAATCTGAGAAAATACTTCTAAGTATCAATATTCAATCTATTGTGATGAAAGTTCGGTAATCCACATGCTAACAAATCTGTAGTGAATATTTGTCGAATCCATTATGCATGTAGCATGTTCGGAACACGGGATTTCATGGCCAAGGAATTTATGTAAATTACATTTCTCTTGTTTAGAAATCACTTCAAGAGTTTTTTCCTGAGAAATCTGCCTGATATTCGAAACTGGCATTAGGAAAACACTGCGAACTCAGATGAATAGATTCACGGTGTAAATATGCCTTGTAGGTTGGATGAAATTTCGGTAATCCGCATGCTAACAACTCTGTAGTGAATATTTGCCGAATCCGAGATACATGAAGCGTGTTCGGAACACAGAATATCACGGTGAGCGAATCTATGTAAAATAAATGTCTCTTGGGTAGAACTCGCTCCAAGAGCTTTTTCTGAGAATTCGGCCTCATTTTCAAAACGGGCATTAGGAAAAACTTTCGAAATATGAGAAAATGCTTCAAAGTGTCAATATGGCTTTTATGGTGGATGAAAGTTCGGTAATCCTTATGCTAACGACTCTGTAGTGAATATTTGTCGAATCCGTGATGCATGTAGCTTTTTCGGAACATGGAATTTCACGATGGCCGGTTCTATGTAAATTGCATGTCTATTGGGTAGAACTCGCTCCAAGAGGATTTTTCTGTGAAAACTGCAGGATTTAAAAACTGACATTAGGAGAAATCTACTAAAGCAGAAAAAACTTTCTATGTATAAATATGCATTGTAAGGTGGATGAAAGTTCGGTAATACACATGTTCACAACTCATTAAAGAATGTTTGTCGAATCCGTGATGCATGTAACGTGTTCAGAACACGGAATGTCGCGGTGAGTGAAACTAGGTAAACTACATATCTTTTGGGTAGAACTCGCTCCAAGAGCATTTTCCTGCCAAATCTGCCTCATTTTCAAACCTGGCATTAAAACTAACCTGTGAAATCTGAAAAAATTCTTCAAAGTGTCAGTAAGCTATGTATGGTGGATGAAAGAGCTGTAATCCAATTGCTAACAACTCTTTAGTGAATATTTGTCGAATCCGAGAAGCATGTAGCGTGTTCGGAACACGGAATTTCACGGTGAGCGAATCCATGTAAATTACATGTCTATTGTTTTGAACCCGCTCCAAGAGATTTTTGCAGTGAAATCTGCCTCAGTTTCGAAACTGGCGTTTGGAAATCTCTGTGAAATCAGACAAAATGCTTCTAAGCATCAATATGCCTTGTATTATGATGAAAGTACTGTAATCCACATGCAAACACCTCTGTAGTGTATTTTGTCGAATCCTATCTGCATGTAGCGTGTTTGAAACACGGAATTTCACAGTAGGAGAATCTATGTAATTTACATATCTATTGGGTAGAACACGATCCAACAGGTTTTTCCTTAGGAAGCTGCCTGATTTTTGAAACTGCTATTAGGAAAAAGCGGCAAACTAAGAGTTAAAGTTTCTAGGTGTAAATATGCCTTGTATGGTGGATGAACGTTCTGTAATACACATGTACAAAACTCATTAAAAATGTTTCTCAAATCCGTGATGTATGTAGTGTGTTCAGAACACGGAATGTCACGTTGAAGGAAACTATGTAAATTACATATCTATTGGTGAGAACCCGCTCCAGGAGCAATTTACTGTAAAATCTACCTCTGTTTGGAAACTGGTGTTATGAAAATGCTGCAAAATCGGAGCAAATGCTTTAAGGTGACAATATGTTTTCAACGGTTTATTAAAGATGTGTAATTCACATTCTAACAACTCAGCTGTGAAAATTTGCTGAATCCAATGTGCACGTAACTTTTTCAGAACACGGAATGTTACGGTGACGGTATCTATGAAAATGGGATGTCTATTGGATCGAACATGCAGCAAGAGAATTTTTCTGTGAAAACTGCTTGATTTTCGTAAGTGGTGCTAGGAAAAATCTGCGAAATCTAAGTAAATATTTCTAGGGGTATACATGCCTTGTATTGTGGTTGAAACATCGGTAATCCACATGGTCAGTGTCATTAAATAATGTTTGTCGAAGCCGTGATGAATGTAACGTTTTCGGAACATGGAATGTCTCGGTGAGTGAAACTCAGAAAATAACAATTCTACTGGATAGAACTCGCTTGAATTGAATTTTTCAGCGAAAACTTCATGATTTTTGAAACTGGATGTTAGGAAAAACCTGCAAAATCAGAATAAACACTTCTCGGTGTAAATATGCCTTTTATGGTGGATGAAAGTTCGGTAAACCACATGCTCCCACTCATTTATCAATGTTTGTCGAATTCGTGATGCATGTAACGTGTTCGGAATACGTAATGTCATATTGAAGGAAACAATGTAAATTACATGTCTATTGGGTAGAACTCGCTTGAAGAGAATTTTTCTGTGAAATGTGCCTCATTTTCAAAACTGCCATTAGGAGAACCCTGTGAAATCTGAGAAAATGCTTCTAAGTGTCAATATGCCTTGAATGGTGAATGAAAGTCCGGTAATCCACACGTTAATAACAGTGTAGTAATTATTTTTCAAACCGTGATTCATGGAGCGCTTTTGGAAAACGGAATTTCACCGTAATGAAACAATGTAAATTAAAATTCTATTGGGTAGAACTAGCTAGAATAGAATTTTTCTGCGAAAATTGCATGATTATCGAATCTGAAGTTTGGAGAAAGCTTCAAAATGAGAGTAAATATTTCTAGGTGTAAATATGCCTTTATGTTGGAAGAAAGTTCAGTAATCCACATTTTCACAACATATTAAAGAATCTTTTCCTAATCTGTGATGCATATACCGTGTTCGGAACGTGGAAATTCACGGTGATTGAAACAATGTAAATTACTTCTCTATTGGGTAGAACTAGCTCCAAGAGTATTTTTCTGTGAAAACTGCTTCATTTTTGAATCTGGAGTTTGGAAAACGCTGCAAAATCTGAGAAAATACTTCTAAGTATCAATATTCAATCTATTGTGATGAAAGTTCGGTAATCCACATGCTAACAAATCTGTAGTGAATATTTGTCGAATCCATTATGCATGTAGCATGTTCGGAACACGGGATTTCATGGCCAAGGAATTTATGTAAATTACATTTCTCTTGTTTAGAAATCACTCCAAAAGGTTTTTCCTGAGAAATCTGCCTGATATTCGAAACTGGCATTAGGAAAACACTGCGAACTCAGATGAATAGATTCACGGTGTAAATATGCCTTGTAGGTTGGATGAAAGTTCGGTAATCCGCATGCTAACAACTCTGTAGTGAATATTTGCCGAATCCGAGATACATGAAGCGTGTTCGGAACACAGAATATCACGGTGAGCGAATCTATGTAAAATAAATGTCTCTTGGGTAGAACTCGCTCCAAGAGCTTTTTCTGAGAATTCGGCCTCATTTTCAAAACGGGCATTAGGAAAAACTTTCGAAATATGAGAAAATGCTTCAAAGTGTCAATATGGCTTTTATGGTGGATGAAAGTTCGGTAATCCTTATGCTAACGACTCTGTAGTGAATATTTGTCGAATCCGTGATGCATGTAGCTTTTTCGGAACATGGAATTTCACGATGGCCGGTTCTATGTAAATTGCATGTCTATTGGGTAGAACTCGCTCCAAGAGAATTTTTCTGTGAAAACTGCAGGATTTAAAAACTGACATTAGGAGAAATCTACTAAAGCAGAAAAAACTTTCTATGTATAAATATGCATTGTAAGGTGGATGAAAGTTCGGTAATACACATGTTCACAACTCATTAAAGAATGTTTGTCGAATCCGTGATGCATGTAACGTGTTCAGAACACGGAATGTCGCGGTGAGTGAAACTAGGTAAACTACATATCTTTTGGGTAGAACTCGCTCCAAGAGCATTTTCCTGCCAAATCTGCCTCATTTTCAAACCTGGCATTAAAACTAACCTGTGAAATCTGAAAAAATTCTTCAAAGTGTCAGTAAGCTATGTATGGTGGATGAAAGAGCTGTAATCCAATTGCTAACAACTCTTTAGTGAATATTTGTCGAAACCGAGAAGCATGTAGCGTGTTCGGAACACGGAATTTCACGGTGAGCGAATCCATGTAAATTACATGTCTATTGTTTTGAACCCGCTCCAAGAGATTTTTGCAGTGAAATCTGCCTCAGTTTCGAAACTGGCGTTTGGAAAGCTCTGTGAAATCAGACAAAATGCTTCTAAGCATCAATATGCCTTGTATTATGATGAAAGTACTGTAATCCACATGCAAACACCTCTGTAGTGTATTTTGTCGAATCCTATCTGCATGTAGCGTGTTTGAAACACGGAATTTCACAGCAGGAGAATCTATGTAATTTACATATCTATTGGGTAGAACACGATCCAACAGGTTTTTCCTTAGGAAGCTGCCTGATTTTTGAAACTGCTATTAGGAAAAAGCGGCAAACTAAGAGTTAAAGTTTCTAGGTGTAAATATGCCTTGTATGGTGGATGAACGTTCTGTAATACACATGTACACAACTCATTAAAAATGTTTCTCAAATCCGTGATGTATGTAGTGTGTTCAGAACACGGAATGTCACGTTGAAGGAAACTATGTAAATTACATATCTATTGGTGAGAACCCGCTCCAGGAGCAATTTACTGTAAAATCTACCTCTGTTTGGAAACTGGTGTTATGAAAATGCTGCAAAATCGGAGCAAATGCTTTAAGGTGACAATATGTTTTCAACGGTTTATTAAAGATGTGTAATTCACATTCTAACAACTCAGCTGTGAAAATTTGCTGAATCCAATGTGCACGTAACTTTTTCAGAACACGGAATGTTACGGTGACGGTATCTATGAAAATGGGATGTCTATTGGATCGAACATGCAGCAAGAGAATTTTTCTGTGAAAACTGCTTGATTTTCGTAAGTGGTGCTAGGAAAAATCTGCGAAATCTAAGTAAATATTTCTAGGGGTATACATGCCTTGTATTGTGGTTGAAACATCGGTAATCCACATGGTCAGTGTCATTAAATAATGTTTGTCGAAGCCGTGATGAATGTAACGTTTTCGGAACATGGAATGTCTCGGTGAGTGAAACTCAGAAAATAACAATTCTACTGGATAGAACTCGCTTGAATTGAATTTTTCAGCGAAAACTTCATGATTTTTGAAACTGGATGTTAGGAAAAACCTGCAAAATCAGAATAAACACTTCTCGGTGTAAATATGCCTTTTATGGTGGATGAAAGTTCGGTAAACCACATGCTCCCACTCATTTATCAATGTTTGTCGAATTCGTGATGCATGTAACGTGTTCGGAATACGTAATGTCATATTGAAGGAAACAATGTAAATTACATGTCTATTGGGTAGAACTCGCTTGAAGAGAATTTTTCTGTGAAATGTGCCTCATTTTCAAAACTGCCATTAGGAGAACCCTGTGAAATCTGAGAAAATGCTTCTAAGTGTCAATATGCCTTGAATGGTGAATGAAAGTCCGGTAATCCACACGTTAATAACAGTGTAGTAATTATTTTTCAAACCGTGATTCATGGAGCGCTTTTGGAAAACGGAATTTCACCGTAATGAAACAATGTAAATTAAAATTCTATTGGGTAGAACTAGCTAGAATAGAATTTTTCTGCGAAAATTGCATGATTATCGAATCTGAAGTTTGGAGAAAGCTTCAAAATGAGAGTAAATATTTCTAGGTGTAAATATGCCTTTATGTTGGAAGAAAGTTCGGTAATCCACATTTTCACAACATATTAAAGAATCTTTTCCTAATCTGTGATGCATATACCGTGTTCAGAACATGGAAATTCACGGTGATTGAAACAATGTAAATTACTTCTCTATTATGCAGAACTCGCTCCAAGAAAATTTTTCTGTGAAAACTGCTTCATTTTTGAATCTGAAGTTTGGAAAACGCTGCAAAATCTGAGAAAATACTTCTAAGTATCAATATTCAATCTATTGTGATGAAAGTTCGGTAATCCACATGCTAACAAATCTGTAGTGAATATTTGTCGAATCCATTATGCATGTAGCATGTTCAGAACACGGGATTTCATGGCCAGGGAGTTTATGTAAATTACATTTCTCTTGTTTAGAAATCACTCCAAAAGATTTTTCCTGAGAAATCTGCGTGATGTTCGAAACTGGCATTAGGAAAACACTGCGAACTCAGATGAATAGATTCACGGTGTAAATATGCCTTGTAGGTTGGATGAAAGTTTGGTAATCCGCATGCTAACAACTCTGTAGTGAATATTTGCCGAATCCGAGATACATGAAGCGTGTTCGGAACACAGAATATCACGGTGAGCGAATCTATGTAAAATACATTTCTCTTGGGTAGAATACGCTCCAAGAGCTTTTTCTGAGAATTCGGCCTCATTTTCAAAACGGGCATTAGGAAAAACTTTCGACATATGAGAAAATGCTTCAAAGTGTCAATATGGCTTTTATGGTGGATGAAAGTTCGGTAATCCTTATGTTAACGACTCTGTAGTGATTATTTGTCGAATCCGTGATGCATGTAGCTTTTTCGGAACATGGAATTTCACGATGGCCGATTCTATGTAAATTGCATGTCTATTGGGTAGAACTCGCTCCAGGAGGATTTTTCTGTGAAAACTGCATGATTTAAAAACTGACATTAGGAGAAATCTACTAAAGTAGAAAAAACTTTCTATGTATAAATATGCATTGTAAGGTGGATGAAAGTTCGGTAATACACATGTTCACAACTCATTAAAGAATGTTTGTCGAATCCGTGATGCATGTAACATGTTCAGAACACGGAATGTCGCGGTGAGTGAAACTAGGTAAACTACATATCTTTTGGGTATAACTCGCTCCAAGTGCATTTTCCTGCCAAATCTGCCTCATTTTCAAAACTGGCATTAAAACTAACCTGTGAAATCTGAAAAAATTCTTCAAAGTGTCAGTAAGCCTTGTATGGTGGATGAAAGTGCTGTAATCCACTTGCTAACAACTCTTTAGTGAATATTTGTCGAATCTGAGAAGCATGTAGCGTGTTCGGAACACGGAATTTCACGGTGAACGAATCCATGTAAATTACATGTCTATTGTTTTGAACCCGCTCCAAGAGATTTTTGCAGTGAAATCTGCCTCAGTTTCGAAACTGGCGTTTGGAAAGCTCTGTGAAATCAGAGAAAATGCTTCTAAGCATCAATATGCCTTGTATTATGATGAAAGTACTGTAATCCACATGCAAACACCTCTGTAGTGTATTTTGTCGAATCCTATCTGCATGTAGCGTGTTTGAAACACGGAATTTCACAGCAGGAGAATCTATGTAATTTACATATCTATTGGGTAGAACACGATCCAACAGGTTTTTCCTTAGGAAGCTGCCTGATTTTTGAAACTGCTATTAGGAAAAAGCTGCAAACTAAGAGTTAAAGTTTCTAGGTGTAAATATGCCTTGTATGGTGGATAAACGTTCTGTAATACACATGTACACAACTCATTAAAAATGTTTCTCAAATCCGTGATGTATGTAGTGTGTTCGGAACACGGAATGTCACGTTGAAGGAAACTATGTAAATTACATATCTATTGGTGAGAACCCGCTCCAGGAGCATTTTACTGTAAAATCTACCTCTGTTTGGAAACTGGTGTTATGAAAATGCTGCAAAATATGAGCAAATGCTTTAAGGTGACAATATGTTTTCAATGGTTTATTAAAGATGTGTAATTCACATTCTAACAACTCAGCTGTGAAAATTTGCTGAATCCAATGTGCACGTAACTTTTTCAGAACACGGAATGTTACGGTGACGGTATCTATGAAAATGAGATGTCTATTGGATCGAACATGCAGCAAGAGAATTTTTCTGCGAAAACTGCTTGATTTTTGTAAGTGGTGCTAGGAAAAATCTGCGAAATCTAAGTAAATATTTCTAGGGGTATACATGCCTTGTATTGTGGTTGAAATATCGGTAATCCACATGCACACGGTCATTAAATAATGTTTGTCGAAGCCGTGATGAATGTAACGTTTTCGGAACATGGAATGTCTCGGTGAGTGAAAGTCAGAAAATAACAATTCTACTGGATAGAACTCGCTTGAATTGAATTTTTCAGCGAACATTTCATGATTTTCGAAACTGGATGTTAGGAAAAACTTGCAAAATCAGAATAAACACTTCTCGGTGTAAATATGCCTTTTATGGTGGATGAAAGTTCGGTAAACCACATGCTCCCACTCATTTATGAATGTTTGTCGAATTCGTGATGCATGTAACGTGTTCGGAATATGGAATGTCATATTGAAGAAACAATGTAAATTACATGTCTATTGGGTAGAACTCGCTTGAAGAGAATTTTTCTGTGAAATGTGCCTCATTTTCAAAACTGCCATTAGGAGAACCCTGTGAAATCTGAGAAAATGCTTCTAAGTGTCAATATGCCTTGAATGGTGAATGAAAGTCCGGTAATCCACATGTTAATAACAATGTAGTATTTATTTTTCAAACCGTGATTCATGGAGCGCTTTTGGAAAACGGAATTTCACCGTAATGAAACAATGTAAATTACAATTCTATTGGGTAGAACTAGCTAGAATAGAATTTTTCTGCGAAAATTGCATGATTATCGAATCTGAAGTTTGGAGAAAGCTTCAAAATGAGAGTAAATATTTCTAGGTGTAAATATGCCTTTATGTTGGAAGAAAGTTCGGTAATCCACATTTTCACAACATATTAAAGAATCTTTTCCTAATCTGTGATGCATATACCGTGTTCGGAACGTGGAATTTCACGGTGATTGAAACAATGTAAATTACTTCTCTATTGGGTAGAACTCGCTCCAAGAAAATTTTTCTGTGAAAACTGCTTCATTTTTGAATCTGGATTTTGGAAAACGCTGCAAAATCTGAGAAAATACTTCTAAGTATCAATATTCAATCTATTGTGATGAAAGTTCGGTAATCCACATGCTAACAAATCTGTAGTGAATATTTGTCGAATCCATTATGCATGTAGCATGTTCAGAACACGGGATTTCATGGCCAGGGAGTTTATGTAAATTACATTTCTCTTGTTTAGAAATCACTCCAAAAGATTTTTCCTGAGAAATCTGCCTGATGTTCGAAACTGGCATTAGGAAAACACTGCGAACTCAGATGAATAGATTCACGGTGTAAATATGCCTTGTAGGTTGGATGAAAGTTTGGTAATCCGCATGCTAACAACTCTGTAGTGAATATTTGCCGAATCCGAGATACATGAAGCGTGTTCGGAACACAGAATATCACGGTGAGCGAATCTATGTAAAATACATTTCTCTTGGGTAGAACACACTCCAAGAGCTTTTTCTGAGAATTCGGCCTCATTTTCAAAACGGGCATTAGGAAAAACTTTCGACATATGAGAAAATGCTTCAAAGTGTCAATATGGCTTTTATGGTGGATGAAAGTTCGGTAATCCTTATGTTAACGACTCTGTAGTGATTATTTGTCGAATCCGTGATGCATGTAGCTTTTTCGGAACATGGAATTTCACGATGGCCGATTCTATGTAAATTGCATGTCTATTGGGTAGAACTCGCTCCAAGGGGAATTTTCTGTGAAAACTGCATGATTTAAAAACTGACATTAGGAGAAATCTACTAAAGTAGAAAAAACTTTCTATGTATAAATATGCATTGTAAGGTGGATGAAAGTTCGGTAATACACATGTTCACAACTCATTAAAGAATGTTTGTCGAATCCGTGATGCATGTAACGTGTTCAGAACACGGAATGTCGCGGTGAGTGAAACTAGGTAAACTACATATCTTTTGGGTAGAACTCGCTCCAAGTGCATTTTCCTGCCAAATCTGCCTCATTTTCAAAACTGGCATTAAAACTAACCTGTGAAATCTGAAAAAATTCTTCAAAGTGTCAGTAAGCCATGTATGGTGGATGAAAGTGCTGTAATCCACTTGCTAACAACTCTTTAGTGAATATTTGTCGAATCCGAGAAGCATGTAGCGTGTTCGGAACACGGAAATTCACGGTGAGCGAATCCATGTAAATTACATGTCTATTGTTTTGAACCCGCTCCAAGAGATTTTTGCAGTGAAATCTGCCTCAGTTTCGAAACTGGCTTTTGGAAAGCTCTGTGAAATCAGAGAAAATGCTTCTAAGCATCAATATGCCTTGTATTATGATGAAAGTACTGTAATCCACATGCAAACACCTCTGTAGTGTATTTTGTCGAATCCTATCTGCATGTAGCGTGTTTGAAACACGGAATTTCACAGCAGGAGAAGCTATGTAATTTACATATCTATTGGGTAGAACACGATCCAACAGTTTTTTCCTTAGGAAGCTGCCTGATTTTTGAAACTGCTATTAGGAAAATGCTGCAAACTAAGAGTTAAAGTTTCTAGGTGTAAATATGCCTTGTATGGTGGATGAAAGTTCTGTAATACACATGTACACAACTCATTAAAAATGTTTCTCAAATCCGTGATGTATGTAGTGTGTTCGGAACACGGAATGTCACGTTGAAGGAAACTATGTAAATTACATATCTATTGGTGAGAACCCGCTCCAGGAGCATTTTACTGTAAAATCTACCTCTGTTTGGAAACTGGTGTTATGAAAATGCTGCAAAATATGAGCAAATGCTTTAAGGTGACAATATGTTTTCAATGGTTTATTAAAGATGTGTAATTCACATTCTAACAACTCAGCTGTGAAAATTTGCTGAATCCAATGTGCACGTAACTTTTTCAGAACATGGAATGTTACGGTGACGGTATCTATGAAAATGAGATGTCTATTGGATCGAACATGCAGCAAGAGAATTTTTCTGCGAAAACTGCTTGATTTTTGTAAGAGGTGCTACGAAAAATCTGCGAAATCTAAGTAAATATTTCTAGGGGTATACATGCCTTGTATTGTGGTTGAAACATCGGTAATCCACATGCACACGGTCATTAAATAATGTTTGTCGAAGCCGTGATGAATGTAACGTTTTTGGAACATGGAATGTCTCGGTGAGTGAAACTCAGAAAATAACAATTCTACTGGATAGAACTCGCTTGAATTGAATTTTTCAGCGAAAATTTCATGATTTTCGAAACTGGATGTTAGGAAAAACTTGCAAAATCAGAATAAACACTTCTCGGTGTAAATATGCCTTTATGGTGGATGAAAGTTCGGTAAACCACATGCTCCCACTCATTTATCAATGTTTGTCGAATTCGTGATGCATGTAACGTGTTCGGAATACGGAATGTCATAGTGAAGAAACAATGTAAATTACATGTCTATTGGGTAGAACCCGCTTGAAGAGAATTTTTCTGCGAAATGTGCCTCATTTTCAAAACTGCCATTAGGAGAACCCTGTGAAATCTGAGAAAATGCTTCTAAGTGTCAATATGCCTTGAATGGTGAATGAAAGTCCGGTAATCCACATGTTAATAACAGTGTAGTAATTATTTTTCAAACCGTGATTCATGGAGCGCTTTTGGAAAACGGAATTTCACCGTAATGAAACAATGTAAATTACAATTCTATTGGGTAGAACTAGCTAGAATAGAATTTTTCTGCGAAAATTGCATGATTATCGAATCTGAAGTTTGGAGAAAGCTTCAAAATGAGAGTAAATATTTCTAGGTGTAAATATGCCTTTATGTTGGAAGAAAGTTCGGTAATCCACATTTTCACAACATATTAAAGAATCTTTTCCTAATCTGTGATGCATATACCGTGTTCGGAACGTGGAATTTCACGGTGATTGAAACAATGTAAATTACTTCTCTATTGGGTAGAACTCGCTCCAAGAGGATTTTTCTGTGAAAACTGCTTCATTTTTGAATCTGGAGTTTGGAAAACGCTGCAAAATCTGAGAAAATACTTCTAAGTATCAATATTCAATCTATTGTGATGAAAGTTCGGTAATCCACATGCTAACAAATCTGTAGTGAATATTTGTCGAATCGATTATGCATGTAGCATGTTCGGAACACGGGATTTCATGGCCAAGGAATTTATGTAAATTACATTTCTCTTGTTTAGAAATCACTCCAAAAGGTTTTTCCTGAGAAATATGCCTGATGTTCGAAACTGGCATTAGGAAAACACTGCGAACTCAGATGAATAGATTCACGATGTAAATATGCCTTGTAGGTTGGATGAAAGTTCGGTAATCCGCATGCTAACGACTCTGTAGTGAATATTTGTCGAATCCGTGATGCATGTAGCTTTTTCGGAACATGGAATTTCACGATGGCCGGTTCTATGTAAATTGCATGTCTATTGGGTAGAACTCGCTCCAAGAGGATTTTTCTGCGAAAACTGCATGGTTTAAAAACTGACATTAGGAGAAATCTACTAAAGCAGAAAAAACATTCTATGTATAAATATGCATTGTAAGGTGGATGAAAGTTCGGTAATACACATGTTCACAACTCATTAAAGAATGATTGTCGAATCCGTAATGCATGTAACGTGTTCAGAACACGGAATGTCGCGGTGAGTGAAACTAGGTAAACTACATATCTTTTGGGTAGAACTCGCTCCAAGAGCATTTTCCTGCTAAATCTGCCTCATTTTCAAACCTGGCATTAAAACTAACCTGTGAAATCTGAAAAAATTCTTCAAAGTTTCAGTAAGCCATGTATGGTGGATGAAAGTGCTGTAATCCACTTGCTAACAACTCTTTAGTGAATATTTGTCGAATCCGAGAAGCATGTAGCGTGTTCGGAACACGGAATTTCACGGTGAGCGAATCCATGTAAATTACATGTCTATTGTTTTGAACCCGCTCCAAGAGATTTTTGCAGTGAAATCTGCCTCAGTTTCGAAACTGGCGTTTGGAAAGCTCTGTGAAATCAGAGAAAATGCTTCTAAGCATCAATATGCCTTGTATTATGATGAAAGCACTGTAATCCACACGCAAACACCTCTGTAGTGTATTTTGTCGAATCCTATCTGCATGTAGCGTGTTTGAAACACGGAATTTCACAGCAGGAGAATCTATGTAATTTACATATCTATTGGGTAGAACACGATCCAACAGTTTTTTCCTTAGGAAACTGCCTGATTTTTGAAACTGCTATTAGGAAAAAGCGGCAAACTAAGAGTAAAAGTTTCTAGGTGTAAATATGCCTTGTATGGTGGATGAACGTTCTTTAATACACATGTACACAACTCATTAAAAATGTTTCTCAAATCCATGATGTATGTAGTGTGTTCGGAACACGGAATGTCACGTTGAAGGAAACTATGTAAATTACATATCTATTGGTGAGAAACCGCTCCAGGAGCATTTTACTGTAAAATCTACCTCTGTTTGGAAACTGGTGTTATGAAAACGCTGCAAAATCTGAGCAAATGCTTTAAGGTGACAATATGTTTTGAATGGTTTATTAAAGATGTGTAATTCACATTCCAACAACTCAGCTGTGAAAATTTGCTGAATCCAATGTGCACGTAACTTTTTCAGAACACGGAATGTTACGGTGATGGTATCTATGAAAATGGGATGTCTATTGGATCGAACATGCAGCAAGAGAATTTTTCTGCGAAAACTGCTTGATTTTCGTAAGTGGTGCTAGGAAAAATCTGCGAAATCTAAGTAAATATTTCTAGGGGTATACATGCCTTGTATTGTGGTTGAAACATCGGTAATCCACATGGTCAGTGTCATTAAATAATGTTTGTCGAAGCCGTGATTAATGTAACGTTTTCGGAACATGGAATGTCTCGGTGAGTGAAACTCAGAAAATAACAATTCTACTGGATAGAACTCGCTTGAATTGAATTTTTCAGCGAAAATTTCATGATTTTTGAAACTGGATGTTAGGAAAAACCTGCAAAATCAGAATAAACACTTCTCGGTGTAAATATGCCTTTTATGGTGGATGAAAGTTCGGTAAACCACATGCTCCCACTCATTTATGAATGTTTGTCGAATTCGTGATGCATGTAACGTGTTCCTAATACGGAATGTCTTATTGAAGGAAACAATGTAAATTACATGTCTATTGGGTAGAACTCGCTTGAAGAGAATTTTTCTGTGAAATGTGCCTCATTTTCAAAACTGCCATTAGGAGAACCCTGTGAAATCTGAGAAAATGCTTCTAAGTGTCAAAATGCCTTGAATGGTGAATGAAAGTCCGGTAATCCACATGTTAATAACAGTGTAGTAATTATTTTTCAAACCGTGATTCATGGAGCGCTTTTGGAAACCAAAATTTCACCGTAATGAAACAATGTAAATTACAATTCTATTGGGTAGAACTACCTAGAATAGAATTTTTCTGCGAAAATTGCATGATTATCGAATCTGAAGTTTGGAGAAAGCTTCAAAATGAGAGTAAATATTTCTAGGTGTAAATATGCCTTTATGTTGGAAGAAAGTTCGGTAATCCACATTTTCACAACATATTAAAGAATCTTTTCCTAATCTGTGATGCATATACCGTGTTCGGAACGTGGAATTTCACGGTGATTGAAACAATGTAAATTACTTCTCTATTTGGTAGACCTCGCTCCAAGAGGATTTTTCTGTGAAAACTGCTTCATTTTTGAATCTGGGGTTTGGAAAACGCTGCAAAATCTGAGAAAATAATTCTAAGTATCAATATTCAATCTATTGTGATGAAAGTTCGGTAATCCACATGATAACAAATCTGTAGTGATTATTTGTCGAATCCATTATGTATGTAGCATGTTCAGAACACGGGATTTCATGGCCAAGGAATTTATGTAAATTACATTTCTCTTGTTTAGAAATCACTCCAAAAGATTTTTCCTGAGAAATCTGCCTGATGTTCGAAACTGGCATTAGGAAAACACTGCGAACTCAAATGAATAGATTCACGGTGTAAATATGCCAAGTAGGGTGGATGAAAGTTCGGTAATCCGCATGCTAACAACTCTGTAGTGAATATTTGTCGAATCCGAGATACATGAAGCGTGTTCGGAACACAGAATATCACGGTGAGAGAATCTATTTAAAATACATGTCTCTTGGGTAGAACTCGCTCCAAGAGCTTTTTCTGAGAATTCGGCCTCATTTTCAAAACGGGCATTAGGAAAAACTTTCGACATATGAGAAAATGCTTCAAAGTGTCAATATGGCTTTTATGGTGGATGAAAGTTCAGTAATCCTTATGCTAACTAATCTGTAGTGAATATTTGTCGAATCCGTGATGCATGTAGCTTTATCGGAACATGGAATTTCACGATGGCGGGTTCTATGTAAATTGCATGTCTATTGGGTAGAACTCGCTCCAAGAGGATTTTTCTGCGAAAACTGCATGATTTAAAAACTGACATTAGGAGAAATCTACTAAATCAGAAAAAACTTTCTATGTATAAATATGCATTGTAAGGTGGATGAAAGTTCGGTAATACACATGTTCACAACTCATTAAAAATATTTCTCAAATCCGTGATGTATGTAGTGTGTTCGGAACACGGAATGTCACGTTGAAGGAAACTATGTAAATTACATATCTATTGGTGAGAACCCGCTCCAGGAGCATTTTACTGTAAAATCTACCTCTGTTTGGAAACTGGTGTTATGAAAACGCTGCAAAATCTGAGCAAATGCTTTAAGGTGACAATATGTTTTCAATGGTTTATTAAAGATGTTTAATTCATATTCTAACAACTCAGCTGTGAAAATTTGCTGAATCCAATGTGCACGTTAATTTTTCAGAACACGGAATGTTACGGTGATGGTATCTATGAAAATGGGATATCTATTGCATCGAACATGCAGCAAGAGGATTTTTCTGCGAAAACTGCTTGATTTTCGTAAGTGATGTTAGGAAAAGTCTGCGAAATGTAACTAAATATTTCTAGGTGTAAATAGGCCTTGTATTGTTGTTGAAATATCGGTAATCCACATGGTCAGTGTCATTAAATAATGTTTGTCGAAGCCGTGATGAATGTAACGTTTTCGGAACATGGAATGTCTCGGTGAGTGAAACTCAGAAAATAACAATTCTACTGGATAGAACTCGCTTGAATTGAATATTTCAGCGAAAATTTCATGATTTTCGAAACTGGATGGAAGGAAAAACCTGCGAAATCAGAATAAACACTTCTCGGTGTAAATATGCCTTCTATGGTGGATGAAAGTTCGGTAATACACATGCTCCCACTCATTAAAGAATGTTTGTCGAATTCGTGATGCATGTAACGTGTTCGGAATACAGAATGTCATTTTGAAGGAAACAAAGTAAATTACATGTCTATTGTGTAGAACTCGCTTGAAGAGAATTTTTCTGTGAAATGTGCCTCATTTTCAAAACTGCCATTACGAGAACCCTGTGAAATCTGAGAAAATGCTTCTAAGTGTCAATATGCCTTGAATGGTGAATGAAAGTCCGGTAATCCACATGTTAGTAACAGTGTAGTAATTATTTTTCAAACCGTGATTCATGGAGTGCTTTTGGAAAACGGAATTTCACCGTAATGAAACAATGTAAATTACAATTCTATTGGGTAGAACTTCCTAGAATAGAATTTTTCTGCGAAAATTGCATGATTATCGAATCTGAAGTTTGGAGAAAGCTTCAAAATGACAGTAAATATTTCTAGGTGTAAATATGCCTTTATGTTGGAAGAAAGTTCGGTAATCCACATTTTCACAACATATTAAAGAATCTTTTCCTAATCTGTGATGCATATACCGTGTTCGGAACGTGGAATTTCACAGCGATTGAAACAATGTAAATTACTTTTCTATTGGGTAGAACTCGTTCCAAGAGAATTTTTGTTTCAAAACTGTTTCATTTTTGAATCTGGAGTTTAGAAAACACTGCAAAATCTGAGAAAATACTTCTAAGTATCAATATTCAATCTACTGTGATGAAAGTTCGGTAATCCTCATGCTAACAACTCTGTAGTTAATATTTATCGAGTCCGAGATACATGAAGCGTGTTCGGAACACAGAATATCACGGTGAGCGAATCTATGTAAAATACATGTCTCTTGGGTAGAACTCGTTCCAAGAGCTTTTTCTGAGAATTCGGTCTCATTTTCAAAACGGGCATTAGGAAAAACTTTCGAAATATGAGAAAATGCTTCAAAGTGTCAATATGGCTTTTATGGTGGATGAAAGTTCGGTAATCCTTATGCTAACGACTCTGTAGTGAATATTTGTCGAATCCGTGATGCATGTAGCTTTTTCGGAACATGGAATTTCACGATGGCCGGTTCTATGTAAATTGCATAGCTATTGGGTAGAACTCGCTCCAAGAGGATTTTTCTGCGAAAACTGCATGATTTAAAAACTGACATTAGGAGAAATCTACTAAATCAGAAAAAATTTCCTTTGTATAAATATGCATTGTAAGGTGGATGAAAGTTCGGTAATACACATGTTCACAACTCATTAAAGAATGATTGTCGAATCCGTGATGCATGTAACGTGTTCAGAACGCGGAATGTCACAGTGAGTGAAACTAGGTAATCTACATATCTTTTGGGTAGAACTCGCTCCAAGATCATTTTCCTGCCAAATCTGCCTCATTTTCAAAACTGGCATTAAAACTAACCTGTGAAATCTGAAAAAATTCTTCAAAGTGTCAGTAAGCCATGTATGGTGGATGAAAGTGCTGTAATCCACTTGCTAACAACTCTTTAGTGAATACTTGTCGAATCCGAGAAGCATGTAACTTATTCGGAACACGGAATTTCACGGTGAGCGAATCCATGTAAATTACATGTCTATTGTTTTGAACCCGCTCCAAGAGATTTTTGCCGTGAAATCTTCCTCAGTTTCGAACCTGGCGTTTGGAAAGCTCTGTGAAATCAGACAAAATGCTTCTAAGCATCAATATGCCTTGTATTATGATGAAAGTACTGTAATTCACATACAAACACCTCTGTAGTGTATTTTGTCGAATCCTATTTGCATGTAGCGTGTTTGAAACACAGAATTTCACAGCAGGAGAATGTTTGTAATTTACATATCTATTGGGTAGAACACGCTCCAACAGTTTTTTCCTTAGGAAGCTTCCTGATTTTTGAAACTGCTATTAGGAAAAAGCTGCAAACTAAGGGTTAAAGATTCTAGGAGTAAATATGCCTTGTATGGTGGATGAAAGTTCTTTAATACACATGTACACAACTCATTAAAAATATTTCTCAAATCCGTGATGTATGTAGTGTGTTCGGAACACGGAATGTCACGTTGAAGGAAACTATGTAAATTACATATCTATTGGTGAGAACTCGCTCCAGGAGCATTTGACTGTAAAATCTACCTCTGTTTCGAAACTGGTGTTATGAAAAAGCTGCAAAATCTGAGCAAATGCTTTAAGGTGACCATATGTTTTCAATGATTTATTAAAGATGTGTAATTCACATTCTAACAATTCAGCTGTGAAAATTTGCTGAATCCAATGTGCACGTAACTTTTTCAGAACACGGAATGTTACGGTGACGTTATCTATGAAAATGGGATGTCTATTGGATCGAACATGCAGCAAGAGAATTTTTCTGCGAAAACTGCTTGATTTTCGTAAGTGATGCTAGGAAAAATCTGCGAAATCTTAGTAAATATTTCTAGGGGTATATATGCCTTGTATTGTGGTTGAAATATCGGTAATCCACATGCTCACGGTCATTAAATAATGTTTGTCAAAGCCGTGATTAATGTAAAGTTTTCGGAACATGGAATGTCTCGGTGAGTGAAACTCAGAAAATAACAATTCTACTGGATAGAACTCGCTTGAATTGAATTTTTCAGCGAAAATTTCATGATTTTTGAAACTGGATGTTAGGAAAAACCTGCAAAATCAGAATAAACACTTCTCGGTTTAAATATGCCTTTTATGGTGGATGAAAGTTCGGTAATCCACATGCTCCCACTCATTAAAGAATGTTTGTCGAATTCGTGATGCATGTAACGTGTTCGGAATACGGAATGTCATATTGAAGGAAACAATGTAAATTACATGTCTATTGGGTAGAACTCGCTTGAAGAGAATTTTTCTGCGAAATGTGCCTCATTTTCAAAACTGCCATTAGGAGAACCCTGTGAAATCTGAGAAAATGCTTCTAAGTGTCAATATGCCTTGAATGGTGAATGAAAGTCCGGTAATCCACATGTTAGTAACAGTGTAGTAATTATTTTTCAAACCGTGATTCATGGAGTGCTTTTGGAAAACGGAATTTCACCGTAATGAAACAATGTAAATTACAATTCTATTGGGTAGAACTAGCTAGAATAGAATTTTTCTGCGAAAATTGCATGATTATCGAATCTGAATTTTGGAGAAAGCTTCAAAATGACAGTAAATATTTCTAGGTGTAAATATGCCTTTATGTTGGAAGAAAGTTCGGTAATCCATATTTTCACAACATATTAAAGAATCTTTTCCTAATCTGTGATGCATATACCGTGTTCGGATCGTGGAATTTCACGGCGATTGAAACAATGTAAATTACTTCTCTATTGGGTAGAACTCGCTCCAAGAGAATTTTTCTTTGAAAACTGCTTCATTTTTGAATCTGGAGTTTAGAAAACGCTGCAAAATCTGAGAAAATACTTCTAAGTATCAATATTCAATCTATTGTGATGAAAGTTCGGTAATCCACATGCTAACAAATCTGTAGTGAATATTTGTCGAATCCATTATGCATGTAGCATGTTCGGAATACCGATTTGATGGCCAGGGATTTTATGTAAATTACATTTCTATTGTTTAGAAATCACTCCAAAAGATTTTTCCTGAGAAATCGGCCTGATGTTCGAAACTGGCATTAGGAAAAGACTGCGAACTCAGATGAATAGATTCACAGTGTAAATATGCCTTGTAGGTTGGATGAAAGTTCGGTAATCCGCATGCTAACAACTCTGTAGTGAATATTTGCCGAATCCGAGATACATGAACCGTGTTCGGAACACAGAATATCACGGTGAGTGAATCTATGTAAAATAAATGTGTCTTGGGTAGAACTCGCTCCAAGAGCTTTTTCTGAGAATTCGGCCTCATTTTCAAAACGGGCATTAGGAAAAACTTTCGAAATATGAGAAAATGCTTCAAAGTGTCAATGTGGCTTTTATGGTGGATGAAAGTTCGGTAATCCTTATGCTAACGACTCTGTAGTGAATATTTGTCGAATCCGAGATGCATGTAACTTTTTTGGAACATGGAATTTCACGATGGAGGGTTCTAAGTAAATTGCATGTCTATTGGGTAGATCTCGCTCCAAGAGGATTTTTCTGCGAAAACTGCATGATTTAAAAACTGACATTAGGAGAAATCTACTAAATCAGAAAAAATTTCCTTTGTATAAATATGCATTGTAAGCTGGATGAAAGTTCGGTAATACACATGTTCACAACTCATTGAAGAATGTTTGTCGAATCTGTGATGCATGTAACGTGTTCAGAACACGGAATGTCACGGTGAGTGAAACAAGGAAAATTACATGCCTTTTGGGTAGAACTCGCTCCAAGAGCATTTTCCTGCCAAATCTGCCTCATTTTCAAACCTGGCATTAAAACTAACCTGTGAAATCCCAGAAAATTCTTCAAAGTGTCAGTAGGCCATGTATGGTGGATGAAAGAGCTGTAATCCACTTGCTAACAACTCTTTAGTGAATATTTGTCGAATCCGAGAAGCTTGTAACGTGTTCGGAACACGGAATTTCATGGTGAGCGAATCCATGTTAATTACATGTCTATTGTTTTGAACCCGCTGCAAGAGGTTTTTGCCGTGAAATCTGATTCAGGTTCCAAACTGGCGTTTGGAAATCTCTGTGAAATCAGAGAAAATGCTTCTAAGCGTCAATATGCCTTGTATTATGATGAAAGTCCTGTAATCCACATGCAAACAACTCTGTAGTGTATTTTGTCGAATCCTATCTGCATGTCGTGTGTTTGAAACATGGAATTTCACAGCAGGAGAATCTATGTAATTTACATATCTATTGGGTAGAACACGCTCCAACAGTTTTTTCCTTAGGAAACTGCCTGATTTTTGAAACTGCTTTTAGGAAAAAGCTGCAAACTAAGAGTTAAAGTTTCTAGCTGTAAATATGCCTTGTATTGTGGATGAAAGTTTTGTAATACACATGTACACAACTCATTAAAAATGTTTCTCAAATCCGTGATGTATGTAGTGTGTTCGGAACACGGAATGTCACGTTGAAGAAAACTATGTAAATTACTTATCTATTGGTGAGAACCCGCTCCAGGAGCATTTTACTGTAAAATCTACCTCTGTTTGGAAACTGGTGTTTTGAAAACGAGCAAAATCTGAGCAAATGCTTTAAGGTGACAATAAGTTTTCAATGGTTTATTAAAGATGTGTAATTCACATTCTAACAATTCAGCTGTGAAAATTTCTGAATCCAATGTGCACATAACTTTTTCAGGACACGGAATGTTACGGTGACGGTATCTATGAAAATGGGACGTCTATTGGATTGAACATGCAGCAAGAGAATTTTTCTGCGAAAACTGCTTGATTTTCGTAAGTGATGTTAGGAAAAATCTGCAAAATCTAAGTAAATATATCTAGGTGTATATATGCCTTGTATTGTGGTTGAAACATCGGTAATCCACATGCTCACGGTCATTAAATAATGTTTGTCGAAGCCGTGATTAATGTAACGTTTTCGGAACATGGAATGTCTCGGTGAGTGAAACTCAGAAAATAACAATTCTACTGGATAGAACTCGCTTGAATTGAATATTTCAGCGAAAATTTCATGATTTTCGAAACTGGGTGTAAGGAAAAACCTGCGAAATCAGAATAAACACTTCTCGGTGTGAATATGCCTTTTATGGTGGATGAAAGTTCGCTAATCCACATGCTCCCACTCATTAAAGAATGTTTGTCGAATTCGTGATGCATGTAACGTGTTCGGAGTACGGAATGTCATATTGAAGGAAACAATGTAAATTACATGTCTATTGGGTAGAACTCGCTTGAAGAGAATTTTTCTGCAAAATGCGCCTCATTTTCAAAACTGCCTTTAGGAGAACCCTGTGAAATCTGAGAAAATGCTTCTAAGTGTCAATATGCCTTGAATGGTGAATGAAAGTCCGGTAATCCACACGTTAATAACAGTGCAGTAATTATTTTTCAAACCGTGATTCATGGAGTGCTTTGGAAAAAGGAATTTCACCGTAATGAAACAATGTAAATTACAATTCTATTGGGTAGAACTTCCTAGAATAGAATTTTTCTGCGAAAATTGCATGATTATCGAATCTGAAGTTTGGAGAAAGCTTCAAAATGACAGTAAATATTTCTAGGTGTAAATATGCCTTTATGTTGGAAGAAAGTTCGGTAATCCACATTTTCACAACATATTAAAGAATCTTTTCCTAATCTGTGATGCATATACCGTGTTCGGAACGTGGAATTTCACGGCGATTGAAACAATGTAAATTACTTCTCTATTGGGTAGAACTCGTTCCAAGAGAATTTTTGTTTCAAAACTGTTTCATTTTTGAATCTGGAGTTTAGAAAACACTGCAAAATCTGAGAAAATACTTCTAAGTATCAATATTCAATCTACTGTGATGAAAGTTCGGTAATCCTCATGCTAACAACTCTGTAGTTAATATTTATCGAGTCCGAGATACATGAAGCGTGTTCGGAACACAGAATATCACGGTGAGCGAATCTATGTAAAATACATGTCTCTTGGGTAGAACTCGTTCCAAGAGCTTTTTCTGAGAATTCGGTCTCATTTTCAAAACGGGCATTAGGAAAAACTTTCGAAATATGAGAAAATGCTTCAAAGTGTCAATATGGCTTTTATGGTGGATGAAAGTTCGGTAATCCTTATGCTAACGACTCTGTAGTGAATATTTGTCGAATCCGTGATGCATGTAGCTTTTTCGGAACATGGAATTTCACGATGGCCGGTTCTATGTAAATTGCATAGCTATTGGGTAGAACTCGCTCCAAGAGGATTTTTCTGCAAAAACTGCATGATTTAAAAACTGACATTAGGAGAAATCTACTAAATCAGAAAAAATTTCCTTTGTATAAATATGCATTGTAAGGTGGATGAAAGTTCGGTAATACACATGTTCACAACTCATTAAAGAATGATTGTCGAATCCGTGATGCATGTAACGTGTTCAGAACGCGGAATGTCACAGTGAGTGAAACTAGGTAATCTACATATCTTTTGGGTAGAACTCGCTCCAAGATCATTTTCCTGCCAAATCTGCCTCATTTTCAAAACTGGCATTAAAACTAACCTGTGAAATCTGAAAAAATTCTTCAAAGTGTCAGTAAGCCATGTATGGTGGATGAAAGTGCTGTAATCCACTTGCTAACAACTCTTTAGTGAATACTTGTCGAATCCGAGAAGCATGTAACTTATTCGGAACACGGAATTTCACGGTGAGCGAATCCATGTAAATTACATGTCTATTGTTTTGAACCCGCTCCAAGAGATTTTTGCCGTGAAATCTTCCTCAGTTTCGAACCTGGCGTTTGGAAAGCTCTGTGAAATCAGACAAAATGCTTCTAAGCATCAATATGCCTTGTATTATGATGAAAGTACTGTAATTCACATACAAACACCTCTGTAGTGTATTTTGTCGAATCCTATTTGCATGTAGCGTGTTTGAAACACAGAATTTCACAGCAGGAGAATGTTTGTAATTTACATATCTATTGGGTAGAACACGCTCCAACAGTTTTTTCCTTAGGAAGCTTCCTGATTTTTGAAACTGCTATTAGGAAAAAGCTGCAAACTAAGGGTTAAAGATTCTAGGAGTAAATATGCCTTGTATGGTGGATGAAAGTTCTTTAATACACATGTACACAACTCATTAAAAATATTTCTCAAATCCGTGATGTATGTAGTGTGTTCGGAACACGGAATGTCACGTTGAAGGAAACTATGTAAATTACATATCTATTGGTGAGAACTCGCTCCAGGAGCATTTGACTGTAAAATCTACCTCTGTTTCGAAACTGGTGTTATGAAAAAGCTGCAAAATCTGAGCAAATGCTTTAAGGTGACCATATGTTTTCAATGATTTATTAAAGATGTGTAATTCACATTCTAACAATTCAGCTGTGAAAATTTGCTGAATCCAATGTGCACGTAACTTTTTCAGAACACGGAATGTTACGGTGACGTTATCTATGAAAATGGGATGTCTATTGGATCGAACATGCAGCAAGAGAATTTTTCTGCGAAAACTGCTTGATTTTCGTAAGTGATGCTAGGAAAAATCTGCGAAATCTTAGTAAATATTTCTAGGGGTATATATGCCTTGTATTGTGGTTGAAACATCGGTAATCCACATGCTCACGGTCATTACATAATGTTTGTCAAAGCCGTGATTAATGTAAAGTTTTCGGAACATGGAATGTCTCGGTGAGTGAAACTCAGAAAATAACAATTCTACTGGATAGAACTCGCTTGAATTGAATTTTTCAGCGAAAATTTCATGATTTTCGAAACTGGATGTTAGGAAAAACCTGCAAAATCAGAATAAACACTTCTCGGTTTAAATATGCCTTTTATGGTGGATGAAAGTTCGGTAATCCACATGCTCCCACTCATTAAAGAATGTTTGTCGAATTCGTGATGCATGTAACGTGTTCGGAATACGGAATGTCATTTTGAAGGAAACAATGTAAATTACATGTCTATTGGGTAGAACTCGCTTGAAGAGAATTTTTCTGCGAAATGTGCCTCATTTTCAAAACTGCCATTAGGAGAACCCTGTGAAATCTGAGAAAATGCTTCTAAGTGTCAATATGCCTTGAATGGTGAATGAAAGTCCGGTAATCCACATGTTAGTAACAGTGTAGTAATTATTTTTCAAACCGTGATTCATGGAGTGCTTTTGGAAAACGGAATTTCACCGTAATGAAACAATGTAAATTACAATTCTATTGGGTAGAACTAGCTAGAATAGAATTTTTCTGCGAAAATTGCATGATTATCGAATCTGAATTTTGGAGAAAGCTTCAAAATGACAGTAAATATTTCTAGGTGTAAATATGCCTTTATGTTGGAAGAAAGTTCGGTAATCCATATTTTCACAACATATTAAAGAATCTTTTCCTAATCTGTGATGCATATACCGTGTCCGGATCGTGGAATTTCACGGCGATTGAAACAATGTAAATTACTTCTCTATTGGGTAGAACTCGCTCCAAGAGAATTTTTCTTTGAAAACTGCTTCATTTTTGAATCTGGAGTTTAGAAAACGCTGCAAAATCTGAGAAAATACTTCTAAGTATCAATATTCAATCTATTGTGATGAAAGTTCGGTAATCCACATGCTAACAAATCTGTAGTGAATATTTGTCGAATCCATTATGCATGTAGCATGTTCGGAATACCGATTTGATGGCCAGGGATTTTATGTAAATTACATTTCTATTGTTTAGAAATCACTCCAAAAGATTTTTCCTGAGAAATCGGCCTGATGTTCGAAACTGGCATTAGGAAAAGACTGCGAACTCAGATGAATAGATTCACAGTGTAAATATGCCTTGTAGGTTGGATGAAAGTTCGGTAATCCGCATGCTAACAACTCTGTAGTGAATATTTGCCGAATCCGAGATACATGAACCGTGTTCGGAACACAGAATATCACGGTGAGTGAATCTATGTAAAATAAATGTGTCTTGGGTAGAACTCGCTCCAAGAGCTTTTTCTGAGAATTCGGCCTCATTTTCAAAACGGGCATTAGGAAAAACTTTCGAAATATGAGAAAATGCTTCAAAGTGTCAATGTGGCTTTTATGGTGGATGAAAGTTCGGTAATCCTTATGCTAACGACTCTGTAGTGAATATTTGTCGAATCCGAGATGCATGTAACTTTTTTGGAACATGGAATTTCACGATGGAGGGTTCTAAGTAAATTGCATGTCTATTGGGTAGATCTCGCTCCAAGAGGATTTTTCTGCGAAAACTGCATGATTTAAAAACTGACATTAGGAGAAATCTACTAAATCAGAAAAAACTTTCTATGTATAAATATGCATTGTAAGCTGGATGAAAGTTCGGTAATACACATGTTCACAACTCATTGAAGAATGTTTGTCGAATCTGTGATGCATGTAACGTGTTCAGAACACGGAATGTCACGGTGAGTGAAACAAGGAAAATTACATGCCTTTTGGGTAGAACTCGCTCCAAGAGCATTTTCCTGCCAAATCTGCCTCATTTTCAAACCTGGCATTAAAACTAACCTGTGAAATCCCAGAAAATTCTTCAAAGTGTCAGTAGGCCATGTATGGTGGATGAAAGAGCTGTAATCCACTTGCTAACAACTCTTTAGTGAATATTTGTCGAATCCGAGAAGCTTGTAACGTGTTCGGAACACGGAATTTCATGGTGAGCGAATCCATGTTAATTACATGTCTATTGTTTTGAACCCGCTGCAAGAGGTTTTTGCCGTGAAATCTGATTCAGGTTCCAAACTGGCGTTTGGAAATCTCTGTGAAATCAGAGAAAATGCTTCTAAGCGTCAATATGCCTTGTATTATGATGAAAGTCCTGTAATCCACATGCAAACAACTCTGTAGTGTATTTTGTCGAATCCTATCTGCATGTCGTGTGTTTGAAACATGGAATTTCACAGCAGGAGAATCTATGTAATTTACATATCTATTGGGTAGAAACCGCTCCAACAGTTTTTTCCTTAGGAAACTGCCTGATTTTTGAAACTGCTTTTAGGAAAATGCTGCAAACTAAGAGTTAAAGTTTCTAGGTGTAAATATGCCTTGTATTGTGGATGAAAGTTTTGTAATACACATGTACACAACTCATTAAAAATGTTTCTCAAATCCGTGATGTATGTAGTGTGTTCGGAACACGGAATGTCACGTTGAAGAAAACTATGTAAATTACTTATCTATTGGTGAGAACCCGCTCCAGGAGCATTTTACTGTAAAATCTACCTCTGTTTGGAAACTGGTGTTTTGAAAACGCTGCAAAATCTGAGCAAATGCTTTAAGGTGACAATAAGTTTTCAATGGTTTATTAAAGATGTGTAATTCACATTCTAACAATTCAGCTGTGAAAATTTCTGAATCCAATGTGCACATAACTTTTTCAGGACACGGAATGTTACGGTGACGGTATCTATGAAAATGGGACGTCTATTGGATTGAACATGCAGCAAGAGAATTTTTCTGCGAAAACTGCTTGATTTTCGTAAGTGATGTAAGGAAAAATCTGCAAAATCTAAGTAAATATATCTAGGTGTATATATGCCTTGTATTGTGGTTGAAACATCGGTAATCCACATGCTCACGGTCATTAAATAATGTTTGTCGAAGCCGTGATTAATGTAACGTTTTCGGAACATGGAATGTCTCGGTGAGTGAAACTCAGAAAATAACAATTCTACTGGATAGAACTCGCTTGAATTGAATATTTCAGCGAAAATTTCATGATTTTCGATACTGGGTGTAAGGAAAAACCTGCGAAATCAGAATAAACACTTCTCTGTGTGAATATGCCTTTTATGGTGGATGAAAGTTCGCTAATCCACATGCTCCCACTCATTAAAGAATGTTTGTCGAATTCGTGATGCATGTAACGTGTTCGGAGTACGGAATGTCATATTGAAGGAAACAATGTAAATTACATGTCTATTGGGTAGAACTCGCTTGAAGAGAATTTTTCTGCAAAATGCGCCTCATTTTCAAAACTGCCTTTAGGAGAACCCTGTGAAATCTGAGAAAATGCTTCTAAGTGTCAATATGCCTTGAATGGTGAATGAAAGTCCGGTAATCCACACGTTAATAACAGTGCAGTAATTATTTTTCAAACCGTGATTCATGGAGTGCTTTGGAAAAAGGAATTTCACCGTAATGAAACAATGTAAATTACAATTCTATTGGGTAGAACTACCTAGCATAGAATTTTTTGCGAAAATTGCATGATTATCGTATCTGAAGTTTGAGAAAGCTTCAAAATGAGAGTAAATATTTCTAGGTGTAAATATGCCTTTATGTTGGAAGAAAGTTCGGTAATCCACATTTTCACAACATATTAAAGAATCTTTTTCTAATCTGTGATGCATATACCGTGTTCGGAACGTGGAATTTCACGGTGATTGAAACAATGTAAATTACTTCTCTATTGGGTAGAACTCGCTCCAAGAGGATTTTTCTGTGAAAACTGCTTCATTTTTGAATCTGGAGTTTGGAAAACGCTGCAAAATCTGAGAAAATACTTCTAAGTATCAATATTCAATCTATTGTGATGAAAGTTCGGTAATCCACATGCTAACAAATCTGTAGTGAATATTTGTCGAATCGATTATGCATGTAGCATGTTCGGAACACGGGATTTCATGGCCAAGGAATTTATGTAAATTACATTTCTCTTGTGTAGAAATCACTCCAAAAGTTTTTTCCTGAGAAATATGCCTGATGTTCGAAACTGGCATTAGGAAAACACTGCGAACTCAGATGAATAGATTCACGATGTAAATATGCCTTGTAGGTTGGATGAAAGTTCGGTAATCCGCATGCTAACGACTCTGTAGTGAATATTTGTCGAATCCGTGATGCATGTAGCTTTTTCGGAACATGGAATTTCACGATGGCCGGTTCTATGTAAATTGCATGTCTATTGGGTAGAACTCGCTCCAAGAGGATTTTTCTGCGAAAACTGCATGGTTTAAAAACTGACATTAGGAGAAATCTACTAAAGCAGAAAAAACTTTCTATGTATAAATATGCATTGTAAGGTGGATGAAAGTTCGGTAATACACATGTTCACAACTCATTAAAGAATGATTGTCGAATCCGTGATGCATGTAACATGTTCAGAACACGGAATGTCGCGGTGAGTGAAACTAGGTAAACTACATATCTTTTGGGTAGAACTCGCTCCAAGAGCATTTTCCTGCTAAATCTGCCTCATTTTCAAACCTGGCATTAAAACTAACCTGTGAAATCTGAAAAAATTCTTCAAAGTGTCAGTAAGCCATGTATGGTGGATGAAAGTGCTGTAATCCACTTGCTAACAACTCTTTAGTGAATATTTGTCGAATCCGAGAAGCATGTAGCGTGTTCGGAACACGGAATTTCACGGTGAGCGAATCCATGTAAATTACATGTCTATTGTTTTGAACCCGCTCCAAGAGATTTTTGCAGTGAAATCTGCCTCAGTTTCGAAACTGGCGTTTGGAAAGCTCTGTGAAATCAGAGAAAATGCTTCTAAGCATCAATATGCCTTGTATTATGATGAAAGCACTGTAATCCACACGCAAACACCTCTGTAGTGTATTTTGTCGAATCCTATCTGCATGTAGCGTGTTTGAAACACGGAATTTCACAGCAGGAGAATCTATGTAATTTACATATCTATTGGGTAGAACACGATCCAACAGTTTTTTCCTTAGGAAACTGCCTGATTTTTGAAACTGCTATTAGGAAAAAGCGGCAAACTAAGAGTAAAAGTTTCTAGGTGTAAATATGCCTTGTATGGTGGATGAACGTTCTTTAATACACATGTACACAACTCATTAAAAATGTTTCTCAAATCCATGATGTATGTAGTGTGTTCGGAACACGGAATGTCACGTTGAAGGAAACTATGTAAATTACATATCTATTGGTGAGAAACCGCTCCAGGAGCATTTTACTGTAAAATCTACCTCTGTTTGGAAACTGGTGTTATGAAAACGCTGCAAAATCTGAGCAAATGCTTTAAGGTGACAATATGTTTTCAATGGTTTATTAAAGATGTGTAATTCACATTCCAACAACTCAGCTGTGAAAATTTGCTGAATCCAATGTGCACGTAACTTTTTCAGAACACGGAATGTTACGGTGATGGTATCTATGAAAGTGGGATGTCTATTGGATCGAACATGCAGCAAGAGAATTTTTCTGCGAAAACTGCTTGATTTTCGTAAGTGGTGCTAGGAAAAATCTGTGAAATCTAAGTAAATATTTCTAGGGGTATACATGCCTTGTATTGTGGTTGAAACATCGGTAATCCACATGGTCAGTGTCATTAAATAATGTTTGTCGAAGCCGTGATTAATGTAACGTTTTCGGAACATGGAATGTCTCGGTGAGTGAAACTCAGAAAATAACAATTCTACTGGATAGAACTCGCTTGAATTGAATTTTTCAGCGAAAATTTCATGATTTTTGAAACTGGATGTTAGGAAAAACCTGCAAAATCAGAATAAACACTTCTCGGTGTAAATATGCCTTTTATGGTGGATGAAAGTTCGGTAAACCACATGCTCCCACTCATTTATGAATGTTTGTCGAATTCGTGATGCATGTAACGTGTTCCTAATACGGAATGTCTTATTGAAGGAAACAATGTAAATTACATGTCTATTGGGTAGAACTCGCTTGAAGAGAATTTTTCTGTGAAATGTGCCTCATTTTCAAAACTGCCATTAGGAGAACCCTGTGAAATCTGAGAAAATGCTTCTAAGTGTCAAAATGCCTTGAATGGTGAATGAAAGTCCGGTAATCCACATGTTAATAACAGTGTAGTAATTATTTTTCAAACCGTGATTCATGGAGCGCTTTTGGAAACCAAAATTTCACCGTAATGAAACAATGTAAATTACAATTCTATTGGGTAGAACTACCTAGAATAGAATTTTTCTGCGAAAATTGCATGATTATCGAATCTGAAGTTTGGAGAAAGCTTCAAAATGAGAGTAAATATTTCTAGGTGTAAATATGCCTTTATGTTGGAAGAAAGTTCGGTAATCCACATTTTCACAACATATTAAAGAATCTTTTCCTAATCTGTGATGCATATACCGTGTTCGGAACGTGGAATTTCACGGTGATTGAAACAATGTAAATTACTTCTCTATTTGGTAGACCTCGCTCCAAGAGGATTTTTCTGTGAAAACTGCTTCATTTTTGAATCTGGGGTTTGGAAAACGCTGCAAAATCTGAGAAAATAATTCTAAGTATCAATATTCAATCTATTGTGATGAAAGTTCGGTAATCCACATGATAACAAATCTGTAGTGATTATTTGTCGAATCCATTATGTATGTAGCATGTTCAGAACACGGGATTTCATGGCCAAGGAATTTATGTAAATTACATTTCTCTTGTTTAGAAATCACTCCAAAAGATTTTTCCTGAGAAATCTGCCTGATGTTCGAAACTGGCATTAGGAAAACACTGCGAACTCAAATGAATAGATTCACGGTGTAAATATGCCAAGTAGGGTGGATGAAAGTTCGGTAATCCGCATGCTAACAACTCTGTAGTGAATATTTGTCGAATCCGAGATACATGAAGCGTGTTCGGAACACAGAATATCACGGTGAGCGAATCTATTTAAAATACATGTCTCTTGGATAGAACTCGCTCCAAGAGCTTTTTCTGAGAATTCGGCCTCATTTTCAAAACGGGCATTAGGAAAAACTTTCGACATATGAGAAAATGCTTCAAAGTGTCAATATGGCTTTTATGGTGGATGAAAGTTCAGTAATCCTTATGCTAACTAATCTGTAGTGAATATTTGTCGAATCCGTGATGCATGTAGCTTTATCGGAACATGGAATTTCACGATGGCGGGTTCTATGTAAATTGCATGTCTATTGGGTAGAACTCGCTCCAAGAGGATTTTTCTGCGAAAACTGCATGATTTAAAAACTGACATTAGGAGAAATCTACTAAATCAGAAAAAACTTTCTATGTATAAATATGCATTGTAAGGTGGATGAAAGTTCGGTAATACACATGTTCACAACTCATTAAAAATATTTCTCAAATCCGTGATGTATGTAGTGTGTTCGGAACACGGAATGTCACGTTGAAGGAAACTATGTAAATTACATATCTATTGGTGAGAACCCGCTCCAGGAGCATTTTACTGTAAAATCTACCTCTGTTTGGAAACTGGTGTTATGAAAACGCTGCAAAATCTGAGCAAATGCTTTAAGGTGACAATATGTTTTCAATGGTTTATTAAAGATGTTTAATTCACATTCTAACAACTCAGCTGTGAAAATTTGCTGAATCCAATGTGCACGTTAATTTTTCAGAACACGGAATGTTACGGTGATGGTATCTATGAAAATGGGATATCTATTGCATCGAACATGCAGCAAGAGGATTTTTCTGCGAAAACTGCTTGATTTTCTTAAGTGATGTTAGGAAAAGTCTGCGAAATGTAACTAAATATTTCTAGGTGTAAATAGGCCTTGTATTGTTGTTGAAATATCGGTAATCCACATGGTCAGTGTCATTAAATAATGTTTGTCGAAGCCGTGATGAATGTAACGTTTTCGGAACATGGAATGTCTCGGTGAGTGAAACTCAGAAAATAACAATTCTACTGGATAGAACTCGCTTGAATTGAATATTTCAGCGAAAATTTCATGATTTTCGAAACTGGATGGAAGGAAAAACCTGCGAAATCAGAATAAACACTTCTCGGTGTAAATATGCCTTCTATGGTGGATGAAAGTTCGGTAATACACATGCTCCCACTCATTAAAGAATGTTTGTCGAATTTGTGATGCATGTAACGTGTTCGGAATACAGAATGTCATTTTGAAGGAAACAAAGTAAATTACATGTCTATTGTGTAGAACTCGCTTGAAGAGAATTTTTCTGCAAAATGTGCCTCATTTTCAAAACTGCCATTACGAGAACCCTGTGAAATCTGAGAAAATGCTTCTAAGTGTCAATATGCCTTGAATGGTGAATGAAAGTCCGGTAATCCACATGTTAGTAACAGTGTAGTAATTATTTTTCAAACCGTGATTCATGGAGTGCTTTTGGAAAACGGAATTTCACCGTAATGAAACAATGTAAATTACAATTCTATTGGGTAGAACTTCCTAGAATAGAATTTTTCTGCGAAAATTGCATGATTATCGAATCTGAAGTTTGGAGAAAGCTTCAAAATGACAGTAAATATTTCTAGGTGTAAATATGCCTTTATGTTGGAAGAAAGTTCGGTAATCCACATTTTCACAACATATTAAAGAATCTTTTCCTAATCTGTGATGCATATACCGTGTTCGGAACGTGGAATTTCACAGCGATTGAAACAATGTAAATTACTTTTCTATTGGGTAGAACTCGTTCCAAGAGAATTTTTGTTTCAAAACTGTTTCATTTTTGAATCTGGAGTTTAGAAAACACTGCAAAATCTGAGAAAATACTTCTAAGTATCAATATTCAATCTACTGTGATGAAAGTTCGGTAATCCTCATGCTAACAACTCTGTAGTTAATATTTATCGAGTCCGAGATACATGAAGCGTGTTCGGAACACAGAATATCACGGTGAGCGAATCTATGTAAAATACATGTCTCTTGGGTAGAACTCGTTCCAAGAGCTTTTTCTGAGAATTCGGTCTCATTTTCAAAACGGGCATTAGGAAAAACTTTCGAAATATGAGAAAATGCTTCAAAGTGTCAATATGGCTTTTATGGTGGATGAAAGTTCGGTAATCCTTATGCTAACGACTCTGTAGTGAATATTTGTCGAATCCGTGATGCATGTAGCTTTTTCGGAACATGGAATTTCACGATGGCCGGTTCTATGTAAATTGCATAGCTATTGGGTAGAACTCGCTCCAAGAGGATTTTTCTGCGAAAACTGCATGATTTAAAAACTGACATTAGGAGAAATCTACTAAATCAGAAAAAATTTCCTTTGTATAAATATGCATTGTAAGGTGGATGAAAGTTCGGTAATACACATGTTCACAACTCATTAAAGAATGATTGTCGAATCCGTGATGCATGTAACGTGTTCAGAACGCGGAATGTCACAGTGAGTGAAACTAGGTAATCTACATATCTTTTGGGTAGAACTCGCTCCAAGATCATTTTCCTGCCAAATCTGCCTCATTTTCAAAACTGGCATTAAAACTAACCTGTGAAATCTGAAAAAATTCTTCAAAGTGTCAGTAAGCCATGTATGGTGGATGAAAGTGCTGTAATCCACTTGCTAACAACTCTTTAGTGAATACTTGTCGAATCCGAGAAGCATGTAACTTATTCGGAACACGGAATTTCACGGTGAGCGAATCCATGTAAATTACATGTCTATTGTTTTGAACCCGCTCCAAGAGATTTTTGCCGTGAAATCTTCCTCAGTTTCGAACCTGGCGTTTGGAAAGCTCTGTGAAATCAGAAAAAATGCTTCTAAGCATCAATATGCCTTGTATTATGATGAAAGTACTGTAATTCACATACAAACACCTCTGTAGTGTATTTTGTCGAATCCTATTTGCATGTAGCGTGTTTGAAACACAGAATTTCACAGCAGGAGAATGTTTGTAATTTACATATCTATTGGGTAGAACACGCTCCAACAGTTTTTTCCTTAGGAAGCTTCCTGATTTTTGAAACTGCTATTAGGAAAAAGCTGCAAACTAAGGGTTAAAGATTCTAGGAGTAAATATGCCTTGTATGGTGGATGAAAGTTCTTTAATACACATGTACACAACTCATTAAAAATATTTCTCAAATCCGTGATGTATGTAGTGTGTTCGGAACACGGAATGTCACGTTGAAGGAAACTATGTAAATTACATATCTATTGGTGAGAACTCGCTCCAGGAGCATTTGACTGTAAAATCTACCTCTGTTTCGAAACTGGTGTTATGAAAAAGCTGCAAAATCTGAGCAAATGCTTTAAGGTGACAATATGTTTTCAATGGTTTATTAAAGATGTGTAATTCACATTCTAACAACTCAGCTGTGAAAATTTGATGAATCCAATGTGCACGTAACTTTTTCAGAACACGGAATGTTACGGTGACGTTATCTATGAAAATGGGATGTCTATTGGATCGAACATGCAGCAAGAGAATTTTTCTGCGAAAACTGCTTGATTTTCGTAAGTGATGCTAGGAAAAATCTGCGAAATCTTAGTAAATATTTCTAGGGGTATATATGCCTTGTATTGTTGTTGAAACATCGGTAATCCACATGCTCACGGTCATTAAATAATGTTTGTCAAAGCCGTGATTAATGTAAAGTTTTCGGAACATGGAATGTCTCGGTGAGTGAAACTCAGAAAATAACAATTCTACTGGATAGAACTCGCTTGAATTGAATTTTTCAGCGAAAATTTCATGATTTTCGAAACTGGATGTTAGGAAAAACCTGCAAAATCAGAATAAACACTTCTCGGTTTAAATATGCCTTTTATGGTGGATGAAAGTTCGGTAATCCACATGCTCCCACTCATTAAAGAATGTTTGTCGAATTCGTGATGCATGTAACGTGTTCGGAATACGGAATGTCATTTTGAAGGAAACAATGTAAATTACATGTCTATTGGGTAGAACTCGCTTGAAGAGAATTTTTCTGCGAAATGTGCCTCATTTTCAAAACTGCCATTAGGAGAACCCTGTGAAATCTGAGAAAATGCTTCTAAGTGTCAATATGCCTTGAATGGTGAATGAAAGTCCGGTAATCCACATGTTAGTAACAGTGTAGTAATTATTTTTCAAACCGTGATTCATGGAGTGCTTTTGGAAAACGGAATTTCACCGTAATGAAACAATGTAAATTACAATTCTATTGGGTAGAACTAGCTAGAATAGAATTTTTCTGCGAAAATTGCATGATTATCGAATCTGAATTTTGGAGAAAGCTTCAAAATGACAGTAAATATTTCTAGGTGTAAATATGCCTTTATGTTGGAAGAAAGTTCGGTAATCCATATTTTCACAACATATTAAAGAATCTTTTCCTAATCTGTGATGCATATACCGTGTTCGGATCGTGGAATTTCACGGCGATTGAAACAATGTAAATTACTTCTCTATTGGGTAGAACTCGCTCCAAGAGAATTTTTCTTTGAAAACTGCTTCATTTTTGAATCTGGAGTTTAGAAAACGCTGCAAAATCTGAGAAAATACTTCTAAGTATCAATATTCAATCTATTGTGATGAAAGTTCGGTAATCCACATGCTAACAAATCTGTAGTGAATATTTGTCGAATCCATTATGCATGTAGCATGTTCGGAATACCGATTTGATGGCCAGGGATTTTATGTAAATTACATTTCTATTGTTTAGAAATCACTCCAAAAGATTTTTCCTGAGAAATCGGCCTGATGTTCGAAACTGGCATTAGGAAAAGACTGCGAACTCAGATGAATAGATTCACAGTGTAAATATGCCTTGTAGGTTGGATGAAAGTTCGGTAATCCGCATGCTAACAACTCTGTAGTGAATATTTGCCGAATCCGAGATACATGAACCGTGTTCGGAACACAGAATATCACGGTGAGTGAATCTATGTAAAATAAATGTGTCTTGGGTAGAACTCGCTCCAAGAGCTTTTTCTGAGAATTCGGCCTCATTTTCAAAACGGGCATTAGGAAAAACTTTCGAAATATGAGAAAATGCTTCAAAGTGTCAATGTGGCTTTTATGGTGGATGAAAGTTCGGTAATCCTTATGCTAACGACTCTGTAGTGAATATTTGTCGAATCCGAGATGCATGTAACTTTTTTGGAACATGGAATTTCACGATGGAGGGTTCTAAGTAAATTGCATGTCTATTGGGTAGATCTCGCTCCAAGAGGATTTTTCTGCGAAAACTGCATGATTTAAAAACTGACATTAGGAGAAATCTACTAAATCAGAAAAAACTTTCTATGTATAAATATGCATTGTAAGCTGGATGAAAGTTCGGTAATACACATGTTCACAACTCATTGAAGAATGTTTGTCGAATCTGTGATGCATGTAACGTGTTCAGAACACGGAATGTCACGGTGAGTGAAACAAGGAAAATTACATGCCTTTTGGGTAGAACTCGCTCCAAGAGCATTTTCCTGCCAAATCTGCCTCATTTTCAAACCTGGCATTAAAACTAACCTGTGAAATCCCAGAAAATTCTTCAAAGTGTCAGTAGGCCATGTATGGTGGATGAAAGAGCTGTAATCCACTTGCTAACAACTCTTTAGTGAATATTTGTCGAATCCGAGAAGCTTGTAACGTGTTCGGAACACGGAATTTCATGGTGAGCGAATCCATGTTAATTACATGTCTATTGTTTTGAACCCGCTGCAAGAGGTTTTTGCCGTGAAATCTGATTCAGGTTCCAAACTGGCGTTTGGAAATCTCTGTGAAATCAGAGAAAATGCTTCTAAGCGTCAATATGCCTTGTATTATGATGAAAGTCCTGTAATCCACATGCAAACAACTCTGTAGTGTATTTTGTCGAATCCTATCTGCATGTCGTGTGTTTGAAACATGGAATTTCACAGCAGGAGAATCTATGTAATTTACATATCTATTGGGTAGAAACCGCTCCAACAGTTTTTTCCTTAGGAAACTGCCTGATTTTTGAAACTGCTTTTAGGAAAATGCTGCAAACTAAGAGTTAAAGTTTCTAGGTGTAAATATGCCTTGTATTGTGGATGAAAGTTTTGTAATACACATGTACACAACTCATTAAAAATGTTTCTCAAATCCGTGATGTATGTAGTGTGTTCGGAACACGGAATGTCACGTTGAAGAAAACTATGTAAATTACTTATCTATTGGTGAGAACCCGCTCCAGGAGCATTTTACTGTAAAATCTACCTCTGTTTGGAAACTGGTGTTTTGAAAACGCTGCAAAATCTGAGCAAATGCATTAAGGTGACAATAAGTTTTCAATGGTTTATTAAAGATGTGTAATTCACATTCTAACAATTCAGCTGTGAAAATTTCTGAATCCAATGTGCACATAACTTTTTCAGGACACGGAATGTTACGGTGACGGTATCTATGAAAATGGGACGTCTATTGGATTGAACATGCAGCAAGAGAATTTTTCTGCGAAAACTGCTTGATTTTCGTAAGTGATGTAAGGAAAAATCTGCAAAATCTAAGTAAATATATCTAGGTGTATATATGCCTTGTATTGTGGTTGAAACATCGGTAATCCACATGCTCACGGTCATTAAATAATGTTTGTCGAAGCCGTGATTAATGTAACGTTTTCGGAACATGGAATGTCTCGGTGAGTGAAACTCAGAAAATAACAATTCTACTGGATAGAACTCGCTTGAATTGAATATTTCAGCGAAAATTTCATGATTTTCGATACTGGGTGTAAGGAAAAACCTGCGAAATCAGAATAAACACTTCTCTGTGTGAATATGCCTTTTATGGTGGATGAAAGTTCGCTAATCCACATGCTCCCACTCATTAAAGAATGTTTGTCGAATTCGTGATGCATGTAACGTGTTCGGAGTACGGAATGTCATATTGAAGGAAACAATGTAAATTACATGTCTATTGGGTAGAACTCGCTTGAAGAGAATTTTTCTGCAAAATGCGCCTCATTTTCAAAACTGCCTTTAGGAGAACCCTGTGAAATCTGAGAAAATGCTTCTAAGTGTCAATATGCCTTGAATGGTGAATGAAAGTCCGGTAATCCACACGTTAATAACAGTGCAGTAATTATTTTTCAAACCGTGATTCATGGAGTGCTTTGGAAAAAGGAATTTCACCGTAATGAAACAATGTAAATTACAATTCTATTGGGTAGAACTACCTAGCATAGAATTTTTTGCGAAAATTGCATGATTATCGTATCTGAAGTTTGGAGAAAGCTTCAAAATGAGAGTAAATATTTCTAGGTGTAAATAAGCCTTTATGTTGGAAGAAAGTTCGGTAATCCACATTTTCACAACATATTAAAGAATCTTTTTCTAATCCGTGATGCATATACCGTGTTCGGAACGTGGAATTTCATGGTGATTGAAACAATGTAAATTACTTCTCTATTGGGTAGAACTCGCTCCAAGAGAATTTTTCTGTGAAAACTGCTTCATTTTTGAAACTGGATTTTGGAAAACGCTGCAAAATCTGAGAAAATACTTCTAAGTATCAATATTCAATCTATTGTGATGAAAGTTCGGTAATCCACATGCTAATAAATCTGTATTGAATATTTGTTGAATCCATTATGCATGTAGCATGTTCGAAACACGGGATTTCATGGCCAAGAAGTTTATGTAAATTACATTTCATTTGGTTAGAAATCACTCCAAGAGATTTTTCCTGAGAAATCTGCCTGATGTTTGAAACTGGCATTAGGAAAACACTGCGAACTCAGATGAATAGATTCACGGTGTAAATATGTATTGTAGGGTGGATGAAGGTTCGGTAATCCACATGCTAACAACTCTGTAGTGAATATTTGTCGAATCCGATATACATGAAGCGTGTTCGGAACACAGAATATCACGATGAGCGAATCTATGTAAAATACATATCTCTTGGGTAGAACTCGCTCCAAGAGCTTTTTCTGAGAATTCGGCCTCATTTTCAAAACGGGCATTAGGAAAAATTTTCGAAATATGAGAAAATGCTTCAAAGTGTCAATATGGCTTTTATGGTGGATGAAAGTTCGGTAATCCTTATGCTAATGACTCTGTAGTGAATATTTGTCGAATCCGTGATGCATGTAGCTTTTTTGGAACATGGAATTACACGATGGCGGGTTCTATGTAAATTGCATGTCTATTGGGTAGAACTCGCTCCAAGAGGATTTTTCTGCGAAAACTGCTTGATTTAAAAACTGACATTAGGAGAAATCTACTAAATCAAAAAAAACTTTCTATGTATAAATATGCATTGTAAGGTGGATGAAAGATCGGTAATACACATGTTCACAACTCATTAAAGAATGTTTGTCGAATCCGTGATGCATGTAACGTGTTCAGAACACGGAATGTCACGGTGAGTGAAACGAGGTAAATTACATATCTTTTGGGTAGAACTCACTCCAAGAGCATTTTCCTGACAATTCTGCCTCATTTTCAAACCTGGCATTAAAACTAAATTGTGAAATCTCAGAAAATTCTTCAAAGTGTCAGTAAGCCATGTATAGTGGATGAAAGTGCTGTAATCCACTTGCTAACAACTGTGTAGTGAATATTTGTCGACTCCGAGAAGCATGTAGCTTGTTCAGAACACGGAATTTTACGGTGATCGAATCTATGTAAATTACATGTCTATTGTTTAGAGCCCACTCCAAGAGTTTTTGCCGTGAATTCTGCCTCAGTTTCGAAACTGGCGTTTGGAAAGCTTTGTGAAATAAGAGAAAATGCTTCTAAGCATCAATATGCCTTGTATTGTGATGAAAGTACTTTAATCCACATGCAAACAACACTGTAGTGTATTTTGTCGAATACTATCCGCATGTAGCGTGTTCGAAACACGGAATTTCACAGCAGGAGAATCTATGTAATTTACATATCTATTGGGTAGAACACGCTCCAACAGTTTTTTCCTTAGGAAACTGCCTGATATTTGAAATGCTATTAGAAAAATGCTGCAAACTAAGTGTTAAAGTTTCTAGGTGTAAATATGCCTTGTATGGTGGATGAAAGTTCTTTAATACACATGTACACAACTCATTAAAAATGTTTCTCAAATCCGTGATGTATGTAGTGTGTTCGGAACACGTAATGTCACGTTGAAGGAAACTATGTAAATTACATATCTATTGGTGAGAACCCGCTCCAGGAGCATTTTACTGTAAAATCTACCTCTGTTTGGAAACTGTTGTTATGAAAACGCTGCAAAATCTGAGCAAATGCTTTAAGGTGACAATATGTCTTCAATGGTTTATTAAAGATGTGTAATTCACATTCTAACAACTCAGCTGTGAAAATTTGCTGAATCCAATATGCACGTTAATTTTTCAGAACACCTAATGTTACGGTGACGGTATCTATGAAAATGGGATGTCTATTGGATCGAACATGCAGCAAGAGAATTTTTCTGCGAAAACTGCTTGATATCCGTAAGTGATGTTAGGAAAAATCTGCGAAATCTAAGTAAATATTTCTAGGTGTATATATGCCTTGTATTGTGGTTGAAACATCAGTAATGCACATGCTCATGGTCATTAAATAATGTTTGTCGAAGCCGTGATGAATGTAACGTTTTCGGAACATGGAATGTCTCGGGGAGTGAAACTCAGATAATAACAATTCTACTGGATAGAACTCACTTGAATTGAATTTTTCAGCGAAAATTTCATGATTTTCGAAACTGGATGTTAGGAAAAATCTGCGAAATCAGAATAAACATTTCTCGGTGTAAATATGCCTTTTATGGTGGATGAAAGTTCGGTAATCCACATGCTCCCACTCACTAAAGAATGTTTGTCGAATTCGTGATGCATGTAACGTGTTCGGAATACGGAATGTCTTATTGAAGGAAACAATGGTAATTACATGTCTATTGGGTAGAATCCGCTTGAAGAAAATTTTTCTGCGAAATGTGCCCCATTTTCAAAAGTGCCGTTAGGAGAACCCTGTGAAATCTGAGAAAATGCTTCTAAGTGACAATATGCCTTGAATGGTGAATGAAAGTCCGGTAATCCACATGTTAATAAAAGTGTAGTAATTATTTTTCAAACCGTGATTTATGGAGCGATTTTGGAAAAAGGATTTAACTCTAATGAAACAATGTAAATTACAATTCTATTGGGTAGAACTAGCTAGAATAGAATTTTTCTGCGAAAATTGCATGATTATCGAATCTGAAGTTTGGAGAAAGCTTCAAAATGAGAGTAAATATTTCTAGGTGTAAATATGCCTTTATGTTGGAAGAAAGTTAGGTAATCCATATTTTCACAACATATTAAAGAATCTTTTTCTAATCCGTGATGCATATACCGTGTTCAGAACGTGGAATTTCACGGTGATTGAAACAATGTAAATTACTTCTCTATTGGGTAGAACACTCTCCAAGAGAATTTTTCGGCGAAAACTGCTGCATTTTTGAAACTGGCGTTTGGAAAACGCTGCAAAATCTGAGAAGATAATTCTAAGTATCAATATTCAAACTATTGTGATGAATGTTCGGTAATCCACATGCTAACAAAACTGTAGTGAACATTTGTCGAATCCATTATGCATGTAGCATGTTCGAAACACGGGATTTCATGGCCTGAGAGTTTATGTAAATTACATTTCTCTTGGTTAGAAATCACTCCAAGAGTTTTTTCCTGAGAAATCTGCCTGATTTTGGAAACTGGCGTTAGGAAAATGCTGCGAAATAAGTTGAATAGATTCTCAGTGTAAATATGCCTTGTAGGGTGGATGAAAGTTCGGTAATCCGCATGGTAATAACTCTGTAGTGAATATTTGTCGAATCCGAGATACATGAAGCGTGTTCGGAACACAGAATATCACGGTGAGCGAATCTATGTAAAATACATGTCTCTTGGGTAGAACTCGCTCCAAGAGCTTTTTCTGAGAATTCGGCCTCATTTTCAAAACGGGCATTAGGAAAAACTTTCGAAATATGAGAAAATGCTTCAAAGTGTCAATATGGCTTTTATGGTGGATGAAAGTTCGATAATCCTTATGCTAACGACTCTGTAGTAAATATTTGTCGAATCCGTGATGCATGTAGCTTTTTCGGAACATGGAATTTCACGATGGCCGGTTCTATGTAAATTGCATGTCTATTGGGTAGAACTCGCTCCAAGAGGATTTTTCTGCGAAAACTGCATGATTTAAAAACTGACATTAGGAGAAATCTACTAAATCAGAAAAAACTTTCTATGTATAAATATGCATTGTAAAGTGAATGAAAGTTTGGTAATACACATGTTCAGAACTCATTAAAGAATGTTTGTCGAATCCGTGATGCATGTAACGTTTTCAGAACACGGAATGTCACGGTGAGTGAAACGAGGTAAATTACATATCTTTTGGGTAGAACTCACTCCAAGAGTATTTTCCTGCCAAATCTGCCTCATTTTCAAACCTGGCATTAAAACTAAATTGTGAAATCTCAGAAAATTCTTCAAAGTGTCAGTAAGCGATGTATGGTGGATGAAAGTGCTGTAATCCACTTGCTAACAACTGTGTAGTGAATATTTGTCGACTCTGTGAAGCATGTAGCGTGTTCAGAACATGGAATTTCACGGTGAGCGAATCCATGTTAATTACATGTCTATTGTTCTGAGCCCACTCCAAGAGATTTTTGCCATGAAATCTGCCTCAGTTTCGAAACTGGCGTTTGGAAAGCTCTGTGAAATCAGAGAAAATGCTTCTAAGCATCAATATGCCTTGTATTGTGATGAAAGTACTGTAATCCTCATGCAAACAAACATGTAGTGTATTTTGCTGAATACAATCTGCATGTAGCTTGTTCAAAACACGGAATTTCACAGCAGGAGAATCTATGAAATTTACATAACTATTCGGTAGAACACGCTCCAACAGTTTTTTCCTTAGGAAACTGCCTGATTTTTAAAATGCTATTTGGAAAATGTTGCAAACTAAGAGTTAAAGTTTCTAGGTGTAAATATGCCTTGTATGGTGTATGAAAGTTCTTTAATACACATGTACACAACTCATTAAAAATGTTTCTCAAATCCGTGATGTATGTAGTGTGTTCGGAACACGGAATGTCACGTTGAAGGAAAATATGTAAATTACATATCTATTGGTGAGAACCCGCTCCAGGAGCATTTTACTGTAAAATCTACCTCTGTTTGGAAACTGTTGTTATGAAAACGCTGCAAAATCTGAGCAAATGCTTTAAGGTGACAATATGTCTTCAATGGTTTATTAAAGATGTGTAATTCACATTCTAACAACTCAGCTGTGAAAATTTGCTGAATCCAATATGCACGTTAATTTTTCAGAACACGGAATGTTACGGTGACGGTATCTATGAAAATGGGATGTCTATTGGTTCGAACATGCAGCAAGAGAATTTTTCTGCGAAAACTGCTTGATATCCGTAAGTGATGTTAGTAAAAATCTGCGAAATTTAAGTAAATATTTCTAGGTGTATATATGCCTTGTATTGTGGTTGAAACATCGGTAATCCACATGCTCACGGTCATTAAATAATGTTTGTCGAAGCCGTGATGAATGTAACGTTTTCGGAACATGGAATGTCTCGGTGAGTGAAACTCAGATAATAACAATTCTACTGGATAGAACTCACTTGAATTTTTCTGCGAAAATTTCATGATTTTCGAAACTGGATGTTAGGAAAAACCTGCGAAATCAGAATAAACACTTCTAGGTGTAAATATTCCTTTTATGGTGGATGAAAGTTCAGTAATCCACATGCTCCCACTCATTAAAGAATGTTTGTCGAATTCGTGATGCATGTAACGTGTTCGGAATACGGAATGTCTTATTGAAGGAAACAATGTAAATTACATATCTATTGGGTAGAACCCGCTTGAAGAGAATTTTTCTGCGAAATGTGCCTCATTTTCAAAACTGCCATTAGGAGAACCCTGTGAAATCTGAGAAAATGCTTCTAAGTGTCAATATGCCTTGAATGGTGAATGAAAGTCCGGTAATCCACATGTTAATAACAGTGTAGTAATTATTTTTCAAACCGTGATTCACGGAGTGCTTTTGGAAAACGGAATTTCACTCTAATGAAACAATGTAAATTACAATTCTATTGGGTACAACTAGCTAGAATAGAATTTTTCTGCGAAAATTGCATGATTATCGAATCTGAAGTTTGGAGAAAGCTGCAAAATGAGAGTAAATATTTCTAGGTGTAAATATGCCTTTATGTTGGAAGAAAGTTCGGTAATCCACATTTTCACAACATATTAAAGAATCTTTTTCTAATCCGTGATGCATATACCGTGTTCGGAACGTGGAATTTCACGGTGATTGAAACAATGTAAATTACTACTCTATTGGGTAGAACTCGCTCCAAGAGAATTTTTCTGCGAAAACTGCTGCATTTTTGAAACTGGCGTTTGGAAAACGCTGCAAAATCTGAGAAAATACCTCTAAGTATCAATATTTAATCTATTGTGATGAAAGTTTGGTAATCCACATGCTAAGAAATCTGTAGTGAATATTTGTCGAATCGATTATGCATGTAGCATGTTCGGAACACGGGATTTCATGGCCAGGGAGATTATGTAAATTACATTTCTCTTGGTTAGAAGTCACTCCAAGAGATTTTTCCTGAGAATTCTGCCTGATGTTCGAAACTGGCATTAGGAAAACAGTGCGAACTCAGATGAATAGATTCACGGTGTAAATATGTATTGTAGGGTGGATGAAGGTTCGGTAATCCACATGCTAACAACTCTGTAGTGAATATTTGTCGAATCCGATATACATGAAGCGTGTTCGGAACACAGAATATCACGGTGAGCGAATCTATGTAAAATACATGTCTCTTGGGTAGAACACGCTCCAAGAGCTTTTTCTGAGAATTCGGCCTCATTTTCAAAACGGGCATTAGGAAAAATTTTCGAAATATGAGAAAATGCTTCAAAGTGTCAATATGGCTTTTATGGTGGATGAAAGTTCGGTAATCCTTATGCTAATGACTCTGTAGTGAATATTTGTCGAATCCGTGATGCATGTAGCTTTTTCGGAACATGGAAATTCACGATGGCTGGTTCTATGTAAATTGCATTTCTATTGGGTAGAACTCGCTCCAAGAGAATTTTTCTCTGAAAACTGCTTCATTTTTGTTTCTGGAGTTAGGAAAACGCTGCAAAATCTGAGAAGATTGTTCTATGTACCAATATTCAAACTATTGTGATGAAAGTTCGGTAATCCACATGCTAACAAATCTATAGTGAATATTTGTCGAATCGATTATGCATGTAGCATGTTCGGAACACGGGATTTCATGGCCAGGGAGATTATGTAAATTACATTTCTCTTGGTTAGAAATCACTCCAAGAGGTTTTTCCTGAGAATTCTGCCTGATGTTCGAAACTGGAATTAGGAAAACACTGCGAACTCAGATGAAAAGATTCACGGTGTAAATATGCCTTGTAGGGTGGATGAAAGTTCGGTAATCCGCATGCTAACAACTCTGTAGTGAATATTTGCCGAATCCGAGATACATGAAGCGTGTTCGGAACACAGAATATCACGGTGAGCGAATCTATGAAAAATACATGTCTCTTGGTTAGAACTCGCTCCAAGAGCTTTTTCTGAGAATTCGGCCTCATTTTCAAAACAGGCATTAGGAAAAACTTTCGAAAAATGAGAAAATGCTTCAAAGTGTCAATATGGATTTTATGGTGGATGAAAGTTCGGTAATCCTTATGCTAACGACTCTGTAGTGAATATTTGTCGAATCCGTGATGCATGTAGCTTTTTCGGAACATGGAATTACACGATGGCGGGTTGTATGTAAATTGCATGTCTATTGGGTAGAACTCGCTCCAAGAGGATTTTTCTGTGAAAACTGCATGATTTAAAAACTGACATTAGGAGAAATCTACTAAATCAGAAAAAACTTTCTATGTATAAATATGCATTGTAAGGTGGATGAAAGTTCGGTAATACACATGTTCACCACTCTTTAAAGAATGTTTGTCGAATCCGTGATGCATGTAACGTGTTCAGAACACGGAATGTCACGGTGAGTGAAACGAGGTAAATTACATATCTTTTGGGTAGAACTCACTCCAAGAGCATTTTCCTGACAATTCTGCCTCATTTTCAAACCTGGCATTAAAACTAAATTGTGAAATCTCAGAAAATTCTTCAAAGTGTCAGTAAGCCATGTATAGTGGATGAAAGTGCTGTAATCCACTTGCTAACAACTGTGTAGTGAATATTTGTCGACTCCGAGAAGCATGTAGCTTGTTCAGAACACGGAATTTCACGGTGATCGAATCTATGTAAATTACATGTCTATTGTTTAGAGCCCACTCCAAGAGTTTTTGCCGTGAATTCTGCCTCAGTTTCGAAACTGGCGTTTGGAATGCTTTGTGAAATAAGTGAAAATGCTTCTAAGCATCAATATGCCTTGTATTGTGATGAAAGTACTTTAATCCACATGCAAACAACACTGTAGTGTATTTTGTCGAATACTATCCGCATGTAGCGTGTTCGAAACACGGAATTTCACAGCAGGAGAATCTATGTAATTTACATATCTATTGGGTAGAACACGCTCCAACAGTTTTTTCCTTAGGAAACTGCCTGATATTTGAAATGCTATTAGAAAAATGCTGCAAACTAAGTGTTAAAGTTTCTAGGTGTAAATATGCCTTGTATGGTGGATGAAAGTTCTTTAATACACATGTACACAACTCATTAAAAATGTTTCTCAAATCCGTGATGTATGTAGTGTGTTCGGAACACGGAATGTCACGTTGAAGGAAACTATGTAAATTACATATCTATTGGTGAGAACCCGCTCCAGGAGCATTTTACTGTTAAATCAACCTCTGTTTGGAAACTGTTGTTATGAAAACGCTGCAAAATCTGAGCAAATGCTTTAAGGTGACAATATGTCTTCAATGGTTTATTAAAGATGTGTAATTCACATTCTAACAACTCAGCTGTGAAATTTTGCTGAATCCAATATGCACGTTAATTTTTCAGAACACCTAATGTTACGGTGACGGTATCTATGAAAATGGGATATCTATTGGATCGAACATGCAGCAAGAGAATTTTTCTGCGAAAACTGCTTGATATCCGTAAGTGATGTTAGGAAAAATCTGCGAAATCTAAGTAAATATTTCTAGGTGTATATATGCCTTGTATTGTGGTTGAAACATCGGTAATCCACATGCTCACGGTCATTAAATAATGTTTGTCGAAGCCGTGATGAATGTAACGTTTTCGGAACATGGAATGTCTCGGTGAGTGAAACTCAGATAATAACAATTCTACTGGATAGAACTCACTTGAATTTTTCTGCGAAAATTTCATGATTTTCGAAACTGGATGTTAGGAAAAACCTGCGAAATCAGAATAAACACTTCTAGGTGTAAATATTCCTTTTATGGTGGATGAAAGTTCAGTAATCCACATGCTCCCACTCATTAAAGAATGTTTGTCGAATTCGTGATGCATGTAACGTGTTCGGAATACGGAATGTCTTATTGAAGGAAACAATGTAAATTACATATCTATTGGGTAGAACCCGCTTGCAGAGAATTTTTCTGCGAAATGTGCCTCATTTTCAAAACTGCCATTAGGAGAACCCTGTGAAATCTGAGAAAATGCTTCTAAGTTTCAATATGCCTTGAATGGTGAATGAAAGTCCGGTAATCCACATGTTAATAACAGTGTAGTAATTATTTTTCAAACCGTGATTCACGGAGTGCTTTTGGAAAACGGAATTTCAGTGTAAAAAACAATGTAAATTACAATTCTATTGCGTAGAACTAGCTAGAATAGAATTTTTCTGCGAAAATTGCATGATTATCGAATCTGAAGTTTGGAGAAAGCTGCAAAATGAGAGTAAATATTTCTAGGTGTAAATATGCCTTTATGTTGGAAGAAAGTTCGGTAATCCACATTTTCACAACATATTAAAGAATCTTTTTCTAATCCGTGATGCATATACCGTGTTTGGAACGTGGAATTTCACGGTGATTGAAACAATGTAAATTACTACTCTATTGGGTAGAACTCGCTCCAAGAGAATTTTTCAGCGAAAACTGCTGCATTTTTGAAACTGGCGTTTGGAAAACGCTGCAAAATCTGAGAAAATACCTCTAAGTATCAATATTTAATCTATTGTGATGAAAGTTTGGTAATCCACATGCTAAGAAATCTGTAGTGAATATTTGTCGAATCGATTATGCATGTAGCATGTTCGGAACACGGGATTTCATGGCCAGGGAGATTATGTAAATTACATTTCTCTTGGTTAGAAGTCACTCCAAGAGATTTTTCCTGAGAATTCTGCCTGATGTTCGAAACTGGCATTAGGAAAACAGTGCGAACTCAGATGAATAGATTCACGGTGTAAATATGTATTGTAGGGTGGATGAAGGTTCGGTAATCCACATGCTAACAACTATGTAGTGAATATTTGTCGAATCCGATATACATGAAGCGTGTTCGGAACACAGAATATCACGGTGAGCGAATCTATGTAAAATACATGTCTCTTGGGTAGAACACGCTCCAAGAGCTTTTTCTGAGAATTCGGCCTCATTTTCAAAACGGGCATTAGGAAAAATTTTCGAAATATGAGAAAATGCTTCAAAGTGTCAATATGGCTTTTATGGTGGATGAAAGTTCGGTAATCCTTATGCTAATGACTCTGTAGTGAATATTTGTCGAATCCGTGATGCATGTAGCTTTTTCGGAACATGGAAATTCACGATGGCTGGTTCTATGTAAATTGCATTTCTATTGGGTAGAACTCGCTCCAAGAGAATTTTTCTCTGAAAACTGCTTCATTTTTGTTTCTGGAGTTAGGAAAACGCTGCAAAATCTGAGAAAATAGATCTATGTACCTATATTCAAACTATTGTGATGAAAGTTCGGTAATCCACATGCTAACAAATCTATAGTGAATATTTGTCGAATCGATTATGCATGTAGCATGTTCGGAACACGGGATTTCATGGTCAGGGAGATTATGTAAATTACATTTCTCTTGGTTAGAAATCACTCCAAGAGGTTTTTCCTGAGAATTCTGCCTGATGTTCGAAACTGGAATTAGGAAAACACTGCGAACTCAGATGAAAAGATTCACGGTGTAAATATGCCTTGTAGGGTGGATGAAAGTTCGGTAATCCGCATGCTAACAACTCTGTAGTGAATATTTGCCGAATCCGAGATACATGAAGCGTGTTCGGAACACAGAATATCACGGTGAGCGAATCTATGAAAAATACATGTCTCTTGGTTAGAACTCGCTCCAAGAGCTTTTTCTGAGAATTCGGCCTCATTTTCAAAACAGGCATTAGGAAAAACTTTCGAAAAATGAGAAAATGCTTCAAAGTGTCAATATGGATTTTATGGTGGATGAAAGTTCGGTAATCCTTATGCTAACGACTCTGTAGTGAATATTTGTCGAATCCGTGATGCATGTAGCTTTTTCGGAACATGGAATTACACGATGGCGGGTTGTATGTAAATTGCATGTCTATTGGGTAGAACTCGCTCCAAGAGGATTTTTCTGTGAAAACTGCATGATTTAAAAACTGACATTAGGAGAAATCTACTAAATCAGAAAAAACTTTCTATGTATAAATATGCATTGTAAGGTGGATGAAAGTTCGGTAATACACATGTTCACCACTCTTTAAAGAATGTTTGTCGAATCCGTGATGCATGTAACGTGTTCAGAACACGGAATGTCACGGTGAGTGAAACGAGGTAAATTACATATCTTTTGGGTAGAACTCGCTCCAAGAGCATTTTCCTGACAATTCTGCCTCATTTTCAAACCTGGCATTAAAACTAAATTGTGAAATCTCAGAAAATTTTTCAAAGTGTCAGTAAGCCATGTATAGTGGATGAAAGTGCTGTAATCCACTTGCTAACAACTGTGTAGTGAATATTTGTCGACTCCGAGAAGCATGTAGCTTTTTCAGAACACGGAATTTCACGGTGATCGAATCTATGTAAATTACATGTCTATTGTTTAGAGCCCACTCCAAGAGTTTTTGCCGTGAATTCTGCCTCAGTTTCGAAACTGGCGTTTGGAAAGCTTTGTGAAATCAGAGAAAATGCTTCTAAGCATCAATATGCCTTGTATTGTGATGAAAGTACTTTAATCCACATGCAAACAACACTGTAGTGTATTTTGTCGAATACTATCTGCATGTAGCGTGTTCGAAACACGGAATTTCACAGCAGGAGAATCTATGTAATTTACATATCTATTGGGTAGAACACGCTCCAACAGTTTTTTCCTTAGGAAACTGCCTGATATTTGAAACTGCTATTAGAAAAAAGCTGCAAACTAAGTGTTAAAGTTTCTAGGTGTAAATATTCCTTGTATGGTGGATGAAAGTTCTTTAATACACATGTACACAACTCATTAAAAATGTTTCTCAAATCCGTTATGTATGTAGTGTGTTCGGAACACGGAATGTCACGTTGAAGGAAACTATGTAAATTACATATCTATTGGTGAGAACCCGCTCCAGGAGCATTTTACTGTAAAATCTACCTCTGTTTGGAAACTGTTGTTATGAAAACGCTGCAAAATCTGAGCAAATGCTTTAAGGTGACAATATGTCTTCAATGGTTTATTAAAGATGTGTAATTCACATTCTAACAACTCAGCTGTGAAAATTTGCTGAATCCAATATGCACGTTAATTTTTCAGAACACGGAATGTTACGGTGACGGTATCTATGAAAATGGGATGTCTATTGGATCGAACATGAAGCAAGAGAATTTTTCTGCGAAAACTGCTTGATATCCGTAAGTGATGTTAGGAAAAATCTGCGAAATTTAAGTAAATATTTCTAGGTGTATATATGCCTTGTATTGTGGTTGAAACATCGGTAACCCACATGCTCACGGTCATTAAATAATGTTTGTCGAAGCCGTGATGAATGTAACGTTTTCGGAACATGGAATGTTTCGGTGAGTGAAACTCAGATAATACCAATTCTACTGGATAGAACTCACTTGAATTGAATTTTTCTGCGAAAATTTCATGATTTTCGAAACTGGATGTTAGGAAAAACCTGCGAAATCAGAATAAACACTTCTAGGTGTAAATATGCGTTGTATGGTGGATGAAAGTTCGGTAATCCACATGCTCCCACTCATTCAAGAATGTTTGTTGAATTCGTGATGCATGTAACGTGTTCGGAATACGGAATGTCTTATTGAAGGAAACAATGGTAATTACATGTCTATTGGGTAGAACCCGCTTGAAGAGAATTTTTTTGCGAAATGTGCCGCATTTTCAAAACTGCCATTAGGAGAACACGGTGAAATCTGATAAAATGCTTCTAAGTGTCAATATGCCTTGAATGGTGAATGAAAGTCCGGTAATCCACATGTTAATAACAGTGTAGTAATTATTTTTCAAACCGTGATTCATGGAGCGCTTTTGGAAAACGGAATTTCACTCTAATGAAACAATGTAAATTACAATTCTATTGGGTACAACTAGCTAGAATAGAATTTTTCTGTGAAAATTGCATGATTATCGAATCTGAAGTTTGGAGAAAGCTTCAAAATGAGAGTAAATATTTCTAGGTGTAAATATGCCTTTATGTTGGAAGAAAGTTCGGTAATCCACATTTTCACAACATATTAAAGAATCTTTTTCTAATACGTGATGCATATACCGTGTTCGGAACGTGGAATTTCACGGTGATTGAAACAATATAAATTACTTCTCTATTGGGTAGAACTCGCTCCAAGAGTATTTTTCTGCGAACACTGCTGCATTTTTGAAACTGGCGTTTGGAAAACGCTGCAAGATCTGAGAAAAGAGTTCTAAGTATCAATATTCAATCTATTGTGATGAAAGTTCACTAATCCACATGCTAACAAATCTGTAGTGAATATTTGTCGAATCCATTATGCATGTAGCATGTTCGGAACATGGGATTTCAATGCCAGGGAGATTATGTAAATTACATTTCTCTTGGTTAGAAATCACTCCAAAAGATTTTTCCTGAGAATTCTGCCTGATGTTCGAAACTGGGATTAGGAAAACACTGCGAACTCAGATGAATAGTTTCACGGTGTAAATATGTATTGTAGGGTGGATGAAGGTTCGGTAATCCACATGCTAACAACTCTGTAGTGAATATTTGTCGAATCCGATATACATGAAGCGTGTTCGGAACACAGAATATCACGGTGAGCGAATCTATGTAAAATACATGTCTCTTGGGTAGAACACGCTCCAAGAGCTTTTTCTGAGAATTCGGCCTCATTTTCAAAACGGGCATTAGGAAAAATTTTCGAAATATGAGAAAATGCTTCAAAGTGTCAATATGGCTTATATGGTGGATGAAAGTTCGGTAATCCTTATGCTAATGACTCTGTAGTGAATATTTGTCGAATCCGTGATGCATGTAGCTTTTTCGGAACATGGAAATTCACGATGGCTGGTTCTATGTAAATTGCATTTCTATTGGGTAGAACTCGCTCCAAGAGAATTTTTCTCTGAAAACTGCTTCATTTTTGAATCTGGAGTTAGGAAAACGCTGCAAAATCTGAGAAAATATTTCTATGTATCAATATTCAAACTATTGTGATGAAAGTTCGGTAATCCACATGCTAACAAATCTATAGTGAATATTTGTCGAATCGATTATGCATGTAGCATTTTCGGAACACGGGATTTCATGGCCAGGGAGATTATGTAAATTACATTTCTCTTGGTTAGAAATCACTCCAAGAGATTTTTCCTGAGAATTCTGCCTGATGTTCGAAACTGGCATTAGGAAAACACTGCGAACTCAGATGAAGATTCACGGTGTAAATATGCCTTGTAGGGTGGATGAAAGTTCGGTAATCCGCATGCTAACAACTCTGTAGTGAATATTTGCCGAATCCGAGATACATGATGCGTGTTCGGAACACAGAATATCACGGTGAGCGAATCCATGTAAAATACATATCCCTGGGTAGAACTCGCTCCAAGAGCTTTTTCTGAGAATTCGGCCTCATTTTCAAAACGGGCGTTAGGAAAAACTTTCGAAAAATGAGAAAATGCTTCAAAGTGTCAATATGGATTTTATGGTGGATGAAAGTTCGGTAATCCTTATGCTAACGATTCTGTAGTGAATAATTGTCGAATCCGTGGTGCATGTAGCTTTTTCGGAACATGGAATTACACGATGGCGTGTTGTATGTAAATTGCATGTCTATTGGGTAGAACTCGCTCCAAGAGGATTTTTCTGTGAAAACTGCATGATTTAAAAACTGACATTAGGAGAAATCAACTAAATCAGAAAAAACTTTCTATGTATAAATATGCATTGTAAGGTGGATGAAAGTTCGGTAATACACATGTTCACCACTCATTAAAGAATGTTTGTCGAATCCGTGATGCATGTAACGTGTTCAGAACACGGAATGTCACGGTAATTGAAAAGAGGTAAATTACATATCTTTTGGGTAGAACTCGCTCCAAGAGCATTTTCCTGACAATTCTGCCTCATTTTCAAACCTGGCATTAAAACTAAATTGTGAAATCTCAGAAAATTCTTCAAAGTGTCAGTAAGCCATGTATAGTGGATGAAAGTGCTGTAATCCACTTGCTAACAACTGTGTAGTGAATATTTGTCGACTCCGAGAAGCATGTAGCTTGTTCAGAACACGGAATTTCACGGTGATCGAATCTATGTAAATTACATGTCTATTGTTTTGAGCCCACTCCAAGATTTTTTGCCGTGAATTCTGCCTCAGTTTCGAAACTGGCGTTTGGAAAGCTTTGTGAAATCAGAGAAAATGCTTCTAAGCATCAATATGCCTTGTATTGTGATGAAAGTACTTTAATCCTCATGCAAACAACACTGTAGTGTATTTTGTCGAATACTATCTGCATGTAGCGTGTTCGAAACACGGAATTTCACAGCAGGAGAATCTATGTAATTTACATATCTATTGGGTAGAACACGCTCCAACAGTTTTTTCCTTAGGAAACTGCCTGATATTTGAAACTGCTATTAGAAAAAAGCTGCAAACTAAGTGTTAAAGTTTCTAGGTGTAAATATGCCTTGTATGGTGGATGAAAGTTCTTTAATACACATGTACACAACTCATTAAAAATGTTTCTCAAATCCGTTATGTATGTAGTGTGTTCGGAACACGGAATGTCACGTTGAAGGAAACTATGTAAGTTACATATCTATTGGTGAGAACCCGCTCCAGGAGCATTTTACTGTAAAATCTACCTCTGTTTGGAAACTGTTGTTATGAAAACGCTGCAAAATCTGAGCAAATGCTTTAAGGTGACAATATGTCTTCAATGGTTTATTAAAGATGTGTAATTCACATTCTAACAACTCAGCTGTGAAAATTTGCTGATTCCAATATGCACGTTAATTTTTCAGAACACGGAATGTTACGGTGACGGTATCTATGAAAATGGGATGTCTATTGGATCGAAAATGCAGCAAGAGAATTTTTCTGCGAAAACTGCTTGATATCCGTAAGTGATGTTAGGAAAAATCTGCGAAATCTAAGTAAATATTTCTAGGTGTATATATGCCTTGTATTGTGGTTGAAACATCGGTAATCCACATGCTCACGGTCATTAAATAATGTTTGTCGAAGCCGTGATGAATGTAACCTTTTCGGAACATGGAATGTCTCGGTGAGTGAAACACAGATAATAACAATTCTACTGGATAGAACTCACTTGAATTGAATTTTTCTGCGAAAATTTCCTGATTTTCGAAACTGGATGTTAGGAAAAACCTGCGAAATCAGAATAAACACTTCTAGGTGTAAATATGCGTTGTATGGTGGATGAAAGTTCGCTAATCCACATGCTCCCACTCATTAAAGAATGTTTGTCGAATTCGTGATGCATGTAACGTGTTCGGAATACGGAATGTCTTATTGAAGGAAACAATGGTAATTACATGTCTATTGGGTAGAACCCGCTTGAAGAGAATTTTTCTGCGAAAAGTGCCTCATTTTCAAAACTGCCATTAGGAGAACCCTGTGAAATCTGAGAAAATGCTTCTAAGTGTCAATATGCCTTGAATGGTGAATGAAAGTCCGGTAATCCACATGTTAATAACAGTGTAGTAATTATTTTTCAAACCGTGATTCATGGAGCGCTTTTGGAAAACGGAATTTCACTGTAATGAAACAATGTAAATTACAATTCTATTGAGTAGAACTAGCTAGAATAGAATTTTCCTGCGAAAATTGCATGATTATCGAATCTGAAGTTTGGAGAAAGCTTCAAAATGAGAGTAAATATTTCTAGGTGTAAATATGCCTTTATGTTGGAAGAAAGTTCGGTAATCCACATTTTCACAACATATTAAAGAATCTTTTTCTAATCCATGATGCATATACAGTGTTTGGAATGTGGAATTTCACGGTGATTAAAACAATGTAAATTACTCCTCTATTGCGTAGAACTCGCTCCAAGAGAATTTTTCTGCGAAAACTGCTGCATTTTTGAAACTGGCGTTTGGAAAACGCTGCAAAATCTGAGAAAATACTTCTAAGTATCAATATTCAAACTATTGTGATGAATGTTCGTTAATCCACATGCTAACAAATCTGTAGTGAATATTTGTCGAATCCATTATGCATGTAGCATGTTCGGAACACGGGATTTCATGGCCAGGGAGTTTATGTAAATTACATTTCTCTTGGTTAGAAATCACTCCAAGAGATTTTTCCTGAGAAATCTGCCTGATTTTTGAAACTGGCGTTAGGAAAATGTTGCGAAATAAGATGAATAGATTTTCGATGTAAATATGCCTTGTAGGGTGGATGAAAGTTCGGTAATCTGCATGCTAATAACTCTGTAGTGAATATTTGTCGAATCCGATATACATGAAGCGTGTTCGGAACACAGAATATCACGGTGAGCTAATCTATGTAAAATACATGTCTCTTGGGTAGAACTCGCTCCAAGAGCTTTTTCTGAGAATTCGGCCTCATTTTCAAAACGGGCATTAGGAAAAACTTTCGAAATATGAGAAAATGCTTCAAAGTGTCAATATGGCTTTTATGGTGGATGAAAGTTCGGTCATCCTTATGCTAACGACTTTGTAGTGAATATTTGTCGAATCCGTGATGCATGTAGCTTTTTCGGAACATGGAATTTCACGATGGCCGGTTCTATGTAAATTGCATGTCTATTGGGTAGAACTCGCTCCAAGAGGATTTTTCTGTGAAAACTGCATGATTTAAAAACTGACATTAGGAGAAATCTACTAAATCAGAAAAAACTTTCTATGTATAAATATGCATTGTAAGGTGGATGAAAGTTCGGTAATACACATGTTCACCACTCATTAAAGAATGTTTGTCGAATCCGTGATGCATGTAACGTTTTCAGAACACGGAATGTCACGGTGAGTGAAACGAGGTAAATTACATACCTTTTGGGTAGAACTCGCTCCAAGAGCATTTTCCGGACAATTCTGCCTCATTTTCAAACCTGGCATTAAAACTAACCTGTGAAATCTCAGAAAATTCTTCAAAGTGTCATTAAGCCATGTATAGTGGATGAAAGTGCTGTAATCCACTTGCTAACAACTGTGTAGTGAATATTTGTCGACTCCGAGAAGCATGTAGCTTGTTCAGAACACGGAATTTCACGGTGAGCGAATCTATGTAAATTACATGTCTATTGTTTTGAGCCCACTCCAAGATTTTTTGCGGTGAATTCTGCCTCAGTTTCGAAACTGGCGTTGGGAAAGCTTTGTGAAATCAGAGAAAATGCTTCTAAGCATCAATATGCCTTGTATTGTGATGAAAGTACTTTAATCCACATGCAAACAACACTGTAGTGTATTTTGTCGAATACTATCTGCATGTAGCGTGTTCGAAACACGGAATTTCACAGCAGGAGATTCTATGTAATTTACATATCTATTGGGTAGAACACGCTCCAACAGTTTTTTCCTTAGGAAACTGCCTGATATTTGAAACTGCTATTAGAAAAAAGCTGCAAACTAAGTGTTAAAGTTTCTAGGTGTAAATATGCCTTGTATGGTGGATCAAAGTTCTTTAATACACATGTACACAACTCATTAAAAATGTTTCTCAAATCCGTGATGTATGTAGTGTGTTCGGAACACGGAATGTCACGTTGAAGGAAACTATGTAAATTACATATCTATTGGTGAGAACCCGCTCCAGGAGCATTTTACTGTAAAATCTACCTCTGTTTGGAAACTGTTGTTATGAAAACGCTGCAAAATCTGAGCAAATGCTTTAAGGTGACAAAATGTCTTCAATGGTTTATTAAAGATGTGTAATTCACATTCTAACAACTCAGCTGTGAAAATTTGCTGAATCCAATATGCACGTTAATTTTTCAGAACACGGAATGTTACGGTGACCGTATCTATGAAAATGGGATGTCTATTGGTTCGAACATGCAGCAAGAGTATTTTTCTGCGAAAAATGCTTGATATCCGTAAGTGATGTTAGGAAAAATCTGCGAAACTTAAGTAAATATTTCTAGGTGTATATATGCCTTGTATTGTGGTTGAAACATCGGTAACCCACATGCTCACGGTCATTAAATAATGTTTGTCGAAGCCGTGATGAATGTAACCTTTTCGGAACATGGAATGTCTCGGTGAGTGAAACACAGATAATAACAATTCTACTGGATAGAACTCACTTGAATTGAATTTTTCTGCGAAAATTTCATGATTTTCGAAACTGGGTGTTAGGAAAAACCTGCGAAATCAGAATAAACACTTCTAGGTGTAAATATTCCTTTTATGGTGGATGAAAGTTCGGTAATCCACATGCTCCCACTCATTCAAGAATGTTTGTCGAATTCGTGATGCATGTAACGTGTTCGGAATACGGAATGTCTTATTGAAGGAAACAATGGTAATTACATGTCTATTGGGTAGAAACCGCTTGAAGAGAATTTTTCTGCGAAATGTGCCTCATTTTCAAAACTGCCATTAGGAGAACACGGTGAAATCTGATAAAATGCTTCTAAGTGTCAATATGCCTTGAATGGTGAATGAAAGTCCGGTAATCCACATGTAAATAACAGTGTAGTAATTATTTTTCAAACCGTGATTCATGGAGCGCTTTTGGAAAACGGAATTTCACTCTAATGGAACAATGTAAATTACAATTCTATTGGGTACAACTAGCTAGAATAGAATTTTTCTGTGAAAATTGCATGATTATCGAATCTGAAGTTTGGAGAAAGCTTCAAAATGAGAGTAAATATTTCTAGGTGTAAATATGCCTTTATGTTGAAAGAAAGTTCGGTAATCCACATTTTCACAACATATTAAAGAATCTTTTTCTAATCCGTGATGCATATACCGTGTTCGGAACGTGGAATTTCACGGTGATTGAAACAATGTAAATTACTTCTCTATTGGGTAGAACTCGCTCCAAGAGAATTTTTCTGCAAAAACTGCTTCATTTTTTAAACTGGCGTTTGGAAAACGCTGCAAAATCTGAAAAAATACCTCTAAGTATCAATATTCATTCTATTGTGGTGAAAGTTCGCTAATCCACATGCTAACAAATCTATAGTGAATATTTGTTGAATCGATTATGCATGTAGCATGTTCGGAACACGGGATTTCATGGCCAGGGAGATTATGTAAATTACATTTCTCTTGGTTAGAAATCACTCCAAGAGATTTTTCCTGAGAATTCTGCCTGATGTTCGAAACTGGCATTAGGAAAACACTGCGAACTCAGATGAAAAGATTCACGGTGTAAATATGCCTTGTAGGGTGGATGAAAGTTCGGTAATCCGCATGCTAACAACTCTGTAGTGAATATTTGTCGAATCCGAGATACATGAAGCGTGTTCGGAACACAGAATATCACGGTGAGCTAATCTATGTAAAATACATGTCTCTTGGGTAGAACTCGCTCCAAAAGCTTTTTCTGCGATTTCGGCCTCATTTTCAAAACGGGCATTAGGAAAAAATTTCGAAATATGAGAAAATGCTTCAAAGTGTCAATATGGCTTTTATGGTGGATGAAAGTTCGGTCATCCTTATGCTAACGACTCTGTAGTGAATATTTGTCGAATCTGTGATGCATGTAGCTTTTTCGGAACATGGAAATTCACGATGGCTGGTTCTATGTAAATTGCATTTCTATTGGGTAGAACTCGCTCCAAGAGAATTTTTCTCTGAAAACTGCTTCATTTTTGAATCTGGAGTTAGGAAAACGCTGCAAAATCTGAGAAAATATTTCTATGTATCAATATTCAAACTATTGTGATGAAAGTTCGGTAATCCACATGCTAACAAATCTATAGTGAATATTTGTCGAATCGATTATGCATGTAGCATGTTCGGAACACGGGATTTCATGGCCAGGGAGATTATGTAAATTACATTTCTCTTGGTTAGAAATCACTCCAAGAGATTTTTCCTGAGAATTCTGCCTGATGTTCGAAACTGGCATTAGGAAAACACTGCGAACTCAGATGAAGATTCACGGTGTAAATATGCCTTGTAGGGTGGATGAAAGTTCGGTAATCCGCATGCTAACAACTCTGTAGTGAATATTTGCCGAATCCGAGATACATGATGCGTGTTCGGAACACAGAATATCACGGTGAGCGAATCCATGTAAAATACATATCCCTGGGTAGAACTCGCTCCAAGAGCTTTTTCTGAGAATTCGGCCTCATTTTCAAAACGGGCGTTAGGAAAAACTTTCGAAAAATGAGAAAATGCTTCAAAGTGTCAATATGGATTTTATGGTGGATGAAAGTTCGGTAATCCTTATGCTAACGATTCTGTAGTGAATAATTGTCGAATCCGTGGTGCATGTAGCTTTTTCGGAACATGGAATTACACGATGGCGTGTTGTATGTAAATTGCATGTCTATTGGGTAGAACTCGCTCCAAGAGGATTTTTCTGTGAAAACTGCATGATTTAAAAACTGACATTAGGAGAAATCAACTAAATCAGAAAAAACTTTCTATGTATAAATATGCATTGTAAGGTGGATGAAAGTTCGGTAATACACATGTTCACCACTCATTAAAGAATGCTTGTCGAATCCGTGATGCATGTAACGTGTTCAGAACACGGAATGTCACGGTAATTGAAAAGAGGTAAATTACATATCTTTTGGGTAGAACTCGCTCCAAGAGCATTTTCCTGACAATTCTGCCTCATTTTCAAACCTGGCATTAAAACTAAATTGTGAAATCTCAGAAAATTCTTCAAAGTGTCAGTAAGCCATGTATAGTGGATGAAAGTGCTGTAATCCACTTGCTAACAACTGTGTAGTGAATATTTGTCGACTCCGAGAAGCATGTAGCTTGTTCAGAACACGGAATTTCACGGTGAGCGAATCTATGTAAATTACATGTCTATTGTTTTGAGCCCACTCCAAGATTTTTTGCCGTGAATTCTGCCTCAGTTTCGAAACTGGCGTTTGGAAAGCTTTGTGAAATCAGAGAAAATGCTTCTAAGCATCAATATGCCTTGTATTGTGATGAAAGTACTTTAATCCTCATGCAAACAACACTGTAGTGTATTTTGTCGAATACTATCTGCATGTAGCGTGTTCGAAACACGGAATTTCACAGCCGGAGAATCTATGTAATTTACATATCTATTGGGTAGAACACGCTCCAACAGTTTTTTCCTTAGGAAACTGCCTGATATTTGAAACTGCTATTAGAAAAAAGCTGCAAACTAAGTGTTAAAGTTTCTAGGTGTAAATATGCCTTGTATGGTGGATGAAAGTTCTTTAATACACATGTACACAACTCATTAAAAATGTTTCTCAAATCCGTTATGTATGTAGTGTGTTCGGAACACGGAATGTCACGTTGAAGGAAACTATGTAAGTTACATATCTATTGGTGAGAACCCGCTCCAGGAGCATTTTACTGTAAAATCTACCTCTGTTTGGAAACTGTTGTTATGAAAACGCTGCAAAATCTGAGCAAATGCTTTAAGGTGACAATATGTCTTCAATGGTTTATTAAAGATGTGTAATTCACATTCTAACAACTCAGCTGTGAAAATTTGCTGATTCCAATATGCACGTTAATTTTTCAGAACACGGAATGTTACGGTGACTGTATCTATGAAAATGGGATGTCTATTGGATCGAACATGCAGCAAGAGAATTTTTCTGCGAAAACTGCTTGATATCCGTAAGTGATGTTAGGAAAAATCTGCGAAATCTAAGTAAATATTTCTAGGTGTATATATGCCTTGTATTGTGGTTGAAACATCGGTAATCCACATGCTCACGGTCATTAAATAATGTTTGTCGAAGCCGTGATGAATGTAACCTTTTCGGAACATGGAATGTCTCGGTGAGTGAAACACAGATAATAACAATTCTACTGGATAGAACTCACTTGAATTGAATTTTTCTGCGAAAATTTCATGATTTTCGAAACTGGATGTTAGGAAAAACCTGCGAAATCAGAATAAACACTTCTAGGTGTAAATATGCGTTGTATGGTGGATGAAAGTTCGCTAATCCACATGCTCCCACTCATTAAAGAATGTTTGTCGAATTCGTGATGCATGTAACGTGTTCGGAATACGGAATGTCTTATTGAAGGAAACAATGGTAATTACATGTCTATTGGGTAGAACCCGCTTGAAGAGAATTTTTCTGCGAAAAGTGCCTCATTTTCAAAACTGCCATTAGGAGAACCCTGTGAAATCTGAGAAAATGCTTCTAAGTGTCAATATGCCTTGAATGGTGAATGAAAGTCCGGTAATCCACATGTTAATAACAGTGTAGTAATTATTTTTCAAACCGTGATTCATGGAGCGCTTTTCGAAAACGGAATTTCACTGTAATGAAACAATGTAAATTACAATTCTATTGAGTAGAACTAGCTAGAATAGAATTTTTCTGCGAAAATTGCATGATTATCGAATCTGAAGTTTGGAGAAAGCTTCAAAATGAGAGTAAATATTTCTAGGTGTAAATATGCCTTTATGTTGGAAGAAAGTTCGGTAATCCACATTTTCACAACATATTAAAGAATCTTTTTCTAATCCATGATGCATATACAGTGTTTGGAATGTGGAATTTCACGGTGATTAAAACAATGTAAATTACTCCTCTATTGCGTAGAACTCGCTCCAAGAGAATTTTTCTGCGAAAACTGCTGCATTTTTGAAACTGGCGTTTGGAAAACGCTGCAAAATCTGAGAAAATACTTCTAAGTATCAATATTCAAACTATTGTGATGAATGTTCGTTAATCCACATGCTAACAAATCTGTAGTGAATATTTGTCGAATCCATTATGCATGTAGCATGTTCGGAACACGGGATTTCATGGCCAGGGAGTTTATGTAAATTACATTTCTCTTGGTTAGAAATCACTCCAAGAGATTTTTCCTGAGAAATCTGCCTGATTTTTGAAACTGGCGTTAGGAAAATGTTGCGAAATAAGATGAATAGATTTTCGATGTAAATATGCCTTGTAGGGTGGATGAAAGTTCGGTAATCCGCATGCTAATAACTCTGTAGTGAATATTTGTCGAATCCGATATACATGAAGCGTGTTCGGAACACAGAATATCACGGTGAGCTAATCTATGTAAAATACATGTCTCTTGGGTAGAACTCGCTCCAAGAGCTTTTTCTGAGAATTCGGCCTCATTTTCAAAACGGGCATTAGGAAAAACTTTCGAAATATTAGAAAATGCTTCAAAGTGTCAATATGGCTTTTATGGTGGATGAAAGTTCGGTCATCCTTATGCTAACGACTTTGTAGTGAATATTTGTCGAATCCGTGATGCATGTAGCTTTTTCGGAACATGGAATTTCACGATGGCCGGTTCTATGTAAATTGCATGTCTATTGGGTAGAATTCGCTCCAAGAGGATTTTTCTGTGAAAACTGCATGATTTAAAAACTGACATTAGGAGAAATCTACTAAATCAGAAAAAACTTTCTATGTATAAATATGCATTGTAAGGTGGATGAAAGTTCGGTAATACACATGTTCACCACTCATTAAAGAATGTTTGTCGAATCCGTGATGCATGTAACGTTTTCAGAACACGGAATGTCACGGTGAGTGAAACGAGGTAAATTACATACCTTTTGGGTAGAACTCGCTCCAAGAGCATTTTCCTGACAATTCTGCCTCATTTTCAAACCTGGCATTAAAACTAAATTGTGAAATCTCAGAAAATTCTTCAAAGTGTCAGTAAGCCATGTATAGTGGATGAAAGTGCTGTAATCCACTTGCTAACAACTGTGTAGTGAATATTTGTCGACTCCGAGAAGCATGTAGCTTGTTCAGAACACGGAATTTCACGGTGAGCGAATCTATGTAAATTACATGTCTATTGTTTTGAGCCCACTCCAAGATTTTTTGCGGTGAATTCTGCCTCAGTTTCGAAACTGGCGTTGGGAAAGCTTTGTGAAATCAGAGAAAATGCTTCTAAGCATCAATATGCCTTTTATTGTGATGAAAGTACTTTAATCCACATGCAAACAACACTGTAGTGTATTTTGTCGAATACTATCTGCATGTAGCGTGTTCGAAACACGGAATTTCACAGCAGGAGATTCTATGTAATTTACATATCTATTGGGTAGAACACGCTCCAACAGTTTTTTCCTTAGGAAACTGCCTGATATTTGAAACTGCTATTAGAAAAAAGCTGCAAACTAAGTGTTAAAGTTTCTAGGTGTAAATATGCCTTGTATGGTGGATCAAAGTTCTTTAATACACATGTACACAACTCATAAAAAATGTTTCTCAAATCCGTGATGTATGTAGTGTGTTCGGAACACGGAATGTCACGTTGAAGGAAACTATGTAAATTACATATCTATTGGTGAGAACCCGCTCCAGGAGCATTTTACTGTAAAATCTACCTCTGTTTGGAAACTGTTGTTATGAAAACGCTGCAAAATCTGAGCAAATGCTTTAAGGTGACAAAATGTCTTCAATGGTTTATTAAAGATGTGTAATTCACATTCTAACAACTCAGCTGTGAAAATTTGCTGAATCCAATATGCACGTTACTTTTTCAGAACACGGAATGTTACGGTGACCGTGTCTATGAAAATGGGATGTCTATTGGTTCGAACATGCAGCAAGAGTATTTTTCTGCGAAAAATGCTTGATATCCGTAAGTGATGTTAGGAAAAATCTGCGAAAATTAAGTAAATATTTCTAGGTGTATATATGCCTTGTATTGTGGTTGAAACATCGGTAACCCACATGCTCACGGTCATTAAATAATGTTTGTCGAAGCCGTGATGAATGTAACCTTTTCGGAACATGGAATGTCTCGGTGAGTGAAACACAGATAATAACAATTCTACTGGATAGAACTCACTTGAATTGAATTTTTCTGCGAAAATTTCATGATTTTCGAAACTGGGTGTTAGGAAAAACCTGCGAAATCAGAATAAACACTTCTAGGTGTAAATATTCCTTTTATGGTGGATGAAAGTTCGGTAATCCACATGCTCCCACTCATTCAAGAATGTTTGTCGAATTCGTGATGCATGTAACGTGTTCGGAATACGGAATGTCTTATTGAAGGAAACAATGGTAATTACATGTCTATTGGGTAGAAACCGCTTGAAGAGAATTTTTCTGCGAAATGTGCCTCATTTTCAAAACTGCCATTAGGAGAACACGGTGAAATCTGATAAAATGCTTCTAAGTGTCAATATGCCTTGAATGGTGAATGAAAGTCCGGTAATCCACATGTAAATAACAGTGTAGTAATTATTTTTCAAACCGTGATTCATGGAGCGCTTTTGGAAAACGGAATTTCACTCTAATGGAACAATGTAAATTACAATTCTATTGGGTACAACTAGCTAGAATAGAATTTTTCTGTGAAAATTGCATGATTATCGAATCTGAAGTTTGGAGAAAGCTTCAAAATGAGAGTAAATATTTCTAGGTGTAAATATGCCTTTATGTTGAAAGAAAGTTCGGTAATCCACATTTTCACAACATATTAAAGAATCTTTTTCTAATCCGTGATGCATATACCGTGTTCGGAACGTGGAATTTCACGGTGATTGAAACAATGTAAATTACTTCTCTATTGGGTAGAACTCGCTCCAAGAGAATTTTTCTGCAAAAACTGCTTCATTTTTTAAACTGGCGTTTGGAAAACGCTGCAAAATCTGAAAAAATACCTCTAAGTATCAATATTCATTCTATTGTGGTGAAAGTTCGCTAATCCACATGCTAACAAATCTATAGTGAATATTTGTTGAATCGATTATGCATGTAGCATGTTCGGAACACGGGATTTCATGGCCAGGGAGATTATGTAAATTACATTTCTCTTGGTTAGAAATCACTCCAAGAGATTTTTCCTGAGAATTCTGCCTGATGTTCGAAACTGGCATTAGGAAAACACTGCGAACTCAGATGAAAAGATTCACGGTGTAAATATGCCTTGTAGGGTGGATGAAAGTTCGGTAATCCGCATGCTAACAACTCTGTAGTGAATATTTGTCGAATCCGAGATACATGAAGCGTGTTCGGAACACAGAATATCACGGTGAGCTAATCTATGTAAAATACATGTCTCTTGGGTAGAACTCGCTCCAAAAGCTTTTTCTGCGATTTCGGCCTCATTTTCAAAACGGGCATTAGGAAAAAATTTCGAAATATGAGAAAATGCTTCAAAGTGTCAATATGGCTTTTATGGTGGATGAAAGTTCGGTCATCCTTATGCTAACGACTCTGTAGTGAATATTTGTCGAATCTGTGATGCATGTAGCTTTTTCGGAACATGGAAATTCACGATGGCTGGTTCTATGTAAATTGCATTTCTATTGGGTAGAACTCGCTCCAAGAGAATTTTTCTCTGAAAACTGCTTCATTTTTGAATCTGGAGTTAGGAAAACGCAGCAAATTCTGAGAAAATAGTTCTATGTATCAATATTCAAACTATTGTGATGAAAGTTCGGTAATCCACATGCTAACAAATCTATAGTGAATATTTGTCGAATCGATTATGCATGTAGCATGTTCGGAACACGGGATTTCATGGCCAGGGAGATTATGTAAATTACATTTCTCTTGGTTAGAAATCACTCCAAGAGATTTTTCCTGAGAATTCTGCCTGATGTTTGAAACAGGCATTAGGAAAACACTGCGAACTCAGATGAAAAGATTCACGGTGTAAATATGCCTTGTAGGGTGGATGAAAGTTTGGTAATCCGCATGCTAACAACTCTGTAGTGAATATTTGCCGAATCCGAGATACATGAAGCGTGTTCGGAACACAGAATATCACGGTGAGCGAATCTATGTAAAATATATATCCCTTGGGTAGAACTCGCTCCAAGAGCTTTTTCTGAGAATTCGGCCTCATTTTCAAAACGGGCATTAGGAAAAACTTTCGAAAAATGAGAAAATGCTTCAAAGTGTCAATATGGATTTTATGGTGGATGAAATTTCGGTAATCCTTATGCTAACGATTCTGTAGTGAATAATTGTCGAATCCGTGATGCATGTAGCTTTTTCGGAACATGGAATTACACGATGGCGGGTTCTATGTAAATTGCATGTCTATTGGGTAGAACTCGCTCCAAGAGGATTTTTCTGCGAAAACTGCATGATTTAAAAACTGACATTAGGAGAAATCTACTAAATCAGAAAAAACTTTCTATGTATAAATATGCATTGTAAGGTGGATGAAAGTTCGGTAATACACATGTTCACCACTCATTAAAGAATGTTTGTCGAATCCGTGATGCATGTAACGTGTTCAGAACACGGAATGTCACGGTGAGTGAAACGAGGTAAATTACATATCTTTTGGGTAGAACTCGCTCCAAGAGCATTTTCCTGACAATTCTGCCTCATTTTCAAACCTGGCATTAAAACTAAATTGTGAAATCTCAGAAAATTCTTCAAAGTGTCAGTAAGCCATGTATAGTGGATGAAAGTGCTGTAATCCACTTGCTAACAACTGTGTAGTGAATATTTGTCGACTCCGAGAAGCATGTAGCTTGTTCAGAACACGGAATTTCACGGTGAGCGAATCTATGTAAATTACATGTCTATTGTTTTGAGCCCACTCCAAGATTTTTTGCGGTGAATTCTGCCTCAGTTTCGAAACTGGCGTTGGGAAAGCTTTGTGAAATCAGAGAAAATGCTTCTAAGCATCAATATGCCTTGTATTGTGATGAAAGTACTTTAATCCTCATGCAAACAACACTGTAGTGTATTTTGTCGAATACTATCTGCATGTAGCATGTTCGAAACACGGAATTTCACAGCAGGAGAATCTATGTAATTTACATATCTATTGGGTAGAACACGCTCCAACAGTTTTTTCCTTAGGAAACTGCCTGATATTTGAAACTGCTATTAGAAAAAAGCTGCAAACTAAGTGTTAAAGTTTCTAGGTGTAAATATGCCTTGTATGGTGGATGAAAGTTCTTTAATACACATGTACACAACTCATTAAAAATGTTTCTCAAATCCGTTATGTATGTAGTGTGTTCGGAACACGGAATGTCACGTTGAAGGAAACTATGTAAGTTACATATCTATTGGTGAGAACCCGCTCCAGGAGCATTTTACTGTAAAATCTACCTCTGTTTGGAAACTGGTGTTATGAAAACGCTGCAAAATCTGAGCAAATGCTTTAAGGTGACAATATGTCTTCAATGGTTTATTAAAGATGTGTAATTCACATTCTAACAACTCAGCTGTGAAAATTTGCTGAATCCAATATGCACGTTAATTTTTCAGAACACGGAATGTTACGGTGACGGTATCTATGAAAATGGGATGTCTATTGGATCGAACATGCAGCAAGAGAATTTTTCTGCGAAAACTGCTTGATATCCGTAAGTGATGTTAGGAAAAATCTGCGAAATCTAAGTAAATATTTCTAGGTGTATATATGCCTTGTATTGTGGTTGAAACATCGGTAATCCACATGCTCACGGTCATTAAATAATGTTTGTCGAAGCCGTGATGAATGTAACCTTTTCGGAACATGGAATGTCTCGGTGAGAGAAACACAGATAATAACAATTCTACTGGATAGAACTCACTTGAATTGAATTTTTCTGCGAAAATTTCATGATTTTCGAAACTGGATGTTAGGAAAAACCTGCGAAATCAGAATAAACACTTCTAGGTGTAAATATGCGTTGTATGGTGGATGAAAGTTCGCTAATCCACATGCTCCCACTCATTAAAGAATGTTTGTCGAATTCGTGATGCATGTAACGTGTTCGGAATACGGAATGTCTTATTGAAGGAAACAATGGTAATTACATGTCTATTGGGTAGAACACGCTTGAAGAGAATTTTTCTGCGAAATGTGCCTCATTTTCAAAACTGCCATTAGGAGAACCCTGTGAAATCTGAGAAAATGCTTCTAAGTGTCAATATGCCTTGAATGGTGAATGAAAGTCCGGTAATCCACATGTTAATAACAGTGTAGTAATTATTTTTCAAACCGTGATTCATGGAGCGCTTTTGGAAAACGGAATTTCACCGTAATGAAACAATGTAAATTACAATTCTATTGGGTAGAACTAGCTAGAATAGAATTTTTCTGCGAAAATTGCATGATTATCGAATCTGAAGTTTGGAGAAAGCTTCAAAATGAGAGTAAATATTTCTAGGTGTAAATATGCCTTTATGTTGAAAGAAAGTTCGGTAATCCACATTTTCACAACATATTAAAAAATCTTTTTCTAATCCGTGATGCATATACCGTGTTCGGAACGTGGAATTTCACGGTGATTAAAACAATGTAAATTACTTCTCTATTGGGTAGAACTCGCTCCAAGAGAATTTTTCTGCGAAAACTGCTGCATTTTTGAAACTGGCGTTTGGAAAACGCTGCAAAATCTGAGAAAATACTTCTAAGTATCAATATTCAAACTATTGTGATGAATGTTCGTTAATCCACATGCTAACAAATCTGTAGTGAATATTTGTCGAATCCATTATGCATGTAGCATGTTCGAAACACGGGATTTCATGGCCTGGGAGTTTATGTAAATTACATTTCTCTTGGTTAGAAATCACTCCAAGAGTTTTTCCTGAGAAATCTGCCTGATTTTTGAAACTGGCGTTAGGAAAATTCTGCGAAATAAGATGAATAGATTCTCGATGTAAATATGCCTTGTAGGGTGGATGAAAGTTCGGTAATCCGCATGCTAATAACTCTGTAGTGAATATTTGTCGAATCCGATATACATGAAGCGTGTTCGGATCACAGAATATCACGGTGAGCTAATCTATGTAAAATACATGTCTCTTGGGTAGAACTCGCTCCAAGAGCTTTTTCTGCGATTTCGGCCTCATTTTCAAAACGGGCATTAGGAAAAACTTTCGAAATATGAGAAAATGCTTCAAAGTGTCAATATGGCTTTTATGGTGGATGAAAGTTCAGTCATCCTTATGCTAACGACTTTGTAGTGAATATTTGTCGAATCCGTGATGCATGTAGCTTTTTCGGAACATGGAATTTCACGATGGCCGGTTCTATGTAAATTGCATGTCTATTGGGTAGAACTCGCTCCAAGAGGATTTTTCTGTGAAAACTGCATGATTTAAAAACTGACATTAGGAGAAATCTACTAAATCAGAAAAAATTTTCTATGTATAAATATGCATTGTAAGGTGGATGAAAGTTCGGTAATACACATGTTCACCACTCATTAAAGAATGTTTGTCGAATCCGTGATGCATGTAACGTTTTCAAAACACGGAATGTCACGGTGAGTGAAACGAGGTAAATTACATACCTTTTGGGTAGAACTCGCTCCAAGAGCATTTTCCTGACAATTCTGCCTCATTTTCAAACCTGGCATTAAAACTAACCTGTGAAATCTCAGAAAATTCTTCAAAGTGTCAGTAAGCCATGTATAGTGGATGAAAGTGCTGTAATCCACTTGCTAACAACTGTGTAGTGAATATTTGTCGACTCCGAGAAGCATGTAGCTTGTTCAGAACACGGAATTTCACGGTGAGCGAATCTATGTAAATTACATGTCTATTGTTTTGAGCCCACTCCAAGATTTTTTGCGGTGAATTCTGCCTCAGTTTCGAAACTGGCGTTGGGAAAGCTTTGTGAAATCAGAGAAAATGCTTCTAAGCATCAATATGCCTTGTATTGTGATGAAAGTACTTTAATCCACATGCAAACAACACTGTAGTGTATTTTGTCGAATACTATCTGCATGTAGCGTGTTCGAAACACGGAATTTCACAGCAGGAGATTCTATGTAATTTACATATCTATTGGGTAGAACACGCTCCAACAGTTTTTTCCTTAGGAAACTGCCTGATATTTGAAACTGCTATTAGAAAAAAGCTGCAAACTAAGTGTTAAAGTTTCTAGGTGTAAATATGCCTTGTATGGTGGATGAAAGTTCTTTAATACACATGTACACAACTCATTAAAAATGTTTCTCAAATCCGTTATGTATGTAGTGTGTTCGGAACACGGAATGTCACGTTGAAGGAAACTATGTAAGTTACATATCTATTGGTGAGAACCCGCTCCAGGAGCATTTTACTGTAAAATCTACCTCTGTTTGGAAACTGTTGTTATGAAAACGCTGCAAAATCTGAGCAAATGCTTTAAGGTGACAATATGTCTTCAATGGTTTATTAAAGATGTGTAATTCACATTCTAACAACTCAGCTGTGAAAATTTGCTGAATCCAATATGCACGTTAATTTTTCAGAACACGGAATGTTACGGTGACCGTATCTATGAAAATGGGATGTCTATTGGTTCGAACATGCAGCAAGAGTATTTTTCTGCGAAAACTGCTTGATATCCGTAAGTGATGTTAGGAAAAATCTGCGAAACTTAAGTAAATATTTCTAGGTGTATATATGCCTTGTATTGTGGTTGAAACATCGGTAACCCACATGCTCACGGTCATTAAATAATGTTTGTCGAAGCCGTGATTAATGTAACGTTTTCGGAACATGGAATGTTTCGGTGAGTGAAACTCAGATAATAACAATTCTACTGGATAGAACTCACTTGAATTGAATTTTTCTGCGAAAATTTCATGATTTTCGAAACTGGGTGTTAGGAAAAACCTGTGAAATCAGAATAAACACTTCTAGGTGTAAATATTCCTTTATGGTGGATGAAAGTTCGGTAATCCACATGCTCCCACTCATTCAAGAATGTTTGTCGAATTCGTGATGCATGTAACGTGTTCGGAATACGGAATGTCTTATTGAAGGAAACAATGGTAATTACATGTCTATTGGGTAGAAACCGCTTGAAGAGAATTTTTCTGCGAAATGTGCCTCATTTTCAAAACTACCATTAGGAGAACACGGTGAAATCTGATAAAATGCTTCTAAGTGTCAATATGCCTTGAATGGTGAATGAAAGTCCGGTAATCCACATGTTAATTACTGTGTAGTAATTATTTTTCAAACCGTGATTCATGGAGCGCTTTTGGAAAACGGAATTTCACTCTAATGAAACAATGTAAATTACAATTCTATTGGGTACAACTAGCTAGAATAGAATTTTTCTGTGAAAATTGCATGATTATCGAATCTGAAGTTTGGAGAAAGCTTCAAAATGAGAGTAAATATTTCTAGGTGTAAATATGCCTTTATGTTGGAAGATAGTTCGGTAATCCACATTTTCACAACATATTAAAAAATCTTTTTCTAATCCGTGATGCATATACCGTGTTCAGAACGTGGAATTTCACGGTGATTGAAACAATATAAATTACTTCTCTATTGGGTAGAACTCGCTCCAAGAGAATTTTTCTGCAAAAACTGCTTCATTTTTTAAACTGGCGTTTGGAAAACGCTGCAAAATCTGAAAAAATACCTCTAAGTATCAATATTCAATCTATTGTGGTGAAAGTTCGCTAATCCACATGCTAACAAATCTATAGTGAATATTTGTCGAATCGATTATGCATGTAGCATGTTCGGAACACGGGATTTCATGGCCAGGGAGATTATGTAAATTACATTTCTCTTGGTTAGAAATCACTCCAAGAGATTTTTCCTGAGAATTCTGCCTGATGTTCGAAACTGGCATTAGGAAAACACTGCGAACTCAGATGAAAAGATTCACGGTGTAAATATGCCTTGTAGGGTGGATGAAAGTTCGGTAATCCGCATGCTAACAACTCTGTAGTGAATATTTGTCGAATCCGAGATACATGAAGCGTGTTCGGAACACAGAATATCACGGTGAGCTAATCTATGTAAAATACATGTCTCTTGGGTAGAACTCGCTCCAAAAGCTTTTTCTGCGATTTCGGCCTCATTTTCAAAACGGGCATTAGGAAAAAATTTCGAAATATGAGAAAATGCTTCAAAGTGTCAATATGGCTTTTATGGTGGATGAAAGTTCGGTCATCCTTATGCTAACGACTCTGTAGTGAATATTTGTCGAATCTGTGATGCATGTAGCTTTTTCGGAACATGGAAATTCACGATGGCCGGTTCTATGTAAATTGCATGTCTATTGGGTAGAACTCGCTCCAAGAGGATTTTTCTGCGAAAACTGCATGATTTAAAAACTGACATTAGGAGAAATCTACTAAATCAGAAAAAACTTTCTATGTATAAATATGCATTGGAAGGTGGATGAAAGTTCGGTAATACACATGTTCACCACTCATTAAAGAATGTTTGTCGAATCCGTGATTCATGTAACGTTTTCAGAACACGGAATGTCACGGTGAGTGAAACGAGGTAAATTACATATCTTTTGGGTAGAACTCGCTCCAAGAGCATTTTCCTGACAATTCTGCCTCATTTTCAAACCTGGCATTAAAACTAAACTGTGAAATCTCAGAAAATTCTTCAAAGTGTCAGTAAGACATGTATAGTGGATGAAAGTGCTGTAATCCACTTGCTAACAACTGTGTAGTGAATATTTGTCGACTCCGAGAAGCATGTAGCTTGTTCAGAACACGGAATTTCACGGTGAGCGAATCTATGTAAATTACATGTCTATTGTTTTGAGCCCACTCCAAGATTTTTTGCGGTGAATTCTGCCTCCGTTTCGAAACTGGCGTTGGGAAAGCTTTGTGAAATCAGAGAAAATTCTTCTAAGCATCAATATGCCTTTTATTGTGATGAAAGTACTTTAATCCTCATGCAAACAACACTGTAGTGTATTTTGTCGAATACTATCTGCATGTAGCGTGTTCGAAACACGGAATTTCACAGCAGGAGATTCTATGTAATTTACATATCTATTGGGTAGAACACGCTCCAACAGTTTTTTCCTTAGGAAACTGCCTGATATTTGAAACTGCTATTAGAAAAAAGCTGCAAACTAAGTGTTAAAGTTTCTAGGTGTAAATATGCCTTGTATGGTGGATGAAGGTTCTTTAATACACATGTACACAACTCATTAAAAATGTTTCTCAAATCCGTTATGTATGTAGTGTGTTCGGAACACGGAATGACACGTTGAAGGAAACTATGTAAATTACATATCTATTGGTGAGAACCCGCTCCAGGAGCATTTTACTGTAAAATCTACCTCTGTTTGGAAACTGTTGTTATGAAAACGCTGCAAAATCTGAGCAAATGCTTTAAGGTGACAATATGTCTTCAATGGTTTATTAAAGATGTGTAATTCACATTCTAACAACTCAGCTGTGAAAATTTGCTGAATCCAATATGCACGTTAATTTTTCAGAACACGGAATGTTACGGTGACGGTATCTATGAAAATGGGATGTCTATTGGTTCGAACATGCAGCAAGAGAATTTTTCTGCGAAAACTGCTTGATATCCGTAAGTGATGGTAGGAAAAATCTGCGAAATTTAAGTAAATATTTCTAGGTGTATATATGCCTTGTATTGTGGTTGAAACATCGGTAACCCACATGCTCACGGTCATTAAATAATGTTTGTCGAAGCCGTGATGAATGTAACCTTTTCGGAACATGGAATGTTTCGGTGAGTGAAACTCAGATAATAACAATTCTACTGGATAGAACTCACTTGAATTGAATTTTTCTGCGAAAATTTCATGATTTTCGAAACTGGATGTTAGGAAAAACCTGCGAAATCAGAATAAACACTTCTAGGTGTAAATATGCGTTGTATGGTGGATGAAAGTTCGGTAATCCACATGCTCCCAATCATTAAAGAATGTTTGTCGAATTCGTGATGCATGTAACGTGTTCGGAATACGGAATGTCTTATTGAAGGAAACAATGTTAATTACATGTCTATTGGGTAGAAACCGCTTGAAGAGAATTTTTCTGCGAAATGTGCCTCATTTTCAAAACTGCCATTAGGAGAACACGGTGAAATCTGATAAAATGCTTCTAAGTGTCAATATGCCTTGAATGGTGAATGAAAGTCCGGTAATCCACATGTTAATAACAGTGTAGTAATTATTTTTCAAACCGTGATTCACGGAGTGCTTTTGGAAAACGGAATTTCAGTGTAATGAAACAATGTAAATTACAATTCTATTGGGTAGAACTAGCTAGAATAGAATTTTTCTCTGAAAATTGCATGATTATCGAATCTGAAGTTTGGAGAAAGCTTCAAAATGGGAGTAAATATTTCTAGGTGTAAATATGCCTTTATGTTGGAAGAAAGTTCGGTAATCCACATTTTCACAACATATTAAAGAATCTTTTTCTAATCCGTGATGCATATACCGTGTTCGGAACGTGGAATTTCACGGTGATTGAAACAATGTAAATTACTTCTCTATTGGGTAGAAGTTGCTCCAAGAGATTTTTTCTGCGAAAACTGTTTCATTTTTTAAACTGGCGTTTGGAAAACGCTGCAAAATCTGAAAAAATACTTCTAAGTATCAATATTCAATCTATTGTGATGAAAGTTCGCTAATCCACATGCTAACAAATCTGTATTGAATATTTGTCGAATCGATTATGCATGTAGCATGTTCGGAACACGGGATTTCATGGCCAGGGAGATTATGTAAATTACATTTCTCTTGGTTAGAAATCACTCCAAGAGATTTTTCCTGAGAATTCTGCCTGATGTTCGAAACTGGGATTAGGAACAGACTGCGAACTCAGATGAATAGATTCACGGTGTAAATATGCCTTGTAGGGTGGATGAAAGTTTGGTAATCCGCATGCTAACAACTCTGTAGTGAATATTTGCCGAATCCGAGATACATGAAACGTGTTCGGAACACAGAATATCACGGTGATCGAATCTATGTAAAATACATATCCCTTGGGTAGAACTCGCTCCAAGAGATTTTTCTGAGAATTCGGCCTCATTTTCAAAACGGGCATTAGGAAAAACTTTCGAAAAATGAGAAAATGCTTCAAAGTGTCAATAAGGATTTTATGGTGGATGAAAGTTCGGTAATCCTTATGCTAACGATTCTGTAGTGAATAATTGTCGAATCCGTGATGCATGTAGCTTTTTCGGAACATGGAATTACACGATGGCGGGTTCTATGTAAATTGCATGTCTATTGGGTAGAACTCGCTCCAAGAGGATTTTTCTGAGAAAACTGCATGATTTAAAAACTGACATTAGGAGAAATCTACTAAATCAGAAAAAACTTTCTATGTATAAATATGCATTGTAAGGTGGATGAAAGTTCGGTAATACACATGTTCACCACTCATTAAAGAATGTTTGTCGAATCCGTGATGCATGTAACGTGTTCAGAACACGGAATGTCACGGTGAGTGAAACGAGGTAAATTACATATCTTTTGGGTAGAACTCGCTCCAAGAGAATTTTCCTGACAATTCTGCCTCATTTTCAAACCTGGCATTAAAACTAAATTGTGAAATCTCAGAAAATTCTTCAAAGTGTCAGTAAGCCATGTATAGTGGATGAAAGTGCTGTAATCCACTTGCTAACAACTGTGTAGTGAATATTTGTCGACTCCGAGAAGCATGTAGCTTGTTCAGAACACGGAATTTCACGGTGAGCGAATCTATGTAAATTACATGTCTATTGTTTTGAGCCCACTCCAAGATTTTTTGCGGTGAATTCTGCCTCAGTTTCGAAACTGGCATTGGGAAAGCTTTGTGAAATCAGAGAAAATGCTTCTAAGCATCAATATGCCTTGTATTGTGATGAAAGTACTTTAATCCACATGCAAACAACACTGTAGTGTATTTTGTCGAATACTATCTGCATGTAGCGTGTTCGAAACACGGAATTTCACAGCAGGAGATTCTATGTAATTTACATATCTATTGGGTAGAACACGCTCCAACAGTTTTTTCCTTAGGAAACTGCCTGATATTTGAAACTGCTATTAGAAAAAAGCTGCAAATTAAGTGTTAAAGTTTCTAGGTGTAAATATGCCTTGTATGGTGGATGAAAGTTCTGTAATACACATGTACACAACTCATTAAAAATGTTTCTCAAATCCGTTATGTATGTAGTGTGTTCGGAACACGGAATGTCACGTTGAAGGAAACTATGTAAGTTACATATCTATTGGTGAGAACCCGCTCCAGGAGCATTTTACTGTAAAATCTACCTCTGTTTGGAAACTGGTGTTATGAAAACGCTGCAAAATCTGAGCAAATGCTTTAAGGTGACAATATGTCTTCAATGGTTTATTAAAGATGTGTAATTCACATTCTAACAACTCAGCTGTGAAAATTTGCTGAATCCAATATGCACGTTAATTTTTCAGAACACGGAATGTTACGGTGACGGTATCTATGAAAATGGGATGTCTATTGGATCGAACATGCAGCAAGAGGATTTTTCTGCGAAAACTGCTTGATATCCGTAAGTGATGTTAGGAAAAATCTGCGAAATCTAAGTAAATATTTCTAGGTGTATATATGCCTTCTATTGTGGTTGAAACATCGGTAATCCACATGCTCACGGTCATTAAATAATGTTTGTCGAAGCCGTGATGAATGTAACCTTTTCGGAACATGGAATGTCTCGGTGAGTGAAACACAGATAATAAAAATTCTACTGGATAGAACTCACTTGAATTGAATTTTTCTGCGAAAATTTCATGATTTTCGAAACTGGATGTTAGGAAAAACCTGCGAAATCAGAATAAACACTTCTAGGTGTAAATATGCGTTGTATGGTGGATGAAAGTTCGCTAATCCACATGCTCCCACTCATTAAAGAATGTTTGTCGAATTCGTGATGCATGTAACGTGTTCGGAATACGGAATGTCTTATTGAAGGAAACAATGTTAATTACATGTCTATTGGGTAGAACACGCTTGAAGAGAATTTTTCTGCGAAATGTGCCTCATTTTCAAAACTGCCATTAGGAGAACCCTGTGAAATCTGAGAAAATGCTTCTAAGTGTCAATATGCCTTGAATGGTGAATGAAAGTCCGGTAATCCACATGTTAATAACAGTGTAGTAATTATTTTTCAAACCGTGATTCATGGAGTGCTTTTGGAAAACGGAATTTCAGTGTAATGAAACAATGTAAATTACAATTCTATTGGGTAGAACTAGCTAGAATAGAATTTTTCTGCGAAAATTGCATGATTATCGAATCTGAAGATTGGAGAAAGCTTCAAAATGAGAGTAAATATTTCTAGGTGTAAATATGCCTTTATGTTGGAAGAAAGTTCGGTAATCCACATTTTCACAACATATTAAAGAATCTTTTTCTAATCCATGATGCATATACAGTGTTTGGAACGTGGAATTTCACGGTGATTGAAACAATGTAAATTACTTCTCTATTGGGTAGAACTCGCTCCAAGAGAATTTTTCTGCAAAAACTGCTTCATTTTTTAAACTGGCGTTTGGAAAACGCTGCAAAATCTGAAAAAATACCTCTAAGTATCAATATTCATTCTATTGTGGTGAAAGTTCGCTAATCCACATGCTAACAAATCTATAGTGAATATTTGTTGAATCGATTATGCATGTAGCATGTTCGGAACACGGGATTTCATGGCCAGGGAGATTATGTAAATTACATTTCTCTTGGTTAGAAATCACTCCAAGAGATTTTTCCTGAGAATTCTGCCTGATGTTCGAAACTGGCATTAGGAAAACACTGCGAACTCAGATGAAAAGATTCACGGTGTAAATATGCCTTGTAGGGTGGATGAAAGTTCGGTAATCCGCATGCTAACAACTCTGTAGTGAATATTTGTCGAATCCGAGATACATGAAGCGTGTTCGGAACACAGAATATCACGGTGAGCTAATCTATGTAAAATACATGTCTCTTGGGTAGAACTCGCTCCAAAAGCTTTTTCTGCGATTTCGGCCTCATTTTCAAAACGGGCATTAGGAAAAAATTTCGAAATATGAGAAAATGCTTCAAAGTGTCAATATGGCTTTTATGGTGGATGAAAGTTCGGTCATCCTTATGCTAACGACTCTGTAGTGAATATTTGTCGAATCTGTGATGCATGTAGCTTTTTCAGAACATGGAAATTCACGATGGCTGGTTCTATGTAAATTGCATTTCTATTGGGTAGAACTCGCTCCAAGAGAATTTTTCTCTGAAAACTGCTTCATTTTTGAATCTGGAGTTAGGAAAACGCAGCAAATTCTGAGAAAATAGTTCTATGTATCAATATTCAAACTATTGTGATGAAAGTTCGGTAATCCACATGCTAACAAATCTATAGTGAATATTTGTCGAATCGATTATGCATGTAGCATGTTCGGAACACGGGATTTCATGGCCAGGGAGATTATGTAAATTACATTTCTCTTGGTTAGAAATCACTCCAAGAGATTTTTCCTGAGAATTCTGCCTGATGTTTGAAACTGGCATTAGGAAAACACTGCGAACTCAGATGAAAAGATTCACGGTGTAAATATGCCTTGTAGGGTGGATGAAAGTTTGGTAATCCGCATGCTAACAACTCTGTAGTGAATATTTGCCGAATCCGAGATACATGAGGCGTGTTCGGAACACAGAATATCACGGTGAGCGAATCTATGTAAAATATATATCCCTTGGGTAGAACTCGCTCCAAGAGCTTTTTCTGAGAATTCGGCCTCATTTTCAAAACGGGCATTAGGAAAAACTTTCGAAAAATGAGAAAATGCTTCAAAGTGTCAATATGGATTTTATGGTGGATGAAATTTCGGTAATCCTTATGCTAACGATTCTGTAGTGAATAATTGTCGAATCCGTGATGCATGTAGCTTTTTCGGAACATGGAATTACACGATGGCGGGTTCTATGTAAATTGCATGTCTATTGGGTAGAACTCGCTCCAAGAGGATTTTTCTGCGAAAACTGCATGATTTAAAAACTGACATTAGGAGAAATCTACTAAATCAGAAAAAACTTTCTATGTATAAATATGCATTGTAAGGTGGATGAAAGTTCGGTAATACACATGTTCACCACTCATTAAAGAATGTTTGTCGAATCCGTGATGCATGTAACGTGTTCAGAACACGGAATGTCACGGTGAGTGAAACGAGGTAAATTACATATCTTTTGGGTAGAACTCGCTCCAAGAGCATTTTCCTGACAATTCTGCCTCATTTTCAAACCTGGCATTAAAACTAAATTGTGAAATCTCAGAAAATTCTTCAAAGTGTCAGTAAGCCATGTATAGTGGATGAAAGTGCTGTAATCCACTTGCTAACAACTGTGTAGTGAATATTTGTCGACTCCGAGAAGCATGTAGCTTGTTCAGAACACGGAATTTCACGGTGAGCGAATCTATGTAAATTACATGTCTATTGTTTTGAGCCCACTCCAAGATTTTTTGCGGTGAATTCTGCCTCAGTTTCGAAACTGGCGTTGGGAAAGCTTTGTGAAATCAGAGAAAATGCTTCTAAGCATCAATATGCCTTGTATTGTGATGAAAGTACTTTAATCCTCATGCAAACAACACTGTAGTGTATTTTGTCGAATACTATCTGCATGTAGCGTGTTCGAAACACGGAATTTCACAGCAGGAGAATCTATGTAATTTACATATCTATTGGGTAGAACACGCTCCAACAGTTTTTTCCTTAGGAAACTGCCTGATATTTGAAACTGCTATTAGAAAAAAGCTGCAAACTAAGTGTTAAAGTTTCTAGGTGTAAATATGCCTTGTATGGTGGATGAAAGTTCTTTAATACACATGTACACAACTCATTAAAAATGTTTCTCAAATCCGTTATGTATGTAGTGTGTTCGGAACACGGAATGTCACGTTGAAGGAAACTATGTAAGTTACATATCTATTGGTGAGAACCCGCTCCAGGAGCATTTTACTGTAAAATCTACCTCTGTTTGGAAACTGGTGTTATGAAAACGCTGCAAAATCTGAGCAAATGCTTTAAGGTGACAATATGTCTTCAATGGTTTATTAAAGATGTGTAATTCACATTCTAACAACTCAGCTGTGAAAATTTGCTGAATCCAATATGCACGTTAATTTTTCAGAACACGGAATGTTACGGTGACGGTATCTATGAAAATGGGATGTCTATTGGATCGAACATGCAGCAAGAGAATTTTTCTGCGAAAACTGCTTGATATCCGTAAGTGATGTTAGGAAAAATCTGCGAAATCTAAGTAAATATTTCTAGGTGTATATATGCCTTGTATTGTGGTTGAAACATCGGTAATCCACATGCTCACGGTCATTAAATAATGTTTGTCGAAGCCGTGATGAATGTAACCTTTTCGGAACATGGAATGTCTCGGTGAGAGAAACACAGATAATAACAATTCTACTGGATAGAACTCACTTGAATTGAATTTTTCTGCGAAAATTTCATGATTTTCGAAACTGGATGTTAGGAAAAACCTGCGAAATCAGAATAAACACTTCTAGGTGTAAATATGCGTTGTATGGTGGATGAAAGTTCGCTAATCCACATGCTCCCACTCATTAAAGAATGTTTGTCGAATTCGTGATGCATGTAACGTGTTCGGAATACGGAATGTCTTATTGAAGGAAACAATGGTAATTACATGTCTATTGGGTAGAACACGCTTGAAGAGAATTTTTCTGCGAAATGTGCCTCATTTTCAAAACTGCCATTAGGAGAACCCTGTGAAATCTGAGAAAATGCTTCTAAGTGTCAATATGCCTTGAATGGTGAATGAAAGTCCGGTAATCCACATGTTAATAACAGTGTAGTAATTATTTTTCAAACCGTGATTCATGGAGCGCTTTTGGAAAACGGAATTTCACCGTAATGAAACAATGTAAATTACAATTCTATTGGGTAGAACTAGCTAGAATAGAATTTTTCTGCGAAAATTGCATGATTATCGAATCTGAAGTTTGGAGAAAGCTTCAAAATGAGAGTAAATATTTCTAGGTGTAAATATGCCTTTATGTTGGAAGAAAGTTCGGTAATCCACATTTTCACAACATATTAAAAAATCTTTTTCTAATCCGTGATGCATATACCGTGTTCGGAACGTGGAATTTCACGGTGATTAAAACAATGTAAATTACTTCTCTATTGGGTAGAACTCGCTCCAAGAGAATTTTTCTGCGAAAACTGCTGCATTTTTGAAACTGGCGTTTGGAAAACGCTGCAAAATCTGAGAAAATACTTCTAAGTATCAATATTCAAACTATTGTGATGAATGTTCGTTAATCCACATGCTAACAAATCTGTAGTGAATATTTGTCGAATCCATTATGCATGTAGCATGTTCGAAACACGGGATTTCATGGCCTGGGAGTTTATGTAAATTACATTTCTCTTGGTTAGAAATCACTGCAAGAGTTTTTCCTGAGGAATCTGCCTGATTTTTGAAACTGGCGTTAGGAAAATGCTGCGAAATAAGATGAATAGATTCTCGATGTAAATATGCCTTGTAGGGTGGATGAAAGTTCGGTAATCCGCATGCTAATAACTCTGTAGTGAATATTTGTCGAATCCGATATACATGAAGCGTGTTCGGATCACAGAATATCACGGTGAGCTAATCTATGTAAAATACATGTCTCTTGGGTAGAACTCGCTCCAAGAGCTTTTTCTGCGATTTCGGCCTCATTTTCAAAACGGGCATTAGGAAAAACTTTCGAAATATGAGAAAATGCTTCAAAGTGTCAATATGGCTTTTATGGTGGATGAAAGTTCAGTCATCCTTATGCTAACGACTTTGTAGTGAATATTTGTCGAATCCGTGATGCATGTAGCTTTTTCGGAACATGGAATTTCACGATGGCCGGTTCTATGTAAATTGCATGTCTATTGGGTAGAACTCGCTCCAAGAGGATTTTTCTGTGAAAACTGCATGATTTAAAAACTGACATTAGGAGAAATCTACTAAATCAGAAAAAATTTTCTATGTATAAATATGCATTGTAAGGTGGATGAAAGTTCGGTAATACACATGTTCACCACTCATTAAAGAATGTTTGTCGAATCCGTGATGCATGTAACGTTTTCAGAACACGGAATGTCACGGTGAGTGAAACGAGGTAAATTACATACCTTTTGGGTAGAACTCGCTCCAAGAGCATTTTCCTGACAATTCTGCCTCATTTTCAAACCTGGCATTAAAACTAACCTGTGAAATCTCAGAAAATTCTTCAAAGTGTCAGTAAGCCATGTATAGTGGATGAAAGTGCTGTAATCCACTTGCTAACAACTGTGTAGTGAATATTTGTCGACTCCGAGAAGCATGTAGCTTGTTCAGAACACGGAATTTCACGGTGAGCGAATCTATGTAAATTACATGTCTATTGTTTTGAGCCCACTCCAAGATTTTTTGCGGTGAATTCTGCCTCAGTTTCGAAACTGGCGTTGGGAAAGCTTTGTGAAATCAGAGAAAATGCTTCTAAGCATCAATATGCCTTGTATTGTGATGAAAGTACTTTAATCCACATGCAAACAACACTGTAGTGTATTTTGTCGAATACTATCTGCATGTAGCGTGTTCGAAACACGGAATTTCACAGCAGGAGATTCTATGTAATTTACATATCTATTGGGTAGAACACGCTCCAACAGTTTTTTCCTTAGGAAACTGCCTGATATTTGAAACTGCTATTAGAAAAAAGCTGCAAACTAAGTGTTAAAGTTTCTAGGTGTAAATATGCCTTGTATGGTGGATGAAAGTTCTTTAATACACATGTACACAACTCATTAAAAATGTTTCTCAAATCCGTTATGTATGTAGTGTGTTCGGAACACGGAATGTCACGTTGAAGGAAACTATGTAAGTTACATATCTATTGGTGAGAACCCGCTCCAGGAGCATTTTACTGTAAAATCTACCTCTGTTTGGAAACTGTTGTTATGAAAACGCTGCAAAATCTGAGCAAATGCTTTAAGGTGACAATATGTCTTCAATGGTTTATTAAAGATGTGTAATTCACATTCTAACAACTCAGCTGTGAAAATTTGCTGAATCCAATATGCACGTTAATTTTTCAGAACACGGAATGTTACGGTGACCGTATCTATGAAAATGGGATGTCTATTGGTTCGAACATGCAGCAAGAGTATTTTTCTGCGAAAACTGCTTGATATCCGTAAGTGATGTTAGGAAAAATCTGCGAAACTTAAGTAAATATTTCTAGGTGTATATATGCCTTGTATTGTGGTTGAAACATCGGTAACCCACATGCTCACGGTCATTAAATAATGTTTGTCGAAGCCGTGATTAATGTAACGTTTTCGGAACATGGAATGTTTCGGTGAGTGAAACTCAGATAATAACAATTCTACTGGATAGAACTCACTTGAATTGAATTTTTCTGCGAAAATTTCATGATTTTCGAAACTGGGTGTTAGGAAAAACCTGTGAAATCAGAATAAACACTTCTAGGTGTAAATATTCCTTTATGGTGGATGAAAGTTCGGTAATCCACATGCTCCCACTCATTCAAGAATGTTTGTCGAATTCGTGATGCATGTAACGTGTTCGGAATACGGAATGTCTTATTGAAGGAAACAATGGTAATTACATGTCTATTGGGTAGAAACCGCTTGAAGAGAATTTTTCTGCGAAATGTGCCTCATTTTCAAAACTACCATTAGGAGAACACGGTGAAATCTGATAAAATGCTTCTAAGTGTCAATATGCCTTGAATGGTGAATGAAAGTCCGGTAATCCACATGTTAATAACAGTGTAGTAATTATTTTTCAAACCGTGATTCATGGAGCGCTTTTGGAAAACGGAATTTCACTCTAATGAAACAATGTAAATTACAATTCTATTGGGTACAACTAGCTAGAATAGAATTTTTCTGTGAAAATTGCATGATTATCGAATCTGAAGTTTGGAGAAAGCTTCAAAATGAGAGTAAATATTTCTAGGTGTAAATATGCCTTTATGTTGGAAGATAGTTCGGTAATCCACATTTTCACAACATATTAAAAAATCTTTTTCTAATCCGTGATGCATATACCGTGTTCAGAACGTGGAATTTCACGGTGATTGAAACAATATAAATTACTTCTCTATTGGGTAGAACTCGCTCCAAGAGAATTTTTCTGCAAAAACTGCTTCATTTTTTAAACTGGCGTTTGGAAAACGCTGCAAAATCTGAAAAAATACCTCTAAGTATCAATATTCAATCTATTGTGGTGAAAGTTCGCTAATCCACATGCTAACAAATCTATAGTGAATATTTGTCGAATCGATTATGCATGTAGCATGTTCGGAACACGGGATTTCATGGCCAGGGAGATTATGTAAATTACATTTCTCTTGGTTAGAAATCACTCCAAGAGATTTTTCCTGAGAATTCTGCCTGATGTTCGAAACTGGCATTAGGAAAACACTGCGAACTCAGATGAAAAGATTCACGGTGTAAATATGCCTTGTAGGGTGGATGAAAGTTCGGTAATCCGCATGCTAACAACTCTGTAGTGAATATTTGTCGAATCCGAGATACATGAAGCGTGTTCGGAACACAGAATATCACGGTGAGCTAATCTATGTAAAATACATGTCTCTTGGGTAGAACTCGCTCCAAAAGCTTTTTCTGCGATTTCGGCCTCATTTTCAAAACGGGCATTAGGAAAAAATTTCGAAATATGAGAAAATGCTTCAAAGTGTCAATATGGCTTTTATGGTGGATGAAAGTTCGGTCATCCTTATGCTAACGACTCTGTAGTGAATATTTGTCGAATCTGTGATGCATGTAGCTTTTTCGGAACATGGAAATTCACGATGGCCGGTTCTATGTAAATTGCATGTCTATTGGGTAGAACTCGCTCCAAGAGGATTTTTCTGCGAAAACTGCATGATTTAAAAACTGACATTAGGAGAAATCTACTAAATCAGAAAAAACTTTCTATGTATAAATATGCATTGGAAGGTGGATGAAAGTTCGGTAATACACATGTTCACCACTCATTAAAGAATGTTTGTCGAATCCGTGATTCATGTAACGTTTTCAGAACACGGAATGTCACGGTGAGTGAAACGAGGTAAATTACATATCTTTTGGGTAGAACTCGCTCCAAGAGCATTTTCCTGACAATTCTGCCTCATTTTCAAACCTGGCATTAAAACTAACCTGTGAAATCTCAGAAAATTCTTCAAAGTGTCAGTAAGACATGTATAGTGGATGAAAGTGCTGTAATCCACTTGCTAACAACTGTGTAGTGAATATTTGTCGACTCCGAGAAGCATGTAGCTTGTTCAGAACACGGAATTTCACGGTGAGCGAATCTATGTAAATTACATGTCTATTGTTTTGAGCCCACTCCAAGATTTTTTGCGGTGAATTCTGCCTCCGTTTCGAAACTGGCGTTGGGAAAGCTTTGTGAAATCAGAGAAAATTCTTCTAAGCATCAATATGCCTTTTATTGTGATGAAAGTACTTTAATCCTCATGCAAACAACACTGTAGTGTATTTTGTCGAATACTATCTGCATGTAGCGTGTTCGAAACACGGAATTTCACAGCAGGAGAATCTATGTAATTTACATATCTATTGGGTAGAACACGCTCCAACAGTTTTTTCCTTAGGAAACTGCCTGATATTTGAAACTGCTATTAGAAAAAAGCTGCAAACTAAGTGTTAAAGTTTCTAGGTGTAAATATGCCTTGTATGGTGGATGAAGGTTCTTTAATACACATGTACACAACTCATTAAAAATGTTTCTCAAATCCGTTATGTATGTAGTGTGTTCGGAACACGGAATGTCACGTTGAAGGAAACTATGTAAATTACATATCTATTGGTGAGAACCCGCTCCAGGAGCATTTTACTGTAAAATCTACCTCTGTTTGGAAACTGTTGTTATGAAAACGCTGCAAAATCTGAGCAAATGCTTTAAGGTGACAATATGTCTTCAATGGTTTATTAAAGATGTGTAATTCACATTCTAACAACTCAGCTGTGAAAATTTGCTGAATCCAATATGCACGTTAATTTTTCAGAACACGGAATGTTACGGTGACGGTATCTATGAAAATGGGATGTCTATTGGTTCGAACATGCAGCAAGAGAATTTTTCTGCGAAAACTGCTTGATATCCGTAAGTGATGGTAGGAAAAATCTGCGAAATTTAAGTAAATATTTCTAGGTGTATATATGCCTTGTATTGTGGTTGAAACATCGGTAACCCACATGCTCACGGTCATTAAATAATGTTTGTCGAAGCCGTGATGAATGTAACCTTTTCGGAACATGGAATGTTTCGGTGAGTGAAACTCAGATAATAACAATTCTACTGGATAGAACTCACTTGAATTGAATTTTTCTGCGAAAATTTCATGATTTTCGAAACTGGATGTTAGGAAAAACCTGCGAAATCAGAATAAACACTTCTAGGTGTAAATATGCGTTGTATGGTGGATGAAAGTTCGGTAATCCACATGCTCCCACTCATTAAAGAATGTTTGTCGAATTCGTGATGCATGTAACGTGTTCGGAATACGGAATGTCTTATTGAAGGAAACAATGTTAATTACATGTCTATTGGGTAGAAACCGCTTGAAGAGAATTTTTCTGCGAAATGTGCCTCATTTTCAAAACTGCCATTAGGAGAACACGGTGAAATCTGAGAAAATGCTTCTAAGTGTCAATATGCCTTGAATGGTGAATGAAAGTCCGGTAATCCACATGTTAATAACAGTGTAGTAATTATTTTTCAAACCGTGATTCACGGAGTGCTTTTGGAAAACGGAATTTCAGTGTAATGAAACAATGTAAATTACAATTCTATTGGGTAGAACTAGCTAGAATAGAATTTTTCTCTGAAAATTGCATGATTATCGAATCTGAAGTTTGGAGAAAGCTTCAAAATGGGAGTAAATATTTCTAGGTGTAAATATGCCTTTATGTTGGAAGAAAGTTCGGTAATCCACATTTTCACAACATATTAAAGAATCTTTTTCTAATCCGTGATGCATATACCGTGTTCGGAACGTGGAATTTCACGGTGATTGAAACAATGTAAATTACTTCTCTATTGGGTAGAAGTTGCTCCAAGAGATTTTTTCTGCGAAAACTGTTTCATTTTTTAAACTGGCGTTTGGAAAACGCTGCAAAATCTGAAAAAATACCTCTAAGTATCAATATTCAATCTATTGTGATGAAAGTTCGCTAATCCACATGCTAACAAATCTGTATTGAATATTTGTCGAATCGATTATGCATGTAGCATGTTCGGAACACGGGATTTCATGGCCAGGGAGATTATGTAAATTACATTTCTCTTGGTTAGAAATCACTCCAAGAGATTTTTCCTGAGAATTCTGCCTGATGTTCGAAACTGGGATTAGGAACAGACTGCGAACTCAGATGAATAGATTCACGGTGTAAATATGCCTTGTAGGGTGGATGAAAGTTTGGTAATCCGCATGCTAACAACTCTGTAGTGAATATTTGCCGAATCCGAGATACATGAAACGTGTTCGGAACACAGAATATCACGGTGATCGAATCTATGTAAAATACATATCCCTTGGGTAGAACTCGCTCCAAGAGATTTTTCTGAGAATTCGGCCTCATTTTCAAAACGGGCATTAGGAAAAACTTTCGAAAAATGAGAAAATGCTTCAAAGTGTCAATATGGATTTTATGGTGGATGAAAGTTCGGTAATCCTTATGCTAACGATTCTGTAGTGAATAATTGTCGAATCCGTGATGCATGTAGCTTTTTCGGAACATGGAATTACACGATGGCGGGTTCTATGTAAATTGCATGTCTATTGGGTAGAACTCGCTCCAAGAGGATTTTTCTGAGAAAACTGCATGATTTAAAAACTGACATTAGGAGAAATCTACTAAATCAGAAAAAACTTTCTATGTATAAATATGCATTGTAAGGTGGATGAAAGTTCGGTAATACACATGTTCACCACTCATTAAAGAATGTTTGTCGAATCCGTGATGCATGTAACGTGTTCAGAACACGGAATGTCACGGTGAGTGAAACGAGGTAAATTACATATCTTTTGGGTAGAACTCGCTCCAAGAGAATTTTCCTGACAATTCTGCCTCATTTTCAAACCTGGCATTAAAACTAAATTGTGAAATCTCAGAAAATTCTTCAAAGTGTCAGTAAGCCATGTATAGTGGATGAAAGTGCTGTAATCCACTTGCTAACAACTGTGTAGTGAATATTTGTCGATTCCGAGAAGCATGTAGCTTGTTCAGAACACGGAATTTCACGGTGAGCGAATCTATGTAAATTACATGTCTATTGTTTTGAGCCCACTCCAAGATTTTTTGCGGTGAATTCTGCCTCAGTTTCGAAACTGGCATTGGGAAAGCTTTGTGAAATCAGAGAAAATGCTTCTAAGCATCAATATGCCTTGTATTGTGATGAAAGTACTTTAATCCACATGCAAACAACACTGTAGTGTATTTTGTCGAATACTATCTGCATGTAGCGTGTTCGAAACACGGAATTTCACAGCAGGAGATTCTATGTAATTTACATATCTATTGGGTAGAACACGCTCCAACAGTTTTTTCCTTAGGAAACTGCCTGATATTTGAAACTGCTATTAGAAAAAAGCTGCAAATTAAGTGTTAAAGTTTCTAGGTGTAAATATGCCTTGTATGGTGGATGAAAGTTCTGTAATACACATGTACACAACTCATTAAAAATGTTTCTCAAATCCGTTATGTATGTAGTGTGTTCGGAACACGGAATGTCACGTTGAAGGAAACTATGTAAGTTACATATCTATTGGTGAGAACCCGCTCCAGGAGCATTTTACTGTAAAATCTACCTCTGTTTGGAAACTGGTGTTATGAAAACGCTGCAAAATCTGAGCAAATGCTTTAAGGTGACAATATGTCTTCAATGGTTTATTAAAGATGTGTAATTCACATTCTAACAACTCAGCTGTGAAAATTTGCTGAATCCAATATGCACGTTAATTTTTCAGAACACGGAATGTTACGGTGACGGTATCTATGAAAATGGGATGTCTATTGGATCGAACATGCAGCAAGAGAATTTTTCTGCGAAAACTGCTTGATATCCGTAAGTGATGTTAGGAAAAATCTGCGAAATCTAAGTAAATATTTCTAGGTGTATATATGCCTTCTATTGTGGTTGAAACATCGGTAATCCACATGCTCACGGTCATTAAATAATGTTTGTCGAAGCCGTGATGAATGTAACCTTTTCGGAACATGGAATGTCTCGGTGAGTGAAACACAGATAATAAAAATTCTACTGGATAGAACTCACTTGAATTGAATTTTTCTGCGAAAATTTCATGATTTTCGAAACTGGATGTTAGGAAAAACCTGCGAAATCAGAATAAACACTTCTAGGTGTAAATATGCGTTGTATGGTGGATGAAAGTTCGCTAATCCACATGCTCCCACTCATTAAAGAATGTTTGTCGAATTCGTGATGCATGTAACGTGTTCGGAATACGGAATGTCTTATTGAAGGAAACAATGTTAATTACATGTCTATTGGGTAGAACACGCTTGAAGAGAATTTTTCTGCGAAATGTGCCTCATTTTCAAAACTGCCATTAGGAGAACCCTGTGAAATCTGAGAAAATGCTTCTAAGTGTCAATATGCCTTGAATGGTGAATGAAAGTCCGGTAATCCACATGTTAATAACAGTGTAGTAATTATTTTTCAAACCGTGATTCATGGAGTGCTTTTGGAAAACGGAATTTCAGTGTAATGAAACAATGTAAATTACAATTCTATTGGGTAGAACTAGCTAGAATAGAATTTTTCTGCGAAAATTGCATGATTATCGAATCTGAAGATTGGAGAAAGCTTCAAAATGAGAGTAAATATTTCTAGGTGTAAATATGCCTTTATGTTGGAAGAAAGTTCGGTAATCCACATTTTCACAACATATTAAAGAATCTTTTTCTAATCCATGATGCATATACAGTGTTTGGAACGTGGAATTTCACGGTGATTAAAACAATGTAAATTACTTCTCTATTGGGTAGAACTCGCTCCAAGAGAATTTTTCTGCGAAAACTGCTGCATTTTTGAAACTGGCGTTTGGAAAATTCTGCAAAATCTCAGAAAATACTTCTAAGTATCAATATTCAAACTATTGTGATGAATGTTCGTTAATCCACATGCTAACAAATCTGTAGTGAATATTTGTCGAATCCATTATGCATGTAGCATGTTCGAAACACGGGATTTCATGGCCTGGGAGTTTATGTAAATTACATTTCTCTTGGTTAGAAATCACTCCAAGAGTTTTTCCTGAGAAATCTGCCTGATTTTTGAAACTGGCGTTAGGAAAATGCTGCGAAATAAGATGAATAGATTCCCGATGTAAATATGCCTTGTAGGGTGGATGAAAGTTCGGTAATCCGCATGCTAATAACTCTGTAGTGAATATTTGTCGAATCCGATATACATGAAGCGTGTTCGGATCACAGAATATCACAGTGAGCTAATCTATGTAAAATACATGTCTCTTGGGTAGAACTCGCTCCAAGAGCTTTTTCTGAGAATTCGGCCTCATTTTCAAAACGGGCATTAGGAAAAATTTTCGAAATATGAGAAAATGCTTCAAAGTTTCAATATGGCTTTCATGGTGGATGAAAGTTCAGTAATCCTTATGCTAACGACTCTGTAGTGAATATTTGTCGAATCCGTGATGCATGTAGCTTTTTCGGAACATGGAATTTCACGATGGCCGGTTCTATGTAAATTGCATGTCTATTGGGTAGAACTCGCTCCAAGAGGATTTTTCTGCAAAAACTGCATGATTTAAAAACTGACATTAGGAGAAATCTACTAAATCAGAAAAAACTTTCTATGTATAAATATGCATTGTAAGGTGGATGAAAGTTTGGTAATACACATGTTCACAACTCATTAAAGAATGTTTGTCGAATCCGTGATGCATGTAACGTGTTCAGAATACGGAATGTCACGGTGAGTGAAACTAGGTAAACTACATATCTTTTGGGTAGAACTCGCTCCAAGAGCATTTTCCTGACAATTCTGCCTCATTTTCAAACCTGGCATTAAAACTAAATTGTGAAATCTCAGAAAATTCTTCAAAGTGTCAGTAAGCCATGTATAGTGGATGAAAGTGCTGTAATCCACTTGCTAACAACTGTGTAGTGAATATTTGTCGACTCCGAGAAGCATGTAGCTTGTTCAGAACACGGAATTTCACGGTGAGCGAATCTATGTAAATTACATGTCTATTGTTTTGAGCCCACTCCAAGATTTTTTGCGGTGAATTCTGCCTCAGTTTCGAAACTGGCGTTGGGAAAGCTTTGTGAAATCAGAGAAAATGCTTCTAAGCATCAATATGCCTTGTATTGTGATGAAAGTACTTTAATCCACATGCAAACAACACTGTAGTGTATTTTGTCGAATACTATCTGCATGTAGCGTGTTCGAAACACGGAATTTCACAGCAGGAGAATCTATGTAATTTACATATCTATTGGGTAGAACACGCTCCAACAGTTTTTTCCTTAGGAAACTGCCTGATATTTGAAACTGCTATTAGAAAAAAGCTGCAAACTAAGTGTTAAAGTTTCTAGGTGTAAATATGCCTTGTATGGTGGATGAAAGTTCTGTAATACACATGTACACAACTCATTAAAAATGTTTCTCAAATCTGTTATGTATGTAGTGTGTTCGGAAAACGGAATGTCACGTTGAAGGAAACTATGTAAGTTACATATCTATTGGTGAGAACCCGCTCCAGGAGCATTTTACTGTAAAATCTACCTCTGTTTGGAAACTGGTGTTATGAAAACGCTGCAAAATCTGAGCAAATGCTTTAAGGTGACAATATGTCTTCAATGGTTTATTAAAGATGTGTAATTCACATTCTAACAACTCAGCTGTGAAAATTTGCTGAATCCAATATGCACGTTAATTTTTCAGAACACGGAATGTTACGGTGACGGTATCTATGAAAATGGGATGTCTATTGGATCGAACATGCAGCAAGAGAATTTTTCTGCGAAAACTGCTTGATATCCGTAAGTGATGTTAGGAAAAATCTGCGAAATCTAAGTAAATATTTCTAGGTGTATATATGCCTTGTATTGTGGTTGAAACATCGGTAATCCACATGCTCACGGTCATTAAATAATGTTTGTCGAAGCCGTGATGAATGTAACCTTTTCGGAACATGGAATGTCTCGGTGAGTGAAACACAGATAATAAAAATTCTACTGGATAGAACTCACTTGAATTGAATTTTTCTGCGAAAATTTCATGATTTTCGAAACTGGATGTTAGGAAAAACCTGCGAAATCAGAATAAACACTTCTAGGTGTAAATATGCGTTGTATGGTGGATGAAAGTTCGCTAATCCACATGCTCCCACTCATTAAAGAATGTTTGTCGAATTCGTGATGCATGTAACGTGTTCGGAATACGGAATGTCTTATTGAAGGAAACAATGTTAATTACATGTCTATTGGGTAGAACTCGCTTGAAGAGAATTTTTCTGCGAAATGTGCCTCATTTTCAAAACTGCCATTAGGAGAACCCTGTGAAATCTGAGAAAATGCTTCTAAGTGTCAATATGCCTTGAATGGTGAATGAAAGTCCGGTAATCCACATGTTAATAACAGTGTAGTAATTATTTTTCAAACCGTGATTCATGGAGTGCTTTTGGAAAATGGAATTTCACCGTAATGAAACAATGTAAATTACAATTCTATTGGGTAGAACTAGCTAGAATAGAATTTTTCTGTGAAAATTGCATGATTATCGAATCTGAAGATTGGAGAAAGCTTCAAAATGAGAGTAAATATTTCTAGGTGTAAATATGCCTTTATGTTGGAAGAAAGTTCGGTAATCCACATTTTCACAACATATTAAAGAATCTTTTTCTAATCCATGATGCATATACAGTGTTTGGAACGTGGAATTTCACGGTGATTAAAACAATGTAAATTACTTCTCTATTGGGTAGAACTCGCTCCAAGAGAATTTTTCTGCGAAAACTGCTGCATTTTTGAAACTGGCGTTTGGAAAATTCTGCAAAATCTCAGAAAATACTTCTAAGTATCAATATTCAAACTATTGTGATGAATGTTCGTTAATCCACATGCTAACAAATCTGTAGTGAATATTTGTCGAATCCATTATGCATGTAGCATGTTCGAAACACGGGATTTCATGGCCTGGGAGTTTATGTAAATTACATTTCTCTTGGTTAGAAATCACTCCAAGAGTTTTTCCTGAGAAATCTGCCTGATTTTTGAAACTGGCGTTAGGAAAATGCTGCGAAATAAGATGAATAGATTCCCGATGTAAATATGCCTTGTAGGGTGGATGAAAGTTCGGTAATCCGCATGCTAATAACTCTGTAGTGAATATTTGTCGAATCCGATATACATGAAGCGTGTTCGGATCACAGAATATCACAGTGAGCTAATCTATGTAAAATACATGTCTCTTGGGTAGAACTCGCTCCAAGAGCTTTTTCTGAGAATTCGGCCTCATTTTCAAAACGGGCATTAGGAAAAATTTTCGAAATATGAGAAAATGCTTCAAAGTTTCAATATGGCTTTCATGGTGGATGAAAGTTCAGTAATCCTTATGCTAACGACTCTGTAGTGAATATTTGTCGAATCCGTGATGCATGTAGCTTTTTCGGAACATGGAATTTCACGATGGCCGGTTCTATGTAAATTGCATGTCTATTGGGTAGAACTCGCTCCAAGAGGATTTTTCTGCAAAAACTGCATGATTTAAAAACTGACATTAGGAGAAAACTACTAAATCAGAAAAAACTTTCTATGTATAAATATGCATTGTAAGGTGGATGAAAGTTTGGTAATACACATGTTCACAACTCATTAAAGAATGTTTGTCGAATCCGTGATGCATGTAACGTGTTCAGAATACGGAATGTCACGGTGAGTGAAACTAGGTAAACTACATATCTTTTGGGTAGAACTCGCTCCAAGAGCATTTTCCTGACAATTCTGCCTCATTTTCAAACCTGGAATTAAAACTAAATTGTGAAATCTCAGAAAATTCTTCAAAGTGTCAGTAAGCCTTGTATGGTGGATGAAAGTGCTGTAATCCACTTGCTAACAACTGTGTGGTGAATATTTGTCGACTCTGAGAAGCATGTAGCGTGTTCAGAACATGGAATTTCACGGTGAGCGAATCCATGTTAATTACATGTCTATTGTTCTGAGCCCACTCCAAGAGGTTTTTGCCATGAAATCTGCCTCAGTTTCGCAACTGGCGTTTGGAAAGCTCTGTGAAATCAGAGAAAATGCTTCTAAGCATCAATATGCCTTGTATTGTTATGAAAGTACTGTAATCCACATGCAAACAACCCTGTAGTTTATTTTGTCGAATACAATCTGCATGTAGCGTGTTCGAAACACGGAATTTCACAGCAGGAGAATCTATGAAATTTACATAACTATTCGTTAGAACACGCTCTGATAGTTTTTTCCTTAGGAAACTGCCTGATTTTTAAAATGCTATTTGGAAAAATTTGCAAACTAAGAGTTAAAATTTCTAGGTGTAAATATGCCTTGTATGGTGGATGAAAGTTCTTTAATACACATGTACACATCTCATTAAAAATGTTTCTGAAATCGGTTATGTATGTAGTGTGTTCGGAACACGGCATGTCACGTTGAAGGAAACTATGTAAATTACATATCTATTGGCGAGAGCCCGCTCCAGGAGCATTTTACTGTAAAATCTACCTCTGTTTGGAAACTGGTGTTATGAAAACGCTGCAAAATCTGAGCAAATGCTTTAAGGTGACAATATGTCTTCAATGGTTTATTAAAGATGTGTAATTCATATTCTAACAACTCAGCTGTGAAAATTTGCTGAATCCAATGTGCATGTTAATTTTTCAGAACACAGAATGTTACATTGACGGTATCTATGAATATGGGATGTCTATTGGATCGAACATTCAGCAAGAGTATTTTTCTGCGAAAACTGCTTGATTTTCTTAAGTGATGATGGAAAAAATCTGCGAAATCTAAGTAAATATTTCTAGGTGTAAATATGCTTTGTATTGTGATTGAAACATCGGTAATCCACATGCTCACTGTCATTAAATAATGTTTGTCGAAGCCATGATGAATGTAACGTTTTCGGAACATGGAATGTCTCGGTGAGTGAAACTCAGAAAATAAAAATTCTACTGGATAGAACTCGCTTGAATTGAATTCTTCTGCGAACATTTCATGATTTTCGAAACTGGATGTTAGGAAAAACCTGCGAAATCAGAATAAACACTTCTCGGTGTAAATATGCCTTTTATGGTGGATGAAAGTTCGGTAATCCACATGCTTCCACTCATTAAAGAATGTTTGTCGAATTCGTGATGCATGTAACGTGTTCGGAATACGGAATGTCATATTGAAGGAAACAACGTTAATAACATGTCTATTGGGTAGAACTCGCTTGAAGAGAATTTTTCTGCGAAACGTGCCTCAATTTCCAAACTGCCTTTAGGAGAACCCTGTGAAATCTGAGAAAATGCTTCTAAGTGTCAATATGCCTTGAATGGTGAATGAAAGTCCGGTAATCCACATGTTAATAACAGTGTAGTAATTATTTTTCAAACCGTGATTCATGGAGCGCTTTTGAAAAACGGAATTTCACCATAATGAAACAATGTAAATTACAATTCTATTGGGTAGAACTAGCTAGAATAGAATTTTTCTGCGAAAATTGCATGATTATCGAATCTGAAGTTTGGAGAAAGCTGCAAAATGAGAGTAAATATTTCTAGGTGTAAATATGCCTTTATGTTGGAAGAAAGTTCGGTAATCCACATTTTCACAACATATTAAAGAATCTTTTTCTAATCCGTGATGCATATACCGTGTTCGGAACGTGGAATTTCACGGTGATTGAAACAATGTAAATTACTTCTCTATTGGGTAGAACTCGCTCCAAGAGAATTTTTCTGCGAAAAATGCTGCATTTTTGAAACTGCCATATGGAAAACGCTGCAAAATCTGAGAAAATACTTCTAAGTATCAATATTCAATCTATTGTGATGAAAGTTCGGTAATCCACATGCTAACAAAACTGTAGTGAATATTTGTCGAATCCATTATGCATGTAGCATGTTCGGAACACGGGATTTCATATCCAGGGAGTTTATGTAAATTACATTTCTCTTGGTTAGAAATCACTCCAAGAGATTTTTCCTGAGAAATCTGCCTGATTTTTGAAACTGGCTTTAGGAAACGCTGCGAACTCAGATGAATAGATTCTCGGTGTAAATATGCCAAGTAGGGTGGATGAAAGTTCGGTAATCCGCATGCTAACAACTCTGTAGTGAATATTTGTCGAATCCGAGATACATGAAGCGTGTTCGGAACACAGAATATCACGGTGAGCGAATCTATATAAAATATATATCTCTTGAGTAGAACTCGCTCCAAGAGCTTTTTCTGAGAATTCGGCCTCATTTTCGAAAAGGGCATTAGGAAAAACTTTCGAAATATGAGTAAATGCTTCAATGTGTCAATATGGCTTTTATGGTGGATGAAAGTTCAGTAATCCTTATGCTAACGACTCTGTAGTGAATATTTGTCGAATCCGTGATGCATGTAGCTTTTTCGGAACATGGAATTTCACGATGGCCGGTTCTATGTAAATTGCATGTCTATTGGGTAGAACTCGCTCCAAGAGGATTTTTCTGCGAAAACTGCATGATTTAAAAACTGACATTAGGAGAAATCTACTAAATCAGTATAAAACTTTCTATGTATAAATATGCATTGTAAGGTGGATAAAAGTTCGGTAATACACATGTTCACAACTCATTAAAGAATGTTTATTGAATCCGTGATGCATGTAACGTGTTCAGAACACAGAATGTCTCGGTGAGAGAAACGAGGTAAATTACATATCTTTTGGGTAGAACTCGCTTCAAGATAATTTTCCTGCCAAATCTGCCTCATTTTCAAACCTGGCATTAAAACTAACCTGTGAAATCTCAGAAAATCTTTCAAAGTGTCAGTAAGCCTTGTATGGTGGATGAAAGTGTTGTAATCCACTTGCTAACAACTATGTAGTAAATATTTGTCGACTCCGAGAAGCATGTAGCGTTTTCGGAACACGGAAATTCACGGTGAGCGAAACCATGTAAATTACATGTCTATTGTTTTGAGCCCAGTCCAAGAGGTTTTTGCCATGAAATCTGCCTCAGTTTCGAAACTGGCGTTTGGAAAGCTCTGTGAAATCAGAGAAAATGCTTTAAGCATCAATATGCCTTGTATTATGATGAAAGTCCTGTAATCCACATGCAAACACCTCTGTAGTGTATTTTGTCGAATCCTATCTGCATGTAGCGTGTTTGAAACACGGAATTTCACAGCAGGAGAATCTATGTAATTTACATATGTATTGGGTAGATCAGGCTCCAACAGTTTTTTCCTTGGAAACTGCCTGATTTTTGAAACTGTTATTAGGAAAAAGCTGGAAACTAAGAGTTTAAGTTTCTAGGTGTAAATATGCCTGGTATGGTGGATGAAAGTTCTGTAATACACATGTACACAACTCATTAAAAATGTTTCTCAAATCCGTGATGTATGTAGTGTGTTCGGAACACGGAATGTCACATTGAAGAAACTATGTAAATTACATATCTATTGGTGAGAACCCGCTCCAGGAGCATTTTACTGTAAAATCTACCTCTGTTTGGAAACTGGTGTTATGAAAACGCTGCAAAATCTGAGCAAATGCTTTAAGGTGACAATATTTCTTCAATGGTTTAATAAAGATTTGTATTTCACATTCTTAAAAATCAGCTGTGAAAATTTGCTGAATCCAATGTTCACGTAACTTTTTCAGATAACGGAATGTTACGGTGACGGTATCAATGAAAATGGGATGTCTATTGGATCGAACATGCAGCAAGAGAATTTTTCTGCGAAAACTGCTTGATTTTCGTAAGTGATGTTGGAAAAAATCTGCGAAATCTAAGTAAATATTTCTAGGTGTAAATATGCCTTGTATTGTGGTTGAAACATCGGTAATCCACATGCTCACTGTCATTAAATAATGTTTGTCGAAGCCGTGATGAATGTAACTTTTTTGGAACATGGAATGTCTCGGTGAGTGAAACTCAGAAAATAAAAATTCTACTGGATAGAACTCGCTTGAATTGAATTCTTCTGCGAACATTTCATGATTTTCGAAACTGGATGTTAGGAAAAACCTGCGAAATCAGAATAAACACTTCTAGGTGTAAATATGCGTTGTATGGTGGATGAAAGTTCGCTAATCCACATGCTCCCACTCATTAAAGAATGTTTGTCGAATTCGTGATGCATGTAAAGTGTTCGGAATACGGAATGTCATATTGAAGGAAACAACGTTAATTACATGTCTATTGGGTAGAAACCGCTTGAAGAGAATTTTTCTGCGAAATGTGCCTCATTTTCAAAACTGCCATTAGGAGAACCCTGTGAAATCTGAGAAAATGCTTCTAAGGGTCAATATGCCTTGAATGGTGAATGAAAGTCCGGTAATCCACATGTTAATAACAGTGTAGTAATTATTTTTCAAACCGTGATTCATGGAGCGCTTTTGGAAAACGGAATTTCACGGTAATGAAACAATGTAAATTACAATTCTATTGGGTAGAACTAGCTAGAATAGAATTTTTCTGCGAAAATTGCATGATTATCGAATCTGAAGTTTGGAGAAAGCTGCAAAATGAGAGTAAATATTTCTAGGTGTAAATATGCCTTTATGTTGGAAGAAAGTTCGGTAATCCACATTTTCACAACATATTAAAGAATCTTTTTCTAATCCGTGATGCATATACCGTGTTCGGAACGTGGAATTTCACGGTGATTGAAACAATGTAAATTACTTCTCTATTGGGTAGAACTCGCTCCAAGAGGATTTTTCTGCGAAAACTGCTGCATTTTTGAAACTGGCGTTTGGAAAACGCTGCAAGATCTGAGAAAAGAGTTCTAAGTATCAATATTCAATCTATTGGGATGAATGTTCGGTAATCCACATGCTAACAAATCTGTAGTGAATATTTGTCGAATCCATTATGCATGTAGCATGTTCGGAACACGGGATTTCATGGCCAGGCAGTTTATGTAAATTACATTTCTCTTGGTTAGAAATCACTCCAAGAGTTTTTCCTGAGAAATCTGCCTGATTTTTGAAACTGGTGTTAGGAAAACGCTGCGAAATGAGATGAATATTTTCTCGGTGTAAATATGCCAAGTAGGGTGGATGAAAGTTCGGTAATCCTCATGCTAAAAACTCTGTAGTGAATATTTGTCGAATCCGAGATACATGAAGCGTGTTCGGAACACAGAATATCACGGTGAGCGAATCTATGTAAAATACATGTCTCTTGGGTAGAACTCACTCCAAGAGCTTTTTCTGAGAATTCGGCCTCATTTTAAAAACGGGCATTAGGAAAAACTTTCGAAATATGAGTAAATGCTTCAAAGTGTCAATATGGCTTTTATGGTGGATGAAAGTTCAGTAATCCTTATGCTAACGACACTGTAGTGAATATTTGTCGAATCCATGATGCATGTAGCTTTATCAGAACATGGAATTTCACGATGGCGGGTTCTATGTAAATTGCATGTCTATTGGGTAGAACTCACTCCAAGAGGATTTTTCTGCGAAAACTGCATGATTTAAAAACTGACATTAGGAGAAATCTACTAAATCAGGAAAAACTTTCTATGTATAAATATGCATTGTAAGGTGGATGAAAGTTCGGTAATACACATGTTCACAACTCATTAAAAATGTTTCTCATATCCGTGATGTATGTAGTGTGTTCGGAACACGGAATGTCACGTTGAAGGAAACTATGTAAATTACATATCTATTGGTGAGAACCCGCTCCAGGAGCATTTTACTGTAAAATCTACCTCTGTTTGGAAACTGGTGTTATGAAAACGCTGCAAAATCTGAACAAATGCTTTAAGGTGACAATATGTCTTCAATGGTTTATTAAAGATGTGTAATTCACATTCTAACAACTCAGCTGTGAAAATTTGCTGAATCCAATGTGCACGTAACTTTTTCAGATCACGGAATGTTACGGTGACGGTATCTATGAAAATGGGATGTCTATTGGATCGAACATGCAGCAAGAGGATTTTTCTGCGAAAACTGCTTGATTTTCGTAAGTGATGTTGGAAAAAATCTGCGAAATCTAAGTAAATATTTCTAGGTGTTAATATGCCTTGTATTGTGGTTGAAACATCGGTAATCCACATGCTCACTGTCATTAAATAATGTTTGTCGAAGCCGTGATGAATGTAACTTTTTTGGAACATGGAATGTCTCGGTGAGTGAAACTCAGAAAATAAAAATTCTACTGGATAGAACTCGCTTGAATTGTATCCTTCTGCGAACATTTCATGATTTTCGAAACTGGATGTTAGGAAAAACCTGCGAAATCAGAATAAACACTTCTAGGTGTAAATATGCGTTGTATGGTGGATGAAAGTTCGCTAATCCACATGCTCCCACTCATTAAAGAATGTTTGTCGAATTCGTGATGCATGTAACGTGTTCGGAATACGGAATGTCATATTGAAGGAAACAATGTTAATTACATGTCTATTGGGTAGAACTCGCTTGAAGAGAATTTTTCTGCGAAATGTGCCTCATTTTCAAAACTGCCATTAGGAGAACCCTGTGAAATCTGAGAAAATGCTTCTAAGTGTCAATATGCCTTGAATGGTGAATGAAAGTCCGGTAATCCACATGTTAATAACAGTGTAGTAATTATTTTTCAAACCGTGATTCATGGAGCGCTTTTGGAAAACGGGATTTCACCGTAATGAAACAATGTAAATTACAATTCTATTGGGTAGAACTAGCTAGAATAGAATTTTTCTGCGAAAATTGCATGATTATCGAATCTGAAGTTTGGAGAAAGCTGCAAAATGAGAGTAAATATTTCTAGGTGTAAATATGCCTTTATGTTGGAAGAAAGTTCGGTAATCCACATTTTCACAACATATTAAAGAATCTTTTTCTAATCCGTGATGCATATACCGTGTTCGGAACATGGAATTTCACGGTGATTGAAACAATGTAAATTACTTCTCTATTGGGTAGAACTAGCTCCAAGAGAATTTTTCTGCGAAAACTGCTGCATTTTTGAAACTGGCGTTTGGAAAACGCTGCAAGATCTGAGAAAAGAGTTCTAAGTATCAATATTCAATCTATTGTGATGAAAGTTCGGTAATCCACATGCTAACAAATCTGTAGTGAATATTTGTCGAATCCATTATGCATGTAGCATGTTCGGAACACGGGATTTCATGGCCAGGCAGTTTATGTAAATTACATTTCTCTTGGTTAGAAACCACTCCAAGAGTTTTTCCTGAGAAATCTGCCTGATTTTTGAAACTGGTGTTAGGAAAACGCTGCGAAATGAGATGAATATTTTCTCGGTGTAAATATGCCAAGTAGGGTGGATGAAAGTTCGGTAATCCTCATGCTAAAAACTCTGTAGTGAATATTTGTCGAATCCGAGATACATGAAGCGTGTTCAGAACACAGAATATCACGGTGAGCGAATCTATGTAAAATACATGTCTCTTGGGTAGAACTCACTCCAAGAGCTTTTTCTGAGAATTCGGCCTCATTTTAAAAACGGGCATTAGGAAAAACTTTCGAAATATGAGTAAATGCTTCAAAGTGTCAATATGGCTTTTATGGTGGATGAAAGTTCAGTAATCCTTATGCTAACGACACTGTAGTGAATATTTGTCGAATCCATGATGCATGTAGCTTTATCAGAACATGGAATTTCACGATGGCGGGTTCTATGTAAATTGCATGTCTATTGGGTAGAACTCACTCCAAGAGGATTTTTCTGCGAAAACTGCATGATTTAAAAACTGACATTAGGAGAAATCTACTAAATCAGGAAAAACTTTCTATGTATAAATATGCATTGTAAGGTGGATGAAAGTTCGGTAATACACATGTTCACAACTCATTAAAAATGTTTCTCATATCCGTGATGTATGTAGTGTGTTCGGAACACGGAATGTCACGTTGAAGGAAACTATGTAAATTACATATCTATTGGTGAGAACCCGCTCCAGGAGCATTTTACTGTAAAATCTACCTCTGTTTGGAAACTGGTGTTATGAAAACGCTGCAAAATCTGAACAAATGCTTTAAGGTGACAATATGTCTTCAATGGTTTATTAAAGATGTGTAATTCACATTCTAACAACTCAGCTGTGAAAATTTGCTGAATCCAATGTGCACGTAACTTTTTCAGATCACGGAATGTTACGGTGACGGTATCTATGAAAATGGGATGTCTATTGGATCGAACATGCAGCAAGAGGATTTTTCTGCGAAAACTGCTTGATTTTCGTAAGTGATGTTGGAAAAAATCTGCGAAATCTAAGTAAATATTTCTAGGTGTTAATATGCCTTGTATTGTGGTTGAAACATCGGTAATCCACATGCTCACTGTCATTAAATAATGTTTGTCGAAGCCGTGATGAATGTAACTTTTTTGGAACATGGAATGTCTCGGTGAGTGAAACTCAGAAAATAAAAATTCTACTGGATAGAACTCGCTTGAATTGTATCCTTCTGCGAACATTTCATGATTTTCGAAACTGGATGTTAGGAAAAACCTGCGAAATCAGAATAAACACTTCTAGGTGTAAATATGCGTTGTATGGTGGATGAAAGTTCGCTAATCCACATGCTCCCACTCATTAAAGAATGTTTGTCGAATTCGTGATGCATGTAACGTGTTCGGAATACGGAATGTCATATTGAAGGAAACAATGTTAATTACATGTCTATTGGGTAGAACTCGCTTGAAGAGAATTTTTCTGCGAAATGTGCCTCATTTTCAAAACTGCCATTAGGAGAACCCTGTGAAATCTGAGAAAATGCTTCTAAGTGTCAATATGCCTTGAATGGTGAATGAAAGTCCGGTAATCCACATGTTAATAACAGTGTAGTAATTATTTTTCAAACCGTGATTCATGGAGCGCTTTTGGAAAACGGGATTTCACCGTAATGAAACAATGTAAATTACAATTCTATTGGGTAGAACTAGCTAGAATAGAATTTTTCTGCGAAAATTGCATGATTATCGAATCTGAAGTTTGGAGAAAGCTGCAAAATGAGAGTAAATATTTCTAGGTGTAAATATGCCTTTATGTTGGAAGAAAGTTCGGTAATCCACATTTTCACAACATATTAAAGAATCTTTTTCTAATCCGTGATGCATATACCGTGTTCGGAACATGGAATTTCACGGTGATTGAAACAATGTAAATTACTTCTCTATTGGGTAGAACTAGCTCCAAGAGAATTTTTCTGCGAAAACTGCTGCATTTTTGAAACTGGCGTTTGGAAAACGCTGCAAGATCTGAGAAAAGAGTTCTAAGTATCAATATTCAATCTATTGTGATGAAAGTTCGGTAATCCACATGCTAACAAATCTGTAGTGAATATTTGTCGAATCCATTATGCATGTAGCATGTTCGGAACACGGGATTTCATGGCCAGGGAGTTTATGTAAATTACATTTCTCTTGGTTAGAAATCACTCCAAGAGATTTTTCCTGAGAAATCTGCCTGATTTTTGAAAGTGGCGTTAGGAAAACGCTGCGAAATAAGATGAATATGTTCTCGGTGTAAATATGCCAAGTAGGGTGGATGAAAGTTCGGTAATCCGCATGCTAACAACTCTGTAGTGAATATTTGTCGAATCCGAGATACATGAAGCGTGTTCGGAACACAGAATATCACGGTGAGCGAATCTATGTAAAATACATGTCTCTTGGGTAGAACTCGCTCCAAGAGCTTTTTCTGAGAATTCGGCCTCATTTTCAAAACGGGCATTAGGAAAAACTTTTGAAATATGAGTAAATGCTTCAAAGTGTCAATATGGCTTTTATGGTGCATGAAAGTTCAGTAATCCTTATGCTAACGACACTGTAGTGAATATTTGTCGAATCCATGATGCATGTAGCTTTATCAGAACATGGAATTTCACGATGGCGGGTTCTATGTAAATTGCATGTCTATTGGGTAGAACTCGCTCCAAGAGGATTTTTCTGCGAAAACTGCATGATTTAAAAACTGACATTAGGAGAAATCTACTAAATCAGAAAAAACTTTCTATGTATAAATATGCATTGTAAGGTGGATGAAAGTTCGGTAATACACATGTTCACAACTCATTAAAAATGTTTCTCAAATCCGTGATGTATGTAGTGTGTTCGGAACACGGAATGTCACGTTGAAGGAAACTATGTAAATTACATATCTATTGGTGAGAACCCGCTCCAGGAGCATTTTACTGTAAAATCTACCTCTGTTTGGAAACTGGTGTTATGAAAACGCTGCAAAATCTGAGCAAATGCTTTAAGGTGACAATATGTCTTCAATGGTTTATTAAAGATGTGTAATTCACATTCTAACAACTCAGCTGTGAAAATTTGCTGAATCCAATGTGCACGTAACTTTTTCAGATCACGGAATGTTACGGTGACGGTATCTATGAAAATGGGATGTCTATTGGATCGAACATGCAGCAAGAGGATTTTTCTGCGAAAACTGCTTGATTTTCGTAAGTGATGTTGGAAAAAATCTGCGAAATCTAAGTAAATATTTCTAGGTGTAAATATGCCTTGTATTGTGGTTGAAACATCGGTAATCCACATGCTCACTGTCATTAAATAATGTTTGTCGAAGCCGTGATGAATGTAACTTTTTTGGAACATGGAATGTCTCGGTGAGTGAAACTCAGAAAATAAAAATTCTACTGGATAGAACTCGCTTGAATTGAATTCTTCTGCGAACATTTCATGATTTTCGAAACTGGATGTTAGGAAAAACCTGCGAAATCAGAATAAACACTTCTAGGTGTAAATATGCGTTGTATGGTGGATGAAAGTTCGCTAATCCACATGCTCCCACTCATTAAAGAATGTTTGTCGAATTCGTGATGCATGTAACGTGTTCGGAATACGGAATGTCATATTGAAGGAAACAATGTTAATTACATGTCTATTGGGTAGAACTCGCTTGAAGAGAATTTTTCTGCGAAATGTGCCTCATTTTCAAAACTGCCATTAGGAGAACCCTGTGAAATCTGAGAAAATGCTTCTAAGTGTCAATATGCCTTGAATGGTGAATGAAAGTCCGGTAATCCACATGTTAATAACAGTGTAGTAATTATTTTTCAAACCGTGATTCATGGAGCGCTTTTGGAAAACGGAATTTCACTCTAATGAAACAATGTAAATTACAATTCTATTGGGTAGAACTAGCTAGAATAGAATTTTTCTGTGAAAATTGCATGATTATCGAATCTGAAGTTTGGAGAAAGCTGCAAAATGAGAGTAAATATTTCTAGGTGTAAATATGCCTTTATGTTGGAAGAAAGTTCGGTAATCCACATTTTCACAACATATTAAAGAATCTTTTTCTAATCCGTGATGCATATACCGTGTTCGGAACATGGAATTTCACGGTGATTGAAACAATGTAAATTACTTCTCTATTGGGTAGAACTAGCTCCAAGAGAATTTTTCTGCGAAAACTGCTGCATTTTTGAAACTGGCGTTTGGAAAACGCTGCAAGATCTGAGAAAAGAGTTCTAAGTATCAATATTCAATCTATTGTGATGAAAGTTCGGTAATCCACATGCTAACAAATCTGTAGTGAATATTTGTCGAATCCATTATGCATGTAGCATGTTGGGAACACGGGATTTCATGGCCAGGGAGTTTATGTAAATTAAATTTCTCTTGGTTAGAAATCACTCCAAGAGATTTTTCCTGAGAAATCTGCCTGATTTTTGAAAGTGGCGTTAGGAAAACGCTGCGAAATACGATGAATATGTTCTCGGTGTAAATATGCCAAGTAGGGTGGATGAAAGTTCGGTAATCCGCATGCTAACAACTCTGTAGTGAATATTTGTCGAATCCGAGATACATGAAGCGTGTTCGGAACACAGAATATCACGGTGAGCGAATCTATGTAAAATACATGTCTCTTGGGTAGAACTCGCTCCAAGAGCTTTTTCTGAGAATTCGGCCTCATTTTCAAAACGGGCATTAGGAAAAACTTTCGAAATATGAGTAAATGCTTCAAAGTGTCAATATGGCTTTTATGGTGGATGAAAGTTCAGTAATCCTTATGCTAACGACTCTGTAGTGAATATTTGTCGAATCCGTGATGCATGTAGCTTTATCGGAACATGGAATTTCACGATGGCGGGTTCTATGTAAATTGCATGTCTATTGGGTAGAACTCGCTCCAAGAGGATTTTTCTGCGAAAACTGCATGATTTAAAAACTGACATTAGGAGAAATCTACTAAATCAGAAAAAACTTTCTATGTATAAATATGCATTGTAAGGTGGATGAAAGTTCGGTAATACACATGTTCACAACTCATTAAAAATGTTTCTCAAATCCGTGATGTATGTAGTGTGTTCGGAACACGGAATGTCACGTTGAATGAAACTATGTAAATTACATATCTATTGGTGAGAACCCGCTCCAGTAGCATTTTACTGTAAAATCTACCTCTGTTTGGAAACTGGTGTTATGAAAACGCTGCAAAATCTGAGCAAATGCTTTAAGGTGACAATATGTCTTCAATGGTTTATTAAAGATGTGTAATTCACATTCTAACAACTCAGCTGTGAAAATTTGCTGAATCCAATGTGCACGTAACTTTTTCAGATCACGGAATGTTACGGTGACGGTATCTATGAAAATGGGATGTCTATTGGCTCGAACATGCAGCAAGAGGATTTTTCTGCGAAAACTGCTTGATTTTCGTAAGTGATGTTGGAAAAAATCTGCGAAATCTAAGTAAATATTTCTAGGTGTCAATATGCCTTGTATTGTGGTTGAAACATCGGTAATCCACATGCTCACTGTCATTAAATAATGTTTGTCGAAGCCGTGATGAATGTAACTTTTTTGGAACATGGAATGTCTCGGTGAGTGAAACTCAGAAAATAAAAATTCTACTGGATAGAACTCGCTTGAATTGAATTCTTCTGCGAACATTGCATGATTTTCGAAACTGGATGTTAGGAAAAACCTGCGAAATCAGAATAAACACTTCTAGGTGTAAATATGCGTTGTATGGTGGATGAAAGTTCGCTAATCCACATGCTCCCACTCATTAAAGAATGTTTGTCGAATTCGTGATGCATGTAACGTGTTCGGAATACGGAATGTCATATTGAAGGAAACAATGTTAATTACATGTCTATTGGGTAGAACTCGCTTGAAGAGAATTTTTCTGCGAAATGTGCCTCATTTTCAAAACTGCCATTAGGAGAACCCTGTGAAATCTGAGAAAATGCTTCTAAGTGTCAATATGCCTTGAATGGTGAATGAAAGTCCGGTAATCCACATGTTAATAACAGTGTAGTAATTATTTTTCAAACCGTGATTCATGGAGCGCTTTTGGAAAACGGAATTTCACTCTAATGAAACAATGTAAATTACAATTCTATTGGGTAGAACTAGCTAGAATAGAATTTTTCTGCGAAAATTGCATGATTATCGAATCTGAAGTTTGGAGAAAGCTGCAAAATGAGAGTAAATATTTCTAGGTGTAAATATGCCTTTATGTTGGAAGAAAGTTCGGTAATCCACATTTTCACAACATATTAAAGAATCTTTTTCTAATCCGTGATGCATATACCGTGTTCGGAACGTGGAATTTCACGGTGATTGAAACAATGTAAATTACTTCTCTATTGGGTAGAACTCGCTCCAAGAGAATTTTTCTGCAAAAACTGCTGCATTTTTGAAACTGGCGTTTGGAAAACGCTGCAAGATCTGAGAAAAGAGTTCTAAGTATCAATATTCAATCTATTGTGATGAATGTTCGGTAATCCACATGCTAACAAATCTGTAGTGAATATTTGTCGAATCCATTATGCATGTAGCATGTTCGGAACACGGGATTTCATGGCCAGGGAGTTTATGTAAATTACATTTCTCTTGGTTAGAAATCACTCCAACAGATTTTTCCTGAGAAATCTGCCTGATTTTTGAAAGTGGCGTTAGGAAAACGCTGCAAAATAAGATGAATATGTTCTCGGTGTAAATATGCCAAGTAGGGTGGATGAAAGTTCGGTAATCCACATGCTAACAACTCTGTAGTGAATATTTGTCGAATCCGAGATACATGAAGCGTGTTCGGAACACAGAATATCACGGTGAGCGAATCTATGTAAAATACATGTCTCTTGGGTAGAACTCGCTCCAAGAGCTTTTTCTGAGAATTCGGCCTCATTTTCAAAACGGGCATTAGGAAAAACTTTCGAAATATGAGTAAATGCTTCAAAGTGTCAATATGGCTTTTATGGTGGATGAAAGTTCAGTAATCCTTATGCTAACGACTCTGTAGTGAATATTTGTCGAATCCGTGATGCATGTAGCTTTATCGGAACATGGAATTTCACGATGGCGGGTTCTATGTAAATTGCATGTCTATTGGGTAGAACTCGCTCCAAGAGGATTTTTCTGTGAAAACTGCATGATTTAAAAACTGACATTAGGAGAAATCTACTAAATCAGAAAAAACTTTCTATGTATAAATATGCATTGTAAGGTGGATGAAAGTTCGGTAATACACATGTTCACAACTCATTAAAAATGTTTCTCAAATCCGTGATGTATGTAGTGTGTTCGGAACACGGAATGTCACGTTGAAGGAAACTATGTAAATTACATATCTATTGGTGAGAACCCGCTCCAGGAGCATTTTACTGTAAAATCTACCTCTGTTTGGAAACTGGTGTTATGAAAACGCTGCAAAATCTGAGCAAATGCTTTAAGGTGACAATATGTCTTCAATGGTTTATTAAAGATGTGTAATTCACGTTCTAACAACTCAGCTGTGAAAATTTGCTGAATCCAATGTGCACGTAACTTTTTCAGATCACGGAATGTTACGGTGACGGTATCTATGAAAATGGGATGTCTATTGGATCGAACATGCAGCAAGAGGATTTTTCTGCGAAAACTGCTTGATTTTCGTAAGTGATGTTGGAAAAAATCTGCGAAATCTAAGTAAATATTTCTAGGTGTAAATATGCCTTGTATTGTGGTTGAAACATCGGTAATCCACATGCTCACTGTCATTAAATAATGTTTGTCGAAGCCGTGATGAATGTAACTTTTTTGGAACATGGAATGTCTCGGTGAGTGAAACTCAGAAAATAAAAATTCTACTGGATAGAACTCGCTTGAATTGAATTCTTCTGCGAACATTTCATGATTTTCGAAACTGGATGTTAGGAAAAACCTGCGAAATCAGAATAAACACTTCTAGGTGTAAATATGCATTGTATGGTGGATGAAAGTTCGCTAATCCACATGCTCCCACTCATTAAAGAATGTTTGTCGAATTCGTGATGCATGTAACGTGTTCGGAATACGGAATGTCATATTGAAGGAAACAATGTTAATTACATGTCTATTGGGTAGAACTCGCTTGAAGAGAATTTTTCTGCGAAATGTGCCTCATTTTCTAAACTGCCATTAGTAGAACCCTGTGAAATCTGAGAAAATGCTTCTAAGTGTCAATGTGCCTTGAATGGTGAATGAAAGTCCGGTAATCCACATGTTAATAACAGTGTAGTAATTATTTTTCAAACCGTGATTCATGGAGCGCTTTTGGAAAACGGAATTTCACGGTAATGAAACAATGTAAATTACAATTCTATTGGGTAGAACTAGCTAGAATAGAATTTTTCTGCGAAAATTGCATGATTATCGAATCTGAAGTTTGGAGAAAGCTGCAAAATGAGAGTAAATATTTCTAGGTGTAAATATGCCTTTATGTTGGAAGAAAGTTCGGTAATCCACATTTTCACAACATATTAAAGAATCTTTTTCTAATCCGTGATGCATATACCGTGTTCGGAACGTGGAATTTCACGGTGATTGAAACAATGTAAATTACTTCTCTATTGGGTAGAACTCGCTCCAAGAGAATTTTTCTGCGAAAACTGCTGCATTTTTGAAACTGGCGTTTGGAAAACGCTGCAAGATCTGAGAAAAGAGTTCTAAGTATCAATATTCAATCTATTGTGATGAAAGTTCGGTAATCCACATGCTAACAAATCGTAGTGAATATTTGTCGAATCCGAGATACATGAAGCGTGTTCGGAACACAGAATATCACGGTGAGCGAATCTATGTAAAATACATGTCTCTTGGGTAGAACTCGCTCCAAGAGCTTTTTCTGAGAATTCGGCCTCATTTTCAAAACGGGCATTAGGAAAAACTTTCGAAATATGAGTAAATGCTTCAAAGTGTCAATATGGCTTTTATGGTGGATGAAAGTTCAGTAATCCTTATGCTAACGACTCTGTAGTGAATATTTGTCGAATCCGTGATGCATGTAGCTTTATCGGAACATGGAATTTCACGATGGCGGGTTCTATGTAAATTGCATGTCTATTGGGTAGAACTCGCTCCAAGAGGATTTTTCTGCGAAAACTGCATGATTTAAAAACTGACATTAGGAGAAATCTACTAAATCAGGAAAAACTTTCTATGTATAAATATGCATTGTAAGGTGGATGAAAGTTCGGTAATACACATGTTCACAACTCATTAAAAATGTTTCTCAAATCCGTGATGTATGTAGTGTGTTCGGAACACGGAATGTCACGTTGAAGGAAACTATGTAAATTACATATCTATTGGTGAGAACCCGCTCCAGGAGCATTTTACTGTAAAATCTACCTCTGTTTGGAAACTGGTGTTATGAAAACGCTGCAAAATCTCAGCAAATGCTTTAAGGTGACAATATGTCTTCAATGGTTTATTAAAGATGTGTAATTCACATTCTAACAACTCAGCTGTGAAAATTTGCTGAATCCAATGTGCACGTATCTTTTTCAGATCACGGAATGTTACGGTGACGGTATCTATGAAAATGGGATGTCTATTGGATCGAACATGCAGCAAGAGGATTTTTCTGCGAAAACTGCTTGATTTTCGTAAGTGATGTTGGAAAAAATCTGCGAAATCTAAGTAAATGTTTCTAGGTGTTAATATGCCTTGTATTGTGGTTGAAACATCGGTAATCCACATGCTCACTGTCATTAAATAATGTTTGTCGAAGCCGTGATGAATGTAACTTTTTTGGAACATGGAATGTCTCGGTGAGTGAAACTCAGAAAATAAAAATTCTACTGGATAGAACTCGCTTGAAATGAATTCTTCTGCGAACATTTCATGATTTTCGAAACTGGATGTTAGGAAAAACCTGCGAAATCAGAATAAACACTTCTAGGTGTAAATATGCGTTGTATGGTGGATGAAAGTTCGCTAATCCACATGCTCCCACTCATTAAAGAATGTTTGTCGAATTCGTGATGCATGTAACGTGTTCGGAATACGGAATGTCATATTGAAGGAAACAATGTTAATTACATGTCTATTGGGTAGAACTCGCTTGAAGAGAATTTTTCTGCGAAATGTGCCTCATTTTCAAAACTGCCATTAGGAGAACCCTGTGAAATCTGAGAAAATGCTTCTAAGTGTCAATATGCCTTGAATGGTGAATGAAAGTCCGGTAATCCACATGTTAATAACAGTGTAGTAATTATTTTTCAAACCGTGATTCATGGAGCGCTTTTGGAAAACGGAATTTCACTCTAATGAAACAATGTAAATTAAAATTCTATTGGGTAGAACTAGCTAGAATAGAATTTTTCTGCGAAAATTGCATGATTATCGAATCTGAAGTTTGGAGAAAGCTGCAAAATGAGAGTAAATATTTCTAGGTGTAAATATGCCTTTATGTTGGAAGAAAGTTCGGTAATCCACATTTTCACAACATATTAAAGAATCTTTTTCTAATCCGTGATGCATATACCGTGTTCGGAACGTGGAATTTCACGGTGATTGAAACAATGTAAATTACTTCTCTATTGGGTAGAACTCGCTCCAAGAGAATTTTTCTGCGAAAACTGCTGCATTTTTGAAACTGGCGTTTGGAAAACGCTGCAAGATCTGAGAAAAGAGTTCTAAGTATCAATATTCAATCTATTGTGATGAATGTTCGGTAATCCACATGCTAACAAATCTGTAGTGAATATTTGTCGAATCCATTATGCATGTAGCATGTTCGGAACACGGGATTTCATGGCCAGGGAGTTTATGTAAATTACATTTCTCTTGGTTAGAAATCACTCCAAGAGATTTTTCCTGAGAAATCTGCCTGATTTTTGAAAGTGACGTTAGGAAAACGCTGCAAAATAAGATGAATATGTTCTCGGTGTAAATATGCCAAGTAGGGTGGATGAAAGTTCGGTAATCCGCATGCTAACAACTCTGTAGTGAATATTTGTCGAATCCGAGATACATGAAGCGTGTTCGGAACACAGAATATCACGGTGAGCGAATCTATGTAAAATACATGTCTCTTGGGTAGAACTCGCTCCAAGAGCTTTTTCTGAGAATTCGGCCTCATTTTCAAAACGGGCATTAGGAAAAACTTTCGAAATATGAGTAAATGCTTCAAAGTGTCAATATGGCTTTTATGGTGGATGAAAGTTCAGTAATCCTTATGCTAACGACTCTGTAGTGAATATTTGTCGAATCCGTGATGCATGTAGCTTTATCGGAACATGGAATTTCACGATGGCGGGTTCTATGTAAATTGCATGTCTATTGGGTAGAACTCGCTCCAAGAGGATTTTTCTGTGAAAACTGCATGATTTAAAAACTGACATTAGGAGAAATCTACTAAATCAGGAAAAACTTTCTATGTATAAATATGCATTGTAAGGTGGATGAAAGTTCGGTAATACACATGTTCACAACTCATTAAAAATGTTTCTCAAATCCGTGATGTATGTAGTGTGTTCGGAACACGGAATGTCACGTTGAAGGAAACTATGTAAATTACATATCTATTGGTGAGAACCCGCTCCAGGAGCATTTTACTGTAAAATCTACCTCTGTTTGGAAACTGGTGTTATGAAAACGCTGCAAAATCTGAGCAAATGCTTTAAGGTGACAATATGTCTTCAATGGTTTATTAAAGATGTGTAATTCACGTTCTAACAACTCAGCTGTGAAAATTTGCTGAATCCAATGTGCACGTAACTTTTTCAGATCACGGAATGTTACGGTGACGGTATCTATGAAAATGGGATGTCTATTGGATCGAACATGCAGCAAGAGGATTTTTCTGCGAAAACTGCTTGATTTTCGTAAGTGATGTTGGAAAAAATCTGCGAAATCTAAGTAAATATTTCTAGGTGTAAATATGCCTTGTATTGTGGTTGAAACATCGGTAATCCACATGCTCACTGTCATTAAATAATGTTTGTCGAAGCCGTGATGAATGTAACTTTTTTGGAACATGGAATGTCTCGGTGAGTGAAACTCAGAAAATAAAAATTCTACTGGATAGAACTCGCTTGAATTGAATTCTTCTGCGAACATTTCATGATTTTCGAAACTGGATGTTAGGAAAAACCTGCGAAATCAGAATAAACACTTCTAGGTGTAAATATGCATTGTATGGTGGATGAAAGTTCGCTAATCCACATGCTCCCACTCATTAAAGAATGTTTGTCGAATTCGTGATGCATGTAACGTGTTCGGAATACGGAATGTCATATTGAAGGAAACAATGTTAATTACATGTCTATTGGGTAGAACTCGCTTGAAGAGAATTTTTCTGCGAAATGTGCCTCATTTTCAAAACTGCCATTAGGAGAACCCTGTGAAATCTGAGAAAATGCTTCTAAGTGTCAATGTGCCTTGAATGGTGAATGAAAGTCCGGTAATCCACATGTTAATAACAGTGTAGTAATTATTTTTCAAACCGTGATTCATGGAGCGCTTTTGGAAAACGGAATTTCACTCTAATGAAACAATGTAAATTACAATTCTATTGGGTAGAACTAGCTAGAATAGAATTTTTCTGCGAAAATTGCATGATTATCGAATCTGAAGTTTGGAGAAAGCTGCAAAATGAGAGTAAATATTTCTAGGTGTAAATATGCCTTTATGTTGGAAGAAAGTTCGGTAATCCACATTTTCACAACATATTAAAGAATCTTTTTCTAATCCGTGATGCATATACCGTGTTCGGAACGTGGAATTTCACGGTGATTGAAACAATGTAAATTACTTCTCTATTGGGTAGAACTCGCTCCAAGAGAATTTTTCTGCGAAAACTGCTGCATTTTTGAAACTGGCGTTTGGAAAACGCTGCAAGATCTGAGAAAAGAGTTCTAAGTATCAATATTCAATCTATTGTGATGAAAGTTCGGTAATCCACATGCTAACAAATCTGTAGTGAATATTTGTCGAATCCATTATGCATGTAGCATGTTCGGAACACGGGATTTCATGGCCAGGGAGTTTATGTCAATTACATTTCTCTTGGTTAGAAATCACTCCAAGAGATTTTTCCTGAGAAATCTGCCTGATTTTTGAAAGTGGCGTTAGGAAAACGCTGCGAAATAAGATGAATATGTTCTCGGTGTAAATATGCCAAGTAGGGTGGATGAAAGTTCGGTAATCCGCATGCTAACAACTCTGTAGTGAATATTTGTCGAATCCGAGATACATGAAGCGTGTTCGGAACACAGAATATCACGGTGAGCGAATCTATGTAAAATACATGTCTCTTGGGTAGAACTCGCTCCAAGAGCTTTTTCTGAGAATTCGGCCTCATTTTCAAAACGGGCATTAGGAAAAACTTTCGAAATATGAGTAAATGCTTCAAAGTGTCAATATGGCTTTTATGGTGGATGAAAGTTCAGTAATCCTTATGCTAACGACTCTGTAGTGAATATTTGTCGAATCCGTGATGCATGTAGCTTTATCGGAACATGGAATTTCACGATGGCGGGTTCTATGTAAATTGCATGTCTATTGGGTAGAACTCGCTCCAAGAGGATTTTTCTGCGAAAACTGCATGATTTAAAAACTGACATTAGGAGAAATCTACTAAATCAGGAAAAACTTTCTATGTATAAATATGCATTGTAAGGTGGATGAAAGTTCGGTAATACACATGTTCACAACTCATTAAAAATGTTTCTCAAATCCGTGATGTATGTAGTGTGTTCGGAACACGGAATGTCACGTTGAAGGAAACTATGTAAATTACATATCTATTGGTGAGAACCCGCTCCAGGAGCATTTTACTGTAAAATCTACCTCTGTTTGGAAACTGGTGTTATGAAAACGCTGCAAAATCTGAGCAAATGCTTTAAGGTGACAATATGTCTTCAATGGTTTATTAAAGATGTGTAATTCACATTCTAACAACTCAGCTGTGAAAATTTGCAGAATCCAATGTGCACGTAACTTTTTCAGATCACGGAATGTTACGGTGACGGTATCTATGAAAATGGGATGTCTATTGGATCGAACATGCAGCAAGAGGATTTTTCTGCGAAAACTGCTTGATTTTCGTAAGTGATGTTGGAAAAAATCTGCGAAATCTAAGTAAATATTTCTAGGTGTTAATATGCCTTGTATTGTGGTTGAAACATCGGTAATCCACATGCTCACTGTCATTAAATAATGTTTGTCGAAGCCGTGATGAATGTAACTTTTTTGGAACATGGAATGTCTCGGTGAGTGAAACTCAGAAAATAAAAATTCTACTAGATAGAACTCGCTTGAATTGAATACTTCTGCGAACATTTCATGATTTTCGAAACTGGATGTTAGGAAAAACCTGCGAAATCAGAATAAACACTTCTAGGTGTAAATATGCGTTGTATGGTGGATGAAAGTTCGCTAATCCACATGCTCCCACTCATTAAAGAATGTTTGTCGAATTCGTGATGCATGTAACGTGTTCGGAATACGGAATGTCATATTGAAGGAAACAATGTTAATTACATGTCTATTGGGTAGAACTCGCTTGAAGAGAATTTTTCTGCGAAATGTGCCTCATTTTCAAAACTGCCATTAGGAGAACCCTGTGAAATCTGAGAAAATGCTTCTAAGTGTCAATATGCCTTGAATGGTGAATGAAAGTCCAGTAATCCACATGTTAATAACAGTGTAGTAATTATTTTTCAAACCGTGATTCATGGAGCGCTTTTGGAAAATGGAATTTCACCGTAATGAAACAATGTAAATTACAATTCTATTGGGTAGAACTAGCTAGAATAGAATTTTTCTGCGAAAATTGCATGATTATCGAATCTGAAGTTTGGAGAAAGCTGCAAAATGAGAGTAAATATTTCTAGGTGTAAATATGCCTTTATGTTGGAAGAAAGTTCGGTAATCCACATTTTCACAACATATTAAAGAATCTTTTTCAAATCCGTGATGCATATACCGTGTTCGGAACGTGGAATTTCACGGTGATTGAAACAGTGTAAATTACTTCTCTATTGGGTAGAACTCGCTCCAAGAGAATTTTTCTGCGAAAACTGCTGCATTTTTGAAACTGGCGTTTGGAAAACGCTGCAAGATCTGAGAAAAGAGTTCTAAGTATCAATATTCAATCTATTGTGATGAAAGTTCGGTAATCCACATGCTAACAAATCTGTAGTGAATATTTGTCGAATCCATTATGCATGTAGCATGTTCGGAACACGGGATTTCATGGCCAGGGAGTTTATGTCAATTACATTTCTCTTGGTTAGAAATCACTCCAAGAGATTTTTCCTGAGAAATCTGCCTGATTTTTGAAAGTGGCGTTAGGAAAACGCTGCGAAATAAGATGAATATGTTCTCGGTGTAAATATGCCAAGTAGGGTGGATGAAAGTTCGGTAATCCGCATGCTAACAACTCTGTAGTGAATATTTGTCGAATCCGAGATACATGAAGCGTGTTCGGAACACAGAATATCACGGTGAGCGAATCTATGTAAAATACATGTCTCTTGGGTAGAACTCGCTCCAAGAGCTTTTTCTGAGAATTCGGCCTCATTTTCAAAACGGGCATTAGGAAAAACTTTCGAAATATGAGTAAATGCTTCAAAGTGTCAATATGGCTTTTATGGTGGATGAAAGTTCAGTAATCCTTATGCTAACGACTCTGTAGTGAATATTTGTCGAATCCGTGATGCATGTAGCTTTATCGGAACATGGAATTTCACGATGGCGGGTTCTATGTAAATTGCATGTCTATTGGGTAGAACTCGCTCCAGGAGGATTTTTCTGCGAAAACTGCATGATTTAAAAACTGACATTAGGAGAAATCTACTAAATCAGAAAAAACTTTCTATGTATAAATATGCATTGTAAGGTGGATGAAAGTTCGGTAATACACATGTTCACAACTCATTAAAAATGTTTCTCAAATCCGTGATGTATGTAGTGTGTTCGGAACACGGAATGTCACGTTGAAGGAAAGTATGCAAATTACATATCTATTGGTGAGAACCCGCTCCAGGAGCATTTTACTGTAAAATCTACCTCTGTTTGGAAACTGGTGTTATGAAAACGCTGCAAAATCTGAGCAAATGCTTTAAGGTGACAATATGTCTTCAATGGTTTATTAAAGATGTGTAATTCACATTCTAACAACTCAGCTGTGAAAATTTGCTGAATCCAATGTGCACGTAACTTTTTCAGATCACGGAATGTTACGGTGACGGTATCTATGAAAATGGGATGTCTATTGGATCGAACATGCAGCAAGAGGATTTTTCTGCGAAAACTGCTTGATTTTCGTAAGTGATGTTGGAAAAAATCTGCGAAATCTAAGTAAATATTTCTAGGTGTTAATATGCCTTGTATTGTGGTTGAAACATCGGTAATCCACATGCTCACTGTCATTAAATAATGTTTGTCGAAGCCGTGATGAATGTAACTTTTTTGGAACATGGAATGTCTCGGTGAGTGAAACTCAGAAAATAAAAATTCTACTGGATAGAACTCGCTTGAATTGAATTCTTCTGCGAAAATTTCATGATTTTCGAAACTGGATGTTAGGAAAAACCTGCGAAATCAGAATAAACACTTCTAGGTGTAAATATGCGTTGTATGGTGGATGAAAGTTCGCTAATCCACATGCTCCCACTCATTAAAGAATGTTTGTCGAATTCGTGATGCATGTAACGTGTTCGGAATACGGAATGTCATATTGAAGGAAACAATGTTAATTACATGTCTATTGGGTAGAACTCGCTTGAAGAGAATTTTTCTGCGAAATGTGCCTCATTTTCAAAACTGCCATTAGGAGAACCCTGTGAAATCTGAGAAAATGCTTCTAAGTGTCAATATGCCTTGAATGGTGAATGAAAGTCCAGTAATCCACATGTTAATAACAGTGTAGTAATTATTTTTCAAACCGTGATTCATGGAGCGCTTTTGGAAAACGGAATTTCACCGTAATGAAACAATGTAAATTACAATTCTATTGGGTAGAACTAGCTAGAATAGAATTTTTCTGCGAAAATTGCATGATTATCGAATCTGAAGTTTGGAGAAAGCTGCAAAATGAGAGTAAATATTTCTAGGTGTAAATATGCCTTTATGTTGGAAGAAAGTTCGGTAATCCACATTTTCACAACATATTAAAGAATCTTTTTCTAATCCGTGATGCATATACCGTGTTCGGAACGTGGAATTTCACGGTGATTGAAACAATGTAAATTACTTCTCTATTGGGTAGAACTCGCTCCAAGAGAATTTTTCTGCGAAAACTGCTGCATTTTTGAAACTGGCGTTTGGAAAACGCTGCAAGATCTGAGAAAAGAGTTCTAAGTATCAATATTCAATCTATTGTGATGAAAGTTCGGTAATCCACATGCTAACAAATCTGTAGTGAATATTTGTCGAATCCATTATGCATGTAGCATGTTCGGAACACGGGATTTCATGGCCAGGGAGTTTATGTAAATTACATTTCTCTTGGTTAGAAATCACTCCAAGAGATTTTTCCTGAGAAATCTGCCTGATTTTTGAAAGTGGCGTTAGGAAAACGCTGCGAAATAAGATGAATATGTTCTCGGTGTAAATATGCCAAGTAGGGTGGATGAAAGTTCGGTAATCCGCATGCTAACAACTCTGTAGTGAATATTTGTCGAATCCGAGATACATGAAGCGTGTTCGGAACACAGAATATCACGGTGAGCGAATCTATGTAAAATACATGTCTCTTGGGTAGAACTCGCTCCAAGAGCTTTTTCTGAGAATTCGGCCTCATTTTCAAAACGGGCATTAGGAAAAACTTTTGAAATATGAGTAAATGCTTCAAAGTGTCAATATGGCTTTTATGGTGGATGAAAGTTCAGTAATCCTTATGCTAACGACTCTGTAGTGAATATTTGTCGAATCCGTGATGCATGTAGCTTTATCGGAACATGGAATTTCACGATGGCGGGTTCTATGTAAATTGCATGTCTATTGGGTAGAACTTGCTCCAAGAGGATTTTTCTGCGAAAACTGCATGATTTAAAAACTAACATTAGGAGAATTCTACTAAATCAGAAAAAACTTTCTATGTATAAATATGCATTGTAAGGTGGATGAAAGTTCGGTAATACACATGTTCACAACTCATTAAAAATGTTTCTCAAATCCGTGATGTATGTAGTGTGTTCGGAACACGGAATGTCACGTTGAAGGAAACTATGTAAATTACATATTTATTGGTGAGAACCCGCTCCAGGAGCATTTTACTGTAAAATCTACCTCTGTTTGGAAACTGGTGTTATGAAAACGCTGCAAAATCTGAGCAAATGCTTTAAGGTGACAATATGTCTTCAATGGTTTATTAAAGATGTGTAATTCACATTCTAACAACTCAGCTGTGAAAATTTGCTGAATCCAATGTGCACGTAACTTTTTCAGATCACGGAATGTTACGGTGACGGTATCTATGAAAATGGGATGTCTATTGGATCGAACATGCAGCAAGAGGATTTTTCTGCGAAAACTGCTTGATTTTCGTAAGTGATGTTGGAAAAAATCTGCGAAATCTAAGTAAATATTTCTAGGTGTTAATATGCCTTGTATTGTGGTTGAAACATCGGTAATCCACATGCTCACTGTCATTAAATAATGTTTGTCGAAGCCGTGATGAATGTAACTTTTTTGGAACATGGAATGTCTCGGTGAGTGAAACTCAGAAAATAAAAATTCTACTGGATAGAACTCGCTTGAATTGAATTCTTCTGCGAACATTTCATGATTTTCGAAACTGGATGTTAGGAAAAACCTGCGAAATCAGAATAAACACTTCTAGGTGTAAATATGCGTTGTATGGTGGATGAAAGTTCGCTAATCCACATGCTCCCACTCATTAAAGAATGTTTGTCGAATTCGTGATGCATGTAACGTGTTCGGAATACGGAATGTCATATTGAAGGAAACAATGTTAATTACATGTCTATTGGGTAGAACTCGCTTGAAGAGAATTTTTCTGCGAAATGTGCCTCATTTTCAAAACTGCCATTAGGAGAACCCTGTGAAATCTGAGAAAATGCTTCTAAGTGTCAATATGCCTTGAATGGTGAATGAAAGTCCGGTAATCCACATGTTAATAACAGTGTAGTAATTATTTTTCAAACCGTGATTCATGGAGCGCTTTTGGAAAACGGAATTTCACCGTAATGAAACAATGTAAATTACAATTCTATTGGGTAGAACTAGCTAGAATAGAATTTTTCTGCGAAAATTGCATGATTATCGAATCTGAAGTTTGGAGAAAGCTGCAAAATGAGAGTAAATATTTCTAGGTGTAAATATGCCTTTATGTTGGAAGAAAGTTCGGTAATCCACATTTTCACAACATATTAAAGAATCTTTTTCTAATCCGTGATGCATATACCGTGTTCGGAACGTGGAATTTCATGGTGATTGAAACAATGTAAATTACTTCTCTATTGGGTAGAACTCGCTCCAAGAGAATTTTTCTGCGAAAACTGCTGCATTTTTGAAACTGGCGTTTGGAAAACGCTGCAAGATCTGAGAAAAGAGTTCTAAGTATCAATATTCAATCTATTGTGATGAAAGTTCGGTAATCCACATGCTAACAAATCTGTAGTGAATATTTGTCGAATCCATTATGCATGTAGCATGTTCGGAACACGGGATTTCATGGCCAGGGAGTTTATGTAAATTACATTTCTCTTGGTTAGAAATCACTCCAAGAGATTTTTCCTGAGAAATCTGCCTGATTTTTGAAAGTGGCGTTAGGAAAACACTGCGAAATAAGATGAATATGTTCTCGGTGTAAATATGCCAAGTAGGGTGGATGAAAGTTCGGTAATCCGCATGCTAACAACTCTGTAGTGAATATTTGTCGAATCCGAGATACATGAAGCGTGTTCGGAACACAGAATATCACGGTGAGCGAATCTATGTAAAATACATGTCTCTTGGGTAGAACTCGCTCCAAGAGCTTTTTCTGAGAATTCGGCCTCATTTCCAAAATGGGCATTAGGAAAAATTTTCGAAATATGAGTAAATGCTTCAAAGTGTCAATATGGCTTTTATGGTGGATGAAAGTTCAGTAATCCTTATGCTAACGACTCTGTAGTGAATATTTGTCGAATCCGTGATGCATGTAGCTTTATCGGAACATGGAATTTCACGATGGCGGGTTCTATGTAAATTGCATGTCTATTGGGTAGAACTCGCTCCAGGAGGATTTTTCTGCGAAAACTGCATGATTTAAAAACTGACATTAGGAGAAATCTACTAAATCAGAAAAAACTTTCTATGTATAAATATGCATTGTAAGGTGGATGAAAGTTCGGTAATACACATGTTCACAACTCATTAAAAATGTTTCTCAAATCCGTGATGTATGTAGTGTGTTCGGAACACGGAATGTCACGTTGAAGGAAAGTATGTAAATTACATATCTATTGGTGAGAACCCGCTCCAGGAGCATTTTACTGTAAAATCTACCTCTGTTTGGAAACTGGTGTTATGAAAACGCTGCAAAATCTGAGCAAATGCTTTAAGGTGACAATATGTCTTCAATGGTTTATTAAAGATGTGTAATTCACATTCTAACAACTCAGCTGTGAAAATTTGCTGAATCCAATGTGCACGTAACTTTTTCAGATCACGGAATGTTACGGTGACGGTATCTATGAAAATGGGATGTCTATTGGATCGAACATGCAGCAAGAGGATTTTTCTGCGAAAACTGCTTGATTTTCGTAAGTGATGTTGGAAAAAATCTGCGAAATCTAAGTAAATATTTCTAGGTGTCAATATGCCTTGTATTGTGGTTGATACATCGGTAATCCACATGCTCACTGTCATTAAATAATGTTTGTCGAAGCTGTGATGAATGTAACTTTTTTGGAACATGGAATGTCTCGGTGAGTGAAACTCAGAAAATAAAAATTCTACTGGATAGAACTCGCTTGAATTGAATTCTTCTGTGAACATTTCATGATTTTCGAAACTGGATGTTAGGAAAAACCTGCGAAATCAGAATAAACACTTCTAGGTGTAAATATGCGTTGTATGGTGGATGAAAGTTCGCTAATCCACATGCTCCCACTCATTAAAGAATGTTTGTCGAATTCGTGATGCATGTAACGTGTTCGGAATACGGAATGTCATATTGAAGGAAACAATGTTAATTACATGTCTATTGGGTAGAACTCGCTTGAAGAGAATTTTTCTGCGAAATGTGCCTCATTTTCAAAACTGCCATTAGGAGAACCCTGTGAAATCTGAGAAAATGCTTCTAAGTGTCAATATGCCTTGAATGGTGAATGAAAGTCCAGTAATCCACATGTTAATAACAGTGTAGTAATTATTTTTCAAACCGTGATTCATGGAGCGCTTTTGGAAAACGGGATTTCACCGTAATGAAACAATGTAAATTACAATTCTATTGGGTAGAACTAGCTAGAATAGAATTTTTCTGCGAAAATTGCATGATTATCGAATCTGAAGTTTGGAGAAAGCTGCAAAATGAGAGTAAATATTTCTAGGTGTAAATATGCCTTTATGTTGGAAGAAAGTTCGGTAATCCACATTTTCACAACATATTAAAGAATCTTTTTCTAATCCGTGATGCATATACCGTGTTCGGAACGTGGAATTTCACGGTGATTGAAACAATGTAAATTACTTCTCTATTGGGTAGAACTCGCTCCAAGAGAATTTTTCTGCGAAAACTGCTGCATTTTTGAAACTGGCGTTTGGAAAACGCTGCAAGATCTGAGAAAAGAGTTCTAAGTATCAATATTCAATCTATTGTGATGAAAGTTCGGTAATCCACATGCTAACAAATCTGTAGTGAATATTTGTCGAATCCATTATGCATGTAGCATGTTCGGAACACGGGATTTCATGGCCAGGGAGTTTATGTCAATTACATTTCTCTTGGTTAGAAATCACTCCAAGAGATTTTTCCTGAGAAATCTGCCTGATTTTTGAAAGTGGCGTTAGGAAAACGCTGCGAAATAAGATGAATATGTTCTCGGTGTAAATATGCCAAGTAGGGTGGATGAAAGTTCGGTAATCCGCATGCTAACAACTCTGTAGTGAATATTTGTCGAATCCGAGATACATGAAGCGTGTTCGGAACACAGAATATCACGGTGAGCGAATCTATGTAAAATACATGTCTCTTGGGTAGAACTCGCTCCAAGAGCTTTTTCTGAGAATTCGGCCTCATTTTCAAAACGGGCATTATGAAAAACTTTCGAAATATGAGTAAATGCTTCAAAGTGTCAATATGGCTTTTATGGTGGATGAAAGTTCAGTAATCCTTATGCTAACGACTCTGTAGTGAATATTTGTCGAATCCGTGATGCATGTAGCTTTATCGGAACATGGAATTTCACGATGGCGGGTTCTATGTAAATTGCATGTCTATTGGGTAGAACTCGCTCCAAGAGGATTTTTCTGCGAAAACTGCATGATTTAAAAACTGACATTAGGAGAAATCTACTAAATCAGAAAAAACTTTCTATGTATAAATATGCATTGTAAGGTGGATGAAAGTTCGGTAATACACATGTTCACAACTCATTAAAAATATTTCTCAAATCCGTGATGTATGTAGTGTGTTCAGAACACGGAATGTCACGTTGAAGGAAACTATGTAAATTACATATCTATTGGTGAGAACCCGCTCCAGGAGCATTTTACTGTAAAATCTACCTCTGTTTGGAAACTGGTGTTATGAAAACGCTGCAAAATCTGAGCAAATGCTTTAAGGTGACAATATGTCTTCAATGGTTTATTAAAGATGTGTAATTCACATTCTAACAACTCAGCTGTGAAAATTTGCTGAATCCAATGTGCACGTAACTTTTTCAGATCACGGAATGTTACGGTGACGGTATCTATGAAAATGGGATGTCTATTGGATCGAACATGCAGCAAGAGGATTTTTCTGCGAAAACTGCTTGATTTTCGTAAGTGATGTTGGAAAAAATCTGCGAAATCTAAGTAAATATTTCTAGGTGTTAATATGCCTTGTATTGTGGTTGAAACATCGGTAATCCACATGCTCACTGTCATTAAATAATGTTTGTCGAAGCCGTGATGAATGTAACTTTTTTGGAACATGGAATGTCTCGGTGAGTGAAACTCAGAAAATAAAAATTCTACTGGATAGAACTCGCTTGAATTGAATTCTTCTGCGAACATTTCATGATTTTCGAAACTGGATGTTAGGAAAAACCTGCGAAATCAGAATAAACACTTCTAGGTGTAAATATGCGTTGTATGCTGGATGAAAGGTCGCTAATCCACATGCTCCCACTCATTAAAGAATGTTTGTCGAATTCGTGATGCATGTAACGTGTTCGGAATACGGAATGTCATATTGAAGGAAACAATGTTAATTACATGTCTATTGGGTAGAACTCGCTTGAAGAGAATTTTTCTGCGAAATGTGCCTCATTTTCAAAACTGCCATTAGGAGAACCCTGTGAAATCTGAGAAAATGCTTCTAAGTGTCAATATGCCTTGAATGGTGAATGAAAGTCCGGTAATCCACATGTTAATAACAGTGTAGTAATTATTTTTCAAACCGTGATTCATGGAGCGCTTTTGGAAAACGGGATTTCACCGTAATGAAACAATGTAAATTACAATTCTATTGGGTAGAACTAGCTAGAATAGAATTTTTCTGCGAAAATTGCATGATTATCGAATCTGAAGTTTGGAGAAAGCTGCAAAATGAGAGTAAATATTTCTAGGTGTAAATAAGCCTTTATGTTGGAAGAAAGTTCGGTAATCCACATTTTCACAACATATTAAAGAATCTTTTTCTAATCCGTGATGCATATACCGTGTTCGGAACGTGGAATTACACGGTGATTGAAACAATGTAAATTACTTCTCTATTGGGTAGAACTCGCTCCAAGAGAATTTTTCTGCGAAAACTGCTGCATTTTTGAAACTGGCGTTTGGAAAACGCTGCAAGATCTGAGAAAAGAGTTCTAAGTATCAATATTCAATCTATTGTGATGAAAGTTCGGTAATCCACATGCTAACAAATCTGTAGTGAATATTTGTCGAATCCATTATGCATGTAGCATGTTCGGAACACGGGATTTCATGGCCAGGGAGTTTATGTCAATTACATTTCTCTTGGTTAGAAATCACTCCAAGAGATTTTTCCTGAGAAATCTGCCTGATTTTTGAAAGTGGCGTTAGGAAAACGCTGCGAAATAAGATGAATATGTTCTCGGTGTAAATATGCCAATTAGGGTGGATGAAAGTTCGGTAATCCGCATGCTAACAACTCTGTAGTGAATATTTGTCGAATCCGAGATACATGAAGCGTGTTCGGAACACAGAATATCACGGTGAGCGAATCTATGTAAAATACATGTCTCTTGGGTAGAACTCGCTCCAAGAGCTTTTTCTGAGAATTCGGCCTCATTTTCAAAATGGGCATTAGGAAAAACTTTCGAAATATGAGTAAATGCTTCAAAGTGTCAATATGGCTTTTATGGTGGATGAAAGTTCAGTAATCCTTATGCTAACGAATCTGTAGTGAATATTTGTCGAATCCGTGATGCATGTAGCTTTACCGGAACATGGAATTTCACGATGGCGGGTTCTATGTAAATTGCATGTCTATTGGGTAGAACTCGCTCCAAGAGGATTTTTCTGCGAAAACTGCATGATTTAAAAACTGACATTAGGAGAAATCTACTAAATCAGAAAAAACTTTCTATGTATAAATATGCATTGTAAGGTGGATGAAAGTTCGGTAATACACATGTTCACAACTCATTAAAAATGTTTCTCAAATCCGTGATGTATGTAGTGTGTTCGGAACACGGAATGTCACGTTGAAGGAAACTATGTAAATTACATATCTATTGGTGAGAACCCGCTCCAGGAGCATTTTACTGTAAAATCTACCTCTGTTTGGAAACTGGTGTTATGAAAACGCTGCAAAATCTGAGCAAATGCTTTAAGGTGACAATATGTCTTCAATGGTTTATTAAAGATGTGTAATTCACATTCTAACAACTCAGCTGTGAAAATTTGCTGAATCCAATGTGCACGTAACTTTTTCAGATCACGGAATGTTACGGTGACGGTATCTATGAAAATGGGATGTCTATTGGATCGAACATGCAGCAAGAGGATTTTTCTGCGAAAACTGCTTGATTTTCGTAAGTGATGTTGGAAAAAATCTGCGAAATCTAAGTAAATATTTCTAGGTGTTAATATGCCTTGTATTGTGGTTGAAACATCGGTAATCCACATGCTCACTGTCATTAAATAATGTTTGTCGAAGCCGTGATGAATGTAACTTTTTTGGAACATGGAATGTCTCGGTGAGTGAAACTCAGAAAATAAAAATTCTACTGGATAGAACTCGCTTGAATTGAATTCTTCTGCGAACATTTCATGATTTTCGAAACTGGATGTTAGGAAAAACCTGCGAAATCAGAATAAACACTTCTAGGTGTAAATATGCGTTGTATGGTGGATGAAAGTTCGCTAATCCACATGCTCCCACTCATTAAAGAATGTTTGTCGAATTCGTGATGCATGTAACGTGTTCGGAATACGGAATGTCATATTGAAGGAAACAATGTTAATTACATGTCTATTGGGTAGAACTCGCTTGAAGAGAATTTTTCTGCGAAATGTGCCTCATTTTCAAAACTGCCATTAGGAGAACCCTGTGAAATCTGAGAAAATGCTTCTAAGTGTCAATATGCCTTGAATGGTGAATGAAAGTCCGGTAATCCACATGTTAATAACAGTGTAGTAATTATTTTTCAAACCGTGATTCATGGAGCGCTTTTGGAAAACGGAATTTCACCGTAATGAAACAATGTAAATTACAATTCTATTGGGTAGAACTAGCTAGAATAGAATTTTTCTGCGAAAATTGCATGATTATCGAATCTGAAGTTTGGAGAAAGCTGCAAAATGAGAGTAAATATTTCTAGGTGTAAATATGCCTTTATGTTGGAAGAAAGTTCGGTAATCCACATTTTCACAACATATTAAAGAATCTTTTTCTAATCCGTGATGCATATACCGTGTTCGGAACGTGGAATTTCACGGTGATTGAAACAATGTAAATTACTTCTCTATTGGGTAGAACTCGCTCCAAGAGAATTTTTCTGCGAAAACTGCTGCATTTTTGAAACTGGCGTTTGGAAAACGCTGCAAGATCTGAGAAAAGAGTTCTAAGTATCAATATTCAATCTATTGTGATGAAAGTTCGGTAATCCACATGCTAACAAATCTGTAGTGAATATTTGTCGAATTCATTATGCATGTAGCATGTTCGGAACACGGGATTTCATGGCCAGGGAGTTTATGTCAATTACATTTCTCTTGGTTAGAAATCACTCCAAGAGATTTTTCCTGAGAAATCTGCCTGATTTTTGAAAGTGGCGTTAGGAAAACGCTGCGAAATACGATGAATATGTTCTCGGTGTAAATATGCCAAGTAGGGTGGATGAAAGTTCGGTAATCCGCATGCTAACAACTCTGTAGTGAATATTTGTCGAATCCGAGATACATGAAGCGTGTTCGGAACACAGAATATCACGGTGAGCGAATCTATGTAAAATACATGTCTCTTGGGTAGAACTCGCTCCAAGAGCTTTTTCTGAGAATTCGGCCTCATTTTCAAAATGGGCATTAGGAAAAACTTTCGAAATATGAGTAAATGCGTCAAAGTGTCAATATGGCTTTTATGGTGGATGAAAGTTCAGTAATCCTTATGCTAACGACTCTGTAGTGAATATTTGTCGAATCCGTGATGCATGTAGCTTTATCGGAACATGGAATTTCACGATGGCGGGTTCTATGTAAATTGCATGTCTATTGGGTAGAACTCGCTCCAAGAGGATTTTTCTGCGAAAACTGCATGATTTAAAAACTGACATTAGGAGAAATCTACTAAATCAGGAAAAACTTTCTATGTATAAATATGCATTGTAAGGTGGATGAAAGTTCGGTAATACACATGTTCACAACTCATTAAAAATGTTTCTCAAATCCGTGATGTATGTAGTGTGTTCGGAACACGGAATGTCACGTTGAAGGAAACTATGTAAATTACATATCTATTGGTGAGAACCCGCTCCAGGAGCATTTTACTGTAAAATCTACCTCTGTTTGGAAACTGGTGTTATGAAAACGCTGCAAAATCTGAGCAAATGCTTTAAGGTGACAATATGTCTTCAATGGTTTATTAAAGATGTGTAATTCACATTCTAACAACTCAGCTGTGAAAATTTGCTGAATCCAATGTGCACGTAACTTTTTCAGATCACGGAATGTTACGGTGACGGTATCTATGAAAATGGGATGTCTATTGGATCGAACATGCAGCAAGAGGATTTTTCTGCGAAAACTGCTTGATTTTCGTAAGTGATGTTGGAAAAAATCTGCGAAATCTAAGTAAATATTTCTAGGTGTTAATATGCCTTGTATTGTGGTTGAAACATCGGTAATCCACATGCTCACTGTCATTAAATAATGTTTGTCGAAGCCGTGATGAATGTAACTTTTTTGGAACATGGAATGTCTCGGTGAGTGAAATTCAGAAAATAAAAATTCTACTGGATAGAACTCGCTTGAATTGAATTCTTCTGCGAACATTTCATGATTTTCGAAACTGGATGTTAGGAAAAACCTGCGAAATCAGAATAAACACTTCTAGGTGTAAATATGCGTTGTATGGTGGATGAAAGTTCGCTAATCCACATGCTCCCACTCATTAAAGAATGTTTGTCGAATTCGTGATGCATGTAACGTGTTCGGAATACGGAATGTCATATTGAAGGAAACAATGTTAATTACATGTCTATTGGGTAGAACTCGCTTGAAGAGAATTTTTCTGCGAAATGTGCCTCATTTCCAAAACTGCCATTAGGAGAACCCTGTGAAATCTGAGAAAATGCTTCTAAGTGTCAATATGCCTTGAATGGTGAATGAAAGTCCGGTAATCCACATGTTAATAACAGTGTAGTAATTATTTTTCAAACCGTGATTCATGGAGCGCTTTTGGAAAACGGAATTTCACCGTAATGAAACAATGTAAATTACAATTCTATTGGGTAGAACTAGCTAGAATAGAATTTTTCTGCGAAAATTGCATGATTATCGAATCTGAAGTTTGGAGAAAGCTGCAAAATGAGAGTAAATATTTCTAGGTGTAAATATGCCTTTATGTTGGAAGAAAGTTCGGTAATCCACATTTTCACAACATATTAAAGAATCTTTTTCTAATCCGTGATGCATATACCGTGTTCGGAACGTGGAATTTCACGGTGATTGAAACAATGTAAATTACTTCTCTATTGGGTAGAACTCGCTCCAAGAGAATTTTTCTGCGAAAACTGCTGCATTTTTGAAACTGGCGTTTCGAAAACGCTGCAAGATCTGAGAAAAGAGTTCTACGTATCAATATTCAAACTATTGTGATGAAAGTTCGGTAATCCACATGCTAACAAATCTGTAGTGAATATTTGTCGAATCCATTATGCATGTAGCATGTTCGGAACACGGGATTTCATGGCCAGGGAGTTTATGTCAATTACATTTCTCTTGGTTAGAAATCACTCCAAGAGATTTTTCCTGAGAAATCTGCCTGATTTTTGAAAGTGGCGTTAGGAAAACGCTGCGAAATAAGATGAATATGTTCTCGGTGTAAATATGCCAAGTAGGGTGGATGAAAGTTCGGTAATCCGCATGCTAACAACTCTGTAGTGAATATTTGTCGAATCCGAGATACATGAAGCGTGTTCGGAACACAGAATATCACGGTGAGCGAATCTATGTAAAATACATGTCTCTTGGGTAGAACTCGCTCCAAGAGCTTTTTCTGAGAATTCGGCCTCATTTTCAAAACGGGCATTAGGAAAAACTTTCGAAATATGAGTAAATGCTTCAAAGTGTCAATATGGCTTTTATGGTGGATGAAAGTTCAGTAATCCTTATGCTAACGACTCTGTAGTGAATATTTGTCGAATCCGTGATGCATGTAGCTTTATCGGAACATGGAATTTCACGATGGCGGGTTCTATGTAAATTGCATGTCTATTGGGTAGAACTCGCTCCAAGAGGATTTTTCTGCGAAAACTGCATGATTTAAAAACTGACATTAGGAGAAATCTACTAAATCAGAAAAAACTTTCTATGTATAAATATGCATTGTAAGGTGGATGAAAGTTCGGTAATACACATGTTCACAACTCATTAAAAATGTTTCTCAAATCCGTGATGTATGTAGTGTGTTCGGAACACGGAATGTCACGTTGAAGGAAACTATGTAAATTACATATCTATTGGTGAGAACCCGCTCCAGGAGCATTTTACTGTAAAATCTACCTCTGTTTGGAAACTGGTGTTATGAAAACGCTGCAAAATCTGAGCAAATGCTTTAAGGTGACAATATGTCTTCAATGGTTTATTAAAGATGTGTAATTCACATTCTAACAACTCAGCTGTGAAAATTTGCTGAATCCAATGTGCACGTAACTTTTTCAGATCACGGAATGTTACGGTGACGGTATCTATGAAAATGGGATGTCTATTGGATCGAACATGCAGCAAGAGGATTTTTCTGCGAAAACTGCTTGATTTTCGTAAGTGATGTTGGAAAAAATCTGCGAAATCTAAGTAAATATTTCTAGGTGTTAATATGCCTTGTATTGTGGTTGAAACATCGGTAATCCACATGCTCACTGTCATTAAATAATGTTTGTCGAAGCCGTGATGAATGTAACTTTTTTGGAACATGGAATGTCTCGGTGAGTGAAACTCAGAAAATAAAAATTCTACTGGATAGAACTCGCTTGAATTGAATTCTTCTGCGAACATTTCATGATTTTCGAAACTGGATGTTAGGAAAAACCTGCGAAATCAGAATAAACACTTCTAGGTGTAAATATGCGTTGTATGGTGGATGAAAGTTCGCTAGTCCACATGCTCCCACTCATTAAAGAATGTTTGTCGAATTCGTGATGCATGTATCGTGTTCGGAATACGGAATGTCATATTGAAGGAAACAATGTTAATTACATGTCTATTTGGTAGAACTCGCTTGAAGAGAATTTTTCTGCGAAATGTGCCTCATTTTCAAAACTGCCATTAGGAGAACCCTGTGAAATCTGAGAAAATGCTTCTAAGTGTCAATATGCCTTGAATGGTGAATGAAAGTCCGGTAATCCACATGTTAATAACAGTGTAGTAATTATTTTTCAAACCGTGATTCATGGAGCGCTTTTGGAAAACGGGATTTCACCGTAATGAAACAATGTAAATTACAATTCTATTGGGTAGAACTAGCTAGAATAGAATTTTTCTGCGAAAATTGCATGATTATCGAATCTGAAGTTTGGAGAAAGCTGCAAAATGAGAGTAAATATTTCTAGGTGTAAATATGCCTTTATGTTGGAAGAAAGTTTGGTAATCCACATTTTCACAACATATTAAAGAATCGTTTTCTAATCCGTGATGCATATACCGTGTTCGGAACGTGGAATTTCACGGTGATTGAAACAATGTAAATTACTTCTCTATTGGGTAGAACTCGCTCCAAGAGAATTTTTCTGCGAAAACTGCTGCATTTTTGAAACTGGCGTTTCGAAAACGCTGCAAGATCTGAGAAAAGAGTTCTACGTATCAATATTCAAACTATTGTGATGAAAGTTCGGTAATCCACATGCTAACAAATCTGTAGTGAATATTTGTCGAATCCATTATGCATGTAGCATGTTCGGAACACGGGATTTCATGGCCAGGGAGTTTATGTCAATTACATTTCTCTTGGTTAGAAATCACTCCAAGAGATTTTTCCTGAGAAATCTGCCTGATTTTTGAAAGTGGCGTTAGGAAAACGCTGCGAAATAAGATGAATATGTTCTCGGTGTAAATATGCCAAGTAGGGTGGATGAAAGTTCGGTAATCCGCATGCTAACAACTCTGTAGTGAATATTTGTCGAATCCGAGATACATGAAGCGTGTTCGGAACACAGAATATCACGGTGAGCGAATCTATGTAAAATACATGTCTCTTGGGTAGAACTCGCTCCAAGAGCTTTTTCTGAGAATTCGGCCTCATTTTCAAAACGGGCATTAGGAAAAACTTTCGAAATATGAGTAAATGCTTCAAAGTGTCAATATGGCTTTTATGGTGGATGAAAGTTCAGTAATCCTTATGCTAACGACTCTGTAGTGAATATTTGTCGAATCCGTGATGCATGTAGCTTTATCGGAACATGGAATTTCACGATGGCGGGTTCTATGTAAATTGCATGTCTATTGGGTAGAACTCGCTCCAAGAGGATTTTTCTGCGAAAACTGCATGATTTAAAAACTGACATTAGGAGAAATCTACTAAATCAGAAAAAACTTTCTATGTATAAATATGCATTGTAAGGTGGATGAAAGTTCGGTAATACACATGTTCACAACTCATTAAAAATGTTTCTCAAATCAGTGATGTATGTAGTGTGTTCGGAACACGGAATGTCACGTTGAAGGAAACTATGTAAATTACATATCTATTGGTGAGAACCCGCTCCAGGAGCATTTTACTGTAAAATCTACCTCTGTTTGGAAACTGGTGTTATGAAAACGCTGCAAAATCTGAGCAAATGCTTTAAGGTGACAATATGTCTTCAATGGTTTATTAAAGATGTGTAATTCACATTCTAACAACTCAGCTGTGAAAATTTGCTGAATCCAATGTGCACGTAACTTTTTCAGATCACGGAATGTTACGGTGACGGTATCTATGAAAATGGGATGTCTATTGGATCGAACATGCAGCAAGAGGATTTTTCTGCGAAAAATGCTTGATTTTCGTAAGTGATGTTGGAAAAAATCTGCGAAATCTAAGTAAATATTTCTAGGTGTTAATATGCCTTGTATTGTGGTTGAAACATCGGTAATCCACATGCTCACTGTCATTAAATAATGTTTGTCGAAGCCGTGATGAATGTAACTTTTTTGGAACATGGAATGTCTCGGTGAGTGAAACTCAGAAAATAAAAATTCTACTGGATAGAACTCGCTTGAATTGAATTCTTCTGCGAACATTTCATGATTTTCGAAACTGGATGTTAGGAAAAACCTGCGAAATCAGAATAAACACTTCTAGGTGTAAATATGCGTTGTATGGTGGATGAAAGTTCGCTAATCCACATGCTCCCACTCATTAAAGAATGTTTGTCGAATTCGTGATGCATGTAACGTGTTCGGAATACGGAATGTCATATTGAAGGAAACAATGTTAATTGCATGTCTATTGGGTAGAACTCGCTTGAAGAGAATTTTTCTGCGAAATGTGCCTCATTTTCAAAACTGCCATTAGGAGAACCCTGTGAAATCTGAGAAAATGCTTCTAAGTGTCAATATGCCTTGAATGGTGAATGAAAGTCCGGTAATCCACATGTTAATAACAGTGTAGTAATTATTTTTCAAACCGTGATTCATGGAGCGCTTTTGGAAAACGGAATATCTCCGTAATGAAACAATGTAAATTACAATTCTATTGGGTAGAACTAGCTAGAATAGAATTTTTCTGCGAAAATTGCATGATTATCGAATCTGAAGTTTGGAGAAAGCTGCAAAATGAGAGTAAATATTTCTAGGTGTAAATATGCCTTTATGTTGGAAGAAAGTTCGGTAATCCACATTTTCACAACATATTAAAGAATCTTTTTCTAATCCGTGATGCATATACCGTGTTCGGAACGTGGAATTTCACGGTGATTGAAACAATGTAAATTACTTCTCTATTGGGTAGAACTCGCTCCAAGACAATTTTTCTGCGAAAACTGCTGCATTTTTGAAACTGGCGTTTGGAAAACGCTGCAAGATCTGAGAAAAGAGTTCTAAGTATCAATATTCAATCTATTGTGATGAAAGATCGGTAATCCACATGCTAACAAATCTGTAGTGAATATTTGTCGAATCCATTATGCATGTAGCATGTTCGGAACACGGGATTTCATGGCCAGGGAGTTTATGTCAATTACATTTCTCTTGGTTAGAAATCACTCCAAGAGATTTTTCCTGAGAAATCTGCCTGATTTTTGAAAGTGGCGTTAGGAAAACGCTGCGAAATAAGATGAATATGTTCTCGGTGTAAATATGCCAAGTAGGGTGGATGAAAGTTCGGTAATCCGCATGCTAACAACTCTGTAGTGAATATTTGTCGAATCCGAGATACATGAAGCGTGTTCGGAACACAGAATATCACGGTGAGCGAATCTATGTAAAATACATGTCTCTTGGGTAGAACTCGCTCCAAGAGCTTTTTCTGAGAATTCGGCCTCATTTTCAAAACGGGCATTAGGAAAAACTTTCGAAATATGAGTAAATGCTTCAAAGTGTCAATATGGCTTTTATGGTGGATGAAAGTTCAGTAATCCTTATGCTAACGACTCTGTAGTGAATATTTGTCGAATCCGTGATGCATGTAGCTTTATCGGAACATGGAATTTCACGATGGCGGGTTCTATGTAAATTGCATGTCTATTGGGTAGAACTCGCTCCAAGAGGATTTTTCTGCGAAAACTGCATGATTTAAAAACTGACATTAGGAGAAATCTACTAAATCAGAAAAAACTTTCTATGTATAAATATGCATTGTAAGGTGGATGAAAGTTCGGTAATACACATGTTCACAACTCATTAAAAATGTTTCTCAAATCCGTGATGTATGTAGTGTGTTCGGAACACGGAATGTCACGTTGAAGGAAACTATGTAAATTACATATCTATTGGTGAGAACCCGCTCCAGGAGCATTTTACTGTAAAATCTACCTCTGTTTGGAAACTGGTGTTATGAAAACGCTGCAAAATCTGAGCAAATGCTTTAAGGTGACAATATGTCTTCAATGGTTTATTAAAGATGTGTAATTCACATTCTAACAACTCAGCTGTGAAAATTTGCTGAATCCAATGTGCACGTAACTTTTTCAGATCACGGAATGTTACGGTGACGGTATCTATGAAAATGGGATGTCTATTGGATCGAACATGCAGCAAGAGGATTTTTCTGCGAAAACTGCTTGATTTTCGTAAGTGATGTTGGAAAAAATCTGCGAAATCTAAGTAAATATTTCTAGGTGTTAATATGCCTTGTATTGTGGTTGAAACATCGGTAATCCACATGCTCACTGTCATTAAATAATGTTTGTCGAAGCCGTGATGAATGTAACTTTTTTGGAACATGGAATGTCTCGGTGAGTGAAACTCAGAAAATAAAAATTCTACTGGATAGAACTCGCTTGAATTGAATTCTTCTGCGAACATTTCATGATTTTCGAAACTGGATGTTAGGAAAAACCTGCGAAATCAGAATAAACACTTCTAGGTGTAAATATGCGTTGTATGGTGGATGAAAGTTCGCTAATCCACATGCTCCCACTCATTAAAGAATGTTTGTCGAATTCGTGATGCATGTAACGTGTTCGGAATACGGAATGTCATATTGAAGGAAACAATGTTAATTACATGTCTATTGGGTAGAACTCGCTTGAAGAGAATTTTTCTGCGAAATGTGCCTCATTTTCAAAACTGCCATTAGGAGAACCCTGCGAAATCTGAGAAAATGCTTCTAAGTGTCAATATGCCTTGAATGGTGAATGAAAGTCCGGTAATCCACATGTTAATAACAGTGTAGTAATTATTTTTCAAACCGTGATTCATGGAGCGCTTTTGGAAAACGGGATTTCACCGTAATGAAACAATGTAAATTACAATTCTATTGGGTAGAACTAGCTAGAATAGAATTTTTCTGCGAAAATTGCATGATTATCGAATCTGAAGTTTGGAGAAAGCTGCAAAATGAGAGTAAATATTTCTAGGTGTAAATATGCCTTTATGTTGGAAGAAAGTTCGGTAATCCACATTTTCACAACATATTAAAGAATCTTTTTCTAATCCGTGATGCATATACCGTGTTCGGAACGTGGAATTTCACGGTGATTGAAACAATGTAAATTACTTCTCTATTGGGTAGAACTCGCTCCAAGAGAATTTTTCTGCGAAAACTGCTGCATTTTTGAAACTGGCGTTTGGAAAACGCTGCAAGATCTGAGAAAAGAGTTCTAAGTATCAATATTCAATCTATTGTGATGAAAGTTCGGTAATCCACATGCTAACAAATCTGTAGTGAATATTTGTCGAATCCATTATGCATGTAGCATGTTTGGAACACGGGATTTCATGGCCAGGGAGTTTATGTAAATTACATTTCTCTTGGTTAGAAATCACTCCAAGAGATTTTTCCTGAGAAATCTGCCTGATTTTTGAAAGTGGCGTTAGGAAAACGCTGCGAAATAAGATGAATATGTTCTCGGTGTAAATATGCCAAGTAGGGTGGATGAAAGTTCGGTAATCCGCATGCTAACAACTCTGTAGTGAATATTTGTCGAATCCGAGATACATGAAGCGTGTTCGGAACACAGAATATCACGGTGAGCGAATCTATGTAAAATACATGTCTCTTGGGTAGAACTCGCTCCAAGAGCTTTTTCTGAGAATTCGGCCTCATTTTCAAAATGGGCATTAGGAAAAACTTTCGAAATATGAGTAAATGCTTCAAAGTGTCAATATGGCTTTTATGGTGGATGAAAGTTCAGTAATCCTTATGCTAACGAATCTGTAGTGAATATTTGTCGAATCCGTGATGCATGTAGCTTTATCGGAACATGGAATTTCACGATGGCGGGTTCTATGTAAATTGCATGTCTATTGGGTAGAACTCGCTCCAAGAGGATTTTTCTGCGAAAACTGCATGATTTAAAAACTGACATTAGGAGAAATCTACTAAATCAGAAAAAACTTTCTATGTATAAATATGCATTGTAAGGTGGATGAAAGTTCGGTAATACACATGTTCACAACTCATTAAAAATGTTTCTCAAATCCGTGATGTATGTAGTGTGTTCGGAACACGGAATGTCACGTTGAAGGAAACTATGTAAATTACATATCTATTGGTGAGAACCCGCTCCAGGAGCATTTTACTGTAAAATCTACCTCTGTTTGGAAACTGGTGTTATGAAAACGCTGCAAAATCTGAGCAAATGCTTTAAGGTGACAATATGTCTTCAATGGTTTATTAAAGATGTGTAATTCACATTCTAACAACTCAGCTGTGAAAATTTGCTGAATCCAATGTGCACGTAACTTTTTCAGATCACGGAATGTTACGGTGACGGTATCTATGAAAATGGGATGTCTATTGGATCGAACATGCAGCAAGAGGATTTTTCTGCGAAAACTGCTTGATTTTCGTAAGTGATGTTGGAAAAAATCTGCGAAATCTAAATAAATATTTCTAGGTGTTAATATGCCTTGTATTGTGGTTGAAACATCGGTAATCCACATGCTCACTGTCATTAAATGATGTTTGTCGAAGCCGTGATGAATGTAACTTTTTTGGAACATGGAATGTCTCGGTGAGTGAAACTCAGAAAATAAAAATTCTACTGGATAGAACTCGCTTGAATTGAATTCTTCTGCGAACATTTCATGATTTTCGAAACTGGATGTTAGGAAAAACCTGCGAAATCAGAATAAACACTTCTAGGTGTAAATATGCGTTGTATGGTGGATGAAAGTTCGCTAATCCACATGCTCCCACTCATTAAAGAATGTTTGTCGAATTCGTGATGCATGTAACGTGTTCGGAATACGGAATGTCATATTGAAGGAAACAATGTTAATTACATGTCTATTGGGTAGAACTCGCTTGAAGAGAATTTTTCTGCGAAATGTGCCTCATTTTCAAAACTGCCATTAGGAGAACCCTGCGAAATCTGAGAAAATGCTTCTAAGTGTCAATATGCCTTGAATGGTGAATGAAAGTCCGGTAATCCACATGTTAATAACAGTGTAGTAATTATTTTTCAAACCGTGATTCATGGAGCGCTTTTGGAAAACGGAATTTCACCGTAATGAAACAATGTAAATTACAATTCTATTGGGTAGAACTAGCTAGAATAGAATTTTTCTGCGAAAATTGCATGATTATCGAATCTGAAGTTTGGAGAAAGCTGCAAAATGAGAGTAAATATTTCTAGGTGTAAATATGCCTTTATGTTGGAAGAAAGTTCGGTAATCCACATTTTCACAACATATTAAAGAATCTTTTTCTAATCCGTGATGCATATACCGTGTTCGGAACGTGGAATTTCACGGTGATTGAAACAATGTAAATTACTTCTCTATTGGGTAGAACTCGCTCCAAGAGAATTTTTCTGCGAAAACTGCTGCATTTTTGAAACTGGCGTTTGGAAAACGCTGCAAGATCTGAGAAAAGAGTTCTAAGTATCAATATTCAATCTATTGTGATGAAAGTTCGGTAATCCACATGCTAACAAATCTGTAGTGAATATTTGTCGAATCCATTATGCATGTAGCATGTTTGGAACACGGGATTTCATGGCCAGGGAGTTTATGTCAATTACATTTCTCTTGGTTAGAAATCACTCCAAGAGATTTTTCCTGAGAAATCTGCCTGATTTTTGAAAGTGGCGTTAGGAAAACGCTGCGAAATAAGATGAATATGTTCTCGGTGTAAATATGCCAAGTAGGGTGGATGAAAGTTCGGTAATCCGCATGCTAACAACTCTGTAGTGAATATTTGTCGAATCCGAGATACATGAAGCGTGTTCGGAACACAGAATATCACGGTGAGCGAATCTATGTAAAATACATGTCTCTTGGGTAGAACTCGCTCCAAGAGATTTTTCTGAGAATTCGGCCTCATTTTCAAAATGGGCATTAGGAAAAACTTTCGAAATATGAGTAAATGCTTCAAAGTGTCAATATGGCTTTTATGGTGGATGAAAGTTCAGTAATCCTTATGCTAACGAATCTGTAGTGAATATTTGTCGAATCCGTGATGCATGTAGCTTTATCGGAACATGGAATTTCACGATGGCGGGTTCTATGTAAATTGCATGTCTATTGGGTAGAACTCGCTCCAAGAGGATTTTTCTGCGAAAACTGCATGATTTAAAAACTGACATTAGGAGAAATCTACTAAATCAGAAAAAACTTTCTATGTATAAATATGCATTGTAAGGTGGATGAAAGTTCGGTAATACACATGTTCACAACTCATTAAAAATGTTTCTCAAATCCGTGATGTATGTAGTGTGTTCGGAACACGGAATGTCACGTTGAAGGAAACTGTAAATTACATATCTATTGGTGAGAACCCGCTCCAGGAGCATTTTACTGTAAAATCTACCTCTGTTTGGAAACTGGTGTTATGAAAACGCTGCAAAATCTGAGCAAATGCTTTAAGGTGACAATATGTCTTCAATGGTTTATTAAAGATGTGTAATTCACATTCTAACAACTCAGCTGTGAAAATTTGCTGAATCCAATGTGCACGTAACTTTTTCAGATCACGGAATGTTACGGTGACGGTATCTATGAAAATGGGATGTCTATTGGATCGAACATGCAGCAAGAGGATTTTTCTGCGAAAACTGCTTGATTTTCGTAAGTGATGTTGGAAAAAATCTGCGAAATCTAAGTAAATATTTCTAGGTGTTAATATGCCTTGTATTGTGGTTGAAACATCGGTAATCCACATGCTCACTGTCATTAAATGATGTTTGTCGAAGCCGTGATGAATGTAACTTTTTTGGAACATGGAATGTCTCGGTGAGTGAAACTCAGAAAATAAAAATTCTACTGGATAGAACTCGCTTGAATTGAATTCTTCTGCGAACATTTCATGATTTTCGAAACTGGATGTTAGGAAAAACCTGCGAAATCAGAATAAACACTTCTAGGTGTAAATATGCGTTGTATGCTGGATGAAAGGTCGCTAATCCACATGCTCCCACTCATTAAAGAATGTTTGTCGAATTCGTGATGCATGTAACGTGTTCGGAATACGGAATGTCATATTGAAGGAAACAATGTTAATTACATGTCTATTGGGTAGAACTCGCTTGAAGAGAATTTTTCTGCGAAATGTGCCTCATTTTCAAAACTGCCATTAGGAGAACCCTGCGAAATCTGAGAAAATGCTTCTAAGTGTCAATATGCCTTGAATGGTGAATGAAAGTCCGGTAATCCACATGTTAATAACAGTGTAGTAATTATTTTTCAAACCGTGATTCATGGAGCGCTTTTGGAAAACGGGATTTCACCGTAATGAAACAATGTAAATTACAATTCTATTGGGTAGAACTAGCTAGAATAGAATTTTTCTGCGAAAATTGCATGATTATCGAATCTGAAGTTTGGAGAAAGCTGCAAAATGAGAGTAAATATTTCTAGGTGTAAATATGCCTTTATGTTGGAAGAAAGTTCGGTAATCCACATTTTCACAACATATTAAAGAATCTTTTTCTAATCCGTGATGCATATACCGTGTTCGGAACGTGGAATTTCACGGTGATTGAAACAATGTAAATTACTTCTCTATTGGGTAGAACTCGCTCCAAGAGAATTTTTCTGCGAAAACTGCTGCATTTTTGAAACTGGCGTTTGGAAAACGCTGCAAGATCTGAGAAAAGAGTTCTAAGTATCAATATTCAATCTATTGTGATGAAAGTTCGGTAATCCACATGCTAACAAATCTGTAGTGAATATTTGTCGAATCCATTATGCATGTAGCATGTTTGGAACACGGGATTTCATGGCCAGGGAGTTTATGTAAATTACATTTCTCTTGGTTAGAAATCACTCCAAGAGATTTTTCCTGAGAAATCTGCCTGATTTTTGAAAGTGGCGTTAGGAAAACGCTGCGAAATAAGATGAATATGTTCTCGGTGTAAATATGCCAAGTAGGGTGGATGAAAGTTCGGTAATCCGCATGCTAACAACTCTGTAGTGAATATTTGTCGAATCCGAGATACATGAAGCGTGTTCGGAACACAGAATATCACGGTGAGCGAATCTATGTAAAATACATGTCTCTTGGGTAGAACTCGCTCCAAGAGCTTTTTCTGAGAATTCGGCCTCATTTTCAAAATGGGCATTAGGAAAAACTTTCGAAATATGAGTAAATGCTTCAAAGTGTCAATATGGCTTTTATGGTGGATGAAAGTTCAGTAATCCTTATGCTAACGAATCTGTAGTGAATATTTGTCGAATCCGTGATGCATGTAGCTTTATCGGAACATGGAATTTCACGATGGCGGGTTCTATGTAAATTGCATGTCTATTGGGTAGAACTCGCTCCAAGAGGATTTTTCTGCGAAAACTGCATGATTTAAAAACTGACATTAGGAGAAATCTACTAAATCAGAAAAAACTTTCTATGTATAAATATGCATTGTAAGGTGGATGAAAGTTCGGTAATACACATGTTCACAACTCATTAAAAATGTTTCTCAAATCCGTGATGTATGTAGTGTGTTCGGAACACGGAATGTCACGTTGAAGGAAACTATGCAAATTACATATCTATTGGTGAGAACCCGCTCCAGGAGCATTTTACTGTAAAATCTACCTCTGTTTGGAAACTGGTGTTATGAAAACGCTGCAAAATCTGAGCAAATGCTTTAAGGTGACAATATGTCTTCAATGGTTTATTAAAGATGTGTAATTCACATTCTAACAACTCAGCTGTGAAAATTTGCTGAATCCAATGTGCACGTAACTTTTTCAGATCACGGAATGTTACGGTGACGGTATCTATGAAAATGGGATGTCTATTGGATCGAACATGCAGCAAGAGGATTTTTCTGCGAAAACTGCTTGATTTTCGTAAGTGATGTTGGAAAAAATCTGCGAAATCTAAGTAAATATTTCTAGGTGTTAATATGCCTTGTATTGTGGTTGAAACATCGGTAATCCACATGCTCACTGTCATTAAATGATGTTTGTCGAAGCCGTGATGAATGTAACTTTTTTGGAACATGGAATGTCTCGGTGAGTGAAACTCAGAAAATAAAAATTCTACTGGATAGAACTCGCTTGAATTGAATTCTTCTGCGAACATTTCATGATTTTCGAAACTGGATGTTAGGAAAAACCTGCGAAATCAGAATAAACACTTCTAGGTGTAAATATGCGTTGTATGGTGGATGAAAGTTCGCTAATCCACATGCTCCCACTCATTAAAGAATGTTTGTCGAATTCGTGATGCATGTAACGTGTTCGGAATACGGAATGTCATATTGAAGGAAACAATGTTAATTACATGTCTATTGGGTAGAACTCGCTTGAAGAGAATTTTTCTGCGAAATGTGCCTCATTTTCAAAACTGCCATTAGGAGAACCCTGCGAAATCTGAGAAAATGCTTCTAAGTGTCAATATGCCTTGAATGGTGAATGAAAGTCCGGTAATCCACATGTTAATAACAGTGTAGTAATTATTTTTCAAACCGTGATTCATGGAGCGCTTTTGGAAAACGGAATTTCACCGTAATGAAACAATGTAAATTACAATTCTATTGGGTAGAACTAGCTAGAATAGAATTTTTCTGCGAAAATTGCATGATTATCGAATCTGAAGTTTGGAGAAAGCTGCAAAATGAGAGTAAATATTTCTAGGTGTAAATATGCCTTTATGTTGGAAGAAAGTTCGGTAATCCACATTTTCACAACATATTAAAGAATCTTTTTCTAATCCGTGATGCATATACCGTGTTCGGAACGTGGAATTTCACGGTGATTGAAACAATGTAAATTACTTCTCTATTGGGTAGAACTCGCTCCAAGAGAATTTTTCTGCGAAAACTGCTGCATTTTTGAAACTGGCGTTTGGAAAACGCTGCAAGATCTGAGAAAAGAGTTCTAAGTATCAATATTCAATCTATTGTGATGAAAGTTTGGTAATCCACATGCTAACAAATCTGTAGTGAATATTTGTCGAATCCATTATGCATGTAGCATGTTCGGAACACGGGATTTCATGGCCAGGGAGTTTATGTCAATTACATTTCTCTTGGTTAGAAATCACTCCAAGAGATTTTTCCTGAGAAATCTGCCTGATTTTTGAAAGTGGCGTTAGGAAAACGCTGCGAAATAAGATGAATATGTTCTCGGTGTAAATATGCCAAGTAGGGTGGATGAAAGTTCGGTAATCCGCATGCTAACAACTCTGTAGTGAATATTTGTCGAATCCGAGATACATGAAGCGTGTTCGGAACACAGAATATCACGGTGAGCGAATCTATGTAAAATACATGTCTCTTGGGTAGAACTCGCTCCAAGAGCTTTTTCTGAGAATTCGGCCTCATTTTCAAAACGGGCATTAGGAAAAACTTTCGAAATATGAGTAAATGCTTCAAAGTGTCAATATGGCTTTTATGGTGGATGAAAGTTCAGTAATCCTTATGCTAACGACTCTGTAGTGAATATTTGTCGAATCCGTGATGCATGTAGCTTTATCGGAACATGGAATTTCACGATGGCGGGTTCTATGTAAATTGCATGTCTATTGGGTAGAACTCGCTCCAGGAGGATTTTTCTACGAAAACTGCATGATTTAAAAACTGACATTAGGAGAAATCTACTAAATCAGAAAAAACTTTCTATGTATAAATATGCATTGTAAGGTGGATGAAAGTTCGGTAATACACATGTTCACAACTCATTAAAAATGTTTCTCAAATCCGTGATGTATGTAGTGTGTT